>NC_084762.1:53866547-54575922 GCF_028858725.1 Colius striatus
GCATAAACAGCTCTTACTGATGTGAAAAAGGAGTTGTTCTCTCTTCCCTTCTTTACACCAAGTGATCAGCTTACAACCCTGTTGGCATTTTCTCCAAGAAAAAATGATCAAAAGTTTTCTGCTGGCTACAAGCTCTCCCTCCTTTGGAAACATTCTGTTGACCATGAATTATTTTTTTTTCTTGGTGTCTTTAATCAATGGTAGCAAAAATTTCAAATGAGACAAGTTCTGGTTGTATGTGAGAGAGATGAAAGGTGTTTTTCTGTAGGAGTGTGTACTCCTCCACAAAATCTGGTGGCATGGAGAGCAGGAAGTCATGCCCAGAGCTGGTGTTTTGTGCTGACTGCAGCCTCAATTCCAAAACTATTGTATTTGGCAGGTAGTACCAAGACTTCATGTCCCTTTCCATCCACTCATTTTTTTAAACTTGCTCTCAGACATATTGTCACGTGCTTTTGTCCAGCAGATGCTTACTTTTTTCCCCCAATATTTTCCAAATTCCAGTTTTCAATTAACAGTTGAGTGTGTGTAACCTTGTGAAGAATGACAAAAATATTTGTTTTGGAGAGTGTGCTTCTACTAAGTCTTTGTGTCATGGGAATGAAGGAGATATTGTCTTTTGTTCAGTTTGCTAGGCAGGTCTTATAATTTAACAGATCTTGAAAAATGAATTTGACTACAAAATACTTTTTTTCTCTTTTTGCTAGACTGTCTCTTCTGCATTTGCCATTTTAAGCTGAGAGCTCTCTTGCTAAGCGGGTGTTTAGTAGAAGACAGACAATTTACGCTATGTAGCTGGATGACAAGCTTTTCTTTTGTGTTATTTGGTATATCAAAGGTTCAAGGAATATTCACTGTATCAGCAGCCTTGTGTCTAATAAAGTTGTTTGGACTCTGTTCTCTGAGCTGGAGTAAAAGCTTTGAAACACGTTCACCACAATTTGATTGAAAAGCGGGGGAGGATTTTTAACAGTGAGCGTTAAGTAAACCGCATCTTTTTGAATTTCCTGGGCAGCTGCCTTTCTCCCTTTGATGAACCGTGCCTGGTGATGCTGTTAATGAAATGCATAATTATGTGTTATATAATAAAACAGAACTAACTTGAAGGTGCCTAATAGATTACAATGATGTGGAGGCCTGAGAAACTCATGACCATGGGGGTTGTTGAAAAGTACCTCCGGCGACAAAGAAGATATTTAAGGAGGTTTGAATAACTGTGCTAATAACTCAATTGTGGCCAGTGCGCGTGTGTGTATAAATGACATTTTTCAAGATTTTGTATATAGAAAGAATATTGAAAGAAAAAATAGGTGTAATTTACTAGGCTGCTGATGTATGAAGTGTCAGAGCTGAGTGCTTCCAGTGCCTATTAGGGCTGCTGGCTTTGCATAGACGGGTGCCCTAGGCAAAGGCATTTTTGGCACAGCCTGCTGCACCCACAGGATCAAAAGGAAAAAGAGAAATAATCTGGCAATATGTACAGAGAGTAAAATGCATCCTAAAGAACAGCCTCTAAAATGCAGGCTTAGAATGAGTATCGATACATGAAACATCACGTTTCGTCGCTGAAGAGTTGTAGGCATTTGGTGGGTGCCCCCAGCTACCCTCATTTCTCTGCTTTTGTCACCTTTGTTCTATCTCTGCCTCTATAATACCCTGTATAATTTGTTTCTTTCTTACATTTTTTAGGAACTAGTTTGAACAGACAACTATTTTTAAAATAGAGGCTGCATAACCTTCCATCTCTGGACTACATGGGCTCCTAAAGGTGCTGGGCTTGTAGCTGGGCTTGCTTGGCTGCTGTTCTGGGCTTACAAGGGCCTGTCTACTGAGACAATTAATGTGCAGGGAGCTCCAGTGAGAGTTTACAGCCTGCTAGTTACTTGGCACTAATTGCCTGGGTGGATATTTCTAGTATCTACTAAGAGTGCTTTTGTGCAGGTTAGTTGTAAGAGTGCTTTCATGTGAGTTAGGCGGGCTCCTTTTTGAAGGTGAAGTATGTTGTTTTTCACTTCCTAAGCACTGAGGATACCTAAAGGGGCAGTTTTTGCAGAGTAGCTAATATGCAGTAAATTCACACCCAAGCTCACTGAGCTCTAACTTCCTCATGCAGCCCAGTCCCGAGGCTCTGCACTTTGTCTCTCTCAGCAGGGAGCAGATGGCCCTTCTCTAAACAGGGAATACTAATAAAGCATTATGGAGAGCACGTATATGTGCATGTGTAGCCTTGTGCATGTCCAAATGTTTACATAAGATGACTTGAATCTATCACAGTTCTTGGATTAACTTGTTCTTCCTTGATTTTTATTAAGATACCATAAGGAGGACTTTACTGCTGCGTTGCTGTCATCTATGTCATTAATGGATGTAGCTACAGGTTTTGGACAAGTTTGATAAATTATTCCTCTTTTTTAGTTTGGTGCGCTTTCTTTTTCTTATATAAGTGACTGCATCTTTTGTGCATGAATCTTTCTTGGGGTCATAGAATCTCAAGAGCTGGAAGGGACCTTGAAAGATCATCTAGTCCAATGTCTCTGCCAGAGCAGAACCACCTAGAGTAGGTCACACGGTTGTGATTCTCTTCCCTGGCATTTCTTATTTAATCTCTGTCATTTTATTCTTATATTTGATATGTTTTATACATAAGTATTCTCCCACATCAGGAGAACCCCCAGTGAGAATGAAATAAGGTTTTCTCTGGCTGTTCAAATAATTGCATGTGAACTCAAGTTAATTTCTTAATAAAATTTTTGCTTTAGGCTGGGCTTCGGAAATAACTTGATCTGAAATTAATGTACAGCTTCACCTCATCTTTAGGTCATATAATGGGTTAAGTTTTCATGTAAAATTTTCTTGAAAATTATTTTTTCATGCTCATTCTTCAAATATGCTTTTAAGTCCTCTGCAGATTTGCTTTATGTTTTTGCTCTAGTATTGCCTCTTTCCAAAAAAATGTCACATCACAGAAGCTGACTATCCAGTTCCTATCTGTGGTGAGAGTTCAGGACAACTCTATCAGCTCTATTTTGGCCAAAGTTTAAATTTACTTACATACAAAAGATATTGCTCAAAATGCTTTTAACGTGTCTTTCTTTAATGACCTCAACCATACTAGCTTGCCAAAGATAAACATTTCTGCTTGGCAGGCATTAACTCTTGTAGGAAGTCCCACATTGAACCCAGAGGCACTTGCTCTGAGCGTTCAGTGTTCTGTTGTAGAGAGGAGCCATCCTTTTCCACCAGATCCCAGCACTTAGAAGGGCTGCAGGGCTGGGGAAAATCAGCACAAGTCCCAGAGTTTCTCAATAGCAGATGTAAAATGCCGCAAACATTCAGTGTTTGTGACATTAAAGGACAAGGGCCTGGGCAAGGCCAGCCTGACTCTTCCAACTAGAGGATGGGAGGATAGGAGGAAGGGATAAAATTGGATGAAAAACAAGGTGTGGGGGGGAGTCTGTAAAAACAGACCCTGGTTCTTGCTGGTCTTGCTGTTCTGGAAATATCCTGTATTAAAGCAATCATTTGAGAGTGTATTTTAGAGTTTGATTTTTTAAATTTAGAGCTTAGTTTAAATTTTAGAGTTATTTTATAACTTTTTAGAGTGTTTTAATATTAATTTTTAATGCTGGTTTTATTCCAGAAGAGTTCCCCATAGCCAGACACTTTGAAAAAAACCTTAAAAGGAATCCACAATAAAGGAGTCTCCATCTGTGTGAATGAGTTGCAGCAGATACGATGAAGCAATTCTTAAAATCCCACAGTTGCTGTTTTCCTTTCAACTGACATGTTTCTGGTAGTTTTAAATAAAACAGTTGAATACTAGGTTTAACAAGTCATTCAAAGAATGCTGTGGTGGTGTTAGAAAACCTGGCTATGTCCAAGCAGAAAGGACAGTTCTGTGACCCTGTCCTACGTGGCTGACCATGCCATGTGAGACCCTTGTTGGGATATGCTGTAAATCATCCTGGATGTTATCTTTCCAAATCCAGAACAGAAACAGAAGGAGGGTGAAAGTGTATGCCTGGATAAATTTGCTACAACTTATCAGGCAGAAATGTGTTTATTGGCATTCTTCGAATGTAGATGCTTGGAGTACTTAGCAATATCTAGCTAATGAGGTCTCTGCAATGGCAGTTTGCTGCAATTTGCTTTGTCTGAATTGGAGAGAACTTTCTGGGCAAAGGCTTCTGAGTGTTATAAGGCAAGTTTGCGTAATTAATCCCAGGATAATTGCTAATGAATACCCTTTTTAGTAGGATACAATAGAGGAAATTCTGGGAAGTGAAAGGAGGTAGCAGTTTTTACTACAAAGTCTTATTAAGGTGGTGTAAAGAAATATTTATGTACAGTCATTTTCACAATGAGAACTGTTTGAATTTATTGTGAGTTGGACATAAGTATTGTGAGTACTAAGTTCATTCACATTACTCCGTGTACAAGGATTTCACTCTGAATTCTTTATTCAAAAGCAGTTGTAATGGTGTTGCTTTGTTAGGTTACTGTCACGACAGCTATTAGACATTTGCAGTAGTAGGTCAAGTGAATTTGGTCTACCATTGTGCTGCACTGAACTGACAAAAAAACTGTCATGGTGGCTGTGTCCAGTTGTGGAGGCAAAACCAAATAGCCGAAGGGAGATAAAGTATTAAAATGTGCTACATATTTTGCTACTCATCTGACCATACCATTGTTACATGGGGAGAAAGTGCAAGTATACTTAGGAAAGATTGTTTTAAGTGAGATACCATAACTCCTGGATGTTTCTCTGCAAACAGAGAGGCAGTGGCACATTCCTAGATTTCTGATCAGGGGGACAGGGATGCCTGCACCATGCCTTATACTGCTAAATGATGTTTAGCATGGTAACTGTGATTTTCCTGCTGCTTGACCTCCTGAGCTGGATTTCAGTTGAAAGCTTCTTGTTCCCTTTTCTGGCATCCTTCAAGATAATGTTTGTACAAGGATCTTCTTTTGTCAGGAAGCAGCAGTATGGGAAAACAATTTTCTGTCTCCTGAGCTCAGCAAGAAAGAAAAAAAATATTTGGATTTTTCAGCATTTTTTTATATTTGTCACAATGCCAAGCTATTTTAGGCAATCTGGCTACTCCATCTCTATTTACCCTCCTCTGATGCTTCAAAATTATCTCAAGCCACCTGAAATATGGGAGTTAGATGTGAGTTTTAATGTTGATGCAGTGCTTCAAACTGATAGGAACGGGATGGAGAACTGTCACTGCATCAGCCAAGACTCTCTGGTGAAGGTGTGGATTAATTACCTATCCCTGAGAAAGAAGGTGGAACACCCTTCCACTTTTAGGATACTGAATTGCTTCCTGTTCCCTTGTGAAAGCAGTAGGTAGCCCTGTGCAACCATTGCTATCATCTCCAGACAAAAGTCTTTTGTTTTGTTTTTTCCTTAGGTAGAGATTACAAACGATGTCCAGTCCTTGCTGCTGATAATGCTGGCTGTGATGGTGGCCAAGATGGTTGGAGACTTGTTCAACACATCCCTGTACAGTTCCCTTCTGAAACTGAAATGTATTCCCTACTTGGATGTGGAACCTTTTGTTTGTCACAGGAGAAAATGGTGAGGTCTCTTATGTTCCCAATCTCTAAGTTTTCTGTGTTATGTTCTGTATGGAGGCTGTGTGGGTGCCCTAACATCTGGAGCCTGGAGGGACAAAGGAGTACAATGTCCTCACAGTGTGATGCACTGTCCAAATAGAACAAAAGAGATTCTCTCTATCTTCAAGTTTATGATTACATCTGGACTACTATTGTCACTGGAGGCCTGTGAGCAGTAAGTGCTCTATAATTCCCAGTTAGATGCTGTTTATTAGTGATACATTTGATCCGATGGAGAGTCTAGTAGAAGTTTTCATAGACAAGTGTGGCTCTTCCTTGGGAGCCAATGCTATAGAGCAGAGGAACAGTAACAGAGTATATGGAGACCCTTATTGTGGAATTTGCCTTACCTGACTTCTGGATGACTAATCTGGGCTTTTTGTGTGTACACTCAGGCAGCAATTCCTGTCATCCAAGGATAGCTATCTAAGGCAGGCAGGATGAATTGTCTTCTAGAAGTGCTTCCTCTAACTATAAACTAAATGAATAGCTTGGAAAAAAGTAATGGTTTTAAATTTTTTAACTTATCTTAATCCAACCTATCCTATGTATCTTCCAGTTTGTGAACCAGTATCCAAAACTTCAGTCTGTTGATGGACAACCAAAAATAAGAATTAATTTCTTTCCTAAATGTAGGTAATGAATCTACATTTATCTGTAGATAGCGAGAACTGCATACTATTGTCTTCTATAAAATAATGAGCAGAAGTTCTGATAATTTATTTCTAGACAATATCTTAAATTAGGTAGTGTGATAAAGAAATAGAAGGAAAAGGGAATTAGTTTATTTACCATAGAGAGACCTTTTGTTTTCCTTAAGGTCTATTTTGGATAGTATATATATACAACCAAAGCTATTTGCAAGACACTTTTGCTGTCATTTCTCCCAGCATTGAGGATTACTGGACAATCTCTTACCTTCAAATGACCCTTCAGAAGGGCAAAATATTGTTGAGTTATTCTGTCCATACTTGCTCCAACTGTAGCCATATCTGAAAGTTTTTAGCAGGCATATCGAATGCTGGGTATAATCTAACTGTACTTGACATGAGAGGAAAAAAGGAAGCAATGTGGTAGGAGGAAATAAAAACAATCTGTCATGTTATGGAACTTCTATATGTACCATGGCAGATAAAAGAGAGGCTAAAAAGTCATAAAATTTTCTATGGTATTCCAGTTGACAAGTCCATGGAAAGAACTATAGCTGCTTTCCTGGTTCAGATTGAGGTCCTATTTACTTGAAGGACAAATAAATACATAAATAAATAAATAATGTTCCCTGCCATTCTTGATTGGGGACTGGAGCATCTTTCTTGTGAGGAAAGGCTGTGGGATCTGAGACTGTTTAGCCTGGAGGAGACTGAGGGGAGACCTCATTAATGCTTACAAGTATTTAAGAGGTGTATGTCAAGAGAATAGGGCAAGACTTCTTCTGTAGTGTCCCGTGATAGAACAAGGGAAAATGGACATAAGCTGGAACGCAAAAAGTTCCACTTAAACATAAGGAAAAGCTACTTTACTGCAAGAGTGATGGAGCCCTGGCACAGGCTGCCCAAGGAGGTTGCAGAGTCTCCTTCTCTGGAAGTTTTCAAAACCTGCCTTGACATGTTTCTATGTGACCTAATCTAGCAAGAGAATTAGACTAGATGATCTCTAGAAGTCCTTTCCAACCCCTACCATTCTGTGATTCTGTGATACACATAGTCTGAATAGGCTGATACACATCTGAACTGGCAGATGTAGTTGTCAAGCTCTCCATCATATTTATAGTCTTGACAGTTAGGTGAAGACCTTAGTGATTGGAAAAAGAGCAACCACACCTGTTTTAAAAAAAGGTGAAAAGGAGGATCTCAAGACCTACAAACCAGTTGACCTCACCTTTCTTCCTGGTAAGATCATAGAACAGATCCTGTTAGAAGCTATGTTCAGACATTTGGAAGACAGGTGGATGATTGAAGACAGCCAGTATGGCTTCAGCAAGGGGAAATCATGCCTGACAAATCTAGTGGCCTTCTACAATGGAGTGACTGCATCAGTGGAGAAGAAGAGAGCTATGGATGTCTTCTACTTGGACTTTTGTAAGGCTTTTTATACAGTCCTGTGTAACATTCTTTTAGCTAAATTGGAGAGATGTGGGTTTGATGGATGGAATATTTGATGGATGAAGAATTAGCCGGGTGGCCACATCAAAAAAATTGCAGTCAATGACTCAGTGGCCAAATGGAGATCAGTAACAAGTGGTGTCTCTCAGATTTCCATATTTGCAGCTGTATGGTTCCATGTCTTTATTAATGCCATAGCCAGTGGAGTTGTACCCTCAGCAAGTTTGCATATGACTCAAGGCTGAGTAGTGCAGTTGATATGCTTGAAGGAAAGGATACCATCCAGAGAGACCTTGACAGGCTTGAGGAGTGAATCTCCTCAAGTTCAACAAGGTCCTGCACCTGCATTGGAGTGATCACCAATATCAGTAGAGGCAGTGTAATGAATGGCTCGAGATCAGACCTGTGAACTTGGGGATACTGGTAAATGAAATATTAGTTTTGAGCTGGCAATGTGTAATTACATTCCAGAAAGCCAGTTGTGTCCTGGGCTGCATGAAAAGAAGTATGGCCAGCAGGTTGAGAAGGGTGATTCTCTCCCTTTGCTCTCATGAGATCTCACCTGTGGTACTGCATCCAGCTCTGGAGATCTCAGCACAGGAAAGATATGGACCTGTTGGAGCGAGTCCAGAGGAGGGCCACATAGATGATTAGAGAGCTAGGGCACCTCTTCTGTGAAGACAGACTGAGAGAGTTGGGGCTGTTCAGCCTGGAGAAGGCTCTGGGGTGATGGGTCATTTCAGCTTTTCAGTACCTAAAGGAAGTTTATAAGGAAGATGGAGAAGAGACTTTTTACCAGGGCCTGCAGTGATAGGACAAGGGCAACAGTTTTAAGCTAAAAGAGGATGTAAGGAAGACATTTATTATGAAGGTGGTGAGACACTGCAACAGGATGCCCAGAGAAGTTGTGGATGGAAGCTTTGAAGGTCAGGTTAGATGGGGCTTTGAGCAACCTGATCTAGTGAAATATGTCCCTGTCCATGGCAGAGGATTTAAAACTAGATGATCATCAAAGGTTCCTTCCAACCCAAATCTTTCCATGGTTCTATGATTTTATGGCACTGGCCCATTTCTCAGTCTCTCCAGCATACTTTGTGGATGCTCTGTTACCTTGTTATCTCCTCAAATAAATGGAGCTTTATCATTCAGCCACCTTAGACCTCCAGGATTTGGAGTGGTCACTAGATCTATCTTATAGCTTAGGCATCCCAAACCCTGAATATTGACTCAAGGGAACTCTTAAAGTTAAAAAGTCATAACTGAAACAAATTTTGAAGCCTAACAAGCAGTCTCTGTAGGAATTCCAAGATCCTATTAATTTACGTAACATAAGAAATAAGTCAGACTAAGACAAGACAGTTAAAAAAAATTAGTCTCTGTACATGTTTCCTTATTTCTGTTTCCTCATCACTTCTGAGCATCTTTGAAACTTGAGTCAAAATTCTACAGAGAGGTGCCTGGCCATGACTTTTCTTTCCATGTGTTTTCCCCGTGGACCAAATTTTTCTTTTGTTTTCTCTCTGACTGGTCTTGCCACTAACAAGAAGCTGTGGGGGCCTGCTTATCTACTTCTCTAGTCTTTCTTTTATCTCAGAGCGACCACTCAGAGTATGTAAGTTTTTAAGTTCCACTTGTTTGCTACACTTTAAGAGTACTTTTTTTGTTCGGTTGTCTACATCCAGATGTCAGTTTGCACAGACTGTCCTCTTTGGTTGTGTCAGCTTGGCTGAGGGTTTACAAGCACGTTATTGCAGCTCTGGTAATGTATAGGTGATACAGTTATGTGTGTGGCAGGTTCTACATCCTCTTTGTTCAATGTTAATCATTCTGTAAGACCACAAAATGCATAAACTGTGCATTGCTGGATTCCACAGATCATAACAGGGACAAGGGTCAGTTGTGTAAGAACTGGTAGCTAGCATGTGTTTATAAACAGGTAATAAATTGTGTATGCAGAGTGAAAAATTTGGATAGCTAACAGTTTGCTTAAATCCCGTAGAAATGACATATAAATTGGGATCCTTCTTCAACTGAAACTGAAAAGCCTTTGGAAAACAGACCCTGGGTTGGTAGCAGGGAGGAAAAATTGAGAAACTTCAGGGAATGCATGTTTTTAGGTCCTCAGCACTCTTACCATTAGAAAGAGTAGATCTTCTTTCTCAGTTCCTCATCAGTGTTACTGATGAAAACACCTTCTGTATTTGATCATTTGCTGATTCATCTTACAGGGGTAGACAACATCCCCAGGCAGAAGATTTGTTAGACACTGAAAAGAGAAAATAACTTTTATGTGAACAAAATGGGAGGTGGTGTTAAGGATCACATCCACAAGAGAATTTAACTCCTAATTGCTGCAGAAATCAGTGAGTACATTAAGAAGGTAAATTATGTACATGTTCACTATGAAGAAATCTCTGTAAATAATGTTATATAGGAAAGTAGTGGAAGTGAGGCCTAGATCTTCAAAGGTATCTCACTACCTAATTCACAGTTTTATTAAGGCTGTAGTGTCTCTGAATGCTTTTCTTCCTAAGGAGCAGAGAGATTTGAGATTTGTTTTCTTAATATTCATTATGTTTTTGGAACCTCATTGATCACCCTGCCTGTTGTATTTTGTGCCCTGGCTGATAAGGCTCCAAACACAGATGTATCTAGTACAGGACTGCTACGGTGCACTATGATTTCCAGCTACATCATGCACCACTGTAAACATCTCCCCATATAAAATCTGGTTCACAGGAACACTCAAAGCTGCTGGCTGCCAGGGAATGTTTTTTAATGAGTAAAGAGTATTTGAACACATCTATGACTTGGCAACCCTTCCTGTTTTTTATAAGCTACTATACACTTCAGAGAGAAAATATCTTAGAGGCTACTTTTTAATGGGACAAGTTTACTTAAGAGTTGAGTGGAGCTGGTGCCGGTAGTTCTGTTTTGTTCTAGCTTAATATTAGCCTTGTCAAAGTTCTTATGTTGTCTCCTGGGTGTTTCTGTATTGCGTACCATATAAAGCTGGTTTTGGGAGCTAAGAATTTTGGCTGGAATGTATGTTATAGTGGTCTCCTGTTTTTTTTAAAGTGTTTCAGAGGTGGCCCTATATTAAATCAAAAAGGCTGATTTTTTTTTTCTTTCTCCCTTCTAGTTTTACCTTAGCCCACACCACAGACATTGGATTCACAATTTGAGCTAACTCAGGTTTGAGGGTTATTTGGGATCCAATGTCCTGGTTTGGCCTGTTATAAAATTTGGGGGAATTAGTGAACTTTTTAGATGAGGATTTGGATTTTGAAAACCACTGGACCTTGGCGGGGGAAGGGGGATGCTTTTGGTTTGGGCCTGGGCTAGCAACTAGTACGCAAAAAGATTTTTTTACCCATCTTGCTGACACAAGTGTTCATTCAAAGACAACTTGCCAAGATGCATGTGGTGCTTCCCATGTCACCTCTTTGAGAAGCTGGTGTGTTTCATGGCTGCTTGATGCTTTCATCCTGAGAGACATCGTTAGGGGGTAGACTTGGCAATGTTTTCACATCAGAGGGCACGGAGCCCATCTTTTGTAGTGTTGGCGCTGGAAGCTGGATCCTGTTGTGGCTGCACAAAGGAAAAAGTGAGCTGTTGTAACAAGGCCATGCTTTGTCTGGGGAGAACCTTGGCTGCTACAGAAAAGATGGAGGAAAGGTGTTGAGATGTGGGCAAGATTTATTAAAATTACATTGCCTCTCTGTCAGGCTTAAGCAAACATGGCAAAGAACCATTTTTAGTCCCTTTTTTTCCCTATTCTTCTGTCTTGGGTTTTGAGTTCAGTGTGATCCCATTACCTGAGAACCAACTGTATGAGCCATAAACAGTGGTATTGACACCCTTGCATGGGAAAACAGCAGCATAGCTTTGCCTTGTTTTCCAAATGGGGTTGGTGATGCCCATGTGGAATAGTTGAAAGGACTTATTGCTCCCTGCACCAGCTCCTACAGATCTCTGTGGGAAAGTCTAGCCTGTCTCCCTTTGTAGTTCTCTTAAGCTGGCTAGTTTACTTTACTGTGATTGAGCCTGCAGACTGTGCTTGGCTCCAAATTATCAAGAACTGCTCCTAATAAAAAAGGTGAAGACTTGGTGCACATGAATCTATGTGAAGAAGGTTATTTTAATCTGAACGTGAATGGAAGGTAAACTTCGGGCAGGGCAGAGTTGCTGCTGTATATTAACCCCAATACTGAGTGCATTTTTTACTCTACAACAGGTGGTGATAAGCAAGGATACTTAACCTTGTAGTTTTCAAGAGCTCTGATTATCTCTTTTTCTAAGCATTTTGGGGAAAAACAAGACTCAGTGTCACTGAGTGATCTACAAAAATGCCCTAATAGGCCTTTTCAGCCTTAATCTTCATCGCCAGTCACTCCTTTCTCAGATTTTTTTACCATTATATTTCACTCAAAATTTCAAATTTAGTATGAAGTGATTTCACTGTCCAAACTTGAATAATGCCTCTCAGGAAAAAAAAGTCACATGCAAACACTGTAACTATATTGATATGACTATTACGATGAGACAAGATGAGGAAGGCTATATGGAGGGAAACAGGAGACTCGGGAGGAGTGACTGTTCTGTGTTTGAGCCTGCCCCATTTCCTTATGTTGCTTTGGCCAAACCAATTTATTTTTCAAACTTCTCAGTTATAGAATGGAAAATAGTGCCTATATACTGTGTGTGGCTTCTGGCCTCTGTTGTCTTTGCCAAGTATTGTCAAGTTCTTAACCGAAAGACCTTACATAAAAGCAAAAGTCCTTGTGAACTCTAGGAGATGATGTTTGTCCTGTTCAGTATTGGCTATTTAATGAAGCTACTACCTAAATGTATTACATGAATCAGAATTATTTATTTCAAGTGGTAAAACCATATAAAGATGCCCAAGATTCTGGTTGCATTAGTGTTTATTTTCAGAGCAGACTCTGAACAAGCAAAACAAATTACTCTTCCCATGCTACAATACATACCAGTAGAGATAACCCTTACCCCAACCTAAAAGAAACCGTTCCCACCCTTAGCTCTTGTCTTTCCTAAAATGTTCAGGATGAGAGCTGGGGCAGACTCTGTGGCCTTGAGGTTAGGAACTGTAGGCTTACACAGAGCAGGGGATGAGAAGCAAGCATGGAGATGACCAAGAGGAGGGCTTGTGAAGGCCCAGTCAGTGGCATTCTCCTTTGATAGAAAGCACTAAGGCTGAAGAATAGCTCACTGCTGACTTACTGCACCTAGAAGTATATTGATAGTTACTACAGTCCTCATAACCAAGTATATACAATAGACGCAAGAATATAGAAAAATATAATGACAAGGACAGTGAAGAGAAACCAACAATCTGCCTGACTGAAAACCTTGGAGGACTTTGTAAATACTTTAATATTTACACAGGGCCTGTGTATTTGCATAATTACCTTTTCATGAGCCGAAAGTATTTTACACTGGAATGTTTTCATGCTCTAAGAAATTATATTTTCTGATATGTCTAGAAATTGTAGGCTCAGCTTTTCTATTGCCTCATTATTTTCATAGAACAGTGAAACCTGGATTTCCCCCTGCTTCCAAATATACAAAATGCAAATGACAAATTCTACCAAGATTATATACTGATTGTGAACACAATGTGCTTAGCAGAAAATGTCTTGAATTTACAACTCAGAGTTGTACTGTAAATTATCAGATAGATACACCTACACGATCTGCTTTTATTTTAATTCAGAAATGGTGAGAAAAATGGCTTTTAGTGAGACTTTTAAGAGAAACCTATAAGAAGTATAACAGACTGGTTTGGTGTAGTTGGTCAGAATCTTAGGGAGAAAGTTTGGAGGCATGAGCAAGCAAATCAAATAGGGAGTTTTGAAGCAGCTATCCTATTCCTCTGGTTTCTGTCACAATGAACTTCTCTTACCTGTCCAAAACAAGGTTCCTGTTAGAGTGTGAATAGGACAATCATGGGGTTGGCAAACCTGCTGCCAAGTATTTGGCATGCTGTGACAGTGGACAAGAACTTAATATGAGGTTCTAGTTCTTGCTGTAAGGTCCATAGCAAGTGTACGACAAATCCCTTCAAGCTCATGGAGAAGTCTTTCCACAGATGTCTGTCTTAGCGGCTGCTGCAGCCTGCCTGACATTGAGGGAGGGATAAAAAAATTCACACTGACTTTTGGTGTGTTTCCGCTTTCTGGGGAGCCATATGAAACTGAAATAAGTGATTTCTGCATACTTTCTGTAGAAGGAAAGGCACTGGAGCAGCATCTGGAAGTAATCACCTGTGTTTCACAGCTCACTGGTGGGCAGTGAGCAAGCTGCTCCAGCTCCTACAGGCCCTTACATAAAACATGCACACAGTGACTTTCAGCTGCAGGAAACTTGAAACGGCTTCTGCTGGCCTGGAGAGGAGGAGTGTGACTCCTATTTAGCTCACCTGGGAGGACAAGCTGCCTGTATGGGTACCACCGCAGCCTTCAGATGTGGTAGCAACGCAGGTGGAGTGTGCACATACACAGAGAAATCGCATCCAGCCATTAGATGGGGTATTCCGCTAATTGGGTAAGTCTGCTCTGGTGTCTGGCCACCATTTGGCAGATACTGACAGTTTCCATTTAAAGCCAGCCAACCTCAGTGGAAAGCCAGCTGTGCTGGCAGAGCAGCCAATCTCATGAAGATGTCATTGAACAACTGTTTGAACTCATTCAAGAAACGGTGGGTCTGACTCAAAGTGGGCTGAAGTTCCCTGGGGTTCTTTGCTGGATATGGCAATACAGACATCCATTTACATAAGAGTTTTACCTCAGTGTTCCCGAGTTACATGTAAGGATATCATCTCAATTAGAGAATTACAGAATAGTAATTCTGGCACTGCAGATTGCTTCCAAGTTCACCTTAAGCTGAAATGGATTCTCTTTGCTGCTCATGTACATGTCACTTTTTCTGTTCCTGTGAATGTTGCTACATCCTCATAAATATTAGCAGCTTCTCATAGTGGTTGCCATGATGGAAGGACTTATTTATTTACAAAGAGGAAACAGATGGCATAAAATACTTTAATGAATTTCAGCATGTTTGAGAAATGAAATACTCTTTTTGGAAATAATATCAGTTTTGCAAAGCCATTAAATGCTATTTCACACAATCACAAGGGAGGCTCTTTCTTCAATATGCTGAGTGTACATAGAGCCACAGCAGTAAAAAAGAAAGGCACAGAATGGAGTAGCTTTACGAAAAGTCATAATACCGTCAGCATAGTTTTATTAGCTGCTGTCTGTTGATACGTGGATTTGTGACAGGAGATAAGTGGGAGATGAAAGCAACAGCAGACAGAAGAAGCCTGAGGAAGAAGTGTCCTGCTGTTCAAGATAAAGAAGGGGAGACAGAGAGCAAGTCAAACACACAAAAAACCTGTCCCTAGAATTTTGGGGGCATATATTGACTATGTTCCATTATAAATACAATGTCAGGTGCAGAGAGATTACCTCTTATTTTCTGGCAGAATGCATAAGCAATACCAACATTAATGACCTTATTTTCAACTGGAATGTAAGTACACACATATTCTCTACTGGTAGCAATGAGTCTTTGCCATAAGACGTAACTTAGGAAAATACATGCTGCATGTGAATAGTACTTTGAGAGCAGGGGGGTTAGTTAAAGAAATATTTCTTTCAAATGATGAAAATCGGTAGAAAGTTATAGCTTACAGTACTTTAATATGAAATTATGGTTCCCAAGGTGCTTGTGGTCTAAGAAGTGGCCTAGATAATTTTTTTTTTTGAAATAGGAATGCTGAAATTTGGGGAGTGAAATGCCTTTCCTGAGGTGGTCATTGTATGGCTGGAAGGAGAAGTGCTTTTGCTTGAATTCGTTATTGTGTCAAACACTTCTGTTTACTGGACTGGGAACAGGGTATAATCTGTATCTCCAGTTACCCAATGTTATATTTTAATAACCATACTACACTTTTCTACTAGAAAGTGCCTGATTCTTGGAAGGACTGGGCAATTTAAAATATTTTTCTTATTTTTCCCCATCCATATTGTTTTAGTTTACTCGTTTTGAAGTCAGACCTAGATCTCTGTACTTCATGTTGACTAAAAGGTCACCTGATAACGTGTCTGATTATTAAAACGTATTGCTACCAATGTCGATTCTCAAACAGTTTAAAGCCAACATATTTATATGCTAGTCACTGCTTTCTTGGACCAGGCACAGTGGAAAAGCTGAGGTGGCTGGTACAGTACATGAGGGTGGAGGCTCTGAATGAAGCTTTTGTAAAACTGTCTTATAGGAGCTTTACTCTCTTCTTTCCACATTGGGTTAAGTTTTTTTTGGCATATGTTTGCAAGAAACTCATTGTGTCACTGCATTCAAACTGCAAAAAACAGTTTAACATTTTGCAAATTTCCCTTGGAAATTGTTTGCAATGTTCTGTCCAGAGAACATGCATTTCTCTGTTTGTTTGGTAATAGGCAAGATCACAAGGTATTGGTTTTATTAGTCAATTTGTTTGCTTCTCTCATCTTATTCCTCTGGAAATTTGTTTGAAACATTTCTTTGAATTTAAATAGCTTGTATTGTTGTCATTTTCAGAAATTACTTTCTTTGCCTCTGGTTGATGATAATGCCAGGGCAGATGGATTTAACACAGGCTTAACACTTTTTCTTTAAGAAAAAATAATTTAAAAGATTCCTACAGAGTCAGATAATAATTTGAAAAGTATCTGTTAATAGGGTTATTAAAAATAGAGTTAACCCATCAGACATCAAGATAACTCTGATCTTGGACCTTTCTCTCCATGCACATGGCTGTACGTTCATATGTGTTCTTTCTAGAGATGGCTAGGTATTGCTTGCAGGGATTCCTCTTTCCTGACCACTCAGCTGAGTGGTCTTGGTAGAACAGAATTTATTCCTGGGCCCCTGAGAGCCTGGCTGCTCCAGCATCTGCCATGTCTTGGATACCCCAGATGAGGATGAGGTGAACCCACTTTGGATCTCTCATGTTTCCATCAAATGCAATCTTCTCCAGGTTGTATCTATCGGATGCCACTCTTCAATGGCCATGGTACAGTGCCTTGTATTGGACTCAGAGTGCTGTCGATATATGTGTAAGGACTGAGAGCAGGTACGTGCCAGAAAGATGCTTGTTTGGACTGAGGCATTTCCACACACACTACTAACCATGTGGGTAAATGCACAGTTCTGACTAGAAACACCCAAGTAAGTCCAGATGCCTTCAGGTTTAGGTGGAAGTAGTTAGCAGGCACTGTCAATAACTCTGAATATTTAGATGCTTGTATTCCTCTTAATACTGACATGGGTAACGTAGGTTGCTAGTTAGTATTTGTAAATTTGTTTTTTCACTATGAAAACTATGTCAAGAACTATGACTTTTGTGTTTCTGCCTATGGTTTCATATGTTGTGTGATGAGACCATAGCTTTTGCGTTGCTGTTTTGATTCCAGCATGTGGATTCACTCACATGATCCTTTACCTGGTTATCCCAAGGACTCATGTATAACCTAACTCATTTTTTTAAAGCTAAATGTGCTCGTATAAACAGCTACATCTATGCAAAGTGGATAGGAGCTACTGTTCAGTAGTATTTTATACTGACAGTGCTGGTGGGAAAAACATAAGGGATAAAGGAACAGAAAAGCAAACTCTTGGCAGAAGCCCCCCATTCAACATTCTACCCCCTAAATCTATCTCTTTGCCAAAACACAAAAACTTTGTCTGTTTCCTTTGTTTCTTTTTTGGTTTTTTTGTTCTGCAATTTTTCAGCCATTAGAGAGAGACAGTTTCCCAGCAGATTATGAGACCCTGTGGAAATCCATTTGTCTTTAGCATACAGTAGTTGCTAAAGATATATAACTTTCAAATCCTCTCTGGGAAATAAGCGACAGAGACATTCAGCTAACCCAAACAACACATTTCACAATAAGTGCTGTACCATCAAAAAGTCTTTAGACTGAACAGCTAAATGTCTGTTCATTTAAGGATATTGAGGAAGCCACAATCAGGGGATGCTGGGAACCTTGTCGTCTTAGTCAGTGTAAACATTTGTAGATATATTGAACAGAGATCACTCTGCCAAACTTTTGGCTCCTGATTTAACAAGAAGGATTTCTCACTCAGTTTAGTATTCAACTAAAATAGAGACAACAAGGAGTTGTAGGCCTTGTCTGCTGTGCAAAGTTCCACTGAAAACTGATTTTAAAGAAATGTAATTAAGCAAGAGCACATCATTAGCATGCATGCACTTACATCAATGCACACCATGATTTTATTGGTTTAATTTAACTTTATATCAGTTTAAATGTGTCTATTTCAGGGATTAGAACTGAGTGAGGTGAATAGATTTTAAAATTAATTTAATTTAAGTGGTGTTACTTTCTAGGGTAACAAGGTCTTACAGAGCTTTTTTTCCCCCCCTTTGTTTCCTCAGTAGTATTCTGTGAACATGCTTAAAGAGTATTTTTAAAAAAAATCATCTCAGAAAATCCAGGAGTAGTAGAAACTAGAACTGAATAGCTCTAATACTTACTGATGTTTATAACATAGTAAGAAATTTTAATGACCTCCAACCTGATGATGTTCCCCTAGGTTAACTGCCTCACCTCCCAATTGTTCAGAGTCCTGACTATGCTCAGACTAAAAATCACCACAAGCACCCTAAAACAACCTCCTGAGAACTATTTATACAAGATGTCGTGACTACTCAGGGCAATAGAACAATGGTTTACAATGGTTTACATATAAAACCTAGGGCTGTCCTGAGCAGGATGGCCTGTGGTGAGTTAATGGGTAAACAGTCTCAGTGCAGAAACAGGATGGGAGCAACAGCTAAAAGAGCTGAGGGCAAATCTGTGAATAAATTGAAGCAAGCAGCACTGGCTGTGTTCTCATGCTCTTTGGTCCTTGTTAGGATTATGCTGCTTCTCCCACCCTCCTTTAAGTCCTTTCAATCATTTGAAACTTGAATAAAATATAGACTAAATAGTATTTGAAGAAAAGTTCTCTTGTACTGAATATTGTCTCCATGTTATGGTTAGATCTGTTATGGTAAGATCCTTGACAATTTATTTCAGTGGGAAAACTTCCATTGGATTTAATAGCAACAGGACCCAAACTGCATTTCCATGAATCATTTCAAGACAGTTTACCACTCAGGGATATTGGCTTCTTACCAAATGACTGTCTTATTTAGGTCTTTGTTCCATGCTATATCCAGTCTCACGGATGAGCTTTTGGAAGGAACCTGAAACTTGGATATCATAGCTTTGGCAAAATAGCCTTAATACCTTAACTTATTACGCTACTATAGTGAATTACATTTTGGGAGAAAATGTTCTCAAATGTCCTATAAAGAACAATTTATGCTAGATCTATTTTAGTAGTGTAACTACAGCTCTGTGTCTCTCCTTGAGGTAAATTTCATAACGTAAGAAAGATCTGCTTGGTAAAATCCAAATATAAGTACCTTTTGCTATTCCATATGAAAAGACAGTTTCAGAATGGTAAATGAATTGTCTTTCCTTGAAATTGCATTGCGAAACTGAAGCCTTTGTTGCATATACCCAAGTGTGCAGCAGCAGTGGTACTCGCCAGCTAAGCAAAGCATCCTTGGTAGTGATTTGTGCAGGCTCAAAGTTTCTCAATGGTGGGGACCCTTCCTGCAGGGGCTGATGCCTGGGCATGAGGTACATATGCTGTGTAACTGCCTCCGGGGCAGCACTGCTACCTGGAGGACTATAAGCATGGCTCTTGGTGGAATAGTGCACATGTAGATTCCTGGGGTAGGTTTTAGGGTCCTGCTCACTGTTTGTACTCTCCTTTTGGCTCTTCTGTGAGTTTCCTTTGCCCTCTGCACGTTGGCTCTGCTGGGAGGGCTTATCCTCCTAAAGGTATGTTAAGCACCCATTTAACAACAGTTTGAACACTGAAAGAAGGCACCAGCAGACCATGGCAGGTTGTAGGTAGCAGATAGAGGCTGTCATGATGAGGAAGGCTGG
The DNA here is from genome assembly GCF_028858725.1 of Colius striatus. Lineage (NCBI taxonomy): Eukaryota > Metazoa > Chordata > Aves > Coliiformes > Coliidae > Colius > Colius striatus. The sequence goes on from NC_084762.1 coordinate 53,886,304, forward strand.
AGATCTGTGACTCTTGATATTAAGAAAATGGTTCCTTCTCCACTTTCAGTTCTGCAACTGCAGAATAGGTTTAGTACCCTAGGAGCTGCTGAAGGGGGACACGTGATTTAGTGACAGCAGCCATAAGTAAGGGGACATGCCTTGTTTGCTTCGCTGCCTACCAAAAAGGATTCCTTCGCCTACGAATTTAGTGTAAGGATTCAAGGAGAACTACCAGCAGTAGCTAAGAACTAAGTGAGGGATTTTTTGTGAAAACTTAAAAAACAGAAATCTAAGAGTCTACATAGGCTGCATCTAAGGGTGCTGAGAGAGCTGGCCAATGTCTTTTCAAGGCTGCTGCTTTTCATCTTTGAAAGGTTGTAGAGATTGAGAAGGATCCCCAGTGATGGCAGAATGACAAGTATTGTGCCTAGGTTCAAAAAAGACCAAAAGTTCAGCCTAGAAAACTACAAGGCAGTCAGCTTTGCTTCAGTCACAGGAAAATAATGAACTGAATCCTGTTAGAACAAATTTCTGGACACATGAAGGAGAAGGTGGTTATCAGGAGCGGTCAGCATGGATTTACTAAAGATAACCATGCCCGACTGACCTGATTGCCTTCTATGCAGAAATGAGTGGGTTTGTGGATGAGAGGAGAGCAGAGGATGTAATTTCCTTCAGCAAGACTTTTGACACTCTCTTGCATCATGTTCATGTATCCAAGATAAGATGTTACAGTTTTCAGGCTGAACAATTAGATGGCAAAATAAGTGTTTGGGTGGTTGGCCTTAGAGGGTGATGTGTAATGAATCATGTTCTGCCTGGAGACCTAAGAAGTGGAACAGTGCAGGCTCTATCCCTGAACCTGGCCTGTTTAACATTTTAATGAATGATTTTGAGGAGAGTGTGCTTTCAACAGAATTGCAGATGTTGACAAACTGAGATGGCCAAGACTGGACCTTTTGCACTGTGAGGCTGTAGGATTGGGGCTTGTTCAACCTGGAGATAAGGAGGCTTTGGAGGCATCTAACAGTGTGTAAGGTACCTGTTTGATTGGACATCACTCAGGAGTTAAGCCTAGCTGCCCCCAGCTACCCAGAATTGTCTGAGGTCAGTTGGAAAGCAAGGGGGTTTAACTTCTGCCAAATTAAACCCAACAGGGGATCGTGACGTAGAGTACCCGCTCTCCTCCTATAACTGTTGGAGATTATTGAAAAGGTGGAGCCATGGACTTCACAATGGTGCATATAGTGGACAAGAAACAACAGTCACAATTTGGAGTAAAAGATGTTCATACTGGATATAAGGAAATACCTTTTCACCATGAGGACAGTGGGGCAGTGGTACAGGCTGCCCAGGGTAACCACCCTGGCTGTGCAGTCTCCATCCTTGAAGGTTTTTGAGACCCGACTGGAGAAACGTCCAGGCACACAGTCCAAGCTCATGTCTGAGTCCACCTTTGGCAGGAGGTTGGACTAGAGAGCTGCCGAGTCTCCTTCTGACTTGAATGAGTCTTGATTCTTATGATCCTATAGATACAACTCCAGTTTGACTTGGTGTTTCTCTGAGAAACAGTATATTGTTAAAGACTTTCTTTAGCCAAATCTATTTAAAGATGCCTTGGCCTTGTAACAATTTCTCATAAAGCAACTCTTTTGCCTGCTCATCTCCTCCACTTCAAAAGCAAGTTATTCTTTACAGCAACAGACAGAAGACTCATTGAGGTGACAGAGCACTGGAATGGGCTGCCCAGATGGATTGTGGAGTCTCCTCTGGAGACATTCAAAACCCACCTGAATGAGTTTCCTGTGTGTCCTACTCGAGGTGGTCCTGTTCTGGCAGGGGTGTTGGACTAGATGATCTTTTAAGGTCCCTTCCAACCCTTGAGATTCTATGATTCTGTGAAAAAAAATGACAATGGGCAGTGAATCAATGCCAGTCCTTAGTGTGTTCTTACAGCTGAAGATGCTGACTGATGATAATCCAAGATGTGTAGTTGATGTAGACAATACAGACACTTTATAATCCCAGAGAAAGCCAAGAACCATATAACAAGCTATCTCTCACTTTTATACAAACGTCTGATCTGACCAAACCTGAGGATCTTTCATGGACTTCTGCAATAAAGTAAAATATTTGCTTTCTGTGCAACAGAGTAAAACTGTAATGTTGTGAAGATGGAAAGCCTACATACCACTAAGAAGCTCACTCTAGAAACTGCTGGATTGTAATAGTATTCACATTGCTCTTATTTAAAAATCATTTGGGGTTTGTATATATTTTGTGTAATTCAGGATGTAACTATTATCATTAATCATGTTTTTACTTTGTGTCCACTGTGCTAGGAACAGTAATATAGTGTATAGTATTTCTAGACAAAGCTTAAGGCAAGCAAATACAGATTTTTATCTGGCCTATGGAGATGGAAAAGAGGCAGAGGATGAACAGGGATATACTCTTTAGGAAAAATAAAATTCCTGTGGTGGAGAGTTTTATGCAACAAGCAGCGATGGTGGCACAGTTCTGACAGCAACTCATCCCAAGCAGCATCTCTGGTTCTCACTGAGTTCCATCACTTGTATTGCATCAACTGGTAGCACTCAATGAGATTAAGAATGAAAAAATCCATCTCTTTAGGATTTTGGTGTTTTGTTCTCAAAATACACTACATTATGCACTCAGGTATTTTGATTTGCAAGGTAAACTACTGTTTACTTAAACTCAGGAGCGAAGTGCAGCTCAGGTTCATTTTTCCATAAGCTGGTGTTCTGGTCCCTTGAAATGTGAATTTGTAATAAGATTTTCATTGCTTGCAATCTGTTTTGTATAAATGGCAGATGGGTATGACGTGATTTGACGTATATAAGGCTTCTTTTCAGGATAAGTTTAAATCCATTCCAGTTTAGATGAAGAGGAAACTTGTTTCACAGTTGTATAGGTACCATGTGCATTGTCGTCTCAGTTTAGTTACTCTTAGGCAGATAGTCACATCACAAACTATCAGAGTAACTGACTTGAAAAAATAACCTTGTGTCTCTCAAGAGGGAGGACAATCATTAACTGCATATGGAAAGAGTTCCTTCCACCACAGGGATGAAAGGTACATCGGTAAAACAGGATGTGGGCAAATTTATGCTCCAGTTGTGTCTGTTTGTGGTTTGTGTCAGCCCGTATCTGAACAGGAGAATTCTGGCTTATGGCATGTCCAGATGATAGGCAGAATAGGAGTTTTTTAAAATTTTTTTGAAAATAGAAAATATAAAACAAGCTGAAAACTAGAGCAGCTCATTGACTTCAGTTGTAAGAATCTGGCCTACCGTAATTCCTGAATTTTGCAGGAAGCATCTTTATTTTTCATTTTGCCCTACTGTCAGAAATAGTGAGTACACACATTTTTTGATTTTGCATGTTCATATTTCCTGAAATTTTGCCTAGAACCTGCAAAGTGCTGGAAAATACTGAAAACTCCATGTATGACTGTAAACTCTATTTTAAGGGGCTATCTTTCTATCTGCTACCACTGAAAAAAAACCCCATTGCACTGATAAGTGCAAGCTTGAATTTCACCAGAGTGCTTAAGCTTAAAGCTGTCTGATATCAGCCAGAATTCCAGAGGATTTTAGCTTGGACTAAAAATCTTTTTTTTTTTTTTTTTTTTTAATATGAAAAGTCATGCAAATTGATAAATGAGTCTTACAACATCCTGTCTAGGATGACCATGTCATGCATATCATTGAATTTATTACATATCTCACACAGAGAAAGGCAATGCTTGATAAGCAGTTTTATTGGGTAATTAATTTTTTCTTTTTACATTTGCAAATAAAGCAGATTGATTTCCATCTTGAAGCAATTTACTAACACATTATAAACTCATCAAACACTAGTGTGGTACAGTACGCCTCATTTCCTGTTTACTAAATAATCCTTTGACTGTCTGTTTTGTGTCTTTCAGGTTGAACCTGGAATTGTTCTCTGCTGGGGATGTTATGGAGCCTGGCGTCAGAGTCCTTCACCTGAAAGAAAACGTTGCCTCCTTGGCCCATCTTCTTGCAAGTACAAACCATGGCGACTTCCCAGTGGTTTGTAGGCCCAAGCCAGACCATGCAGAAGTGTTCCAGGGAACCATTAAAAGGTAAAAATGCTATCAAATGCTATTTGTGTGTGAAGATTATTTGGGATGGATATGACACTTGTTCCTACTCTCTTTAGCATGAACATCAGGTGTCCTTTAAAGAAAAGACCTAGGTTGTTTCTAGTACAAAGTTCTCTATTGCATCAGGATTTATTGAAACAGCACCAATGAAATGATCTTACGGGAACTGTAGAAAAAGAGGATATTGCCCTTTAGAGCCTTAAAGGTTTACTGAGACAGTAATTTAAAGGATTTGAATGTAGTTACTCATGAAATGTGCCATGCTAACTCAAAGCTGGTCTGCTCTTCACTTTTTTTTATCATTTTATTAGTGTATTCTTTTACAGGAAATGAGTTAGCATAAATCATATCACAGATGAGATAAGCAACAAAGTTGCTGGAAGTAACATGCTAGAGTAAACAAGAATTAGACTAAAGGAATCCTTGGCATGGGGGGACTCTCAAAAGGCATATAAAATCTCCTGATAAATGAAGTATTTACAGTACTGTATTTCATCTGACTACAAGAGTGAATTCATCCTTTCATGAAGGTATCTTAAGATTGTTCCTTGAGTGGTGGATCATGAGTGGGAGAGGCAGTGACTTGATTTCCACCTTGGCTATCCTAAAAGAAAAGAGAAAATGCATATGCAACTCCTGTTGCATAGGAGTTCAACAGAGGAAAGCCCTATGCTTCCAATAAATGTACAAACATATGGTCAGTTTTGTATTGTAACGTCATAACCTTTCATAATTTGTATGGTGTGGTGTCTTTTCTTCTGAATGACTGTAGCATTCCACATCTTTTCTTATCAAGATTTTTTTTTTAAATCGACTTCTGTTTTAATGCCTCAACTGAGTGGCAGTGGGAGCTATCTGAGAGCAAACAAAAAGTACTTTCTTCTATCAAAGTATTTTGGTGATTCATTTTGGTATTCCATTGCTGATCAATGGCACAGAGTCAAGTTGGAGGCCTGTGGCCAGTGGAGTTCCACAGGGATCGGTTCTGGGGCCAGTCTTGTTCAACATCTTCATCAACGACCTGGATGAGAGGACACAGTGTACCCTCAGCAAGTTGACTGCTGACACCAAACTGGGAGGACTGGCTGATTCCCCAGAAGGCTGTGCTGCCATTCAGCAAGATCTCGACTGGCTGGAGAATTGGGCAGAGAGGAACCTCATGAGGTTCAACAAGGGCAAGTGCAGAGTCCTGCATCTGGGAAGGAACAAACCCATGCGCCAGTACAGGCTGGGGGTCGAACTGCTGAAGAGCAGCTCTGCAGAGAGAGACCTGGGAGTCCTGATTGATAATAAGCTAAATATGAGCCAGCAATGTGCCCTCGTGGCCAAGAAGGCCAATGGCATCCTGGGATGCACCAAGAAGAGTGTGGCCAGCAGGTCGAGGGAGGTTCTTCTCCCTCTCTACTCTGCCCTGGTGAGGCCTCATCTGGAGTCCTGTGTCCAGTTCTGGCCTCCTCAGCTCAAGAAGGACAGAGAACTTCTGAAGAGAGTTCAGCACAGGGCCACCAAGATGATCAGGAGATTGGAATATCTTTCATATGAAGAAAGACTGCAGGAACTGGGGCTATTTAGTCTGGAGAAGAGGAGATTGAGGGGTGATCTTATTAACATTTATAAATATCTAAAGGGTGAGTGTCAGGAGGTTGGGACATCCCTCAAGGGGTAATGGGATGAAATATAAGAAAAAACTATTTTACTGTGAGGGTGATGGAGCAGTGGCACAGGCTGCCCAGAGGGGTTGTGGAGTCTCCTTCCTTGGAGGTCTTCAAGACCCGCGTGGACATGTTCCTATGCAACCTGCTTCTGCAGGGGAGTTGAACTAGATGATCTCTAAAGGTCACTTCCAACCCGTACTATTCTATGATTCTATGATTCTATTGATCTGGAGAGGGTAAAATGTGATCTGTCCATCATCAGTGGAAATTTGATTAGAACTGGTCTGCTTGCCTGCTTTATAACAAATTTTCAAGGATGACCTGCTGGCAGTGGGATCACACAAACTTACCTCGTAACATTGAGGTCAGCTGCCCTTTTGGAGCATGAGGGATGGGAAGGCAGTGAATGGTTAATAAAAATTGTGAACTTACTTCATTGATAAGTTGAACAGTTTGTATGAACATTTTAGGAAGAGAAATACTTGATTGAAACAAGTTCCTTTAAAATTTGAAGTCTTATATTTTCCATATTAATTCACCAAGTCACCTGCAGTGAGCATCCCAGGTTGATGAGCAGTATGCAGAGTTCATGCAGATACTGTTACGATTTGTAATGTGGAGCAAAATGTGAGCGCTAGAAAAAAGTGGAGGCAGAAGGCTGATCACTAGAACATCCTGAAGAGGCATCCTTAGAGAAAAGCTGATGCTACCTGACAATTCTGATAGGCTTGTGTTTTACTTAATCCCCAGAACTCTTTTATGATACATTCTGAAGGAGCCTTTTAAAAGGGATGAATAAAAAACTCTTGTTTCCCTGTCACTTACAGCAGAAATGAGCTGTTGTTAGACTGCTTTGAGTAAAATCAAGATAATGTCAAAGAAGCAGCAAATAGCTTGCTTTTTTTTGCCTGCTAGGTTAATCACTTCAGTTGATCACATACAGAGACATCACCAGTGAGCAAACATTGCATTCTGGGGTGCTCTGATGACAACCCTTCTTTCCCCAGTGCATGCCCAGCAGCCCAAGTACTTGCATGATGAGTGCTGGGTGCCCTGTCCCCAGTGGGGACCACAGGTGACTTTGCTGTTCTGCTTTCTCAGCAAGAAGGCATCCGTCCTCTGAAACAAGCCTCCAAAAATGTGATGTGTCATGGAATTAGCGTATTCATAACCACAAGCATGATTTGGGTTTTCCATCTTACTCATAAAATTACAGCTCTTGCAGCACGTTAACTGTTAAGACCAAGATGAGAAATGCTGTGAACTCCTTAAAGGAGAAGGATGCTGTTCAACCTCTTACTCTATGAGATCCCATGCAATCCCATGTGGAGATGTAATGACCACAGGCAGAAAAATGATGCTATTTTTGCATCTTGTTCATAAATAGTGCTAAAACGGGGGAAATAAGGTGTGTCTGGCATATTTTTAAAAGGTGGCTGGGGGAAGACACAAAAAATAATTGCCCTGCCCTTTTTCTCAAGAGTTGCCTTGAGCATTATTATTGATTCTTGAATGTGTTTTTTCTAGTACAAAAATGTTGTTATTAGGTTAAAAACAAGGGGACAAAGAGCTGATGAAGGGTAAGAAGCAAACAATCTGCTAAGCTTGCATGAAGACAGCAGCAGCTCATAAATTTTTTTAATACTGTTCCTAATTTTTGTGTTTTTCTCTTAAATTTGGACCAAATGTAAAAGTTATTCAGTACCTGCTCACACTTGGAAACTGTAGCGATGAGAGTTGCTGTACAAGGACAAAGTGTTCTTATGTTTTGTAATACATACAAATGATTCTGACCTTTGAAGAGAAAAGGTCAATGTCAGTTCTTACAAAAGCAAGGACTGTGGCCAAGCAGTGTTGTCTTGAACTTGCACAGGCCTACAAATGTACTTCAATGCTGGCCTGTAGAAACACTCAGATATTCCAATTTTATTTTAAAAAAAACACATCAACCCCCTAAAATCTTCCAGATCTGCTTAGTGGCTTCAGTTTTTTCTCCTACTCTTTGTGATCTGGATGGTTACCCACTGGGGACCAAGATGAGGTCACCATATATGTTTTCACATGGGTGACCTCAATCAAAAGCTGTTATCTTCTCCAGTTGAGTAAGCAGAAGAGACTAAAAACAAAAGCAACTACTAAAGAAAACTCCTTGGCTTTAAAGTTGTTAAAGAGGAAGCAAACTGCAGCTGAGAAGTAAGTTTCCAAAACAAAGATCTCCTTGGAGTAATACTTTTGACACTTTGCCATAGGTAGAGCTCTGTGCATGCCTGGGAAACCCTTGCAGAACTCAGTTTGAGGAGCATGTGGTTGGTGAGCCTGATGCACGGCATTGTTGGGAATTATCACTTTATTGTGTACAATGCAGAGGGCTGAGGGGATTGACTTCTTCCCTTCACTTCTCCCGTAATAATGATGACACTGCACATCAGAATAAAGCAAGCTATTCTTCAGCACTGTAGCTGCAATGCCTCCCCATCTCCACCCAGCAACTGCAGCAAGGGAACTGGACTGCTATAAATGTGTTAGTCCAGAGTGTGGTGAGAGCTATAAATGTCAATCCCTAAATGACATACCCTCCTGGCTAGGTGGAATTCATTATTCAGAGAGACCCGAGGATAGGACCACTGCCTTCCTTCCCAGGAAGTTCCTGCCAGAGACATCGCATGAGGCTGTAAATGCACATTGAGCAGTTGTTGGGAGGTCCCCTGTCTCACTTTTGACTTTGCTGCTCTAGTCTGTGGCTCCAGATCCTCCTCCAGTGGGAAAAGAGATAGAGTTATGCTTATGCCTATTTTCTGTGAGACCTAAACTGAAGAAAAGTGCTATTTCTTCACTTCTGTACATATTACAATGTACTGGTGTAGGGCCATTGTGGGGCAATGAGGGGGTTCTTTAACATGATGAAGAGATTAGATATATCACCGCTTTTGTTTTGCTGCTCCACCTTCTTTGCCAGAGGTTACTTTATAATGTAAACCACAGTGGAAGATTTGAGGAGGAAAGCTGTAGGTGATGAATTTCTTTTCCTTGGCTGTGGACAAGGCTGGAATATAACATGGAGGGTGATGATAGCTTGTGGTCATCAGCAATGTCTTTGCTACCATGCTGTGCATCCTCCCACTCGTGATACTTCCTTGCACATGCATTTGTGCCAGTCATGTACTCTCTGATTTTTTCCACCAAAACGGATGACAATATTCTCTTTACCTAGGTGCTTTTTTTTTTTTTCCTCTCTCTGAGATGGTCTTTATTACTTATTATTTATAGGTTTCCTGCATATTTGCAACTGACAAATACTATGTTCCTCTCAGGGACTTTTCTAATGTCAATAGCTTTTCTTGCCTTTACTTCACTTTTGCCATAGAAAATGAAGGAGCTCAGTTTCCATATTGCAGTGAAATCCTCCTGGTATTTACTGAAGAAAAGCAGGTGGATGCTGTGTCTTGTTAGGCCAGGATCTGTACCCTCCATTTCCTTTGAGGAGAAGTGGTGCAGAGAAGCAGAAGCTGGAGTGCTGCACAGGAATCTTAATTTCTGCCTCAAACACAGCTATGAGACAATTTTCCTGGAGAAACTATTGGGCTGATGAATACCACTGTGTCGCTTGCTTGGGAATTTTACCATAACGAATAGGCAATTTTGTTCATGCCTGAACCTCTCAGATCTGTACCATACATAGCTCTCCTGTTACGAAGCTGAAACCTGGGTTCCCTCTTTTGCCTTTGCACTCTTACCTACACAGCTGTTAGCTATTACTCTGCATTTTGTTTGTCTGTCTTTCAGTTGAAGTATTTTTTTTCTGGATTTAATTTGATTGGGAGAAAGTAATAATGCAGAAACCACAATATCTCTGACCGTAAGCAGATTGTACAAAATATATCTGTCTAAGCAGAAATTGATAAAACTTGGTTTTCTGCTACTTTTGTACAGGATGTGACCTTTCTGGCACTGTGCCTGCATTTTTGTGTGTATTTTTTCACCTAGGAAACTCTATCTCTTCCCACCCATCAAGTTTACCATAATTTCAACATTTGTGGTTGAAAGAAATTGTTGATTTTTAGCGAAAACAAAACTTCAATTAAAATATTGTAGGTAAAGTTGTCAAAAATCCTTGTAGTTTTACTCTTTGTTTGAACTGTTTTATTACACATTTTGGTATACTATATGGGAGTATTTTGTATGGGAAGGTGTCTGCCCTTGTTACACTGCATCTGGAATTTTGTGTCCATTTCTGGGCCCCTCAGTTTAAGGACAGGGAGCTGCTGGAGAGAGTTCAGCACAGAGCCACCAAGATGATAGAGTGAGCATCTCCCTTATGATGAAAGGCTGAGGGGGCTGGGGCTCTTTAGCTTGGAGAAGAAGAGACTGAAGGGTGACCTCATTAATGTTTACTCAGGCTCTTCTCAGTGATGTCCAATGATAGGACAAGGGGAAATGGGTGTAAGTTAGAATACAAGAGGTTCCAAAGCAATACAAGGAAGAATTTATTCACTGTGAGAGTGATGGAGCACTGGAATGGGCTGTCCAGATGGATTGTGGAGTCTCCTTCTCTGGAGACATTCAAAACCCACCTGAATGAGTTTCCTGTGTGTCCTACTCGAGGTGGTCCTGCTCTGGCAGGGGTGTTGGACTAGATGATCTTTCCAGGTCCCTTCTAGTCCTTGTGATTCTGTGTGACTCCGTATTGACTATGTAACCGCCTTACACAAACTTTGTTTGATACATGTGAAGTTTTCAGGGTGCCTAATTCCCATTCTTGGAATGAAGTTGTGAATTTAAGATCTTTAGAAAAAAACCTGGAACTTTATGCTTTAAATCAAGAAATAAATATATTAAAAACCTGCAGCCTTCATGTAGTTGAAAAATTACCAAAACTTGGACTTTCAGAGATGCCGAGTGACTGAAAGCATGGTTTGCCACCTGAACACATAAGATTTATCCATCTTAAAACAAATCCTATTTGCTTTTGAAGATCTTGTTCTGAAAAGTGAGTTAGAGCCTGCTCCTCTGCGTAATCGCACAAACAGATTGAAGTTTTGTGAGCTTTCCTTAAAAACATCCATCTGGCCTGAGCTGAGATGCAGAGGCCGTCAGAGCACATCATTGCTGCTGCAACGCTCCTGGCAAACCCAGTGGGACAGACTCCATCGCTCACACAGAGATTGATGTGGAAACTTACTTCAGTGAGGCTGGGAGCACTGGCAGGAACACTGAGGGTTACATCTTTCCACTTCAGAAACTCAAGGGAGATATTAAACATCCTGTTGATCAGCAGCAAACTCATTGCTCTAATTCTCGCTCAAAGGATGTCAGGTCTAATGGAGCCAAACTGCCAGAGAGCTGCACCTGAGAGGAGGATTTCTGCCTCGGGTTAGTCCCCGGTCCGGAGTCAGAAGAACTGCCAGTGGAGGGAGCCAAACTACATTTCTATTTGCTACTTGTTCTTGCTGTGCTGTGCTTTCTGCTTCCTTCGTGGCAGGAGGAAGCCAGGTACAGAACAGTGTGTACTCGTAAACCTCCTACTCGATGATCCAGCTTTAATTTCCCTGCTTGTAAACTGGTATGAGAAGGGAGATATTCTGCTTTCCACAATCAGAAGATATGGTAGAGCAGCTGTTCCCAGTAACAATAATGACACTATTGCTGAGACAAACATTTTCACGATGATGCATGGGAACACTAAATCCAAACCACATTGTTTAGCTAATGCATGCTTTCACTCCACTAAAGGGGAATGTCACATAACTGAAAGTAAATTGAAGAGATCAGAGTTTAGAAAATATGACAAAGTTGAAAACTTAAAGCTGTATTACACAGTAACATCCTTTAGCAGAGAAATCATTGACCCAAAGTGGTGTGTATATGTGTATTTTATGGGAGTTTATTAGGTATGACTCGCCTCTGGTCAGTCCAGTGAACAGAAACTGTCGTGAGTCAGGAATGCTTTCTGCCAAGCACTTCAGTAAAAATGAGCATAGCATATTGATACGTGCTGTGGGAAAGGAGATCTAGCGTTGCAACATATCATAGATATGTCAGGCTGTAGGTATGGTTTCTGGTATTTTTCTTTAATCTACCCTCCCAGTTGGGACTAATGAAACACTGCTTGAGAGCATGTGCATGCACACGTGTGGAGAGAGTCCACATACACTCGTTTAATAAGGCAATACCTTTATTTTTCTTAGTAAGAGGAGAAGAACTTGCCTTTGATATCAATGCGGTGCAATAGGTTAAGGACTAATGGAAAGTTAAAGAGGAATTTAGACTAGAAACATTTAATTCATAAATTCATGACTGAGCTTAGCAATATCTACCTTAATATTGCAACAGCCTTGCAGCTGCCACTCTTAAAATAACTGAGATAGATTTTAAAGCTTCTTGGAGAGCCTTTTCCTTCTGTCCCTGTAGTGCATGGACTGCTAAGTTTAGATGACAGGAATGCAAAATTACTCAATCAAACACAGAAGTCTGCAAAGTTCATGCAATAAATGGAGATAAAAATGAGGTTTTGTTTCTTACTGGAGGGTCACAGACAGCTTTCTCCCTTCCTCCTCCCCTTTGGCTTTGCAGTAAGTTCTGGGCAATGATGATTCTACCACGTTTGATCAAAGCTAGGAACACCATTGGCAGTGGTTTGAAGGCTGCATCTAAACTAAGCCAGCAAATAAGAAGAAAAGGCGAGGAGGAGCACATTAGGGACTTGAAAACTATTTTTAGGTGTGCAGACTAGGGAGCTGGTGACAATATCAAAGTTCTTTTGTGATTACTTCACTTTCATGTCAGAGGGTAGAGGCTGTCAGCACATTGTTTGTTTTTACTGTCCAGACTCCTGCTTTTGAAAAGCTGATCCAGTTAATTTCAATGATACACTGTACAGTAATCTTGCCTATTAAAATAAATGGAATCCAGCACTTTCAACAAAGCCCTTGACATTATGATCCTCCCATGTATTGTCAGGGTCCTGGGGCACTGCAGCTCATGAATAACACAGATGGAGGAAGGTTTATAGAGTCTGTGGCAGTGGTTTTATTTTGTATCCAAAGTGCAAAAATTTTCTTCTTAAGAACAACATTATGTGATACCTTTAAAATTAGTAGGCCTGTTTGGCTATACAAATAATTGTGCAGGTGCTGTAGGACCTTGTGACAGAGCCCTTTGGAGGGAAAAAACTGGAGTGTTGCAGAGGCTGTGTGCTAACCCAAAAAGCCAAATTAAAAACGTATGTAGTCTCCCTGCAGCATGTGGGTGGCTTTCAGGCAAGTGCAGAGTGTTGTTAAATGTCGAAATCAAATATAGGCTTGGGGAAAACTGGTGTGTGAATGGAAAGACTGATCATATACTTGTCCTGTCATTTAAATGTGTTGTAGGTTCCTCTGAAATTGAAAATCTGCCTGGTAACAAGCCAGCTTGTAGGGGAATACAAATCTTATTCTATGTCTTCATTCTTTTCTAAAATCTAGCCTTTCTGTAGGTTTCAAATTCTAAGTTTGCATTGACAGTTTATTAACAGCTGCCTTTGCATTTTCGTGTTGAGGCTGCAGACTTACTGTCTGCTCATTCACCCTGATGATGCTGCCCATAAAACCAGACAGCTGGCAACTTAAGTAATGAATATTAACCTCAAAACACAGCTCTGAGCTGGAAGAAATCACTGTTTTGTAGATCTAAAAACTGAGGCATAGTGATTAAATATTTATTCAGCATCCTTTGAAAGGCATGGATGGGATTTGATCTTTGCTCTAGAAAACCTCAGTCCAGTACTTGATAATGACCTTTTTATTATCTGGTAGGTAAAATGCCAAAAATTAACGCAAAGCTCCACTTGGTTTGAAGAATGTTAAGTAAACAGCAATGATTTAGGCTGCCTAACCTGAAACAACCCTGTAGCCCTGAGATTTTGCTGTGTAAGAGGAAGATTTGCTGGATTTTAAAACTGTTCCCTGTATGTGACAATCTAGTCCTTGTCTACTGTCTAGCTCACCATATGCAGAATACTTCTCTTTTACTAGTTAAAGAAAGGTACAATGCTATTTGAAGGCAGGAAAAAATGCATTTAGTATACTAGTGACTATCTTACCAAGAACATAAAGTAACAATTATTCTTAAACAGAATTTGCATTTTACATTCCATATAAAAAATTTCATTGTGCCTTTTTGGAAGAAGAGTTGCATGCTTCCTCTAGAAGAACTACTGAGAGCAGAGTAGTGATCGAATCCTCCAAAATCCTTTAAGCACGCCTTTAACTTTATCTTCTGTGAAAGTTGAAGGTGCAAGACACTAAGCCTTACTTGAAGCAAGTTTTCAGAGACTTGTTGATATTGTAAAATAATTTAAACCAGTCAGGTATTAGAATGAGGAAGGAGCATGAAGAATTTCACAGTGGCATAGTAGGTTATTTTAGTGTGCTACTTAATGTTATTTGCTCTTGTTCTTTTGTCATTGTTTTTTTCAAACTGACATAAACCAAAATTTAGTAATTGATCTCGCTGGGTTTTAAACATGCCTGAGTGAAGCCCTGAGACTGTAGTTTTTTAATATGTGGAAGTTACATTTGTTTTATTCTTGTCAGGATACGTAAATCACTGGTCCTCACCGAGTTGGATATTGGCCAACATATCAGACATAATTAGTTCAAGAATAGAATCATAGAATGGTAGGGATTGGAAGGGATCTTTAGAGATCATCTAGTCCAACCCCCCTGCAGAAGCAGGACCATCTAGATCAGGTCACATAGGAATGCATCCAGGCAGGTCTTGAAGACCACCAAGGAAGGAGACTCTACACCCTCCCTGGGCAGCCTGCGCCACAGCTCTGTCACCCTCGCAGTGAAATAGTTTTTTCTTATATTTAAATGGAACTTTTTGTGTTCCAGCTTCATCCCATTACCCCTTGTCCTGTTGCTAGCTACTATAGAAAAAAGGGATGTCCCAACCTCCTGACACTCACTATTTAGATATTTGTAAATGTTAATAAGATCTCCCCTCAGTCTCCTGTTTTCTAAACAGCCCCAGTTCCCGCAGCCTTTCCTCATAAGGAAGATGCTCCAGTCCTCTGATCGTCTTGGTGGCCCTGCACTGGACTCTCTCCAGAAGTTCTCTGTCCCTCTTGAGCTGAGGAGCCCAGAACTGGACACAGTACTCCAGATGAGGCCTCACCAGGGCAGAGTAGAGGGGAAGCAGAACCTCCCTTGACCTGTTGCCCACACTCTTCTTAATGTAAGAATAAAAGAAGAAAAACAATGCAGGTACCTTTAGTGGATTAATGCAAGGGAAATAATTCTAAAGCTTTCTGAAGTAAGCAAAAAATGATGCTTCAGGTTCTCTAATCCTTCTTCATACCCTGTCCCACTGAGTAGCTTTTTTTATCCATTTGATTTGGAAGAGTTCTGCCCTCAATACTTTTGCCAGCAATGTCACATTTTTATTTTCCTTCTGTTCATTTGCAGGTACTTTCAAGCTGCGGTTCCTTTTATGTCACTCCCCTGATATTTAGAATTTGTAGTTTCCTCGGATAATTGGCTACTTTGACAAGAAGAGTGACAAAATCAGTTGTCAGATACTTTTCATTCCTGACTTCTGTGCCAAATCTGACATGTGGATATTGGGATAATAATGTGTTATCTTAATTAGGTGTATCTTCATGATGCATGCTTTATAACAGATAGAGTATGTGAAACTACCGCAATGCCTTGCCAGGGTATCTTTGAAATGAGATTCCCTACTTAAGGGTTTTCTTCCTTCTTAAATAAATAAAGAGTAAACGAACAATTGTAGGGTCCAAGTCTGAATCCTAGCACTTCCTGTTAAACCTTACAAAATAGTGCAAGAAACATGTTTGGTCTGCTTTCTAAGGCTTGATGATGTGATAGGAAGGATGTTTTATGTAACATCAAAGAGTGATGTTGTTATACCTCTGAAGCACGATTTCTGGAAGTCCAAGTGAAATAATGTATGTTCATTTTTCTCCTGAATATGGCAGTTTTTAATAGGCTTGGATTCTTATCAGAAATGTTCCAACGATTTCCTTCACTGTGTTTGCGTGTGCCTTTTTTTTGACTAGCCAAATTTCTCTCACACTTCCCAAAGCTCTGTTAAGTGACTCCCTGCTGGGTTTAGTTAAGAGCAGTGCCGAGTAAATTGCAAGCTGCCAAAACTGGCCAACAAACCACGGGTGATGAGCAAATGTTTCTGCTCTTTCAGCTCATGGTGAATGTTGCTGTTTCTTTAATTCCAGCTCATGATGTT
Organism: Colius striatus; assembly: GCF_028858725.1. Classification (NCBI taxonomy): domain Eukaryota; kingdom Metazoa; phylum Chordata; class Aves; order Coliiformes; family Coliidae; genus Colius; species Colius striatus. The sequence continues at coordinate 53,902,339 of NC_084762.1, forward strand.
CAAGTGGAAAATGGTGAAGCCTGGACTAGAAACAGGCCTGAACAGTGTTTTGGACCTGAGCATAGAGAGTCTGGCAAAGGATCAGGGTGGATCGTAACTTTCTCACTTGACATATATATAATAAAGTCTTGAGAGTATTTCTGGCCTAGTGATCATCTTTGAAATCAACTTCTTGGAGCTGTACATGATGATCTTGGAGCAAAATTTAGATCTGTGTATTTTTATCTCACTTAGAATGATTGCAGACCTGTTTGTGAAAGACCATAAAATGTGAACCTTTAGAGAGCACTGCAGAACAAAGCGTGTAATACACCAAAGGTAATTTAATGCACCAAAGGTAATTGATAAGGCATGACTGGATTAATTTTTTCTCCATGTCCTCTGCTCTAGTGAATATAAGTATTTTCCCTCCCTTTCTTCCTCCAAACGTAGCCTAATGGAAACAGATCTTGCCTATTTTAGCATGCCTATACTGTTATTTTTAGTGTATTCTCACCATTGTCCTCAAACCCGAGTCCATTAATTGTGCATGCAACATGTTCCTATATTGTCATGCACATGACAAGAGGCTTAGCGCCTCTGACTTTCCCAGGAGGGGAGATGTGAGCCCAGGGCAAAGTATTTTCACAGTGGATTTTTGCCACAAGTTAGCCCTCCTGCAGTGTTGCACTTTCCTTAGTAATCTGAAAGAGATTTTATGAAAGTCAAGGCCAGTCAGATATGGAGACAAGTAAAGTTTCAATAGTTATGAAGGATACAGAATTCCTTGTTTTTCCTGTGAATGGGATGTGCTTTAAAGGTGAGAACACTGGAGACCTGCTTGTATAGATCCCTGTTTATTCAGCATGGAACCTCTCCAACAGGAGAAATCAAGATGCCCTACATAGCCACTAATATGCTTGTTATGAAGGAGAGTGTGGAGAAAGGGGTTGAACCTAGTTCTTCCATAGCCTGTCCCTAGGTGCCCTAGGGAGGGCACTAACCACAAACTTTGGATCTGACAGGCATGTCATTTTAGTGTAAATTCTCTGCTGTGGAGTGCTAATTCCACCTTGAAGCAGACTAATCTTTCCCACGAGACATTATGTTAAAACTAGTAAATTTCTGTAGCAAGTTTTGGTTTGAACAAATCAGTATTTTTGCATGCAGAAATATTTATTTTAAAAAGTCAAAGTTTATACTTGGTGTTCCAGTCACAAAAGCTACTTTGTACCTCATTTGTACTTCTTCGAGGCCCTAATGAAGATTATGTGTCTGCTCTCCTTTGGGTTCCTCAAACATATCATTTAGCAGTGTGTTGCACATCTTTGTACTATTATATGAGCTCCTAGCTGTAATCAGAGCAGGGCTAACATGATGTTAAGTATGTTGCAAAGCAAAAAGCTTTGAAGTGGTCCCTAAGGTGTTTGTTATCTAAATATAATTTAAAAGACTGGAAGTGCATAGTGTGGATGGAGTGTGTGAGTATAGCATGAAAACATTAAGATATATAGGATAGTTTTAAATATATTGCTGTCAGGGCTTTGTATGTGTAACATGGGAGAACTCTAAAGAAAGATTTGAAATGATATAATAATTAAGAAGGATATCAATTTTCACATGACTAAGTCAGCAAGAATATTAAATGTCTTGATGAACTTTAGAATGCAGTACTGTGAGAGAAGATTTCACTGATGATTTAAAATATGACAGAAATTTTTTGCAGATCTCGTGTTTTAATGTAGATGTTACTTAAGAAGGATGTGTGAAGGAACAATAGTCCATCTACTTATATTCAGATAACTGTATTTGCTTATTTTTGGTTTTGTCTTGTTTGGGGCAAACTAGATCTTGCATGAGGTGGCCCTGCCAAGCAAGTTGATTCAGGTCAAGAACATGTAGGATAGATGATGCCTTTTAATCTAATTAGCCAAACCTAAACCAGAAAACACCTGTGAGATGCTGCTATTACTGATGGAAATTTATGAAAATGAAATATGCAGTCAGCCCACTAATGTTCTAGAATCACAGAATATCTCAAGTTGGAAGGGATGCATAAAGATTGTCGAGTCCAACTCCCTGCTCCTTGCAGGCCTGCTTCAAACTAAACCATATGACTAAGAGCGTTGTCCAGACCCTCTTTGAACTCTGACAGGCTTGGTGCCATGATCACTTCCCTGGGGAGCCTGTTCTAGTGACAGACCACCTGCTTAGTGAAGAGCCTTTTCCTACTGTCCAATCTGAAGTTCCATATGCAAAGCTTCATTCCCATTGTTGGTCACCAGAGAGATCAGTACCTCCCCCTCCACTGCCTCCTTTGGGGAAAGTTGTTGACTGTGATGAGGTCATACCTCAGCCTTCTCTGCTCCAAGAAGATCTCCTAAACTCCTTCTATGACAAGGTGATCCACTTAGTGGATGAGAGAAAGGCTGTGGATATGGTCTTCCTGGCTTTAGTAAGGCCTTCGACACCATCTCACACAGCATCCTCCTGGAGAAACTGCTTGAATGGTTGCCCGTGGTTTGGATGGACCTACTCTGAGATGGGTAGAAAACTGGCTGGATGGCTCGACCCAGAGAGTGGTGGTGAATGGAGCTAAATCCAATTGGTGGCTAGTGTTGTTCTCCAAGGCTCAGTGTTGAGGCCTGTTCTGCTTAACATCTTTATCAGTGATCTGGATGAGGGGATCAAGTGTACCTTAAGTAACTTTGCTGATGATACTAAGCTGTGCAGGAGCATAGATCTGCTTGAGGACAGGAAGGCTCATCAGACAGACCTGGACAGACTGGAGTGATGGGCTGAGGCAAACTGCATGAGATTTAACAAGGCCAAATGCCAGGTGCTGCACTTGGGACACAACAACCCCGTGCAACGCTACAGACTTGAGGAAGAGTGGCTGGAAAGCTGCCTGGTGGAAAAAAAGCTGACGCTGTTGGTTGCAGCTGCCTGAATATGAGCCAGCAATGTGCCCAAATGGCCAAGAAGGTCAATGGCATCCTGGCTTGTATTGACCAGCAGGGCCAAGGAAGTGATTGTCGCCCTCTCACTCAGCACTGGTGAGGCCGCACCTTGAGTAGTGTGTTCAGTTTTGGGCCTCTCACTACAAGAAAGATGCTGAAGTGCTGGAGCATGTTCAGAGATGGGCAATGAAGCTAGTGAAGAGTCTAGAGAACAAGTCTTATGTAGAGTGTCTGAGAGAACTGAGGATCTTTAGCCTGGAGGAGTATGAGGGGAGACATGATCACTCTCTACAGCTACCTAAAAGGACTTTGAAGTAAGTTGGGGGTTGGTCTCATCTTCCAAGTACGGAGTGATAGGACAAGAGGAAATGGACTCAAGTCCAGGAGAGGTTTAGATTGGAGATTAAGAAGAGCTTTTTTCACTGAGAAGGTTGTTAAACACTGGAACAGGCTACCAAGGGAGGTGGTAGAGTCACTATCCCTGGAGACGTTTAAAAGATGTGTAGATGAGGTGCTGAAGGACATGGTTAATAATGGGCTTTGCAGTGCTAGGTTAGTGGTTGGACTTGATCTTAAAGATCTTTTTCAACTGAAATGATTCTATGATTCTGTAAACTGAACAAACCAAGTGACCACTTGAGTATTGCCCTTGAGGCCTTTCACCATCTTGGTCACCCTTCTCTGGACTCACAGGAATAGTTTGATATCCTTCTTACACTAAGGCAACACAGTATTTGAGGTACCATCATAGATCTGATGCTAATGCATTATGTACTTGAATTTTAAAATGTGGACCTTGTAATTAATGTAATCTTCTTATCTAACCTTAGGTTAGAGCTGTGCATTCTGCTGGAGAATGAGTACATCTTTGAACCAGAGACAAATGATGAGTCTTTCTCCTCTCATCCTCTAACCTATGAGAAGGTAACCTCTTTTATTCCACTTTTTTCCTTGTTTAATCAGTGTATATATTGGGTGATTTAGGATGAGCTCTCCGTGAACAAAGAAATGATGTAATAGATGTGATTGAGGGAAAGAAGCGGTCAGGTAAAATTTAAATTAAAGGATGACCAGAGAGCTTCTAGGTACAACTGTCATAAAATATAATGCCACTCAGAGTCTGGAAGTTGTGCAAGACTGTTGGCAAAGAATTTCCTCACTCAGATAGGCTGTTCCAACCTTATATCTATCAACTTCTCTTTGAATAGTAGAATTATTATAATGTTTAATTCTGTATAGGAAAACACCTCTCTGAATGATAAGTGTTTATAAAAGCTTTCAAACTTGAAAAGCATGTAGCATTCTTCCCTGTGATAGATGACTAAAGGATTTTTAGGAATAGTAAACATAAAGCGTGGTAGAAGAAAATCATGTGTTACTGGTCATGCAAGACTGGTCCTGTAGTTTTGAACAATTTATAGTGTCACAACTGGAAAGTCATATATTTCTGAGGCTTGGTTTGCACTTGAGAATCTGGCTGGCAAAGAAACGTTGGGAAGGAGCGGGGCAATTATGTACTGGAGGAGTTGCCAGCATACAAATGCAAGAGGGATGAAGATCGATGGATGGCTGATACCAGTTTTGTTGCATTTTTCTGCACTAAACTATCATGTTAATAACCACTTAGTATATGAGTTTTCACAGCATGAAAAAATCTCACCCCAATATAACTCACATTGTCTTAATAGAGACACAGTTACATTAAGGGAAAAAAGAGTTGTTTTTTTTTTTAAAAGTGTGTTTTATTTGAAACTGCTAATTTAAGCCTTATTGGCAAAAGAATTTATAAAGTTTGGCCAAACTCTGCTAGTGTAGCTTTGCTAGAAAGCTTTTTCTTAAGAAAGCTTTTGAACCTTGGGTTCTACTGTGCAATGCAGAAGGAAAGAGAAATGGGTTCTTGCCTATTCCAGATAACAGTGAAGAAGTTGCCCAATCTGTCGCGCCTAACCATGCTGCTGAATCACTACACTACAGATCCCCAGTATCAGCAACTCTTCATCAATCTGGTAAGACTGAAGCCAACTCTAAAAACAAACATTTCCTCCATGAACAATGTGTTTGTTATATTTTCTCATTTGTTTATGATGGCTGTGTCAGCCGCACTGATTTACATAAACACTGCCAATCCTGGGACGTTACATTCTCAACAAAAGTAGCTGAGTACAAACAGCATTCCGAAGTTTTAATTCATATTGTATAAACATAACAGATGTTGATAAAATGAGCCAAAAAGAAAATACAACAAAGGAGACCATTTCAAGGGGGCTTTTGATTAAAATACATTCCAGATTGACAAAATGATACAATGTTAATGGAATAGATCATTTAAATGTCATTATTTGGCTCTTATAGTCGTATAAAGCAAATATAAAGCAATGCTTTTGAGATTTTAGGCTCCATTACAGTACAGTGCCTATATATCAACTTATAAATAAAGCTTATATTTTTTTCTCTTTCTTTAAAAAAAAAAAAAAACATTGCCACATTTATTTCCTAAATACTGTACTGAAATACTGGATCCAAAAGCAATAATGTATCTGGTGTACCAAATAAGGCCTAAAATAAAAACCTTATTAAAAAAATACGTGTAGCTTCCGCATCGATGAATCACCAGCCTACAGCACCAAAACTGAGGTGGAAGGACACTAGGAAATCCAGGCTAGAGAGCCTAATTCAAATGGGTTTTATTTCAAGAGATACGAAATCTGCTCATGTTTACTCATGCGTAAAGAAGATGAGACTGAGTTTGAGATCCATCTAGTCTGAATTCCTTGCTTTCAGAATAGCTAGATGGAGAGAAAAGTTATAAAACCCACAGTCCTCCTAATATGCATTTATCTAGCTTGGTTTAAGAGTTTCCTTTTAATAGATGGGGAAACTGAGGTGCAGAGAGAATACACAGCTTTCCTAAGTTCAAGAGGAGGTCATACATGGGAGTAGAAGCCAGCTCAGCTGAGACTTGGTCTTTGCTCCACAGGGAAACATGACATTTTTGTTATGAGATACCTATTGCACTCAATTAGGTTCCATGTTGATACCTAGATTTTAGTAACCGATGTGATCCATTAAGCACAGTTTCATATCTTTTCCAACAATTTGTCATTATCAGTCCTGAAAGCTCTGTTTCTGATATCTACGGAAATATCCATTGCGAAGTTCTTTGGCCTAATGATTTCCTGTGGCAATGAGTTCCACAGCAAAATTGTATCTAGTACAGAAACGGGAAACCTTTTTGTCTTTAATTTTTTCCTCCTTATGTTTTTCAATGTCTTGTCAGTCCTGTAAACTGATGAGAGGGAGAGAAGATGGGTCCCTCTGTACTGTGCATTTATTTATATTATTTTATCAGTTCTTTCATTTCTCCTCTGCCTGGGGAAGTAGACACTTGGGAATCTTAATACACCGTCTTTGACAGAGCTGGCCAAGTCATAAGAAAGATGCTGTATAATTTTGTGGAAACTGAAAACTTTTTGAACACCTACATAAGCTATAAAGACCAGCTTGGTTAACAATAAAATGGTCTTTACCTCTACCAAGAAACAGTTATGACCCTCATATTTTTCAGTGGCCAGAGTTTAGTAATTGCAGGCCCACTCCTCCTCAGAGCCATATGATTGTTTTCTCTGTCCTCCTCACAATCTATGTTTCTGTGTAGATTGACTTTTATAAGCATTTAATGGAAAATATTACAGGATGTCATAAATGGTTGTGTAATGAGATAGCAGCTATAAAAAAATCTTAAGACTTAATATTGAGGTCACTGGTTATTTCTAAGTAAAAACTCAGACTATATCAAAGGAGCTTAACTTTGCTTTTCTAGCCTGTGAGATACAGGTACATTCCAGTGTTAACAGTTTGCTTAGAGTGAAACTGATGGTTTATCAAAAAAAGAAAGTATTTTTTTCTTTTTACTGTGGTATTTCCTGATGTTTTAGGTAAAAGTGGAGACAGGCAACAGAGAGAAAAGAACTAATGTTCTTATTGGCTGCTGTGGTGTCCTTTAAGCCTGAGACTTGTCCCTCCCCAGCCTCCTTGCTCTGCCTCCCCTGTGGCAGGAGCACACTCATGCTTTTGTATTCTATGTCCTCTCTCTTTGCCTTACAGGAGCCATACATAAACAAATCTGCAATGTCAGTCCAAGCTCATTTCTCACTGCAGCGCACCTACATCATCTTTCGCACCCTGGGGCTACGCCACCTCACTGTTGTTGACCCGCAGAACCGAGTGGTTGGGGTGATCACCAGGAAGGAACTGATGCCTTGGCCACTGAAGGAAAGGCTCAGGCTTCAGCTGGAACCGCAGAGCCCTAATGTGGGTCAGCAGCCTCTGGATTCAAGGCCATGGATGTGTTCTTAGGCTTTGTCACTTCCTTCTGAGCCCATATTGTTCTTCATGAAACAATAATCAGAGCTTTTCCACCTGAACCCTTCTGGAGAAGAGATACTTAAAAATTGTTGTATCTATACATATGGGATTGTAGTCCAGAGCTAGGTCTCTTCAGCTGTTTGATGATTGCAAAATTCATTCATTTAAATGCTTGTGAGGCAAAAAAAAGAATTCATATGTTTATGGAAGATGTACATAAAATAGTTGTAAGGGGTAGATGTTAGAAATACTTTTACCTCACTGTGTCTGTGCCTCCCAATGAAAAATATGTTAAAACCATTAGCAGCAGTTATGTTGGCAAAGTCTTCCAGCAAGGACTAAACCTTCAACCTCTGAGTATTGGCCTGTTAAAGAGGAGAATGTTTCCATATCATCATTTTTATGTTGAAATATGTGTATTTAACTGAGAAGAAATTTTGCCTTGAGAGAGGTGAGTAACTGAAAGGAACAGGGATTGGCCTTTCTTACTGGCCTATATGCATTAGAAATTGAAAGGGAGAACTGCGTGTAAGAGAAAGGTATTGACTGTGAGACTCCTGCCAAATTCTCATCACACTTCTCAGTGTAAGAAACTTGACATGCTTTTCTGTTGCCCACGTTTCTTTCAATTACTGCATACTGTAGGCTCTCTCTCCTTTCACCTAATATGATAACATTTTTAGTTAAGTTAATGTGCAGTGAGGTATGGGGCAAATTCTAATAATGGTGAAGCAACGTAATAAACGGTGAGAATAGTTTTTGTGTGTATATCAGCATATTTACAAACTGAGCACAAATGAAACAATTCTTCATGATTTTGGAGTCATACAATCTTTGAAACCTTGGAAAGTGTTTTTTGCTAATAGACTAATGTGAACAATTTTGTTTTGGCTAAAGATGCTTTTAGATTTCCTTCTATGACTTTGTAATTGATGTTTAATTTTGTTCTGTTAAATACCAGAGGGATTCCCACAGATTCAGATACTAAAATCAAATGTGTATGAAGGAATCCACCACTATTAATGTTGTTACGATGAATATCAAGGAAAGCTAGTAATAATTTACTAGTTATAAAAGCTTGCCAAAAATCCTGAAAGTGAATTTCTAGTACTTGAATCATGCAGCTTTGTGTCTCTTATGAATCATTGTGTCTCCTATGAATCAAAGATTAGTTGGTTTTTTTTTCCTGCTTCCTCTGCTGGATCCTGTCTTTTGCAGCATGACAGAGAATGCACGGCTTTTTAAAACTTAAGTATCCCCAGAAGGCTGTGCTACCATTCAACGAGACCTTGACAGGCTGGAGAGTTGGACGGGGAGAAATCTAATGAAATTCAACAAGGGCAGGTGTAGAGTCTTGCATCTGGGAAAGAATAAACCCCATGTACCAGTACAGGTTGGGGAATGAACTGTTAGAGAGCAGTGTAGGGGAAAGGGACCTGGAGGTTTTGGTGGGCAGCAGGATGAGTATGAGCCAGTAATGTGCCCTTGTGGCCAATAAGACCAATGGCATCCTGGGGTGTATTAGAAGGCTGTGGTTAGTCGGTCGAGAGAGGTTCTCCTTCCCCTCTGCTTTCGTGAGACCACATCTGGAATATTGTGTCCAGTTCTGGGCCCCTCAGTTCAAGAAGGACAGGGAGCTGCTGGAGAGAGTTCAGCACAGGGCCACCAAGATGATGGAGTGGAGCATTTCCCTTATGATAAAAGGCTGAGGGGGCTGGGGCTCTTTAGCTGGGAGGAGACTGAGGGGTGACCTCATTAACATTTACAAAAATGTAAAGGATGGTTGTCAGGAGGATGGAACCAGGCTCTTCTCAATGATGTCCAATGGTAGGACAAGGGGAAATGAGTATAAACTGGAACACAAGGTTCCAAAGAAATACAAGAGTGATGGAGCAACTGGAATGGGCTGCCCAGATGGATTGTGGAATCTCTTCTCTGGAGACATTCAAAATCCATCTGGACAAGTTCCTGTGTGACCTACTCTAGGTGGTCCTGCTCTGACAAGTGGGTTGGATTAGATGATCTGTCAAGGTCCTTTCCAACCCTTAAGATTCTGTGATTCTGTGGTTCTGTGATTCAGTCATCGTAAATAGCTGCCAGCCCAGAAACTTATGAAGGTATCTACAAAAGGTTCTTTAAATCATCAGTTAAAATATGTCATAAACGGGTGATAAATGCTTTGCACATCATCCATCTAAGAGAAACAAAGTTTTATTTAGATCTATTACAGTTAGTAATCTTTTGTTAATCAGTCCACTAGTAAGGTCTATGCCTCACCTACCTGAAAAATGCAAAGTTTTTCTTGAAGGAATTAGGGTTTGTGTGCTAGCAGAACAATAGATCTTATCTAGAATCCCCAAGTGATTTCTCCTTAAGGCAGAAAGAATCTCTTCTTCTCTTGATAAGCAGATCTGAATAACCTTGCTATGAATTTGCATTTTTGGTTCAAAGCCCATTGCTGATTTCCTTTTCCTTGATTTATTGAGTACAAAAAGTATCACCCTTCTAAGATCTGAGTAATGTAATTTCTTTTTGCTTACGGTGTCTGTGGCTAAATGACACAGTACAAACTGTAGTTGGAGTGTACTTTGCTGGAGACAGACAGGATATTTGTAACTCATTACACAACTTTTAACAGGTCACTTAAATGCTTGGCGTATCGTTTACTCTGCCTTTAAAGTTGGAATAGTGATATGGATCCACCATAGTTACTGTGAAAAGTATATGTGTGCAAGATATTAAAGGAATATTAAAAGAACTATTTATAATAATATAGGGTGCAGGCCAGTTGTAAAAAGTACTGTGGGACTGTTTGTTTTTTTTCCCCCTGTCAGAAAAAAACAAGTGTATTTTCAATTTCTAAGAAAATCTTCACACAATTTACATGGAAGTTCTTGTAACTGTCTTGTGAATGGGGTTGGGGATGGCATACTGCATGTTTCTGTACATTGTTTTCTAGTTCCATTGCTAGATTTTATTTTTTTTTAATATATGTTTATTTGTAAAGACACACAAAACAGGATTCCTCCCAGGACTTCCTGAAACATGTGGACATTCAGGACGCCAGTGGCAAATCGTCTCATCACAAACTGTAATAGGAAAATACATATAGAGCAGTGAAAACAGATGAAATCTGTAGGAAGCTTTTCATTAATATGGGATTCTCGTCATCCTTATATAGCACAGATCTCTAAGGAATAGCAGCAACCAGTAGTCATATCATTTGACTCTGTCACAAAATAATTCTGTTTTTCTTCTTTTCTGCTTATACTGAATGCTACATGTTCTGCTATTTCATCATATGATTTGAACTAAAGAATAGATAATTACAGCAAAGATGCTTTTTTAATGTGAAATACAATTTATTTATGAATTTTCACAATTTCTGAATACAAATCTCTGACAGATAAAAGGCTTCACAACAATATTCAAGTAATTGTCATAATTTTTGTCTTGTTCTATACCTCTATACTTCTTTTTTTTTGCACTTTATGGTGATGTTTTCCTAACCCTTCTTTTTCTCTTAGACTTAAATATGGCTTAAAATACAAGCCGACTGAAATTTAGATCTAGATGTGAAGCACAGCCATGCAAAATTCCCCCTATTCAATTAGAAAAAAATGCTTTGACATTAGAAACATGAAATCATCTGTGGATTACATTTCCCTAATGAATGAGTGGAAACTATTGTGAGAAGGTTTTTGTGGTATGCAGCTTCAATGTATGGTTTTACAGGTATCCTGTAATGTCTGTGTGCTTATCCTAATGTATGCAACATTGGTGGCGTTTTTCCTGTCATACAGTCCTTACATACTTCAGAGTTAATTGCCTAGTGTTTTTAAACTGCCTGGTCTATTACAATGTAGAACCTTTTCTTGTTTTTCAATTGATTCTTGCTTACATTTTTAAATGAGGTGTTATTTGCTGACCGTGAACAGAAAAGATTTAAAGGAGGGAAGACTGATGCAGAAATTCTTAGTATCTACTCTACATAAAAGTGATGCCTTTAAGGATGCAGGGACCATCATTGCTAAAGGACTAGCAATAGGGTATGGTTCATCTTACCTCAAGGCTGAGATAGCTTTGAGCCCAAAAGCTAAATGGGAATGGAAACATAAGTGGCTGTACTCTGCAACAGTAATGCCTGGAAAAATCACTGATGAGGAAGTGCTGCAAAATGTTACTGTTGTCTCTGCTGCTCCTTTTCACATAGCTTCAGCTAACAGAGCTGTCAGTGTACCTCTGGTGATTATGAAATCACTTAATGAAATGAAGTGCAACCAGCTCTCCACTAAACTAGTGGTTAATTAAGTGTGACCATCAAGTGGTAGGAATCATAGTAGTATACAAGGGAATGCTTGTTCATTCCTGAAAGACCTATTAAAGTAAGAGGAAATATGTGATCAGCACAGTTGTCTGAATGTCTAACACGGTATAGTGTGGGAATGCCAGCATCAGAGTTCAAACATATGAGGAGTTACTGCTGCTTACTTGAGGTATGGAACAAACCAGAATAACTTACACTGTGTGAATCTAATCAATGCCTAGAACACATCTGAGGGGCCAAAGCAAAGGAATGGTTGACTAACTCACAGTATCTCATAACTGATGTATCTTGCTTGTCTGAGATTACAGATTATTTGCAAAGACCCAATGTTCTGTTGCTGAGGTCACTCCTTACTCCATTACACCATCAAATTGTAAGGAATTACCAGTTTCTGCATATTTTATTTTGAAGGGGTTACAGAAAAGAATTAGTATTTTTGTGCAGTTTGTATCTGCAAAGAGCTTTGTAGATGGGAAGCTCCATGGCTTCAGCTGTGATGTTGCTATTATCACCTCTCTTGTATACAGTGGAGCTGAGTTGTGGATATGAAGTAGCTTAGAAAAGATAAGATTAAGGGGAGACCTCATCAACACTTCTAAGTACCTAAAGGGTGAATGTCAGGAGGATGGGGCAACACTGTTTTCTGTAGTGTTGAGTGACAGGACTAGGGATAAATGGACATAAGCTGGAACACAAAAAGTTTCACTTCTAGGTGAACCTGCTTTAGCAAGAGGATTAGACTAGATGATTCCTAGAGATGTCTTCCAACCCCTACCATTTTATGATTCTATGACACTACGGATTGGGAAGTGTCTGTGGCAGATCTAAGAGAACTTCAGACTCTTGACTTCTTATCAATACTAACCTCTTGTAAAATAGACACAAAAGCTCGTGATAAAGGGCAAGTGTAGAGTCTTGCATCTGGGAAAGAATAACCCCATGTACCAGTACAGGATGGGGAATGAACTGTTAGAGAGCAGTGTAGGGGAAAGGGACCTGGGGGTCTTGGTGGACAGCAGGATGTCCCTGAGCCAGCAATGTGCCCTTGTGGCCAATAAGACCAATGGCATCCCGGGGTGTATTAGAAGGGCTGTGGTTATTAGGTCAAGAGAGGTTCTCCTCCCCCTCTGCTCTCATGATATCACATCTGGAATATTGTGTCCAGATTTGGGCCCCTCAGTTCAAGGACAGGCTGCTGGAGAGAGTTCAGCACAGGGCCACCAAGACAATGAAGGGAGTGGAGCATCTCCCTTATGAGGAAAGACTGAGCCGCGGCTCTTTAGCTTGGAGGAGACTGAAGGGTGACCTCATAAATGTTTACACATATGTAAAGGGTGGTTGTCAGGAGGATTGAGTCAGGCTCTTCTCAATGATGTCCAATGATAGGACAAGGGGAAATGGGTATAAGCTAGAATATAAGAGGTTCCAAAGTAATACGAGGAAGAATTTCTTCACTATGAGGGTGATGGAGCACTGGAATGGGCTGCCCAGATGGATTGTGGAGTCTCCTCTGGACACATTCAAAACCCACTTGGATGAGTTCCTATGTGACCTACTCTAGGTGAGATATGAGTTTCTGTGTAAGCATGAGATGGAAAACAAGAAATGCATAAAACTTGCCATGTCTGGTATGTATGTATTTGTACAGATGTGAACATGTACATGTGTATGTGTGCACATATGCAGGCAAGGAACCCAGTCATTTTGTAACAATCATTTGTAATTTAGAAGACAGGGTAACTACTGGATGAGGGTATGCATTTCCTTTTAGGAAAAAAAAACCCAAAAAACCAAAAAAAGAGGGAAACCAAACCATGTGTATCTCCATTACCCTACAATCATACAGACTACTACCTGTAGAAATGTTTTTAATCCTCACAGGACAAGCAATTGGATAGGGATTAGTGTTGATATAAGTTATGGGTTGACAGCAGGGCATAAAGGTAAAAAAGAACGAATTAAAAATAGCTTGGTGAATTAAATGCCCAACATAGTAGTGTCTTGCAGGACATACAAATATCAAGGACTAATATTATCTGGTATGCCAAGAACAGTTATTAAAAAAAATGCCATGAAATTTCTGTAATTGGCCTGGATGGGACAGATCTCTGACAGAGATCTTTCTTGTACCTTTTCTTTAAGGTGAAGATTTCTAGCTCTTTGGACCTAGAAATCGAGTTTCACAGAATCACAGAAGAAAATAGGTTGAAAGGGTCTTCTGGAGGTCATATAGTCCAACTCCTGCTCAGAGGAGGTCTGACTAGATCATTTAGCTCAAGGTCATGCCCAGTCAAGCCCTTGACACCTCCAAGATGAAGAGCCCACATGCTCTTTTCCAGTATTTGACCATGTTCATGATAAAATACTTAAAAAATATTTAATTAGAATTTCTCATGTTCCAACTTGCGTGCCCACTGCCTATCATTGTGCACCCACTGAAGACTCTAGCTCTGTCTTCTCTGTACCCTGAAGTCAGGTAGTTTCAGCAATCAGGTCTCCTCTGAGCCTTCTATTCTGGAAGTTGAACAGGTTCATCTCTCTAAGCCTCTCCTTATACGCCTGTGCTCCAGTTCTCTCAGCAGTCTGGGGGCCCACTGTTAGACTCAGTCCAGTATGCCAGTATTTCTCCTGTACTGTGGAGCCTTCCCGCCGTCCCCAAAGCAACTTGTGCAGGTGCCATGCTAATCTCTGTGTTGTTCAAGTTTTGGTATATATGCCACCAAAGAGAACATGACATCAATGGAAAGTAAGCTAGAGCAATGATTTTTGTAAAAAGCATCTTGCAGACAATGGAAATGAAAGACTTTTAACTCACTTCTGCCTTCTCCCCTGTTTTTCTCAGCCCACAACTTTCAGTGGCTTCCTGCACCATTAGGAAGTCACTCCTCACTCAGCACCCTAGGAGAGATATTTACATACATCAGTTTGGGCCCTTGATTGTCTCTGTCTCCTCTGCCTCTCTCTCCTGTGTCTGCTCCTGCTGCAGACTCCTCCTCCTCGTGTGTTTCTCCACTCTGTCTGATTTGCTCTGCACTCCAGAAACTTTTCCTCCGAAAAGTTGTTCAATTGCTCTTGGAAAAGCACAATTTCCTCCTCCTTCTAGAAGATAGCTCTGGACTGAGCGCATTGTTCTGTGATGTTCTCTGCTGTCTCTTGAAAGGAACGTAATGCCTATTAGCACTGAGGAACTCCAAATGAAGAAATTAAAGTGACACACTCAACATGTTAACAGAAACATCCACAACATTGTCTTGGAAAATTATTCATTAGCGTCTGGCCATGATCTTGGAAATTACTTGGGGTGGTTTTATAACAGTCAAAAAACGTAAGGTGCTATGTATGAGGCTTTGGGGTTTGGCTATATTTTTCCACAACTCTTTACATTTGTCAGTGAGAACATACAGCTCCTTTGACAGTAGGACTTGGGTGGGCTGATGGTTGCTGAATGCTGTAATAGGAGTTTGGCGGGACACAGAATGATAAACTTACTTGTCAACAGTCTCTCTGGCTTTCTTGGGACAGACTGAGCTTTGTACCTCTACATCTTGTTTCTTGTGTAGCCCTCCACAATTTCTCTGGTATGGGTTAATTGATTTTGTATTTGTTTGCTGTTGGTGTTTTTATGTCTGCTCAACATGGAACCCTTCTCAGCCACAGACACTCATTTTGTATCTATTATTCTCTGCTTCGTTGTGTTTCTTCCCTCAGCCAGAAAGAATTCTCTTAAATTGTTTGCATGTTGGCGGCAATGGAGATGAAAGACCAAAGAAAATAAAGAAGAAATCCACAGTAAATGTTGAAAATGGGGTCTTTCCAGTGTATGGGATGGAAAATAAGGCTTTAAGTACCACCAGGGAAATCTCCAGTGGGGTGACTTCAGCAATGGGAGACAGAAAAAGAGTTTAGAGAGCACCTCAAGAAGAAGCTGACCTATGGCTGCATCTGCATTCAGTAAGGCACTTTCCATGAAAAGCAAGCTACTGGCATAGACGGAGGCCTGGTCTAAAGACTCTGTAGGGCCCTTTTGGCCCCTCTGCCTGCATTTCACCCCTGTGAGACTGAACTATTGTGTAGGGTTGGTGCTCACTGAGGTTTCCCATTGCATGGAGTTGGGATATTGTTAAGTAAGATAGGTGCATGGACTAGTGAGCTAAAACTATGTGAAGCCCAAGCAGACCTTGGTGAGGCTACCCAAGGCACGCTCACAGCTCCCCTGGGATAAGATGTCACCCAAGTGACACCTTATTTCGAGTTTTGTGCACTTAAGTGAACTTAAATAGAGCTGCATGAAAGGCCTCTGCAGAAATAAACATAGCAGATCAGGGGCTATATGCAGTATTCTTTAGTGATTTATGTATTCAAAGATTAGAGTTAGCATTTTGGGAAAGACTATCCAATGTTGTTAATTACGTTTGCCTGAACAGACTAAAACAGACAGAGCTAACTGGTTAAGCTTATAGCTAAAAGATCAGGACCTCTCAACTGCGAAATGCCTCAGTATATGTTCCTGTTCAGGTATGCTCTTCCCTTTTTTTTGGAGGTGGCAGGTAAAGCATGCATAGTATTACTAAGATAGTAAGGAATACCTTTTTATCATTTGGGAGTAGCATCCCTATCTCAAATCCACTGCTGTTAACTGGGAGGGTTTTTTGCTAAATACTTCTGCATTCATTCTACTTGGCGTTTTTGACAGGAGACGCACTATCAGGTGAGTTTTCAGCTTTTTATGGATAAAACTTAATAGGAAACCTTTCCACAGGATCAGAGCATCTGACACAGAGGTACAAAATAACTTAATCAACTCTCACGATCCATGCAGTTACTGGCAAATCTGATTCATTTTATGAATAATTTTTCTTGGATCTGAGTGAGAAAAATGTTCATATGAACTGTATGAGCAACAAATTTCCAGACAGAAACATGGAGGAGGGAGAATATGTATATAGACATAGTCTGTGGGGGCCTGTGACTTCATCGCACTTCACATGATAAGAGGGTTCACTTTAGGAGCTGGTAACAGGACGGGGACTTGAAAGGCCAGGCTACAGGAAGCAGGGATGGTGAGTCAGGAAATGGCAGCCTTCCCTCCGAGTCATCCTTGAACCACTGCCCTGGTGTGCTCATAGTGGGAATTGGATTAGTAGAGATGCCGTTCCTTCAGAAGAGATTTCAAACTTGGGTCACGACCATTCAATATTGTTAAGGGTTACATGCCGTTTCTTCTCAGGAGCGTGGATTTCAGATCCCACATGTGGTCTGATCTCCAGTGTAGCTGCCTGTGTTTTGCAACCTCCCCTCTCTGCACTGTGTCTCCTTTCTGGCCCAGCTCTCCGTCCCAGTGCTGCCAGCCCTGTTATGCACCCACCTCGCTTCTTGATGAAGCCCCTGCATAGCTGTTGACCCACAAGTTTCTTGCACAGTTGCTAAATGGCTGCAATTTCCTGTAGCACACACATTATTTTCTGTAACATTTGATTGGCAAACGAGATCTCTGTTACAGAGTTGACAGCAGTATTTGGTGACTGCAGGGGTGCTTGCGAGGAGAGTATGTGGAGTGGTCAGGCAGGCAGAGAGCCTCAGGCCGCCGTTCACATCACCACTTGGAAAAGGCACCTTACGGGGCGCCGCGTTCGCGCCCGTGTCGCTTTTAATTAAAAGGAAGAGGTTACGCTTTGCGGTGAATTACGACCCGAACAGAGCCAGATCGCAGCTGGGGACGAAACGCCGCCCGCGCCAGGCGGGAGACCCCCGAGCGGCACCAGCCGACGGGGCAGAGAGGCGCCACCTGCTCCCCTGCCGCCCCCGGCCCGCCGCCTCCCGGCGCCGCAGCCCCGTCCCCCGCCGCGGCCCGGAGCTGCTGCCGGGCCGCCCGCCGCGGCGCCGGGCGGACTCCCGGCCTGCGGAAGCGGCGGCGCCGGCCACGGCCGCTAGATGCCGCCCTGACCAACGGCTTGGCGGCGGGTCTGCGGGGCCGCGGGTGAGCCCTCCGCTCCTGCGCGGCCGCCCGCGGAGCGGCCTCCCTGCCGCCTGTGCCACCGCTCCGCCTCGGGGAACGGCGCAGGCGGCTGCGTTGCCTCCCGTGTTCTGCGGAGGAGGCAGTTTGTCGGGTTTCAGTCTGCCGGCGTGGGTTAGGGCCAGCGGCCGAGCCGTGAGGACGGGGCCTGCCCGCGAGTGGCGGTCAGAGTCAGATGCAGCGCCCACCAGCGGAGGCACACTAGCCGGGCCGGGCAGGGCTGTGACCCCAGGGATTAATGGCCTGGAGCTGTGATGAAATGTGTCTCCTTGGCCACGGGTAAGTACAGTTGGGAGGGACCCTTGGTAAGGCCACAAAATTCAAGCACTCAGGGCTCTCGCACTGCTCAGGTTTCCTCAGGCTTCAACAAGGAGTGGAGAACTACCAACACAAGGGTCATCTCACAGTGACAGTGGGGCAGGTGCCAGTGACTGATAGAAAATGCTCTGTACGTTAGAGGGCTTTCTCAAATGATCTTTCTTTGAGACACATTGACAACCAGCAGTCCTCAAATGAGTTAGAGCAAGTAGTTTGGATGTTGAATTTTAGTAGCAATTGACTCTGTTGCCCTTTTGAACCTTGCATGTTTCAGTTTTCCCTCATTGAGTAGTCTCCTTGAAAGAATGGATGCATTGACTCCTTGTATGGTTTTTGGGAGCCAAATGATCTGAAGGACACAGCCCCATGCTGTAACAGCTGGCTGACTGTGCATTTGTTGGGGAACAAGTCAAGAGCCATAATTCCAGGCTTCCAGACTGGCTGTCAGGGAGGCCAAGGCCACTGGGATTTGGGATTATTCATATTTCAAGGACAATTTTCAGCATAACATCGTTTAGCGGCAAAAGGAACATAAGCAATTGTCACGTGTAGTTGTTTGTTTGGGGTTTCTTTTGAGGGAGAGGTTTGTATTAGTTAAAAATTGCCTACCATTGCTAATTTAGTATCTACTTGAAATGCTATATTGTCTGGACTCCTGTATTTGTGAACAGAGCAGATAGCAGAAGCCTAAGCACTTCCTGCACAGCTTCTTGACTGCGACCTGGACTGACCTCATGAATGGCAGGCAAATGGGGGTGAGCAATGTCAGATTTGGATGCTTTCTTCTGTTAGCGCTGGTGTGTTAACCTAGCAAAAGTGCTTGCCTTCTCTGCTGAGCTTGCCACGTAGTTTCGTCCATGCTGTAAACATCTGTCTACCAACTGCACTGAAACCACTGTTTCATTTTGTGTAGGCTACTGAACAGCTGTCAGATGCTAATAACTTTGGTTATCGCATGTCTTAACCAATGTCCTAGATGCAAGAGGTTCTGAATGCCTTTATCCTTGCTTGACTTTCTTGGTTTTGGACTGGATCCTTCTCAGCTGTATGTTTTCAGATTCTTACTAGGCTTTTAAATAACCCCCAAGAGTGTGCTGGATGTTACCTTCCTACAGAGCTTGGTTAGATTAGGCAAGAGCATTGAGTCCTTTGGATAGCTATTGATCGATTCAGTTCTTCTGTGTGTTTCCTATCTATTACTGTCCGATCTCTAAGAGACTTTGTGGTATTAGTTTTGACAGGATGCATTATATCGTGCAAGGTTATGTCTTAAAATCATAAAACTATGAAAAGAGGGTTCCCAAGACAGCAGTAGAAGCAACTGTAATGGCAGATGAGCTGAGACATCTGAGAAGTTTTTTCTATCAGCATGAGCATGTGTGATTCTTTCAAAGTGACAGTAGACTATGAGTGAGTGTACCTGTGCAGTAAAATATACCATAGACTTGGGTATGTTTGGTTTGGGAAAAGAGTGCTCTTCACATATGTTACTATGTATTTAGCAAACAAAAGCTATGTGCAGCACTCCATAGACTTTTTAAAGTCAAAGGGGAATTTCAAACCACTTGATGATGCAGAACAGGCTGTCCATATGTATATGAAGGTCCCTTGTAACGTTCATTTTGAAGTTAGAAGAACAGCCCCTTTGAAGAGATGCTCATACAGATGATTATGCTTGAAGACTTTTGAAATTTGTGATTTGTTTGACTGAATAGCCCAGAAGTCATCTTTAAGTTTTCTGTGACTCATCCAGGCTGTCTGAACTTCTCAAGCTGAAGAGAGGAAGCAATGAGCAGGTTCACTTATGACAGAGCTTCCTGTTTTGCCTTGAACAGAAGGTGTTTAGAAAGACCTTTTTCATGATATTCTGCTGATCCAAATTGAGTTCAGTGACTGGGCAAAAACAGGAGAGAAAATGCTGGTTGTGGGATGCGGTACTTGCCAAACCTTTTCAGCCTCCAAGGAAGGCTTATTTTGGCAGAAAGTTAGGCGGTGCTTTTTGGGTTGCATTTCATTTGGAGCGGCTGATGGGAAAGATGCTCCTCCCCAGGCACTGAACTATAAATATTTTACTTCTATACAACCAAAATGCTTCTTAGTAGACACGGAATAAGTGATGAAAAAATGAGCTTTCACCAAACCTGTGGAATTCATTTGAACTTTGCCAGGTGTTTGGCTCTAAGATTGTGAGGTCCCATATTTAACAGCTCGTATACTTTGCCAATAATATGTGAAGTGTTTCATTATCTTATATGCTGTAGTTGGCACACATCAGTTTGCAGACAAAGAGCAATGGTTTATGGTGTTTGTGGATTCCATGTGCTGTTGTAGCCATGATGTGTGGTGTATGATAAGACAAATATATAAGAATGAAAGAGCTCATATAGCAAATACAAGATACTTTCAAGTCTATGATAAGTAAAACCATAAATTGTTAAGTAACATGAGTGTTTTGATTTTTGTCTCCTCTTGTAAATGTCAGGAATAAAAAACAAGTAGGAGGTTTGCCTTCAGCTCACCCAAGATGTTCAAGGATGAAGAGATAATTTATTCTGAGGCTGCAAAATAACTGTGTTTTTTTAGGGTATTCATCCTAAAGGTCAAATTTTTCACAAAATGAAGCTTAGGTTAGGTGGACAAGCTTACTGAACTAACTGTGTACTCACACCAAATCCCAATAGCCTGTGAAATAGTTTGATCAGTATTGAAATAATTACTGCAGGAATCTGTTTGGTCTTTGTGTGTATTTTTATGGACTTGTTTTCTCTTTGGTGTTTCCTCTGTTTCCTGAGTTTTAGTCTTTCCAGAAAAAAAATAAATTGCTTGAATGTTTAACGTACTTCTAAGTGAACCTCTGACTGAAGGAGTCTTTAATGTGTTGGGTTTGCGGCACAGCAGTGCATGCAAGCCTGTGCTTCTTTATGTGCAAACGTTTTGCTGAGGTAGAGCCTGAGGATGAAAAGTGGCTGACTATTTACACCAGTAACTCCCCAGGCATGGGAATCTAGTGTGTTGCAAGAGTGGGGACATTTGCTGTGGCAATGCTTGCAGCAGCCTGTGTGGTCTGCCCTCCTGGCCTTCACAGCCCGTCTGGAGCACTGTCAGGAGCAAGCTGCCCGGGAGACCTCGGTCCTCGGGTGGGCTCTCTAACAGCTCACCCAAGGAGTCGTGGGGCTGCTACCCAGCTGCAGGGAGCAGGGCAGCTCAGGGAGCCTGCTATGCCTCACCAATTGTAATCCAGAAAAAAACCCAAGCCCCAGGTATCAAGAAGAGCGAGTGCGGAGGAGAAAGCTAGACTATGGAAAGCAGATCAAGGAGCTTCTTGCTGTCGTATCTTTTGCAAGGACTTTGGTGGGCTGATGTGTTTGTAGTGGTTTTGCTGGTGTTTAGGACCTCTGTCAGATGCATTTTCTTCGGAGAGCTAGTGAACCTTTGCTTGTGAAAAGAAAGCATGTCATTTGTCTGATGCTGAATTTCAATACTTGTAGCATTATTTCCCCTTGAGGTGGTTTTGAAGTACAGAAGATGATTTTAATGATTTTTTTATTATTTCTAGTGCATTTTCTGAGCTGTAAACACTGGCTGAATGAAAAGGTGGTCTCATCCTCTGTGGGACTGGAGTCTAGCATTAGCCATCTGACTGAGAAATGATTAAACTAGTCAGGGGAAGACAAGGTGATGGGAGGATGTGCCGAGAGTAATGTTGTGTACATGTATCCAAACTAGTAGACTGTATAGCTGCAGGTGATTATGTGAAGTTGTCTGAATTCAGTGGTTTCTTATTACCAGAGAAACAGGCAGTTCTAAAAAATGCATGCTTTGCTTTGTGTTTAAAAGAAGCAAAAGCCAAGAAACTTCCAAAGAGCCCAAATCTTTTGAAGAAAATGGTGCAAATGAAGCTTTCCACTCAGTCTGTCTCATGCTGACACTTTTGTGCTTCATCTCACTTCTACTGACTGCACAAATACTGTTCTTTTATATTCCTGACATAATAGTTGTGAAGCCATTTCTCTGGCACTGATGATGTAGTGGTAAGACCAGAAGATTCCTATGTCAACAATCCGCATTTGCTGCTTGATTTCTTTTTGGAAGAAACCACTCTCTTTGGTGCAGGTGGCATGCACAGGTCTAGATTTGTCAATGTCTTTCAGCTGATAGCAATTTGACACAGAATAATGGAATGGTAGAGTTGAAAGAGACCTCCAGAGATCACCTAGTCCAACCCCAGTATATAACAGTATGCAACTTTTATTCTGCCAGTTTAGACACTGGAGTTCAGTATTTTCTATTTTAAGTTGATTGTCTGGACTCTCGGTACACTGAATGGACAGAAACTTTCTACATGTGTAAAAAATTATCAGCAGTTTCACTATGGAAATATCAGTTGAAAACAGACATAGATTTAGTGGCAACTTAAGAGTGTCCTAACTATTAATGACACCTATTTTTGCTCATTGGACAGAAAATAATTGAATATTTTCTGGGTTTGAGTGATAATATGTCACGATTATGCTGTTAATGTAGGATAAGGGTAGCAGAAAAATTCTCAGAAGGCTTGCTGGTACGTTTCAGAGTGGTCTAACCCCACATCTGGATCAATTACTGATGCCTTCTGAACAAGGTGGGAAACACAAATGTATCTGTTTGGGTCTTATGAAATGTCCCCTAAATAGCCCTTCAAAACATGAGTATGAGGTATATTTTGGTTATTGTTAATGAGCTGGTGTTTGGTTTTGAACTGCTGCTTAAATGAGAGAAGCTTCAGATTATTAGTTTCTGTCAGTAATCACCTAAATTAAATGTTATTAAAATACTTGTGAATAGTTAATAAAATGAAGTCACTGACATTTTATCAAATCTTTGTCTAAGACCTTAAGATAAATCTTGTGAAAATATGCAGTTTGCGTGAATTGAAACAGAAAAGCCAGACTCCCATCATCCTAAAACATAAACCTGTACATTGTGGAAAAGGAAGTTACTGTTCAGGATACCAGGCATTTGAGATATAACGTCAGTATTCTTTCACCTTTGTTCTAAGACATCGGTGCATGTAGAAGTAATAAGGCACATCTGTATTTCAGTGCACATCATTTTAGGTCTAGGAGTGCAGAGTCTGAAAATAAATTTTTCTCCTGTTGCATTTTAATCAGGGTAACATGACAGTTTTAGAGTCACGGAGTGCACATAACAAGATAAGCAGTGCTGCTTCAGCACAACGTGCACGTAGTGTTGGGAAGAGGGACATACTTAGAAAGCAAACGACAGCCCCGAAGTTATGATGGAATTATAAGGCATTGGTATACAGTGGTTATCTTTTCTATCACTCTTACAACCTTGGCACACATGGTTTATGCTCAAGAATTTAATTTCCTTAGTTCTGTATTTTTATGGTCCTTACAATCTGCCACATACCCAAGAATGAGTATAGGCAATGAAAGAATTTCATAAAACTCAGTGTCTTGAGGGGGAAAATTATTAGAAAGATGAACATTTGTATCAACATTTTATTTACAATACTGTTCTGTAGTATATGCTCACATTTCTCTGTTGTTGGGAATTGCATATACTGAAGTCAAGCAGAATTAATCTTTATCTCACAGATAATGAACTGTAATGTGCCCTGTAAATTAGATGTTGGTCTTAAAGAGTGTTCTCAGAAGCCCTGTTTACGTGGTTGTTGTTTTTTGGTTTTTTTTTTTTTTTTTGGTCTGGTTATATTTCATGTTCTTACATGTTATTTTTTTATCCAGAGTATAGTTCTTGAAGATACAGGATGCTTTATGGTGACCAATGATTTTTGTTTAAACTGATTCTACACGTTGCCATAAAGTGTTTTTATATTTCAGTGTAACTTGGAAATATGATCCATTTCTTTAGGTGTAGCTAATAATACTCTGGACTCCTACTATTGTAATGGTGTTAATTCTTCCCAGTCCCTGTTACGCTGGTCTGGCTTGTGCAAAGGGTTTAAAAAGGCCAGGAACCTAAGACCACCGGCATTGCAGAGAAATAACATCCCAAAAGCTCCCAGTCTTACAGTGTTCCCTCCTGCTGATGAAGAGCAATAACAGACTTGATTTGGGTTTATTTGTGGATGACTATTTTCTAAAAAATAACAAATCAAAGAAATAAATCAGTGCAGATCTTATAGAGAAGGAAGCACACTTTCTATTTTGCTACTGGGAATGTGCTTAAGCTTATTTCATCTGTTGTGGTACATTTCTGTGATTTTGCTTCTACTTCAAAACACATTCTACCCCTTGTAAAATGTTTACTTTTTTTTCCCCCTAAATCCACATATTTTAGTCATCAGTTCCCACTTAGTTTAATTTCACCTTAATTTTTTTTTTTCTTTGCACCCTTGGTCAGTCTTCCAGTTCCTATTTAGTCCTTACTTTTGAGAAAAGCCTTAGATGGTCTCCTGAAATGAACTTATGGTCATGCTGCATTGAATGCACAATGTCTATCAGAGAAGTGCAGCTGAAGTCACTGTGTTTATTTGTCTGGTTACAATCTGAAATTGTAAGCCAAAATTTTTATCACCAATCAGGGCCTCCAGATCTGCTCTTTGGTTTTGCTTTGTTACTCAAGTCTCATTTAGCTACTTGCGTGATGGTCAGAGCAGTAAAGGGAGATTGCAAAGAGATAGACACGTTCAAAAAAGTCTAATATTAATTGACTTGTGTGTTACTTGAGCAGCTGAAAGGTGCCTTTTTTATTTAAGAGATGGACTGTGGAGTGGAGATGTCCTGTTCACATGTACACATAATGCATGTGCCGTAGGATTGGGGGAAATGAGATCCTGTGTTTGTTTTTATATCCAGGATCTGCTCTGTAAAGTTGCCAGGCTCCTTCCTAGTTTCCTTTAATACAGAAGCATGTCTGCTTTGCAGGTGTTTTCCTAAAGTCATGTTTCATGGTAAAGAACAGGTCTTATCTTGTTTTTGTTTTATAAAACTTTAAATGCCAACATTCACTTGCGAAACCATATAAGCAATTATTAATAGCCAAACAGTCAACAGTAAAACAAAGATGTCCATGTCTTTGATTTGGATTTAAGTCTTTGAATAATCTTTCGCTGAACCATGCAAAATGCTTCTATTGTGTGATCGTTTGAATCATCGCTAATGAGATTGACACACCCATGATGTTGTTTTTGGCTTTGATACCTGGAGGACTTACTGAAGCAGCTGGAGAGTTTGGTTGTTCCACATCTCACAGCATCATGGGACACTTGGACAGTAGTTACCTCCGGGAAGCAAGAGAATATCAGCACTGGAATCGCCACCGTTTATTTCATTCCCCTTTTGATTCTGGTCTGGTGCCTTTTAACTTCTAACTTCTATTTTCTCAATGCACCAGCAGGAGAGCATCGTAACTTGTTCTGTGCAGAAAAACCAAGACTAAAGGTGGCTTGATCTCCATTTTTAAAGTACATACCTGAGCAAAAGTAGGAGATACTTCAGGATTCCTGGCTTTGGCCAAGAGGGTTTACAAAGTCAAAATACTGGACATTTAAAGCTAATCAGATTTAACCTGGGAATAATTTGAAAAACAAGTTAAGCAAGGTTAAGTAATTATTGGAAAACTGCTAAGGTCTACAGTGGGCTGTCCATGGGCAAGTCTTTATCTAAAAGATATGTGCTGTAAATTGACAAGAAATTGTAGCCTGTGTGATCAGTGGCTTGTTCTAATGGAGATGATGGTTTCTATTGAATTTCTAGGTTGTACCAGAGAAAAGCAGTAAGGAACAAGGGACTTGGTTCTCCTTTTTTTAAATTACAAATACCTCTTGGCTTTTCTGTCAACTAGGCCTCATAAAGAATGGGTTGTACCTTGACAAGAATGCTCAATGTTTAAACTATGGGTTTTTACTGCATTTCATTCTTAACTGAAAAGGTAGGCTCTCTTCAGGAAAAAACCCAACTATGTTAATAACTTGTAATTGTTAAAACTAATTCAAATGTGCTAGTTTGCAGCAGTGAGAGACTTTGCTTAGGTTGTAGGTTGGAGAGGAAAGCTCTTTTCCTCCCTTTTCTTCAAACTGTCCAGGTCCTGACCTCAGATTTGGGGGAATGCCTTGCTGTACAGAAGCCAAAGACTTCATCCTGTCTCTTATTGCAGTGTCAGTTAAGGATGCAGGAATAATGGATCTCCTCAGATGGGAAGGATCTGACATCATCCCAGCCAGCGCCTCTGCAATGCCTGCAGGAGTAGACCTGGCTTCTCCAACCTCTACGGAGTATAGGCAGAGCTGGCACACGGGCCCTCACCAGACACAAAGAAGCACCCTGAATTTGTTCATCTCTCTGGAAGGCACCTGTTTGTGTTGGGCATACTTAGAAGCTCAGAAATTATATTAATGTAAGTATGCCAATAGGTAGAAAGAATGAAAGCAGCTATAAAATGAAAATAGAAAACGTACAGGAGTAACAGGATAGCTCTGCTGGTGGAGAGGTGGCATGATACATTGAAATTCAGGTTCAAACAAGCTAAATAAATCGTCACAGTATGCCTGTGGATTCCAATTAGAATGAATATTATAACGTTGTAGTTACAATATTGATCACTTGGTTAGACAACTAACAATGAACATGTTATGCTAAGAGAAAGTAAAAAATCACAGTAATAATGAAAAAGCTTGTTTTCGTATAGACAGTGTAAACATCATATGGGCGTATAAAACAGAGCTCTTCCTCCTCTCGCCCCCTTTTTTTTTCCGTTTTTTTGAACACCATGAATGACATTTTGGAGTAAATGGTCCAAGAATAAACAAGCAGAGAAACAGCTTGTGATTTAAGCCTCAGTTACTCTGCTGGACATCGCCCAAAAGGTAACCATCAAAGCAGTAGCTATTGCAGTTGTACTGAAGCTCAACACTTTTGTGGGAGTGAAAGAGCCACTGAGGAAAACTTTGTGAAAGGAAATTTAAACAGTCAAAATGTTAAACTTTTTGAAGTGACATGAAGTATAAGAGGTAGTTTTAGGGTCTTTTTCATAGGTGGTGTGCATATTTTTTCTCTGAAAATTAGTCTCTAAACAGACTAAAAAAAATTAAAGACATGAAAAAACATAATTGAATATGTGGAAGTCATTCCAAATCAGGAACATACAAAAGAGAATGACAAGATGCATGTCAAACCATAGTAAGGTATGCGAAAAAGATTTTGAAGAAAATTGCAGAAGTCACAAAAGTAAGTGAATGAACTCTTCTGTTTCAAATAGATTAGAAGTCGAAACTCCACTGGTATATCTGTAGAACGTGGTAGCATTGTGCTGATAATCAACGTGGAGGAGATAATTTTTATGAAGTTATGAAGATGGGTGCTGCTTAGTTTAAATGACACAAATATAAACGTGCCAAATTATTAACTGGTGTATGCATCTGATCTGTTACAAGTAGAGGGATGAAAAGTGTCTGTTGTGAAGCTAGTCTAGAGTGCCTTTGTGTCGGGCAGACTATTAGAAACTAAGTAATGAAGTTTAGGTGGAGAAGAACAGGGATATGTCTCAAGAAAGATTGCAGTTTTGGTTTTGTAGCTCTGCTTCACTCTTCTACCAATTTTTCTGACAGGGTCAAGGTAAGGTGGTTGGATGCTGTGTGCTGCTTCTCCAAGAAAAATGATCCACCACCATCACCATTCAGTAAGTGGGAAAGTTCCCTTCTGAGAAGGATGTAAGTAGTAAAAAATTAAGTTTGCAGAATAAAGTGATTTTTCCACTAAGATCTTACAAGGTTAGGCTGTGTACATGGGCCTGTCGGTGTATTTGTGAGAGTATGAAGGACACAATTGGCTTATTCAAGCAGGAAAGTCCTTTGCAGGGCAATAGAAAAAAGTCATAACAGTTACTGACAGAATGATAAAAGTGGCAGATAAAATTCTATGTATGTTTCCTCCTTTCAGGGAGTAAAATCAGCTGTGACTGTATGTTATTCGTCGCTAGACTCTACATTACATGTTAGTGTTCAGGGAAGACACCTTGAAATAGTTACAGGCAGGTCTATGCAAACTTCAGCTCATGGCTAGTAAAAAAGATAAACTTTAGGAATAAATAGGAAGGGGACAGAAAACTAAGCAGAAACTATCCATGACTTTGCTTAATTATAGGACAGATTTCTTGTTATTTGTAACAGGCCAAGTAAATAGATTTTGATTTACTTAAGTATTGACTAAGTTCATAGGAAGCCAATTTAAAGAAATCAGACTCAAAGGATAATAAAAACATCCAAATGACTAAATTAGACTTTTCCCTTCAAAAACTAGGTTTTTTTTGAAGTCACTTTGCAAATTATATCTCCAAGCCTTTAACAACTGTGGGATTTGTTGACTTCTTAAGCTGGCTAAATATTGTGATTGATGTGCCATACCATAACATAACATCAGGCTGTTAGGAAAACAGTGTAGTAAGCTGCCTACAATACTCACAGAGCCATTTCAGTATCTCTTAGTATGTGAAGTTGTCCGTGACCATCGAGTGGACAAACTTCCTTAGGTTTTTTGACATGTAATGGTATGAGGTGAAATTTAGTGATGTTTTCTATTAGAAGTTACAAGCTAACTCTAAAAATCACTTTGTAACTCATGTGCAAATCACTAGTTTAAAGACAGCATTTTAATGTTATTTTTTTATTAGGGATCAAAGAGAAAGAAGATACAAGGGGGAAAACAGAGGTAATGCTTTCTTGTGAGGGAAACAGGGATATATAGTCATGCAAGTCTCATGCATATTAGCCAGAATTTTATTAAGATTTACCTTAGCTTTCTTTTCTTGTTCCCATGCTTTCTGGGATTTGAAGAGGGAGAGTCATTTCTCCCTCTCTTTTCTGTCCAATAAATACTTGGCAACGTGTGCATTTTCAATGTCCTGGGTTGGTCCTTTGAGTTAACAATTAAGATAGGAGAGACACCCTGGCAGTTATTGTTTCAGACACACAAAAGTATCCTGGTGCATGCTTGACAATTTCACAGTCCTAAGGATTTCTGTGAGCCAAAAGGACTAGGTTATTATTATTTCCTTAATGTCCACATATGTTCTATAGGCTCTGGTAGCAATGATGAGGACAACTGGCCTTCCTTGTGCCTGAGAGCTGACTGTTAACACAAATTTAATCCTTAACAATATCCATCAGTTAAAGAAAGATGTGTAATGTCTCAATATAGACGTATGGATATAATGAAATCTGTATTGCTTGCTTGTTACCCCTGCTTTTGGAAGCACATACTGATGTCTGTTGCCTTAGCAGAAGTTGCAGGAACTCTGTTTACTTAGCATTATTGTTTTGGATGGGCATCTTGACTGCTGTGACATCAAACTCAAACTGAAAGTTTCCAAAGTGAGACACACTGCCAAAGCAGAAAGAATTCTGTTATTGTTGGGCTCTAGATGCCTAATGTGCAACTCTCAAAGAGCGGTGCTGTGTTTTGGGAAATATTGATCAGCTGGGACCTAGATGCGGGCAACGAAAAGACATTACTGTCTCCAAGTGGCAAATTCCCTTGTCTAAAAGGGCAAAATGAAAGGAGGCAAGGGAAGTTTACAGAGAGTGCTTATTGGACCTCCTTCCTTATGCACTTCTAAATATGCAGTTTCTCATGTGAAAGGATTTCTCAGCAAGGTAAGACTTGTGTTTCCTGCAACTGATCAAACAAGAAGATAGTGGCTAGTAAGAATGAGAGTGATTCTAGAACATACTATCCAATTTTGATTATATTTTGTGATTTACTGTAAATATTTCCTATTTTTGGGAAATTCTTCACACTTTTGCTCAACTAACTTCCATGGGAATTTCTATGAATAATGACCCCAATTGGTATTCTTGATGTGGAAATAAATTACCCTCCTCCTGGATGCTACTTTGTCAGCCTGTTTAGTACTACCAGAAATTTCTGTGTGTGCTCAGCTAGGCCAAGCCTTGAGAAACTAAGCTGCATCAGACTGCTTTGCTTTTTCTCCATTCTAAGGACTGTATACTTCTAGAAAGCTCAAACTTCATTCCTACACCTGGGAATGGCTGACCAAATCACTCACTTCCCCCCCCTCCTTTTTTTTTTTCTAATTAACATCTTAGATGTCTTGTTTATTCAGTCTTTTTGGTGTCTGCTGGTGTCACTTCTGGGAAATAGAAATCTATGAAGAAAAATACCTCCCTGCCTACATCAAAATGATGGTATTTCCAATAACTGCTCATTTGCTTCCTTTGCTTTTCTATTTATTTAAGGAATTACCCAGGCATTGTAAGGGATAATTGGAAGCCTAGAGGTGTGCAATGTGACATGATGATGTCCACTCTGAGATATGAGTGGTGTAGATTTTGCAGCTGACACTGAGCCTAGTGGTAGGGCTGTGTGAACATGGCTGGCAAACAAAAGAGGACAGGTTCTGAGCACCACAAATCTGGTGACAGCGGTGGTTGCAAGGCATCTGTGTTCCTGATCTTGACTTCAAGGGCAGAAAAACTCAAATGTAGCTAGTTGAGAAACAGACACGTGTCAATAAAATAAAGTCAGAGTGTAATTAAATGATAAAACATGACAAACAGTGCATTTCTAGGGAATTACAACATGCCTTGGGTGGAGTTAGAAGGCATGAGGCCAAAGGTTGGATGCCTTTAATCACTCAAGAGGCACAGAAAACCCCTAATCCCGGCAGTGCTGGAGAAAGGAAGAGTGGGGTGGTGTGGGCACTCCTCCTGCATATGATCTAGAAACTAAGTTTTGATTTTATCCTGTTTAGGTTGTCACGGGTTTATGAGGAGCTGCTTTTGCTTGCTTACAGGGGGAGGGGATTGCAGTACAGGCCTGGTGAAGAGTTCTCAGGCTTTCCCCTGGCTCTAGGGTTTGGACCCACTTCCAACCTGGCTGGGCCAATCTGGCGCCTCTGCCAACACTAAGAAAGGAAATTTTAAGTGTGTGGGAGAAGGTGGAAGGGCAAGATGGAGGTGACCCTGTGGAAAGAACAGAAGGAGCTGGACCAGAGAAGATGCTGGATCAGAGACATCTTTGCAGCTGGTGACAAGAAGCAGAGACCCCATGCCAGAGGGGGTGAGAGCTGGAGATCCTGGGTCAGAGAGAGCGAGCTGTTTAGACCCTAACCCAGAGCAGATGAACTGGGATTGCAGCTCCCTGTCATCATTCACCCTACTCTATTATTTTTCCACTGGATATTTCCTTTTGTTATGTTTTGATTGGAGGCACATTAAAATAAGTTTCATTTTCTTCCCCAAGCTGAGCAGCCTGGTCTGTTTTGTTCAGGACCATAAGCGGCAATTAAGGCCTCTCTGTCCTTTGAGAGTTCCAAAGTCTGTGGTACTGAAGTCTGATTGTGGTCTTTTGTTCCTGGATGGGCCTAAACCATGATGAGGTGCAGAACTGTCTGTATCTCCTACATGCATTTTCCTGAGCATAGCCTCAGTCGGTTAACTACTAAGACTGCAGAATGGTGCTGGCATAAGCAGACACAATGTGTAGAACAGAAAGCTTTACCATGGATTGTGGCAGTTTTTCACAGCCTCTGTGTCTGAGCTGGGGTTTCCCTGAGTAGAGCTCAAGAGCAATGAGAGCAGCTTCTAACTATAGTATGGAGAACAATGGAACTGGAAGAATGAGAAGATCCTTAGAATGCTGTGATCTGGACTGCCGAGGGGTCTGTGCTTAGGCCAAGGCTGGGGAGCCTTGAGGTGATGTATCTAGGGTAACAGACCTCCTGTGGCCATGGACTGGGCCACAGAAGCCCAGAGGATTAGCTGGAAGCCAAAGTTACATTGTCTAGTGAGATGGGCTGAATGATACCTTTTTTTCAGTGCTTTTAAATGTGGATGATTAAAATATAATTGATACCACCAGGTGTCCTGATGGTTGCTGTTGTACTTATGTACAGGAGGCTCTGAGATTTCAAGGAGCTGTGAATGGAATGGCCAGCTTTTTCCTCTTCGTGCTGATCTTCTCCAAGTGACCTTTCTAAGGATCTGAAGCTTCACCCAAGAGGTAGCCATACTTGCAGGTACAGCATTTCTCTTACCCTCTGTTCTTCCACTCTGTTATCTTCTGGCATTTGGCAGGAGAGATAGAAGACTTCTGCAGAGATAGAAGACTTCTACTGACAGCCAACTTCAGCTGGCAGCAGGTTGTTGTCTCTCAGTGATGAGCAGAAGCTAAACCTGGGGCAGTCGCTGCAGTGGCAGTTCTCAGGAGAGGAACATGCTATTGCAGAAGAGATCTTGTGAGATGGGAGCCTTTGTGTCATGCTGGTAATAAAAGTGTTCAGAGACGGAACATGCTGAATCACAGAAATTGAGACTGACTGTGGGAAAGGATTGGCTTTCACAAATATCTAGACTTGAAAAATATTGTGGAAATAAAGATTTGGAACCATTAGAATGTTTTTGGTACCTTCTGACTCGATGGCTTTCTCATTCAAAATAATTTTTTGTTTTGAAAGTTAAACTTAATAGCATATTTAAGAAATTGCACTGAAAAAAAAAATGTTTTGAAATTGGCAAAGGAAAACGTTGGCCTTGAACTTTTTTTTTTTTGTTCTAGGCCTTTAGCTCTGAAAACTTTAATAATTGAAACCTTTCCTTCAACTTTGAAGTGTGGAAAAATAATAATATCTTGAAAACTGTTTACAGGGAAATGATTTCTCTCTCAGGTTAACATAATGGACCGTGCCACTTTAACATGGAGTAGTCCCATTGAAAAACAAAGTTTCTAATAAATTCATTTAAAAAAATTAAACCCCCAATTCTATTGCTACATAAGCCACCTTTTACTGCTGTAATTAGTCTGCCACAAGTACAACCAAGTTTTCTGATTTTGGGCTGATGATTGTAATGCACTCAAACAAACCAAATACAGATGGTTAAGTTTGAACAAT
Organism: Colius striatus; assembly: GCF_028858725.1. NCBI lineage: Eukaryota > Metazoa > Chordata > Aves > Coliiformes > Coliidae > Colius > Colius striatus. The sequence goes on from NC_084762.1 coordinate 53,935,175, forward strand.
GTTTTTCTCACACAGTATTTAATGTTCAAGAAAGTCATAAACCAAAGAAGTCCCAACTCAGTACTGTGCAGCATGTCCTGCTGATGTGTTTATTTCTGTTGCCTGGATTTTAATCACTAGGATGTGCTCACTTCAAATGTGATGCTAAACATTGCCCATTAGTATAATGCGTTTCCCAGGAAAGTGCATTCTGACTAGCTTGCAAAGCACAGGAGAAAAACATAGGAGGATGATTTTACTTTTTTTAAATGTGGCTTTAAGAAAAACAATGGTTCATTCTTCCAAGCCCTGAATCCTGAGTCTGATTTGTATTGTTACCAGTCTGGCAAAGTGAAAGGGCCTTCCAAGTGACTGTTGAGTTACAGCAATACCTACAGCCTCACAGTGCCAGGGGGCCATGCTTTAACTGTAAGTTCAGCTCCTCACAACTCAACGTCATACTTTCTGCCTCTACCGTGCCAGGAAGCTTCATGGCATGGCTCACGTCCTTACCAATGTGCTTAGTCAAGCCTGAAGGGCTGGACTCCGGGTCCTCATCTGCTCTGTGTGGACATTAAAGATGCTTTTTCCTGAGTAGTGGTTTGTTGCAGAGTTCTTGATTATAATTATGTCCCACAGTAACTGCTGTGCAGCAAGACAAGAGTCAGTTGACTAGTCCCAGTCCAGCAGCGGCTGCATTTTTGTGGTGATACAGACTTCTGGGGCAGTGAATCAGTTACGTAGTGAAGCCCTATTACTATTGTTAGGTTAGCTGGGCTCGCTGGTTCAGCTTGTGTGATGAAACTGCTTCTGATCACAGTGATGTTGGGGTGCTCCGGTGACATAAGGTGTATAGAGCAGTTATGATTACTTTTTTCTTTATTTGTAACATTATTGACACCTTTATAGTACTATATATATATAGCACTATATATAGGTTCAATCTAGTGCATTAAAGTGGTGGTGGATGGTGAAGGTGAGTAGAAGGTAAAGAAGAATAGCTATGGGGGAAAGGAGTCAGCTTTCCAGTTTTCTTATATTATTGAAACTAAGATAAAAGATTTATTTTCTCTAGGACTGGCTAGAACCTCAGCATCAGCTCTGACGCAGTCAAGCATGAAAACTGTTCATTTTCTGACTCTCTCCACTTCTAATGTCTTTCGGGTAATATCTTGTAACATAAAACATTATTGTCCTATGCTGCGTACTCAGGACTTTATCCTTATAGCAGAAACCAAAAGCAGCAGGGTGGCAGATTTGCTGCTGAGCTGGTTGGTTCCCTCATGTTATTTGTCCATGTTACATGTGTTACTCTAGGCCAGCACTCACTGCTTAGCAAGGAGGTGCAGAGAAAGAAAAGATGTTTTGCTGTTGGCAGATATCATCAGCTAGTTGTTCTCTGAGATTTCATGATGTTTAAGGCACAGTGGAGCTTTTTTCTCATTAGAAAGAGTCAGTATGCAGAAAACAGATCTCATGAAGTGCTGGTATACTGTATCACCCTGTTCCATCTTCATTTCAGCATCACCCACTCTTGTCTTGCTTTAAAAGTTACATACTCTGCAGGATGCCTTGGGAAGACGGATTGTTTTCATTTGCAGAGAGGTTTGCAGCAGAGCACTTTTAAAATGACATTGTAAGAAATTGCTACAGTACAAGACCTGCTCTGACTTTTATTTATATAAAAAGAGATCAGGGTTAGGATTTCTAGTTGGAAGAAACCCATGATTTTACTAGGACAGGGGGGCTCATTCTTCTCTCTTGGCATGCCATGCTCTCTGCAATCTATTTGAGAGGCAATAAAGGCAGTAATAAAGTGGCAATCAAAAACAACGCTTCAGTAGTCCTGAGCTGCAGTTTGTGAGATTTCATTTGGAACTTATTTACCTAACCCACTCCCACACAGCTATCTGTCTTAGACACCTTCACGAGTCTCCTCTTCAAGACCTTCACTGGGGCCGTCAGAATCTTAAATTTAGTTCTTTGTCACAGCAGCCTGGAAAGCTTTATTGTTGGGAAAGGGAAGTGCAGAGAGGTAAGGGTGTATGGGCACTACAGATGTTGAGTACAGAGACAGCAGTAATGACTCTGGAGCCAGGACCTATTAATATATTTGCATCAGTACCACATTATACTGGGTTAACTGACCCTCCTAAGAAGAGTTCTTAATTTCTCAGGGATATGCTTGGCCTTGGAGGCTCTTCTGCCACCAGATCTGAATGAGGACTTCTCCATGTCTCTGCACCAGCCTATGCTGCACTGCAGCCAAACAGGGCCCACAGGGGTCAGAGCTGTCAGTATCTGGGTGCGCTGAAGTACAAAGTGGATATGCCTGAGTAACTTATCTCACAGCAGCTGGACATACCTCCTGAGGTCCCTTCTAACCTGAGTTACTGTATAGTCCTGTGAACCTACATTGCACAAGTCCAGAGCAACTGCTGCAGCCAGTAGGCAATCTTTTCCTTCACCCCATGGCTGTGGTTGGTTGGCCACATGGACAGTAGGACAGCAGCTGACACTGACAGCAGTGCTTCTGACCTGGTAGTAAAGCACAGCAAAAACTTCAGAACGAAGTCAAAATATTATCTTCTATTGTCACGCATATAATAAAAGCAAGATATGTATGAGCTGGTAATAATTGTCTCACATTTATTATTTGATGTGTTTTAGAAAGCTGTTTTTCACAGATGTTTTCTCTACGTGTTGGTTATGAGCCATTCTGTGAGCATTGCCAGGCTTCTCGATGGCTACTTTGCAATTAAGTACCAGGACTTTCAAGGTCTTGTTTCTGACCTAGCTGGGACAAGTTCACAGCATTACTGGCTTTCATAGTCCTGAGTGAGTAGTTTGAATGCTTCCTCTTTATTCCTCAGGTAAGATTCACATACACTTTCTGTAGGTTTTCATGGCAGTAGATACTGACAAGGACGTGGTGAAGAAAGGCTGAAGACTGAATAATCTTAAAATTGTAGACACAAAAGAGGCTTGTTTATCAGTTTCTTCTGTTTTACATTACTGCTCTGGAAGTCCTTTTCCTTTCCCCTTTCTGTGTTTTTGCACATATCTTTTGTTATGCAGAGACATGTTTAAAGTTTAGAGCAGAACAGCTGCTGATAGAAATATTATATGTTTTTTACATGCAGAGATAGTCTTCTGTCTCTGGAGACTGGTAGATCTAAGGTCCTACGCTAATTGTTATATGAACGACTGATAGAAAATTGAGACACAGTTGACCATGATTGTGAACTTTTGCAGAGCATTTCTTTCAGTTTTCACTCTTTGTGAATAAGGGTGGGATTCTGTGTTCCTTGCTCAGGCAAAGTCCTGCTGTGCAGCTGAGTCAAGGTAATGGACTGTTGCCTGAATGAAAACTATATTTAGAAATACAGGGCCAAGCAGATTTTCAACCGTTTATTAACTTTCTTTGTTGCTGAGGGATTTGAGCACATCCCAATCTTTAATACATTTCTCTCTGTAACATAGATTGAGATGGAGGAAAACCTTATCTTCCCAAATGGGGAAGACATTGATGTGGGGAGAGGTGAAAAGCTGTAAAACATCCAGGTTTCCAGCGTTAACAGATGGGACCTTACTCAGGTCCCTCACTCTCATAGCTGGTAGCTATGCATTTTTGAATATGCCCCTAGAGATATCTTTCTGAAAATCAGCAACGTGGCAGAGCAGGGACTTGAACCCACCCTGATGTCTGGGATGCTTAGCTAGTACTGCAAATGCTGGTTTATCCTTCCTTTCCTAACACGGTAGTTTGTCCTGTCACTGCTGCCTTTGATTTAGAAGGGCTGCTCTGAATAGAAAGACTGTACTCAGGATGAGTAATGGTGGTGAAATTAGTCTGTCTTTTTAGTAGCTGATTTTTAAGCCTGAAAAATCTGGCGTCTTCACAAATCATGAATCAGTGCATCCAGCTACAGATGTTATCCTCTGCAAATTGAGGATCCTGTACCCAGCTGTACTGCTGGTGAACTACAGAAATGCTATCTGGATATGATTCCTATTTCTACAGCATACAGAAGATCCTTGCTTTCTCTTTGTAGAAGCAAGAGATCAGAGAAGGTAAAAAGCAAACTAGAATAACACAAAGGAAGGGGGGAAAAAATGTGTTCAAAAGACCTCTGTCTCTCCCTGGCTTCCTGCTCCCTCCCCCTTCCCCCCCCCCCCCCCCCCCGCCTCCTCTTCCTTCTGTCTCTAAGGGTTAAATATGCAGAGGGAAAAAATTGCTAGACTTTATGTCTGTGCTTGGTGGGAACTATTAAATTACGGCTGGATGTTTTTAATTATGCCACACATAAATGCCTGAACACAACAGCGTTTTAATCCAAATCTGAGCCTCATTTATGTGTGTTCTGTGTTTGCTCTGAAATGCACTGGCTGGCACTTGTTTGTGGTGGCCCCTTTGTGGCATTGTAACAGTGTGGGGATGTTTTTCCCCCCCTCCTTTTTTTTTTTTTTTCCCAAGTGTGAGGATGGGAGCTAGTGCTGGCGAGGGGGAAAGGAAATGGGTAATAAAACAGAGAGCTAAGCGGCTCACTGGAGCCAGAGATGCTGGGATCTGGTTAATTGCTCCGAAATGAAAAAGATTCGGGGTTTTTCATGAAATCCCATAGGTGCATTTGCCAAGCCTCAAATATTAGATTGAATTACAGTTTCTAATTCCTCCCCCCCTTTACCCACAGCCATGTGTCTTATTTCTTCCTAAGGCTTGTCCACTTTTCAGAGCAATGAATGTAAGAGGCAAGCTGAGTAAGGGCTGCCCGCCTGCTTGTTTTACACCTTCCCCACCTACATCTTTTCCTAATCCTACCTTTTATTAAAAACCAAGAAACGTCTCCTCCAGTGTATCCCGTCTGTTTGTGGATTTGAGGTTGAAATGTTGCCTATACATTCTGCCTTGCAAGGGGCTGCGGAGAGGGTGTACCAAGGAAGACTGTCTCTGTCCCGTGTTCTCTACACCCACGCACTAGCTAAGCATAATATAATCCTTTTCTGCATAGCCACCAAGACTTGTTTTTTTTAAAGGGGCTTTGACCTGTCCCTCTCATTTTCAGGAATAATTTTACATTGACAGTTAGTTGTGCCAGCATTTTTACTATCCCACAAAGGGATTTCAGCACCTGATTTGTGGGTGTAAGGGCACTTCAGTGGGAAATTACGTCAGTGGTGTGGCTCAGAGGAGTAGCTGTCTCTGAGATTAAAACCTTAAATGGTAGGATTGGCACCCACAAAACCAAAGCTGGAGCTGAGAGTCTTCTGAATATAAATTATATCCACAAATCAAGATGCAAGCCCCTTTTCTGACAGTTATTGTGTTTTGTTAACCAGTGAACAATGTACATTTTCTCAGTCTGGACATTTCAAGATTACAAAAAATGCACCTTGGTTATTATGCTGGTATGTGATCCAAGTGCTGTTTCTCTTCTTGTGAGGAACTGGAAATCTTTCCCCTTTCTTCCACTCTGGAGCTGGGAAGGCCCTCTGAGTCACCTACGTCTGTCCCAGCCTTGGAACAGAACTTTCTGCTGGAAATTTCTCTGGTGTGTGTTTTGTGAGCTGGTTGCTCTGGTCCCTCAGCATCCTCCCACTGCCCCCAGCAGGTAATTCTGATGCACTTCTTCAGGGACTGTTTTTGGGTGTTTTTCTCCCCTTTTTGGCTTTTGCTTTTCTTGCAACCTTCTTTTTGTGTTTTGGGTAAAAGTGTTCCTGCATGCCAGCCTCGATGGGCTGGCTCAGTCTCTCTGTCCTCCTGGAAGCTGTTGTTTCCTACATTGCTGTGTTATTTCTCACCTTCCTCATACCATTTATTGGTGGAAGCTCCCCTGGAAATGAGTGTGTGAAACCATTCCTTCAAAATTTGCATGCACATTGGCAATGAAATGTAAATTCCTACTTTCTGTCTACTGTGATTACTTTGAGTAATTAAAACTTATAAGCCCCATTTCCCACTCAAAGGCAAGAAGGATTTGAGCCACCTTTTAGCTGGCAACGTCTACCCATCTCCTCATACAGCCTCTGCTGTTAGGCACTAGTCTAGGCTGCCTAGCTTAAGACAGCAGAGCAACTAAGGGCATTCTCTAGTAAAGCACGCTTTGATACTTCTGCTGTTTCCTTGTACGTGATCTCATGATGCATTGCTGTGGGGAGATCTAACTGTTCTGCCAACTCATTTTCAAGAACTGTTTTCAAAGAGAATGGTTTTAAATTGCTCACTTGGGGGGTCATTTATTGTCTATTTTTTTAGTGCTGGATCCTCAGGCGTTTGAGGGTGAAATCTCTATTGTTCACCCCACCTCCAAAATGATCAGAAATCACGGATTTTTATTTAGCCACCCACTGTCTTTTGACCTGAATACTTCAATTTTTATTTCCCACCCAGTCCCTTCTTAATGTTAACCACAGTCTTCCCATCTTGCTCTCACCCTGTAGGGTAAGGAAATGTGGTTTCATCCATGAATGACATTAATGCCATTGTGTGAACCATTAGTGGATCCAGCATCACAGACCCCGGGGGATCAAATGTTTGCAAACCACTAGAGACAGATTCTAGTATCAAATACATGGCGGGAATCATCCTAGCTCGAAGAAAACAAAACAACCCTGTTTAATACACAGAGAAGGTTATATTGCTTAGAGAGAGGAGAAGAACTTATGTAATGGCCTTGAGGGGCCCAGTGGCAAGCATCCCGCTTCTCCCTCCTGTCCGCAGCCCTTCTCGCCTCCCCTCCTCACCAAGTGCCTCCCTTTCCAACTCACTAACCAGTTCCTTCCCTCTTGTGGCATATAATGGCAGTATTTGAAGCCCCAATGAGGCTGTTGTCCTTCTTTCTCAAAACAAACAAACAAAAAGTCAAGATGAAGCAAGGTTAATTCAGAAAACAAACAATAAAGACAGAAACCAAGCTTTTGTGCTGGGGTAGGAGAGGAAGAGCAGAATACCTGCTGCTCTGCTGCCGTGCCATACCGATTGCCCTGGAGGCTGCTGTTGATTCTGCTTTTGCTGTTTGGTTTTTTTTTTGTGCGAGTGTTTCTGCCTTGCCTGAGCCCTGGATAGAAGAGCGAACAGAGTTGTCTCGCAGCCCAAGGGAAGAGCATAAGATGTAACTTTATGATTGCTTGCTGGCACCTCTCATGATCCCAGCATTTAAGTATGTATTCAAAAAATGATTATCTTTTTTTGCTTTAATGGCAGGTGCTCAATTTGGAAATTTCAGCCAAACATCTGCTGGATGGAAACACAGCAGACTTATTTGGCTGTTGGCTCCTGCAGTATGCATTACCTGTGTAAGGGCAGGAGTACTGTGTGAGCGCAGACACAGCAGATGATGGGAGTGCTCAGTTATGCATAAGAGGACGCAGGCTTCCTTAATGACCTCATCCCGATAAACTTGAAAAGAAAATTCAGAGGTATTGCAGGCTCTTTTTCTATGGAAACAGTCACAAGTACCATACATCAATACTTGATATTCATTGCGAAACGTAGGTGGTTAATAAACAGGGACAACTGATCCGAATAATTAACTGGCAGATCTAGATCCTGCTGTGGTGCAAGTGGCAAACCTAGAGATGTGTAAAAATGTTAAAATAGCTTTTGAAACATTTGTGTGAAATGAGATTTTTTTTTTCAGGAACCTACTTTTATTTCTCTTCACTTGTGCATTACAAATACTCAAATATGGGAAATGCCAGTCCCTGATGGGGGTGATGGGAGGGTAGTTAATTTTATAAGCATACAGAGCAAGTTTGAAGGAATCTGGTATCAGCTAGATTGGTTTTAATTATATTCAGGTCTGAAACTCTTGCAAACTAAACCTGTTGATTTGTATTGGAGTTCTTACGGTCTGTCTCCAGAGCTAACAGAGTTGACAAAGCCATGGGGAGTGGAAAAGTTAAAGTCAGTATTCTGAGAAATATCAGGTAACACTCTGAATTTTCAAACTCTTTGAGGCTGACATTTGTAAACAGAGATTCTGTAAGTTTAGTTTTTGAAGCTCATTACCATAGTGAACTTGTTAGTTCTCTGGTATCTATGAAGATTTTGCCAGCAATGATGTCAGACTCAGAATTAAACGTATGTGTGGAACAGATAAGATAAAAGGTGCCTTTTTTCTTCTTTGAACATTAAGAGTTTTCTGGTTGCAGTTTCTTGAACTTGTTGAAGTTAATACATGATAACACAAACTATTTTTGGATGGGGAAAAACAATCCTTCAGGCACAACAAGAAAAAAGAAACAAAATAAAAAGAAAGCGCCTCCCACACAGACTCTGATTGATTTTCTGTGTGCATAATTAAATGTCTTAATTTATTAAGCAAAGAGTTACTGAGAAAAGAAAAATGATAAAAACAGTGTTTAATCCATGTGTATGGCTACTACAGAGTCTTTCAGAATAATGGATCTATTCCTGCACATCAGTGTTACTACAGAACTGGAAAAGGATCAAAGGAACTTTTTGCTGGCCCTATGAGCCTTGGGAAGTTGAGTATTGAGATGATGCTAGATTGTGTTTTTCCAAACTGTGAGACTTAGATGGAAATCAGGCTGAAAATGGCTTTATAAGGTAATAGGCAGGTGAAATATCTGATCAGGATCAGCAATATTCCATTATTTATCAAGAACCTCAAAATGCCATGATGTTTTAAAAATCAAACTACGTAACTGTCCCTAACTGGATATCTGTTCTGAACCCTGTATCTTTTGCTGTTTTTTTCTGCAGTAACTTACATGAGCTATTGTATAAGTAGTGAAAATATAAACAGCAGCCCAGACATTTTAAAGTGATAACTTCTATTAACAAAGTACCACATAAACAGACCAAGGTCAGAGCAGTCCTTATCAAGCAGAAGCTTGTATGATAACTGTATAGTTTCATGGTTTCTAAGAAGCTGTTTAAATCAGTGGAATTAAGGCAACTCCTGTCAAAGTCAGAGGGAATTTTACCAGTGGAAACAGAATTAAACCCAAAAGAGATCATTTTTTCAGCACCTTTGCAGCTTTTCATCTGACACCATTGGAGCCAACGAAAAGGTTTTCATTGACTTTAGTGAATAAAAGGATGTTAGCTGTGTAACCCAAGATATCTCATGTGTGCCAAAGAGTAAATGACATTTAGAATGAGACCAGCTTTGCTGTAATAGTGATGATATAATACTCAAGAGCAAAGAACTAATAACCTCTTCTTAAAACAAGAATCCATCATGAATGCACTAAGACCAAAGGGAAAATTTGCCTCTGGCCCCTGGGATTCCCTGATGGGCAATGAAAAGAGGAGCTATATCATGCAGAAAACTATGAGGAAAGAGGAAAAGCCCTCAGGAGTAAAAAGCCTCTTTCCTTTCCCTCCACTCCTCTCCTGGCACAGCTATCTTTACTACTTGTGCACAATTCCACTGAGAAAAACCAGTTCATGACAGAACAAACTGAGAAAGTGCTAGTTCAGGCGGCCTCTTCTTTCCTTTCATAGATTAATGGCAACTGAAAATGAAAGGATTATTTAAGGCCACTTGGGCAATATTAAATACTGCCTATTGTGCGGGTCTAGGATCACATGTAGCCTGGAAACTGAAGGCAGCAAACCACATTAGGTTAGTGTAGGTGGACACCTAGGTTATGAAACAGGGAGTTCTTGGGTTTGCTCGTCAGTAGTTTGAGAATTGGCTATTTCGAAGATGGAAATGAAATCAATGGTGGTTTGCAGTCAGCCTTTCTGAAATGCCATAGGAATAGCCACGTTACCCAATCCGTTGGAAAACACCGTCTTAGTGACTATTCTCAGTGACCATTTTTTCTTGGACTTCTGCTGAAAATGTAAGAAGTCAAAGTTAAATCGAGTTCACTTTTCATTCTGTGTACTGATATAGGGCTGAACTGGGAATTGTAAAGTCTGGAACGGACTGTCTAGGGAGGTGGTGGAGTCACCGTTCCTGGAGATGTTTAAAAGACACATAGATGAGGCGCTAAGGGACATGGTTTAGTGATGGGCTTGGCAGTGTGAGGTTAGTGGTTGGACTTGATGATCTTAAAGGTCTCTCCCAACCAAAATGATTCTATGATTCAAGTTGTAGCCTGTGTTTGTTAACCCCTTTTGGAACAATGAGAAGATTTTCTTCACCAAATCCATTCTGCTGTGTTTTCCTGCATTCTCATTAAAGGCTGTGGGTCAAATACAAACAATATTCAAGCCTTTGGAGGGCTGCCAGGAAATGCGTTTCCCAGCATGGCAGGACTTGGGGGAAATGAGAACTTAAGCAAGTGTACTCTGCAGTCCATCCCTACCTGTGCTGTGACAGGAGCTGCCTTTCAAATGTCTCGCTTTGTCTTTTGTCTCTTTATCAGTGAAAGGATCTAACTGCTCTGTATCTCCAGTCCTGGAGTGGTACCAGCGTGCCAGTGTCATTCCATCTTTGCTGTGAGAAAGGTAAACTGGAGCTTTATATTAACTTGCTGAAATGAGATACCAGCTGCTTCTGTTACCACATGGATGTGAGTTGCAAATTGTGGCTTGCTGTCAGACTTCTCAATGTCCTTAGGTTTATCATCTGACAATTTGTTTGTGCCCATGGAGCATTGCATTTATGGACAACCATGTCTGTAAGAAAGGGCGGGGGTATGACAGTGCATATCTCTAAGATAAAGCAGTGTAAACATCCCTGAACCACCATCAGATGAGCTAGCTTGGGATCTAGAAGCTTTAGTATAGCTGTACAGCTGAGGTAATTAGTCCTCCTGGGAGTGGAGGAAGGACACAGGGCTGGTTTGCTTTGGTGCCATATGGCACTAACGTGGTTACTACTTGTAGGGTCTGAGCTGGTGATGGTGTGTGACTGTGTCAGAACGAGGCTGGCAATACTTTGCTTGGAGCTAGTTCTGGAAATCTCTTTGCATTTAGACAGTGCATTGTTATGAGCTGACACTTGTTGGGATGAGTTGAGTGAAAGGATGTAAGTCTGGGAATTTCCAATTTTAACATACATGGTATTTAGGAGGCCATTGGTCTTTCCAAGCATGTAGTACCCTGTAGTATGCTTCACTAATGCTGTCTGGAAAATGACTGAAGGAAAGTAAACATAGAAATATTCAGCATAAAGTCACTATTTTTTTGTTAGGTTCTCTTTGGACGTGAGCAAATGTGTTGGTAGCCGGCCTCCTTCCCAATTTGTGCTACTTAAGTCTGCAGTCCATGCACCCCTATACTTCAAGAATCTGGTTGCTAGGGATCATATGTAAGAGCTTTCATTAGGGATGGGGATTACACAATGATGGTGTCATATGGGACTCGTGACTCTCTCGTTGCACAGACTAGGTATTCTTTATTTGTATAGAAGATAAGGGCCAGATCACAGATCATTCCCAAACATGCTTGCCACATTACACTGCATGTTCTCCAGATACAACTCTGGGTTCTTGAGAGTTTAGAACTGAGCTTGCAAAAGGTACACATACATGATTTAAACAAACAATGGGGAGTGGGAAGAATGTACCTCCGCACAGAACACTTCGTCTTCTCACACAATTTTTTGTCTCTGGTAAACCCTTACTGCTTCTTTCTTCCTTGTTTCTTACAGTTTTGGATGTCTTACTGCATTGATATTTCCTATTCTGGATATTTTGAGTTTTAGTAAGAGCAGAAAAAAATGTGTGGGATGAGAATTTCTATGAGTTTCATGATTTTCATGTACTGATGTTGGTGAAAGTTTCATGATGTTTAGATGTTAGTTAACAAAAAAGCTTCTGAACCTTTCAAGGCTTGAAGGCTTTTCAAATCGACCCCTGGCTCGCTTTCCCTTTTTATCTGAACTTTATTCTTTCAGACTTTATTCTTTCAGATTTATTCTTTGCTATGCGTTAAGAAGTAATTGGTTTCCTTCTGAGTCTCCATCTGCAGCAGTCTCCAAGAATTTTTTTTCCCATTCCTTCATGGAGAAGTAAGGGTTTTGTTCTTCTTGTCTTTGCTTTGAGGACCGATGAAGAGAAATCCCTTTCTGATAGTTGAAAGGACAGACAATTCAGAAATATAAGCATATAGAACAGGGGGGACATTCTTATATCACAACAGTGTAAATCAGCAGTAGGATCAGAGTAATACATGTTGCATTACTTAGTGGGAAACCTACTTGCTCCCATGTCCATCTTTTCTCACAGGAGTTTGTCTCAGTTATGTCTCAAATTCTTGTTGGACTACTCTTCTCATACTAAAGTATTCTTTAGAAGAAAACTCTGACCAAAATGAAGCAGAGCTACACTTTGGCAAGGCCCACAAGCAGCAGGAAGCACAGAACAGAGGCAAGTGCTGTGGAGAACCTTACCCCAAGATTCAACTGCCAGGACCACTGAACCCAAGGATGCTATGTCTTTTCAAACAAGCCTATTGGAAAAGGATGGCCATTTAACTGGCTATGCTAAACATTACACAGGTAGTGCTAACTGTGATATACTCTGAAAACTCTAATAACAGATTTTGGCTGGATTTATTAGTTGTAGGACAGGAGCCAAGTTAGCTCTTATTTGGTCTCGATGTGTTTGAAGCGATCTCATCTTTATACGTCTGGAACTTTGTTTTTCTGACTTGGTTCCTTTGTATCTTCAATAGTTTTTATCAAACTGTAACACTGACATTCTTTTGGCTTATGGTCAGAAAAGGGGCTTTTAATCATACACATTTTGTTTAATGAGCTTTTAATTTTCTTATTTGATTAGCAAAGATTCTCTGCTCTTCAAAATTTGCAATTCCTCTTTTCCTGCTGACTCAGGAAGTACTTGGATACCATTTCTCAGAGTAATTGTAAGTTTTCCATTAATTGGGTAGCTGTGATAGCACTTGCCATCTCTGACACAGACACACACTCACCCATGCATCCACATACACGGGTATCTTTAAGGGAGGGCTTAATGTGGGCCCAGAGGTAAGCCTGATAGTGACACAACAGGGGCCACCTAATCTCTGGTGTAAGTCACAGCTCTTGGTTTTTTTTGTAACTTTGCCCATTCCTCTGGTAGAAAACTTCTGTCTCTGTCGGGTTGATATTTACACATGGGAGGTTTCAGTGAAGTTCGTTTAACCCTTATCAAGAAGGGGGCAAATGGTAATAATAAGTAATTTTGTCCTATGAAAGTATTATTTTATCTCTCTCTTTCTTTCTCTCTGTTTTTCTGTCTCTGTCTCTCTTCCCATTTCTTTTCCTGAGAGATCGTATGTTTTCCTGTCCTGTGAAAGTCTACACAAATCTAACTGACTTATGAGCAAGTTGTCTTTATACTGCTCCTTGGATCACATGAGATGTCTACTGCTAAAGTTCCTAAATGTTCTTTGTGCAGATTGTGCAACTGGCAATGGTTCAATCTGAGTTTACGAAGTTAGCTAAGGATGATCTCCTATATTGAAGGCACTCAGCTAAAATACTGTTAGAACTGTGATCCGTCTTTAGATCTACTACAGACTTCATATCTGATAGATGTCAAAGTGACCCTATGTAAAACAGTGAAGATTATGTACAATTTCTATAAATTTGGGCCTCAGTAAAATGTTTCTGGTAGATGTGTGAGTGCCACACTTAACGATGACTTTGTAATTTTAGTGATTGGTAACTTCTTCAATAAAAGCAATGACTTTGCCCTCTGATAAGAGTATGCACCCATTCCCTCCATACTTTTATTGGGCATTTTGCGATCTCTAGGCTGAGATAAATTTAATGAGAATTTTTTAAAGATACGTGAGATTATTATAGGTCCAGTTATGAATTAAAGGCACAGGTAAGGTTTAGATGCTCTGAAGATGTGTACTCTCACAGAAACTATAACTTTTTGCATCATATGCTCATTACAGGTTGCAGGAAATGATAAGGAATTTGATGAGTGTTTTGTTTTCTGGAGCATATTTTTATGCTATGATACATACTATCTATTGTGACAACTTATAACTGCAAACTTTTTTTTTTTTGCATGTGTGTGTGTGAATATATGTACCGGCACCTGTATCTGTAGAGAATGCACATGTATCCAACAAAAGCCAAAACAAACTAAAGTGAATGATGTAAATATGTATGTACATAGCACATGTATATGTGTACATGTATATAGAATCATAGAATTGTTTTGGTTCAAAAAGACCTTTAAGATCATTGAGGCCCACCACTGCCAGGCCCACCACTGCCAAGCCCACCACTAAACTATGTCTCTCAGCACCTCATCTGCGCATCTTTTATATATCTCCAGGGATAGGGACTACACTACCTCTCTTGACAGCCTGTTCCACTGCCTAAAAAAACTCTCAAGGAAAAAGTTCTTCCTAATGTCCAATCTAAACCTCCCCTGGTGCAACTTGAGCCCATTTCCTCTTGTCCTATCACTGGTTACTTGGGAAAAGAGACTGACCCTACCTCTCATGATATACTGTCATTTATTATAGCATCTTGCTGTATGCATTTTGCCTGGTCAAGGGGGCAAAAGATCCTGGTACTTGCATGGCTTGATTCACTATCACACTATGATTGCTTTGTAGTGCTTTGGTCATGCAAAAGAATTGTAAGCCTGGTTTTACTGGGCAGTTAAAGTGGGTTTACAGCTGTCTTGTGTCAGGAAGCCAAGCAAAGCAGGCAATGAATCCAGCACAGGACTCCCCACTATCTCAGTGTGGTCAAAGCTGCTCACCAAGCAGCCTTTCCACCAAGCTGTCTCACTGAGAGCAGAGCAAGGTGATCGCTGAAGCACTTTCTGTTTCCACAGCACAATACAATGAGACCCTTTGAGACTTTCAGTGAACCTCAGCATGTCTAAATTTGATTGTAGGAGCAGACCTGCTTGCTTACCAATCTAATCCTACTGGGCAGGAGCCAGTACAACCACCCTGTCTGCCTCCACTCAGCACAGAGCAGTGCGGGCTCAGTTGGGCTTCTCTGCTTCCCTGCTGGGGCGACGGCTTTGCCACAATACCTGTCAAAGTATCTGCATCATATTTGCAGTGCAGAATGGGGCCGTGGACTCTCTGAAAGAGAGAGAGAACAAAGCAAGTAGAAATACTCATGCCCACATTGCTTTTCAGCATCTATTTCTGAACAGTAGTTGTTTTTCTTGTGAAGGATAGCACTGGAGGGCAATTGGTGCTTTTGTGCCTGATAACTCTTCCTTTGTCCTGTTCAGCTGTTCCTCCATCAGTGTTGCCAGATAAAGGCTGAACTGTACTATAACTCATCCTGGGGTGTCCAAGCTATCAACTGCAGTCCCTTGCTGAAAAAGTTTAAGGAAAAGAAAAGTTACATGAAGTATAATAAATAAGTGCAAAGTAAAAATACGCACAGAAGAAGCTCTGCACACAATAGCTGGAAAGCAGGAGTGCAGCGGTGTTTTCCTCTGTCAAGTGGGTCAGTGTGTTCTGTAAGCACGTCCATCCTGTTGAGTCCCTGGTTGGTCTCCACCTGCTAGCCGGCCCACTTGAGAGGCAGCGCTGACCTGGCCGCTTGCTCATTTTGCTGGCGCCAGCGGCTTGATGGGCCTTGCACTTTGATTATTTGTGTTAACAGTTAATTTAGCACCATGGACACGTGTGCCAAAGCTGCCTCCACTTCCTGCAGCCTTCCAACAAATGGGACTTTTATGAGATGCCTTTCACAGCTCCCCCGCCTCCTCCTTTGCCTCTCTTCCCCGCCACCCCTCCCCTGCTTTCCCTCCCCACCCCGCCGTCTCAATCTCAGCTGTAATCTTTTCTACATCTTGCAGGAAAAGAGCTATTTCTGGCAGCTCTGTCTCTAACACTCGCCCCACTCAAACTGATTTAATGGAGATTTATAGACACGAGGCTATGCAGCTCTGAGGCGCTTTCCTGAAAAGTTTTTCTGTGCCTGTGTTAAGTATGGAATTTATTTATTTAATGTTTGGTGTTGCAGCTACACTGTCAACTGTTAGCGTGACATATTCCACATACTTTTTTTCTGTTCTTTTTCTTCTTTTTTGGTTTTTTTTTTTTTGTTTTGTTTTGTTTTTTCTTTCTTACAAGGATTCTGGTGAAATCCTGTTACACAGCACATTTCTGGTCCAATTCATCCCAGCTACTAACTTTACCAAGCTAGAATCTGACACCCAGGTCCAATTTCATTAAACCTCAGTCGGCGTGGTTCATTGTGATAATACTGACACTTGTCTAAGGCAATATGTATTTTGGCTCACGGCTACAAATAAATCCTGTCGTAAGTACCTTCTTCCTAGTATGCAGCACACTGCAGTGGTCCAAAAAAAAGCAGCTTCTGTTAGAAGTCGTGGAGAAGAGAGACTATTATAATTTATTATGATTTTTCAAGTAAGCTCGCTGCTATCTTGAGAAATGATGTTCTCTAAAAAGAAATGAGAACTGTAGTTGCATGTAACACCAAAACTGGTGTTACTCCAGCTTTGATTGATTCAGAGAAGCCCAAGCTGGCATGTAGGTAGGGGGCTATATATTTACAGTCCAATACACACAACATGTTTGTTCTGTTTTATCCCTTCCCTACGGCCCAAGTACTAAAGTTAGCGTTAAAAATTCACAACAGAGCCAGGTAAACAAAAGGAAACATATTGTTAAAAACTCCCATTTCGTCTCTGTTATTGCAAGGTGCTTTCCCTCCAGCAGGCCAATGTCCCTGTCAGTCCCACTTAACCCCCAGGTGAAACCTGGCTTTCCTGTGGACTCCCAGCCTGAGAGTTTAACTTGATCTCTTTCCCTATCCCTGAGTGGGGGCACAAATAGGCCATCCCCTGCCTGCTCACATTGTCCCTGTCTGGCTGTCTTCAGATGTAGGAGTCTCCTGACCTGAGCTGCTTACAGGAGCCAGGGCATAAAGCTGTTTCTCAGCAGCTCCCTTGAGTGAAAACTCATTTAATTTGTAAATGAAACCGAATGAGCAAAGTGTAACCTGTGAAAAGGTCGAGCACAAATCCTGTCTTCTCCTTGTCTTCAAAACAAACTTGGTGCAAGCCATGATCCTGCCTGCTCTGCTGCCTCCTGCTTGTGTAATAAATGGTATTTTGAAATAATGCCATAGTGTATTTTAAAATATCAAATTTTGCTGTGTTTTTAAATTGCAGCTTCCCTTTGGTCGAGAAGGTTTTATCCCTGTGTTTAACATTTTGTTATTACGGTCTCTGCTAAACTTCAGGACAGCACATTTTGGAGGCTACTGATGAATAGGCTGAGACTGCTCATTTGCTTAGGCTAAGACAGGTATTTCCATGCTGGATTTTTTGTGACACCAAAGAAAAAGTTAACCAGTTGGAATAATACAGATATTACCATCCTGCATCAGATCAGTTGTGCCTTGAGACCAATGTCTTGCTGTGAGAGTAGCCAACCCTGGATGACAGGTTTTTTTTTTTACAAACTGAGCATACTTTGTGAATGATTATCCTGTGTAAGTGTAGCAGTGCTGGAAATTAAATGGATTTTCCAGTCTGTGCTATTGTACAGCAGATTGCTTTAGACTTTTTGGGAATTTACATTTGTTCTGGTCAGTTATGGGGTTTTACAAAAGACCTGGGAAGTGTTGAAATTGCAACTTCGTGTTGGACCAAGTGTTGCAGTAACATGGCGTTTCAACACTGTGTACGTCATGAACCTGTAATTTCAACACTTTCAACCAGAGTGTCTCAGGCTGAACTATAACATAACTAAGTGTTCCTCTCTGAACACTCAACTGTCTGTTGTGTTTTTTTTTTTCCTGGAAAATATGATTCGAAACACCATTTGGCTGACATTAAAGAGTTTAAAATTGTTTTAATATTCATGAAAGAAAGACAAAGTAAAGGATTACTGTAAATAGGGAAACTTGCTGACTCAAGTGGTAGTGGGAAAGAGTCCCGCTGGATAAGTACACTGGACTATAGTTGCAGTTTTAATTATGGATTCACTTGTGAGGGACAAAGACGAATTTTTACAAGCCGCCTGTGGTTGTGCTTCTGCCTTATGTCATTGCACACTGGTTCTGATATCAAGTGTTAAAACTCCTGCAAATGAATCTGCTGTTACTTCTGCCTCTGGGCTGGAACTCCCGCAGACTCAGACAGAGTGGGAGAGAGAGATGTGGAACGGCATTGAACGTTGTTTCAAACAACCTGGCTGCCCTGCAGAGCACATGACAACAGTCCAGAGACCTGTACACTGTGGCCTGTGCTCTCCTTCACTAGCCTCGCCCCTCAAATCCTCTAGAACAAACACCCAGGGATCAGCCTCCCATGTAAAGACATCTACTAGCATTTGAGATGTAAGGGCTGCCACAGCCCTGCCACAGCCTTGATGTCTTGGCTGCACTGGCGAGAACAGGCAAGACCCTTGCCTTGTACACATGGTGGCTTTGGTTCCCCAACTGCCAGCCTCTGCGTTGAGTGACCTGATATCCCCATTCAGTGGAAAAAACATATCTTGATCCTAAGAAAGCACTTCTTGTGCACTGACTCAAAGTATATTGCAAATGTTAAGCAACATCCCTTTGTTAGATTGAGAAAATGAGGTAAAGAAAGACCAAAATGATTGCTGGAGGTCTCCATTTGGGGCAGCAGAGGATGAAGTCCCAGTAGCTGAGTTCTTATTCAGTACCCTGTTCACTTGGAGACACTATCTCCATGGCGCTTGCCTCCCTATCAGCCTGTGATGCAGGGCAATTTGGTGTAAGGCGAGTTGTTCTTGCAAGAACTAGGCTATGTTTTGCATTTTTCCTTATGTGTTTGACCAGCTTACTTCTACCTGATTTCAGTAACCTTTCTGAAGCATCTTCTTCCCTCTCTTATCCCTTGATATTCCCCTCATGAGCTAAATGACCAACAGTTTCTCTCAGTATAACGTTTTCCTCTTTTTTGTATTTACAAGATGAATCGGGAAACTTCCTGTACCGTTCCTGGGAAACTGGACAATGAGCAGGACAGGAACTCCTGCATTAATGTGGCTTGTATTAAACATGCACTGGTGTGATTGTATCTGTGGGTGGGAGAGGAACAACTACTGGGAATGGCCAGGATTGCTCCCTGTTGCAGGCGATGCTGCTGAGAAAGCACAAACCAGCCACAGTGGTGAAGTCATGCAAATGCAATGCTCCCAAAGGCCACAGGAATTGTGGAAAGATTTGTGTAAATATCTCATGCATTCTTGTGCTCTAAGGTTTATGGAAACAAAAACCGCAATCACAGAGCCAATGCCACATTTGCTCGTCCCTTCCCCCTTCTGTTTCTTCTCTACAGAAAGGTTGTAGAAGAGTTTATGAGCAGCCAAGAAACTGGGTTTTTTTTCTCTCTCTCTTTTTTTTTTTTGCTAGTAATGTAAAAGAAAACAGAAAATGGTATAAGCAGGGTACAAGTGAAGGGACAGCTGATTTGAAAGTACTATGTGAACCTCTCTGCTGTAGACATGCCTGGAAAACTACATTCCACACACACGTTTCCCAATTATTTTCAGGCTGTGCAATGTCTCTTGCCCATCAACTGGACTCCCTCTCTTTCCCTGCACCAATTTGTTCTGTTGATTGTCCATGTGATTTTCTTACCCTCATAAGGAAGATACTGTATGTTTACCCTTTTGCTTCATTTTTGAGGTTTTATCATGCTCTCTTGAAAGGCTTATAATACCTTAGCCTAGACAAAACCAGCCCTGTTTATTCATGTCCTGGCGCCATTCTGCTCTGTTATTGAATGCACCCGAGACACTCTCCCCTTCTTCAGATGCTTTGTATCATTTCAGATAGTGGTATCATACTAGAGAGGGACAGTCTACATGAGAGCTGTTATGACGGAAATAGCTCAGGGGAAAAATGCACCTGCTGCTGGGGAATATATGGATCGGTCCTACTACTGTTCCTGGATGTGAACTGCTGGGACCTGGTGACTGACTACACAACACTGTCAGGAGGGGGGAAACTCTCTATCAGATGCTCTTTTTTTTCTCCTAGATCTTAGCTATTTGCAGTCCCATACTGACAAAGGAGAGGATGGGAAAAAAGCAAAAGGAGCTGGTTAAAATATTTGTCCTTGGTCTGTTGCAATTAACTGCCTCCTTTTAAGTATGAGAGAGCTTTAACAGCATCTTTTTTCAATGGATCCACAGACTAGAGTGTGGGGAGGAGGAGAGCAAAGGACTCCAGCAGAGGCTGGAAGCTGTGAAATTACTGAGAAAGAAAAGAACAAGTTGTATTGTCTAAGGGTAATAACCAGCCCGGCTGCTGGCAGAGAGACTGCTGTGACCCAGAGCTTTGCTGAATGGCCAGCGTCTTTCCCACGTCACAAACCTCAGTCCCTTGCTGCCTTCCCACAGTGCCACAGCACCCTGTGCCTCCTCCCAACCAGGAGCATTTTAATGTTGGTTTGGGTTTTTTTTCCCAAAGGGAGATTTTTACACATAGGAAATCGGGCAGGATGAGCCAGTGCTAGTGTCAGTCTGGCTTTAAGGGCCATGGAGTCAGGCCTTCCCTGGGTTGTCAGAGGGCTGCGGGCCGCTGCCCTGAGCAGCCCTGGCCCTTCAGCAGGTGGCACTGTGAGTCCTGCTCACCCCCTGATGGGCTTCTCTGCTCCAAAAGGTAGTTTTCTTTTGGAGATGGAATAAAGCTGAGGTTCTGGCTGCTTGTGGTCATTCAAAACACCATGGTATTTTTCAAAATACAGGGGTACTGGCCCAGACATCCCTGCCAAATTGCAGCCTGGGTAGCGTCCCGCAGACCCAGAGCTCCACTGGTGATTCCACTGGGATGTGATTTATTTCTTCACTTCCTGTCCTAAAGGAACACCCACAGGGTTGTGAAAGTTGTGCACATAGAGTACACCGGGATCTCTGGTGCAAAACAGAAGGCACTGATTACTAGGTTGCTGGTATTTCTGGAGTGGACCTTGAGATCAGAAGTGAGCAAGAAAGCAGTAGCTATGCAAGGCTACTTTTCTGGGTGTCGCTGATAGAAACACAAATTAAAAAAGGGGACAAAAATACTTCAACATGTCAGCTGTGAAACATTTATTAAGTTAACAAGTCTACATGGCCCAATAATAGCATCCTCAGTGTCTGTTCCCGCAGCCACTTAGGGTGCAAGGCTTTGCTCTCACTTTAGCTGAAATGTTAAGGAAATCAGTACTAGTTATCCCACACTGGGCTTTTTCCCATTCGCCCAGCTGACAAAGCTCAGTACCAGCAATTCATGTGCTTCTACCTGTTGCCTCAGCTGTGGGTTCAAAAGGCAATTGTTTGATTGTACTACATCATCAGGGTTTTGTTTAGTTAGATGATTCTAGGGTTTAGATTCTATTAGAGACTGTCATTGTCAGGATTTTTTTCAGTGAGGGAGCCCTTTGCCCACAGTGCAAGGGTTGGAAAGCCACGGAGCGCTTTCCTACCTGCTTTGAGATTTGCTCCAGCTTTTCTGCCCTCCGCCCTGCCGTGAGTGCTACATGCAGGGTACAGCACTCCTGACCCTAGCAGAGTGCTATTTGCTTATTTTATCTCTGAAAACAAAACAAATTTCTCTGTGTTTTGTTCTATTTCCTACATGATAGAATCTTTTGTTTTCACTTGCAACCTTTGCAGCTTCCAAGAATTTTTACTCCTTGTGGTTTGTCGAGACGCGCAGGGTTCAATAGTCTGCCACCAGGCCCTGGCCCAAGGTCGAGGATTCCCTCCTTTTCCTTCCCAGTATTGTCCCGCATCCTGCAAGGCCCTTCTCCTTACATTGCTGCGGCTGTCGTGACAAAGGGGACTGGCACCAGGCACACTCTTGCTGCCACGGTGACAGCTGCCGAGCACTCGCCAAGCTCTAATGACAATAGCATGACCTCAGATACTTTATTAAGAAAGAAGAACTTGAAAGGGAGGATACACTTAAAAGCAGACAATAACACCTCGTCTCGGTGCAATGCATTGTTTTTGCAAGCCCGGGATGGAAACGGTTTAATATAATCTTGGCCTATTCTCTCTCACTCTCCCTCCCCATTCTACACACAGGCTCACCCACATCCACGCTGGATGTTCAGACAAGTGGCTGAGAATCTAAATATGTAAATAGATGTTACTGACAATTGGGTCCAATATGGGGCCGGGCATCAGGAGTGAGACTCTACTTTTCATGCTGCTATGACACTTCCTCACTGGTTATTTCTCTATGCTTCAGTTTCTCTGGCTGTAGCATGGGGATAATGGTACTTTAGTCATCGTACAAAGCCTCCTGAGTGACACAGCTCTGGATGGAGCTGTGCTGTGGATGAAGAAGAGGGCTGAGAGCTGTGCTGCTGCATGGAACTGTTCTCAGCAGGATGGGAAAGAGGAAAAGGGGTGGGTGAGTGCCCATGTTTAGCTGTGCCTGCAGACCCCAGAGTACAGGGCTCTGCAGTTGGGATGGTCCTTTCTGGCAGAAAACCTTTGCCTGAAGCCACACAGAAAGTTTTAGAATTAGTAAGTAGGTTTGGCAGAAGGAGGAAATAGAGCTGGTCAGAAAAATTCTGACTAAACAAGTTTTTGTTGGAATTTACAGACTCATCAACATCAAAGCACTCTGTGGAGAGGGTCCAATTTTGACAAAGTTGCTTCCAAAACCAAGCAGGGCTTGAAAACTTCCTGCCAGGCGCATTTTAGAAACCTGGCTAGTTTTCTGCTGATTTACAGTGTTGGTTCCTTAGCACTTCACCGTCTGTTAAGAAGTGTATATTTCCAAGCATAATGACTCTGAAATGACTATCCCCACGTGAGGAACCCCATGGTGGTTAATGTCTATGACCTTGGCTTGGTCCATCAGGCAGAGTCCTGCAAAGGTTTCATGCAGCTCGTAAAACCCAGGGCTCTGGAAGATTAGCTCTGCATAGTGCTATTATCATTTATCATGGACTTCTTAAGCAACAGAGAAATTGACTGACCTAAGAGTTGCTGTTTTTAATTCTGGGACCTTTTACTCTGAATCTGGAAGCAAAATGTCTCAACTTTCTGTCTTTATACACATGCTCAAATAACTTCATTGATTTAAACGGAATTACTACTCCAGATGAATTGGTGTAAATCAGGGAAGTTCAATGAATTGCTACATAACCTTTGAAACTTAATGAAACCCGAAAAAATACCTATTTATCCTCTCCAATTTGTTTCTCATGGATGATACTGATGGTAAACCATAAAAAAAATGAGAGAAGAAGAAGAGGCATAAAAAAAATGTGCTGGACTTGGTTCTTCTCACTGTGCAATTCCTTCTTTTTTATCCTTTGCAGCTGGCTTTGTGTGTGTGTGAGTGTGCATGTATGACAGGGAGAGAGAGAGGAAGGGCTATTTCATATTTCCCATGATATGTTTTGTTTAGGGTTGTGATAGCTTGATTCATTGTGCATAACCTGCAAGCCTTTACAGGGCTTTTCTTGAGCTTCTCTTCATGGTTGGAAAAATAGCTGTTGTGTTTTGTTGGTTTTCTTTTTTTTTTTCCCACAAAAGACTTTTCCAGTATCTAGTGTGAATGTACAGTACTGGAGCAGCATAGAAATATGCCACTGCTTTTAGGCTTGCCCATGTCCAGATGTGCATCCCAAGATGTCCTAGCTTTGGGCAACATAAAGCAAACTGAAAGAAACAGGATTTTACTGAAACAAACAAGATTCCACAAAAAGAAGCAAACCAGTAAAAACTGTACAGAGAACATTTTCTTTCATAGTACCTACTATTATGCAACTATACTAATGTAATGTTCGGCACAGTATGCCTGTCTTTTACAGCAGGGTCTTTTCCATTTCAATGTATGCTACTATTTTTTTTTTTCAATTGGACACAAGATAATCTTCTAAGTAGCATGTTTATTTTAGGTTTGTTTTTCCTCACTCTCCTAGCTCTGCTAGGATTTCTCTCCTATATTTTTTATGTGCCAATGACATTCGTTGTTATAAGGTCAGGATCAGAATTCATTGTGGGGGGCAACAGTGCTGTAAGGGTTTGACATGAGATCAGAAGTAATGCTGCAGTGAATTTTACAAAAAAAAAAAAAAAAAAGGAGCAAAGAAAAAGTAGCAAGGCTTATGGTGCCGAAAGCTCTGGGTTTCCCATCCAGACACCATCTGTGAAGCACTTGGGGACAGTGCCTAATGTCTGAGTCATCGTATTTGGCAGTCATTTACCCAGTGGTCTGTTTCCCTGGGGGGAGTATTCATTGGGGGAGAAAAGGAATGGTAGAAAGAAGGAAGATAAACTGCCCTTTAGCCTCATGATTTATATTTGGTCAGAGTACCCCTGTTCTATTTTCTTTTACTTGGAATGTATCTCGGACATGTTGTTTCAATATGAGACAATCAGCTGGGCTCTCAAAGGAATGTCCCCAGAGACTCGAAACAGCCTCCCAGTAGGGTAATATGTTCAGCAGAATTCTAAGATGTATTCTCCAACATCTGCAGTCTATTTGTGCCTCCAGAATATTTCCCATCAGCATTTGGGGAATCAAAAGGCGCTTTGAGAGATGGTCACCAATTCTTCACACTGCATGATAACTTGTAAACTGTTTACTTCCTTAAACTTCTACTGAGCTGGTGGTTTGTTCTTTCTTTCTTTCTTTCTTTTCTTTCTTTCTTTCTTTCTTTCTTTCTTTCTTTCTTTCTTTCTTTTTCTCTTCCTTCCTTCCTTCCTTCCTTCCTTCCTTCCTCCTTCCACTGAAGCATCTTTCTTGTGAGGAATCTGGAGCTGTTCAGCCTGGAGAAGACAAGACTGAGGGGAGACCTCATTAATACTTACAAGTATTTAACAGGTGTATGACAAGAGGATTGGGAAAGACTTTTTTCTGTAGCACCCAGTGATAGGACAAGGGGTAATGGAAAAAAGCTGGAACACAAAATTTTCTCTTAGACATAAGGAAAAACTTATTTACTGTGAGGGTGAGGGATCCCTGGCACAGGCTGCCCAGGGAGGGTGTGGAGTCTCCTTCTCTGGAGGTTTTCAAAACCTGCCTGGACGCTTTCCTGTGTGACCTGATCTAGGTGGACTTGCTTTATCAGGGGGGTTGGACTAGATGATCTTTAGAGATCTTCCAACCCCTACCATTCTGTGATTCTATGATTCTTTCCTTACCTCGTTCTGTCTCTCACTCAGCAACTAACAACAGAAGGACATGCTAATACACTTCAAATATGATTCTTTCATATGAATGGGTTCTGAATGTGGTAGTAACCTCCTGGGAAACAAGAAAACCCAGGAGTCATCATGACAACACAGGGAATGTCTGTTCTGCTTATGTGACAGAAAAAAATTGCTTATTAGACTGCACATTAGAAGTGGGTAGAAGTCACATGGAGAGTATTACGTGTTGCATCTAAGAAGCTATGTCCTCATTTTAATTATTGCATTTGGTTTTAGTGACCCTATCAAAAGGAAAGACAGGCACAGAACTAGAAGCAAACTCCAGGCAGGTGGTGAAAATGTCAGAGAATTACAAGAATATATTCCTTGTAGGAAGAAGTTAAAAATATTAGTGTTATTTACCCAGGAAAGTAAAAAGAACAAGTGAACATTTAGCATGTGTTACACAGGAAATGATAGATAGTAGGCAGAAAGCCAACTTAAAACTCCCTTTCAACCTTCCCGATGATATAGGAATTATGAACTTTCAGGCACAAAAGGAAATAATAATTGACACAAGGTGTAATCAATCTGTGGACATCAATTTTGCAGGATGATATTTGTACAAATAATGGTTCAAAGACTGAGGAGAATATAAGGCACAAATATTAAATGAAGAAGTCATCCAGGTAGATAAAAATAAATCCATCTATCTTCTCAACAGAGCATATAAAGGTACAAAGAAAGATTGACTGTGTTATCACAGCAATGGGAGTACAAATGATCATGTGTTCTTATGGCAGAGGGTATCTTGGTGTTCATGGAGAGCCATCTGTTTGCATGACACTGATTTCTTCTTGATTTCAGTGACTGGGAACACTTAAAAAATGGATTAAATGATTTCCCATTGTTACTCTTCCTGGTGAACAATTTCATAGCTGGTAACTGTAAGATTTCTTTGGGATGAGAGGAAATTCATCCTGACTGAGAAATTATGGACAGCTCTGCTCTAGCACTACTCTTATTGGATCTGTATGTGGAGACAGAATGTCAAACTCAGTGAACCAGACATAGGTATATTATGACACTCCTCTATCACAAGGCAAAAGAACCAAGCTGTGGCCCTGCATATGAAGCACATGAACTCACACCAAACAAGAAAGAAAACATCTAATGTTTTGTTTTCGTTCATCCTTTTTTTTCTGAGAGTCTTTTTCTGTTTCTGTTCTGTGAAAGCCAAATAAAAGCAACAAATAACAAAAAAAAATCCCTAAACAAACAGTTGGGACTTTGACTTGCGAAACTCTATTTGCATGTTTGTTCTGAAGAGGTTCCCATAGCCTGTCTCTGACTTTTATCTATCCCCACAGGATGTACTCCTACACTTTTTCTTCCAAGGTCCCAAGCTTCCTGTGGGTGTTCCCACAGCTGCCAATTCAGACAGTTCAAGTCTGGAATTGGCTTTGCACAATCCTGAAGATGCTATTCTCTCAGTAAGTCAACTGATTCCACACAAAAATATGGCAGATGTTTAGCATCAAGAATCAAAACAGCATTTTCGCACCGCACAGCACATTCTTCTCTTTCTGATACCTTTCATTTCCTCTCTACAGGATATGGAGCAATTTTCCTCTTTTGCTGCTGTTCTTGTGAACTCAGGAATCTGTGAATTATACCAGGACATTTGAATTCCCATGTAGTCTCTGAGAGGTAAAGAGGCTTAGTTCACTGAAGTCTCATGCTTCATTTTTTTTCTTCCTGAAAGATAAATATGGTTTTTGAAGGGAGGTAATAACACTAGATTACTTCTCCTCCTTGATTTTCAACTTCCGTGATATTCAAGACCTGGAAAACACCAGCTTCTGAATGGAATCTGTGCTTCAGAATAAGAATAACCATGGGCCAGAAATGTCTAAATGGCTCTTAAAATGTTTCTGCAGAAGGGTCTGCAGGTCTTGGAACTAAAAAAAGACAGATTCACTGATGCTGGAGATGAATATTCCCAATGATGTCAATAGGTAGATTCAAACAGAGATTCTAGCCACCTGTGGCGTTGGATTATCCTATGACATTTTCTTAAGGTGATCTAGTGTCCTTTTAGGCCACCTGATTAGGCTCTGCATGGGGCTCTCTTCACCAGATTTTTGCTGCCTAGAAAAGGCATGTCAGTGTTGTGCTAAGCCTGGCTCAAACCATTCTGCACCATGTCCCTGGCATCTCCCAGTACTGCTGTGATACCATATAGTACCCTGGAAAATGTTTAAGTAGCCTATGTAGTTCAGGGTGAAAAAAAAACTTGTGAAAAGCTGTGCCTACTAGTTTCAGTGCCAAGCAGAAAAAAGGAATTAATACATTTGCAGTCTGATCTCTGTCACGGAGGCCCTGGGTTTTCTGCACATCTCTGGTTTAGCAATGTGACTCTCTGTGCTAAAGCACTAGACATAAAAAAATGAGCACGTTGTGTAACAGAGGATAAAAGAACTGCATGACCATCACATAAATTCTTCAAGCAAATGATTAAATTACTTTCTTTGCCCCTCATTCACTAAATTACTTCATCAAGAAATTACAAGTGCTTTCTCTTCTCATGATGGATCTGAGACCAAAATAAGTATGAGGTACATTACAAAATTATCACTGTGTGCAATGCTGTTACTAGTTATTTCTACCAAAAATTTACACTATGCTGCCCATGTTATGCAAATCTTTAAAGGAACCTACAACCATTTGGAAGATGCAGATGCCTCTCTAGTTTTTAGTATAGTTTTGCAGTAAGGATTGTCTGGAAGCTTTTAAACTCAGCATTTTTAACAATGTAACATTCTTGCAGAAAAATGCTTGCTTTCTCTGAAAGATGTTCAATTTTGATTTAGAAGATTTCACATCTTCTGTAGACGATAGGATTTTAAAAGCTTTACAGACATACTTGGTCTTTTGCCCATTTTTGAAAAGGCGAGGATGGGATATTTTCAGACATCTATACAAAATAAGCCCCGTTTACACCAATCCCTTAACATAAACATATCAAGCACAAGTTTAGCAGCTGCAGAGAAGTCGTCAGAGTGAGTGGAAAGGCTTTTGAACTCATATTTCCAAACTGAATAGATCTGCAGTGTTAGTATAGGTGGTGGATGACAGATAGACAAGACCAAGCATACTTCAGAGGTTTGTAACACTGTTTTGTGAGGTTTCCTCTCTGGAGCTGGAGAAGAGGTGCTATAGAAACCTGTATGGCAAATCTCCTACCCAAGGCTTTCCGTACATAATGGACAGCCTCGATTGTCTTTATGTTGCTTTGACCATCCAGAGAAGAATGATTACAATTTTTATTAGGTAAACTATCAAAAGGGTTGCAATGTTGCAGGAAGAAAAAAGTTGGGTGCTTGGCCTGAATCTTGCAGAGATCCTTGTATGTACCAGACACTTGTTGCATTCCTTCAGGTTTCTCAGGAATATCTCTAGCAGCAATGCTGTGGGCAGTGTATCATATAGTCTGTGAAAGCTGGGCTGAATTTTAAAAGCTGGACTGCTAACCTAAAATCTCAACAGCAGCACCAGCATCTTGATTGAAGGTTATGTTTTTAACAGCTGAGATCCCATACAGGCTAGGGAAGTATGTGTGTTAAATATTGTATAATTAGCCTGTGCTCCTGGCAGCACAGCTCTGACTTTCAGATGCAGCATTTCTTTATTTATTACTTTATTGTTCTTTCAATCATCAAAAAATATTGCATTTGCACTGTTTTTACTACATAACCAGTGACTATCCAATGATGGCTTTGTCATGATAGGGCTGATCTCTAATAAATAAAGAAGAGACTCTCAATACCAAAAGAAGATTACCAAAGAGTACAGAAAAGATCTGTAGAGACTAGAGTTATTTAAGAAATATTTTAGAAATGCATTTCTTTCTGTAAGCTTTTCCAAGCTGACCATTTATTTTCTTTTCAAGATTAAAAGAAGAACTGAAGATCAGTATTACATTTCATTCTATACATTTTTTTTTTAAATTCTGTAAGATTTCTGAGAAATTTTTCACTCTTTTGAAAATCCAGTGCACTTGAGAAATAATAGCAGTTTGCTCTCGTTTACTGTATGCACACACCCTGCTTCTGTTTTCAGATCCCTGATATGAGTTTGCTAGAGGCAGTAGGAGCCACAACGGATCTCTGTGAACAGAGATCACAGATGACCCCATGCTGAGGAGGGAGGACACAAATCAAAAAGTTTCTGAGGTACCCAAGTAGCACCATGTGAAGCTTTGGCAGGTTTGTGACACTTCTGATTTGCAATATGAAATGTGCATGTTCCAGGGTTTTCCTGGCAAAATAGACATTATATAGCATGTACTATTCCAGATGCAGTTCTAGACTCAGTAAGAGTCAAGGGTGCATGCTTCAAATCAGTTTTTCTTTCAGTATGGATTTTCCAGGATGCAAAGAAACACAAACTATGTTCTTAAATTGTCATAATTCTGTACAAGATGTTTCTCAGTAGTCACGAGGTAACATTTTTCTCTTACTGAAGGTGTAGTTGCTTAAGTTGATTAGTTGATTCAAGTCTTATGCACAGTCATCCATTTTGCCATGTTCAGAAATCATTTGCATGCCGTTCTACATTTGGGATTAGAACCAAAGTACCTTTAGTCTTCTTTCTGATGTAAATACTGCAGCTGGATCTTTTCTGCTCTCCTCTAAAGAAAGTCTTGAACTTGACAAATATTTTCACTGTAGTTAGTGCTCATGGTTCTTGTGAGTGGTCACGAGGAAAATAATCGAACTTTATCTGGCCTAGACCATTACAGTAATGTCTAGTTTTAGTAGGTACCAATGTTGTGAATAGGTCCTCAGCAGTAAACTCAGCTGGTTATTTGGTCAACAGAAGTGCTATACTGGCCACTAATTACAACCCTATGTTGGATATTGTGCCAAGTACGTGTTCTCAACATTAGCCCAGAAGGCACCAGTTTTCAAAACAGAAAAGCTCTTTCAGAAAATTCAGTTGTCATACTGGTGCTTGAGACTAAAGGCACCAGACAACAGCTTTAAACAGCTGTGGCACCTCTTCTTCCTTCCTAATAATCTGAATGCCTTTATCCTTAGGGAACATTAGTGGGTATTGACTAAACAACATGGAAGAAATCATGTCAGAGAACATAGACTCTGTGAACTACTCCTTGAGTTTGAGTTAGTCTACGTGGGGATCAGCCACGAACTAGCAAGGCAACGGGGTCACACATTTTACAAGATGGGAAAAAAATATTACTAAATAGCTATGATGCCATGGAAGGGGCAAAAGGTTACGAAAATGATTAGCTTGAGGGAAGAGTCATGTACACAGAGGGATGGAAACACTTGGCTAATAAGTGTGTGGCATTCCATGGCTGTGATATCAGAATTCCCAATACCAGACGGCTTCCCTTTTCTGAACTCTTCAGAAAATGCTTAATTTTCTCATAAATAAAAAACAAAATAAAAAGGAAAAGATGAGCCCCTGGGAAGCAGGAAAGTTTTTGTTCTAGAGAAAGGCACTGCTATTCAATTGCATGGACACAGCTTCACCAGTGCAGGTTAATATTTAAAGGCCTCAAAGAAGATCCTTGCTTTTTCTTTGACTTCTTGAATGCATCTTTCCCCAGTATTTCAGCTGGATTAAATAAGAAGGCCTATGCTGCTTTAAGATAAAGGAATGCAACCTCAATGACTTCATTTCTGTCCTGTTTAATGCCAGCTATGAATTTTATTGTGTATTTTTAATCACCAAATTCTGGATTTTAAAAAGCTCTTTAAAAAGATCATGTGGGTTTATTCAGTAGATCTGTTCTGGCTGGATATATGTCTGCTCAGATTAGTTGTGAGGCCTATTTCATACAGCGTATACTCTAAAATATGCTGCTGTGTCTGTCTGGCTCTCTAAGTCTTGATGTGCAAGATGAGACCTTGGACACTGCAGTTCCATTTGTGTCTCTTGACTCTTCTGACCTTCAGTCCTCTTGTAGAAGACTTATGGAGAACTGCCCTACTTGCTAGATAGAAACAAGGGATTTTGCAAATTGTCTCTTTTGGTTATATTATGCTTGTTTGAATGAATTTGCCTTGAATAGCATTATTGGCTAGTGAAGGGTCTACAGAAAGGGATCTACCTACTGTAAGCCTTTTGTATAATGTGAAAGGGTCATAGCTAGAATGCCTTAAAGATGTAGCTTTTGATCTTCCAGCTGTCATCATGTAGATTCATGCTTGTCTTCATTCAAGCTTGTACAGAGAGAAGCATCTGAAAACATTAAAAATGTTTTGTAATCTAGTGCATTTATGTGAATGAGAAGAGATGCTCTATTAGCATAGATGGACATGCTGTGGCTCTGTTTACGAAGAAGATGTTCCTTTTGCGGCCATTTATCCTGCTTAGTTAATGCCACTTCTCAGTATCCCACTCACTCATTTTGGAATCTGTCAGGCATTGACTGTTTTGCTGCAATGCCACTGAGCCTTGACAAAAGAAAAACTCACAGACCAGTACCAGTTTTACAAAAGCTTTATATTTGAAAACCATGGATACTTCCATTGCAGCCACATGCTGCCTAGTGTGGCACTGAGAACAGCTATCTAACCCCAGCCCATGTGGCTTGTCGGGTCAGACAGCTGCAGCGAGAATTCCTCTTCAGGCAGTCCAGTGGTGTAAACTGCCAAGGTTAATCTCCTGTGTGCTAACCTACATGGCCTCTGCGTGTGAGAAACATGAAAGTACGACCACTTTCCAATGAACGATCTAAGGAAAATTACATAAATGAAAATACAGCAGAGTCCAGTCATCTGTAGTTATAAATAATTTCTGTTGTTTAGTCAGCTGGAATCACACAAACATGCTATTGTTAGGACCTATAAATATATACATATGGATTTTGAAATGGGAATAAGGTAGAAAATGAAAGGAGTAGTTAACCAGATAAATGCTTAGATCCTTTCTTATTCTGGCAGTCCAATAGATAAGCATATAAAGACCTACACTGCTGTCAATATCTTGACCCTAAGCCTTCATGAGATTCCTAACTTTGCCAGTGGGAAGTGCTGCTTTGATTGACTGACTTCCTGACGAGGAGCATCAAGACAGGACTTGTGCAAAAGACAGGCACAGTTCTTCCCCTTCCCTTAGGGGCAGGAGTTGAACTACAGTAAGGGAAATGGAGTGGGGAAGTAGGGAAGAGTGGGAGCAACAGAAATCATCCTTACAGGAGAAAAAGGAAACTAAAAGAACTTTGCAGTTCTCATCAGCTTTTCTCTATGCTTCCCCCACCCTTCTTATGAACAATAAGTCAGTTTGCTGTCTCCTTTTCCTTCCTTCCCTTTCCCTTCCTGCAATGCTTGGCCTGGCAACAAGGTAAAGGGGATTGTTTGTAGCAGTGCCCATAGAGTACAGGAGGGTGGAGGTCCTTTATAGCCTTGGTCAAGGAAGGGTTTGGTGAAGACTGCCTCTAGCCACCAGCTTTCTAGTCTGGAAGGTGTGGAGTAAGGAGTATCTCTGAGATACTGCAAAATGAAATGGTAGTTAAGCAATGGGAAGCCAAGGCAGTGAGTTAAGTCTATGCAGTTGGCCCAAGCTGATAACTAGGGGAGGGTATTGCTATACTGAATAGAGAATTGTGAGACTGAGTGATGGAGAGACCTGAGGTGCAGGCTCTGCAGTCTCAGTTTGGATCAGCTTTTGAACTGGGGGGATGTCGCCCAACACAATAATTTCAAACACTGTAACAGCATGATGAAGACTTCTCAAATGTGTTACACTCTGTTATGCCACATACTTTAATAAAACACACTGCCTGAACCTCACCTTGAGGCAGCCATATGTGCCCAAAGGCAAAGGAGACACTCCTCTCACCTAAGAACTGAAAGTGAATGAGCTGCATGCTGAGTAAAAGATATATGGGAAACTTAACAAGAACCTGAGGAGATGTGAGGGTTGGCTTTTTGGAGAGAAAGGCAAGACAGAGAAAATAAGCAGATCTGGCTCCCAGCAATTTCTGTTTGTTCCTCTTCCTTTCTCACTTGTGCAAATAGCACTCTACTAACTTAATGTTTGGCCTTTCTGCCCTTGCCTCGCAGACCCACAGAGTGGGAAGTCTAGGAGGCAGCCTAGAGGCACCACAGGCAGAAGAGAGACAGGAGGAGGATGTGGAAATAATTGGAAATCCCTGGGCTCCACAAAATTGGCAGAGAACATGCCAGCACCCTTAAGCTAAGGAGGGACCTGGGAGAGGGTGCATTTTGCATATTTGGAAGGAGAGAGGGAAGTGCACTTTAATAAGACAGTGTGAAGGTCTGTGAACAGCGGGAGAGGCAATCTAGGTAGGAACCACACCCTATGTCTAATTCCCTCATCTCATCTGGCTGCAGCAGAAGCCCACACAGAAACTCTTTAAATCCCCCTTACTGTCAGCTGGCTCTATACCACTTTTGGGCTCTGCAAATGGCCAAAATGCAAAGCATGGGTCATTTGTTTATGCTGTGCTTCTTGTCATATTATAAAGCTTTGAAGTTGAAAACCTATTTTAAAAATGAAATTTCCTCATGTTGTGAAGAACAAAGCAGCAAATTTACTACCTGAAACACCCTCTATATCAGTTAAATTATCAAATGCAAATGACTTGTTGGAGCAATTTAGGGAACAAAATCAAACAACTTCTTAAGAAACAGGGTATACATTTAAAATATTTATATTCTTCTCCCTCAAGAGTGGTGCAAAAGAAATATGAATGTTCCCAGCTCTGCTGGCTGCTATGCAGCCTGATAGCTTTTGTCACACTCTGGCAGTGGTGGAGACATGGTCTAGGCTGAACAGAAGAGTTTTGCTCTGAAGTGCAGCTGATTGGAGCAGGGAAGCTCTTTCTCAGTCTAGGACTTCAACAGGTTATTTCATATGTCAGTTCATCCAGTGTAGAGAGAGTAGAAATCACCCCCAAATGCCCCTTCCTGGAAAGTCCTCTAAAAGGGGGGACTTCCCAACTTTAAGAGTACTGCCAGAATATCCTACTGCAAACTCTTCCAGGAGAAATACATTGTAGGACTGTGCACTCTTCCTTGGGATACTCATCTGGGAAAGATTAAGATAATTTATTTAACCAGGCATTATGGCTGGGGCAGGGAGAATGAGGGAGCCCCTTTTGACATACTTGTCTGCCTTGTCCTTCACATCTGTATCTAGGATGAAGGAGTCCATCCTCTACTAATGTGCCACTGTAGGCTTAGGCAAAGCCTGATGAACCATTCTGTTTGCCCTCAGGCTCCTTCAACTCACTTGAAAGCAAGAAAAAAGGCACTTTTCTGCATGGAAGCTGCTTAGCAGGAGAAACAGGGAAGAAGTAGCAGCTGCTTAGAGCTCTTTTTGCAACTGAGCTGCTCACTGGCTCTGAGGTGCAGGGAGGGGAGAAAGGGTGATGGGAGGCAGCTGGGGAATGTGATGCCCTCTATATCCTTCCTGTAGTGACAAGCCTTATTCAAACACTTCAGCTTAAAAAGCTCAGAGTGCAGCTCCAGGAGAATGCTTTCAATTCATAATCAAATATGGGGCAATAACAGATGGATAAAACAAACAAATGTGGGGGATGATGAGGTACATACTCAAACACTCTGATGTGTATTCTGGGAAGAAGACACTCGCTTTCTATGTGTTATTTCTCATTCAAGGAAATCTATGGACAGGTAAACTTTGGGACATTTTTCACTATGCTTAGCAAAGTCACTGCAGGAAGGAGCACCTTTTTTTTTTTTAGTGCAGAAACAGTTCTTGTGTGCTTGTATGCTCTGAAGCCCTACCTATTCCTGCTGTATTATTCATCTCCTTAGATGAGGAAACTGAGTAAATAACTTGGCTCTCTGAGCAGCAGTAATACTACCCTGTCACTTTGCCAGGAGATGCAACCTGTTGAGTGGAGCACTGGCACAGCAACCACAATGTGCATTAGCACTCTGCAGGCCTCATTGTATTACGCTCCTCATGATCGCCACTCTGCAAGCTCTGCATGAGGCTATCCTCTCTGCTTGTGTGCAGTCTTGCCACTGTGCCTGCAGCCAACTCCATTGTTTTGCTGGTCATGATAATACATAGGTTTTTCCAGCAAAGAAGGCCTCCAGGCAAGCTGGGAGGCTTCTCAAAGCACAGTGGGTTGGTTGCCAGACAAACAGCAGAACACTTGAGAAGTTATAAGGATTTATCGTCTTAATGTGCTTGGGTTTCTATTGCTCAGGACTGCATATGAGATTTGAAACCCCCAGCAGACATGGGGATGTTGACAATGAATGAATGACCTGAGGAAAAATTTTCAAGTGAACTTTCTCAGTTCAGTCTCGTTAATCAGTACAGGGTTACTGAACAGAGCAGAAGGATCTCTGCAGTTGTTAGGCCTGTGCAATGATAGCAACTTGAAAATCATGTTTTAACTTCATGGGGAAATGGCACATATATTATATTAGGAGAATTTCCCTTCTACTGTCAGTGGAATCTCTGACTTATAATTTGTTTTCAAATGTAATCAATTTCTGCCATCTGCCAGCCAGTCACAGATGCAATATTGTGCCAGTGGTGAGGTAAAGGACAGAACAAAGCACAGTCAGTTTGAGGAAATGGTAATATAGATTTCAAATCAACAGCAGTAGTTTAATTCTAGAAACCACGACAAAACACTTTTTATTTTTCCCCTTGAGTTCAGTCTTGGAGTTTTGTTTTGAAAGCAGAACATTTTCTTGGCATGCCTCTGCTGATTTCTTAAATGTGCCAATAGAGGAAACATCATGCTTCTGTATCTTCAGCTTCTTTGTGGTAAGATCCAGTTAAACAACTAAAGACATTAAAAATTCATTAGAGCATTTCAGTGTTGCAGTCAATAAGACTTGTTGTTTCTAAAAGAATTTCCAGCCAAATAAAATGTCTTTTTAAAAAGCATATAGTGGAAGACATTTTTTCAGAGTGCTTTGCATAAATTTGATTTTATAACTGTATGTCAATAATCTTCATACTTCTCTAAGGCAGCAGTAGGCAACATTAGGTAACAGGGCAGATCTGTGAGAATGCATCTCAGCTTCAACTGCCAGTTACCTTTAGGTCAAACAGCACAGGTGAATTACGTCACAGTACTGGGGTGGTATTGAGCAATAAAATAAGTTCATTGCCAATGCTTCATGACCATTTTCATTGTGAAGAATTTTTAGGGTACCTAGAGGTCTACAAGTGAAAATGCAGTGAGCCAAATTCTGCTCTGATTTTCTGCTGGTGTCTCAGAAAGAAAAACTCAGGTGATCCATATAAAGTCTTACAGCAAAAATTATTCTGACACTACTAGAAACATAGGAAGCGTTGGATAAAATGAGATTGCATTGTCAAGGCAAACGTGCCACAAGAAAATAGCATGTCAAAACTCATTTTGGGTACACTGATCTGCATTCTATATAGATTTCTGGAGCAGCAGGAGGTTAACTGTTATTTAATTCCTGTTCAACTGAATGAAATGTGACCAAAACAAGTGCTGAAATAGCTAATAGAGTTTCTCATCATCTAGAAGCGTGCACAAGTTTAACTTCAAAAGCTGCTGTTATGGAAGTAGCTCAGTAACTGTTCAGTATGATTTTAATTTCACCTCTCAATGTAGTTACTGAGAGTGCTAGCTGGGAATCTGAAGTTAACTACAGTGTCCCGGTACAATAAAAGTTGAGCCACTGCATGAGATCTGTATGACCTTTCACAGGAATCTAGATGACAGAGGTGACAGAAAATCTGACAATTGAGTTAAGACTTGTGTTGGTGAGGAAAAATCACATGAGACTTGCTGTGATTCCTGTCAACCGAAATACAGTGAGGTCTGATATTCTTGCTTGAAGGATTGTTATTTTTCTAAACTTGTTTGAAGGGGAAATGGACATTTATACTTGAAGACTAGGGACCCATTTGAATTTATGAGATTTTAGTATTTTAAGATTTAAATGAGGATTTAAAACGTGCTTATCTTATGATATAAAATCTGTGGTTAAACTTAGGACATGATGTTCCTCCAGATGTTTATATATGTGAGCCAAACTAAGAAGAAGACTGTCAAATAATTTGATACCCAGCTTGGGAGAAAACCTTGGTTGAAATCTTTTTTAAACTGTGAATCTTTAAAGAAGAGTGATCTTAAGTGTGTATTATTTTTCAAGGGAAAGCTAAAAAGACTTTGTAATCTTACAAGGATGTGTTATATACATGTATTTAC
The DNA here is from genome assembly GCF_028858725.1 of Colius striatus. Classification (NCBI taxonomy): domain Eukaryota; kingdom Metazoa; phylum Chordata; class Aves; order Coliiformes; family Coliidae; genus Colius; species Colius striatus. The sequence continues at coordinate 53,972,407 of NC_084762.1, forward strand.
ATATGTCCTCTGAAACATCCCAAGAAAGATACATAGAGTGCTCATTTCAATAGTGTGGTCTATCCGCATCAGAACATGCTCAATTCTCTGTTTTTTTTTCTTGCATTCAGAAAGTTATTCTTGTCAAAAGTACAGAAGCTTCCAAAGGTCTCTTTTCTTGTAAAGATGTGCCTGACCTTATCTTCTATAATAGTCTCTATTTCGGCTGCCACTCTGTTTACATAGGAATCCAAGCATAATTAAATGCTGACAGCAAGAGGTCTATTTGGGTGGAATTTGAATGAGTATCTTAGAGCAATGTGGTTAATAAGCCTTACAAAAATAAAAAAGGAGAAGATGCACCCTCACACACTGGGCAGTTTTTGTAGAGGAGGATTATAGTGTCCTGGACTGGAGATATGTAAACAAAGAGGTGGCAGTCTTAGGTCTGTGGTGAGCTAGACGTGACAGCAACATAAACAGCATAAAGAAGCCTTCTAAACAAAATCTCCAGCTGATCAGTGGAGCCAACCCACCGCAGGCCTTCATATCTGCTGAGGTGGTGTGATGCGTTTCTGGAGGATGCCTGTGTGTTCTGAGCAGTAGGGAGGGCAGGGAAGATGGGTTGAGAGGTAATGTTCAGTCATGAGGCTGCCAACAGGTGTGACCTCCCAAGGCAGGATGGGCCTGGAAGCTGTGGAGGGCCGGCACATCAAAGGACTGTTAGCAGCACTAGATCTTTGGCTGTCCCAAATGTCAGAAAAGCAAGAAATGCCCCATTAAGAAGCTAATTTAGCAAAACTTTAGACCTTTTCTGTCAGGCAAAACCAGTGCAAGTGAAATCCTGACCCCACTAAAATCCGTTACAGCTGATTACACGGAAGGGTAAAATACCAGATTATTGACTGCAAACTACCTGTAATTTTTGCCAAGTCTCTTTAGCCCAAGCTGTTTGTGTGATTTTTGAGGGCACGGAAAGGGATGTGTATCTCTCTCTCTGTCTTACTCCTTCTCTAAGTTCTCCCCTTGCCTGTTCTGTTTGAGTAAAAAAACAATTTGTGTTCTTGAAGTCACACATGGATGCTCAAGAGAAGTACTGCATGAAGGAAGTACTGATTTGTGAAGTGTTGTGATTCTTACCAAGAAAGAAGAATGGGCACAGAGACCTTCTTTTTTGTTATGTCACAGGCCATGAAAAGTAGTGCTAAGAGCCAAGTGTGACATGAATTGTCCCGAGTACATGCAGCTGTGGCGATTGATTGTGATAAGTGTTAGAAAAGCATGTCCTATCTTCCATGAAGAATGTGTTTAATGACTGAAATGCTATATCTGAACCTAGCATTTTATACTGGTAGGCTTAAATAGGGAATGTATATGTTTATTTATAGCAAGTATTTATAGGTGGTTCTTTTTGCATTTGCTCTTAATAATATGCTTTATATTATAATAATATAGTTTAATACAATAACATACTTTAATATAAACACTATTGCCACTCTTTTAAAATCTCTTTTAAAAGTTGGGCATTTAAATCCTTATTTCAACTTACAAAGAAGTGGTCTAGTTTTTCAAAGTACTGAGAAACTAAGAGAGTTCTTGAAAATAGTTCAGTGAGTATTAAGTGAGGTGTTGACACAATTGGATGTGGATAGATGTGATCATCTCTGCTGAAAAAGGAGTTGTCCATGTAGAAACTGCATTCATTCTAGAAACTGTGTAGGTGCATTGATGCAGTGCTGAGTTGAGGCTCTTAAGACATCATTTTTGCCTGCATAGATATCGTTACAGAAGTGTCTTCATATAACATTGAGGCTTACGTGCATTGTGATCCCTGCACTGAGGAGTCTAGCTTTGACTAACATGTTTAAAAATATGAATCTTGGTCCTGTATTACATGTGGGGTCCAGAGGAGCAAAATGCGGGCAAGTCTTCTAAGCAGGGCTAAAACTTAATGTGTCCCGTCTCAGCTTGTTAGTGACAGCAGGGTCAAGAACAGAAGACAAAGAAACTGTTTTTAGAAAATTATTGTTATGGTATTTAATATTTATTTCTAGCTGCAATAATACCTACTAAATATTTAGTGAAGCATTTAATAGCATATTTTATATCACTGCCTTTATTTGGATTACAATGCAGTGGATCAAATTTAGGACACTATGCAAGCCTGTCCTTTCTTTGTAGTTGACCGATAGCAGTAATTTGTCACTGTTTTCATCAGGGGCCACATGATTAACATCAGAGTCAAGAACTCAACTGTGTAGATCTCAACCACTGGGACCATTGCTTTGCACTGAGATAACCAAAAAAGGTAGAGACTGAAAGAAGACAGTGTAATTTGAAATTAATCAAAATGTAACAACTCCCTTTTGTAGGCTGTGGTTGGGAATTCTCAGCTGAGCTGAGTGTGCCAATGGCTGAATCACAGTTGCTGGCCTATTCAATCTCTGACCTAAAGCTGTGCTCTTCTCACAGCTGCCGAGTTGCCAATATATTCTCTGAAGCCTAAAACCTTGGGTTGCCTGAGGTTAATGGAGCACTGACAGTTTGCACCAGTTGAATATCTGTCTCTGGGTGTCTGAACCACACAGGGAGTGTTCTTTTCCAATGAACAAGACGTTTGAGAGAACTGCAGGGACTGTGATCTCAGGCTACTGGCGTGAAACGACAACCGAGTCCCAGATGCTAGTTCCTTTGGTAGCAGCTAACACATTTCCTGACTGCCGTGTTGTCCATGTAACTTGAAAAGAATTTTGAATGAGTCTGTGGCAGAATAAGCTAGTTAATGAGATCATGGGAGAGGGCTTTTTTCCCTTGATGATCACCGTTGTCTTGTCTGGTGGTCATATATATGCAACAGCCACAAGTAGTGAAATAGCTTATCATTGCCAATATTTACTGAATCCCAGGCTTTCGTTTCCATGGGCCAGTGAAGTGCAAAGGCCACACTGTAGTTCAGAGGAGGAATAGGCAGGCTGAAAGGCAACCATTGTTTCTCCCTTCCCACTTGGTCTTTTGCAGTGTTTCTGAATATGTTTTAAGCTCTCTGTAGAGTATTTCAGTTAATCCTTAGAGAGTAATAATAAACTCTAGGAAAAGAACGCAAAGGGAAATATAGGACGTTTTCAGTCAGAATGGCTGTACTTGGTAGGAAGATCTGCTTCTGATTAACGTGCCAAGAAAGTACTTAGGTTGAAAGAGAATTTTACTAGACACTTTTAAAGGAAACTGCTTAGAAAAATGTCATGAACTGACCTTTTAGAAAGATCTGCAGAATCGGTATTTCCTTCCAGTTCACTCTGAGGTTTCTACCTTTCTTCTCTGTCATGCATTCAATAACAATAATAATAATAGCAATACTTTTAGTGGTGCAATACTCTACTTCAAAGCACTTCACAAACTCTGGACTAGATTCAGTCTAGTCTTCAGCAGATATAAACTTTGTATGAAATCCTGGCTCTGTTATAGTGAACAGCAATTTTCCCACTGACTTCAGTGGGGTTGTGATTTCACTCCTTGTCAAAGAATTTTGGGCAAAGCAAGCCTTCTGAAAGAGGTGAATGTGATAGCTGAAAGGAGATGAAACCTCTCTTCATTGCAGAGGAACACAAAAATTCTTGAAATGGAAGACCGGCACATCCAGGCTGTAGGCGAAGGACAGGGGGAAGAAAGCTTAACCTGTTTGTCTCCCACTATGCTTCCCTTTCCTGTTTCTTTTCTCCTAGGTCAAATGTTAGATCGATTGTCTGCGTTTCTTATGCCCTCAGATTTGTAAGTCATCTCTCATGTTTGTATAAATATGACTGTGGAGAAACAGCTGTTTGACTCACCAGTTTGGTTGTTTGGTCGATAGCCTTAGTTTTCCAGTATTTTCACTTAACATTGTCATTTGCAGTTGTTCACATCAGAACCGTAGAGCTCGGTGCCCCTTTACACAGGGGTAAACCAGTCAGGAGTCATACCCTCGCTCATTTACACCATCAAATGTTTTACTTTTCAACATTTAAACTACTGCAAGTATCCTGAATATTTTCAGTCCTTTTAATAACACTGCTGAGTGAAGACAGCCTTTAAAGTCTTTTTGGGCCAAAAAAAGATGTTGTATATTTCACTGAAGTATATTTGGAGATTGCAAAATGTTAAGTGCTTATTTTGTATGCATAAACACTACTTTTAATGATTCACGATCCCAAAGAAATTGCTAAACATAGACAAAGCTGAAGAGAAGGCATAGCACTGAATACTGAAACTGAGCAATGAGGGAGAAAATAAGAAATACAAATTGCTTTAAAAATTAATCGAAACAATGAGTGATGTCACCCAACATATATTCGCTCCTTCTGATCAAGGCTCTGTACCTGAAATCCTTATTCAAGGAAGAACTTGTATCATGTTGCCATCTGCCTTTGCTTTTGACTGATCTAACCAAATCTTTCTACCCTCCTGAGTATATAAACCCCATCTGTCCTATAGTGTCAGTTACCTGAGCTACTTTCTTTTTCAGCTTTCAGTTGGTACCTCCTGAACATGCCAAAGAGCAGTCCTGACAACTTGGGCTTGGTTTGTTGTTTTTGGGTTTTTTTTCTGCTCTTCCATGTGTATATCTTATTACATGGAAGTACTCAGAAAGGTAGTTTGCTATGTAAAAATGGGATGAAAATTGAAGGACTTCAGGTTTTGGCCACAGTTCGGTCTTTTTTCTATGTTTAAGACTTTACAGCACAGCCAGAAAGGAATGTGGAAACAGCTGAAAAGTAAACTACTCTTCTCCTCCTTAGGTCTAAATTCATCATTTCTCTGGGTATTTTGGAAAAGCTGTTTTCCAAATTTGAGCTTCACAGACATTACTGTGGCCATGTATTTGCATTCTGTGCCTCATCAGTAGAAGCAGCTGAACTAGTTTAAATTCTCAACAGCAACGAGAAATTCACCAGAGACAATAAATCATAGACATCATGAACTTCTGACTAGTGTGAAGTCATTCAGAAATATATTTCCCAGAAGATCTCTGCAGTCTGTGGTATTCCCATCAGGTGATTAATCCTCTGTCATGGTGCAAAATTTATTGTAATACAGAAAGAGAGGGGAACAGAGAAGATAAAGAAGACAGCATTGCTTATGTTTCCAGGGTCTTTGGGTGATAGAAATAGATTGAAATCAGTTGCAATATCTTGCATTGCAGGCCTTTTAAGAATTCTAGATTATGACTGATGTGATAAGTAGTATAGATATCTGAACACATGTAGGTGTCCGTGGGTGTAAAGAATAAAAATTAAAACCACTGCATAGCTTTCCTGACTGGCCTAAGATACATATTTTCAGATAGTTCTAAGCTTTTTTTGTTGTTGTTGTTATTTGCTTGGTTTAGTATTATCTTTTGTTTGTTTGTTTTATTTGTTTTGGTTTTGTTTTTTTAATGCTGGGAAATGCCCCTGTTGTGTAAGAGGGAGGCGTAATAGTTTAAATTGTCTGTTACAGCGATTAATGTCACTGTTGCACTCTAAGCTTGCTTGCTGTCAGAGGAAAACTTGGCAGTAGTGGACATTACTAGATGACCAAAGGTGGCTAAGATTGGAGAGAAGCACAGGTGTATAAACCCAGGAGAAGAGAACCACTCAATGAAAAAGAATTATGAATAAATACAATAGAGTGATTTGTTTAAGTTGTGGTTTAAGCTACAGTTTCTTTGCCACAGAGCTTGAGCAGATATTGACTGAAATTGGAAATCTAAAAGAAAAGTATTGATCCCCTTAAACACCTTTCCCTAAACAACTGTCAAATATTGCAGTGTTTGCTGTTTGACCTGACTGGCCCTGTCTCAATTAGGGGAGAGGCGGGCAGTTGTGTGAATGAAGTTCAGAGAGGCTGATTGCGATGCTTATGGAAGGACTGTGTGCCTCAAAGCAGCAAGGAATGGAAGGTGATCAGCTTTTGGCTTCAGTCCTTATCACTTCTCAAATGGTTGAAAGGAAGAGAGTGCCATGCAATCAGAGTTGAAATTTCATTAAAGACAGTGAACAAATTGGGTGACTCTTATTTACACCTGTGCAAATTTGGATTTGGTCCATGAAGTCTAACTATACACTAGTGGAACTGAGCTTGATGTCTCATGCGTGGTCACTGAGTCTGGCAGCAGTGGTGGGCAAGCTGCTATCAGGAAATGGGACATGTGTTTCTCTCCTCAGATCTGTACGCTAAGTGCTAAGCCTGGCCTGACAGATGTTACAGTGCCTCTGAGTAAGCAGGGAAATTATATACAAAAGTTTCCTATTACGGCTGGAATAAACAATTTCTTAACTTTTGTGTATGCTTGTCTTTCAGGGAGGCACAGTGATCTCACTCTGTAATACTGCTGATTGATTGCCACAGTGTTATGGATCCCAGCTCCTCTGGAACCCGCAAGAAACTCTTTTTCATCCTGCTGCACTGACTTCCCAAAAATGTTTAAGTGCATTAAGCATATGCATTATGCATCATAAGCATAAATTAATTCAGCCAAACAACATTTCTGTGATGTGGGAAAATCTCTGATACCTAGCTGACACCACTTACTTGACTTGCTTGATATTACAAACAGAATCAGTGATAAAGATATAAACTAAACTCAGGATTCTCTTTCTGATCCCCTTACTTTGTACCATAAATGCAGACAAGGCAATCTCTCAATACTCACCAGAACAAGTGGATGGATTGTGGTTAGTGCACTTTTGCATAATAGTGCAAAAGCAATTCATTCTTTGAATTCCTCCTACCTCTTCAAAAACTAGATTTAATGAGAGGGAAATGCTCTAAGAACTTGCTCATATAAATGTAGCACAGATCGTTCTCAGATTTTTTTTTTCCCTCCATAATGGTGAGTGGCTTAATTTCACATTCAGAATCCAGATTCTGACTTAGGTTTCTAGGTTAGCTGACTAGTCTTTAGATTTGGTTCCCTCTGGAGTCAGAGGGACACAGACAGGTGAGTGCCTAAAGCCTTGACAAACTTGTTCCCCGATTGCAATAAGTGGAGCTGGGATTCATCTGACAATACAGTATAAAAGAAGGAAAATTTATACAACAGAAAAAAGATTGAGAGGTCATTATCCCTATGATATGCTTGTACATCTGTGAGGTCTCTAAGCAGGATGAATAAATGTATAGCGAAGACATCTATGTTATGGGTCACAGGTTCGATTCCCTGCACTGAGCACAACTCAGAAAGTATACATTAGTTTTTGAGGGTTCATGAAAATTGTTAGTTTTGCATTTAATAATGGGGCAACCTGTTGTCATTTGCCCCCCTCCCCCCCAAACTTCTGCTGACGAGTAAATTTACCAGTCAGGGAAGTTAAGTGCATATCTGAGGTATCTTAAAAAATCTCCTCTAAAGACAAAACAATGACATTTCTCTATACAAGTTCAGACATGACTCCTGTGTTGCAAAGAGCTGTCAAATTGAATAACAGACACAGTGAAAGCACTTCTTTCCCAAACTATTCAAATGAGCATCACCTTAAATAAACAGAACCTGGCTAAGGGTTATGTGAAAGATTTGTCATAGCAAGAAGTAATGTTTGAATGATAATATCTTTAAATGTATTCAGTATTCAAAGTTACTCTAGAGGAGTCTTTCCCAGGTAGCCCCTGAGATAAAGTTATCAGACTCTGGCTCTCATCTTCATTGCATTCTACTGTAAATAATGTCTTTGCACATGATAACTCCTACCAGTGGTGATTGCAGTAACTCTTTGGCTCCCAGCAGAAGTAGTTGGGGGTGTGGTAAAGTCAGGATGCAGCAAACATGATTCATACAAAAAACCTCAGACCTTGGACTACTTGTAAGGGATTCCCACGTTTATTATGTGGGAAAGTGTTGAACATGTTGTATAAATTATACAATGGAGCTGAAAGATTGGGATTTCCCTGTGTTAGTCAGTTGGTTACTAGATGAGATTTAGACCATCATTAGAAGAAAATAAAATCTTTATTATTATAGACAGCAAGACATCATTCAGAACACTTTTTAATTAAAAGAATCACAGATAAATTAGAAAGTGATGCAGAAAATGGTGCAACAATTGAGTTGCTTTTTCAAATTACCACAACTTCCACAATGAAATGGCTTCATACTTTTTTTTTTTGCATTTGGGGCATTGATGCTCTCTGGCTGATGCTACTTTAGTCCTCTGTTAAGGCACAGTTTGGAGGAACCCAGATTCCTCCTACTGCTGATGTAGAGAAGGCAGGTGTGATTTAGAGAAGCCAGGCTAAATGCCTAAAGGAATTTGAAGGAGATGGTGTGAATACCACCCGTGTTTCCACTCTGAACCTAATTTTTCAGTAATTTTTAGTTTTACTGTAAAATTTCTATTAGAGCTCAAACTTTGCATACATGAAGTCAAGGAGACTTGTAACAGTCACCAATTTGCAACAGCTGAGGATCTGGCCCAGGATCTGTAATTTTGTTTTTAATAGTTGTTTGGAAGAGATTATTTTACAACTTGTTCTAATATATACATTCCCAGTAGACTGTTAAGGTAATTGGGCTGCAGTTCAGATATTCCACACTTAGAAATATGTTTGCAGAAAAATCTGTTTTTCTGTGTACAGAGCGTATAGAACAGTTGGTGTGTGTAGCTATTCCTTTGCAAACAAGTCCAAGGTTTTAGTTGTAAAAATGAATGAACATGCAAATATTTTCAATGTGAATTTATGTATGTATTTGGAAATTTGTACATTACATGGCAAACATTTGGTACACGGCAACACACCAGATTATACAGAATAAAAAAATAAAGAAGTGATCATGAAAAGAGAGTATAACATTGGAGAAAGGTCTCATATGCCACCTTGAGCACTACTGAATTTTTCATTGGCATATATGTTACTTTTGGCATTGTAAAATGCCAAAACATTGGCATAGATATTACTTTTCTACCTGTGACTTTCTCTTATACTCAAAGGTCAGTAGGAGTTAGTTTAAATTCCTATGCTATATTTATTGATATATTTATATTGTGTATCTCCTTGATTAGTAAAAAGTTAGAGATCTCTGAGCCACAACAAATTAAAGTGATATTTTAAACAAGGTGTTCAAGGCTGATAGTTTGGTGCTTTAAAGATCCTCCCTACGTAAATGTGAAATTATTCTGAGCTGGGCACAGTGGATGCATAAGTTAATTTTCCCAGGTTAGAGTCTTGACAAACTGCCTCCGTTTGTATTGTGAAATGTATTTGCTGGGTGTATTTCTCAGCCCTACTCCTGATTTCCCATGGAACCCTGCCCTTTATATTAGAGGCGAATAATTAGATCACTGGGTTTAATGTTATTATGCAGCTTGCCAAGCTTTGGTACACTATCACTTGCTAGAAGGTGTTCTCGGTCACCCTAACGATTCTAAGCCAGGATCGAGTCTTTCTTTTCCCTTGGGAATCAACCTCAGGGTGGCGTCACTCAGTCAATGCATGACTTTTCTTTCAGGGTTTAACAAGCCTCACCAAAGACTAAATGGTGTATTGTAAAACCAGACCTGCAAAGTCTTACACACCTAACAAATGAGTCCCACTCCTTTTTGCTTAAGGAAAAATTAAAACAAAGAAAAAAAAAAAAAGCTCTCACCTAGAGGGATTTCTCAGTGCCGTGAGGAAAAAAAAATCAAGTAAAAAAAATCATCTTTCTCATACCTAGAGACTCAGTGACATTATCTTTTGCATGACACCATAACTGTGCTTTAGTGATAGTGATTAAGCAGGGTTCATCAGGCTGAGCCCTGTCTGAGAAATTCTGTGTATAACAGAAAGGACTTTGTGAAGGATGGGTTGTTTGGCTTGCAAGCAGTTTCAAGAAGTTAAAAAAGGGTCTGCCATGATTTCCATGAAGATTTTTTTTTTCTATTTGAGAAATAAAGAGAATTTCAAAATAAAATTTTCTTCAATGCAAGGATTGAAATGCTTCGTGCTGAAATATTGTGAAGATGTTGAAATGGTTAAAGTATTGATGATTAAAATGCTTTAAATATCCTTACTTTCCCTCTACACAAGATAATTGGATGAATTGGCTGCGCATTACGTGGTATATTTCAACACCTCTATTCTGAAAAGGGACAGTAGCTGAAAGTTTTGTCTAGCTCCTGTTAGAATGACCTGAATTTAGTACTGAATTTTGTACATTTTGTGCTTTTACATGCTATAGGGCACATGAGTGCTCTAGAGATAAGATTAAACTGGCACTAATGAAATTCACTGTGATATCATGAGCATCTTTGAAGTGAATGACTGCTGCAAGTTACTAAATCAATGCTTTGTCTTTATTCCACCTGCACATTAATTTAATTTAAATACACTATAATGAGTACCCTCCTAACCTGAAATGTTTAACCTCTAAGAACACTTTGTAGATGCAGCCTTACCTTTTCATTTCACACACATAAACCTTTTCTAATTAGGTCATTCCCTCCTCAGCCTACATGGGGGTATCCACTTTTAAATAATAAGACACATAATTAGCCATTAATACACTGAGGGTTAATGAGTAGGTATAATCTTATTAACCTAATGGAAGTTACAGGTGTAACTTGTATGCAGCCCTAGGCTGCCAAAGAATGCAAAGGAGTTATTGCTATCTTTAAATGAAAGTTAAATAAACATGATTTATGTCTCATTTTTTCTTCATGTAACTTGGCATTCCAGAAAGTTTTATGATTTTGGCTGAGATGATTAGTTCCTGCAAGGAAAGGGCTAGGAGGTTTGTCCCATCTGAAATTTCTACCAAAACTGATGCTGTTGATAGACTTTTCCTATGAGATGTATAGATGATATGTTTTCCTTCAGATATCATAACTTTTTGTTGTTTTCTAATAATTCATTGGGAAAATAAATTTGGAAAAATATCTGAAATTTCTAATTAAAATCATGGGGAAAATTCTTGCTGTGTTTGAGTGCACTAGCAAGTACAGGTGAATGGGACTTCCTGTGAAATGTGTATGGTTGTTGCTATCATCATATTATAGTGTTCTGCCTAGTAGCTATGTTCTCAGGGACCACTTGTCTGTACCCTGGATTGGTTTGGAGCTAGCACTTTCTCTGGCTTTACAATGCAATTATTTACATCCGCAAATATGGGTGTTAATGAAAAGCTGTTCATTTGCAATTTCAATGAACTCCTGAGCTTCTAAATGAGAGTGACCTCAGACACAAACAGTACACATACAAAGGACTTGTTCTTTATATCTGAGTCTTTTTTTTGTTGTTAAATGGGTAACTTTTCATGTTTACTTTAAAAAAACCCACCTCTTTGCAGTTCCTTCAGTAGTTTGATTGCATTCATTAACCAGAATATTTCCCTGTGACAGCCAAAGGCACAGTATGTTTGAATGTACATTAACTTCCATTAATTAAATAATTTTCATTAACATATTGTTGAGTGAGGGGTTTGTATTATATTACAAAAGAATTCTTAGTCCTGTATTTCTTAGAATGCCTCAGAGCTTTTTTTAAAATTACTATTAAATGCTACTTCATTGGCAATTATAATTTTGATCACGAAAATACTGTGCATTTACCAGATTTTTCAATAGCATCTCACTTTTTTTGGAGAAGCAGTGCATAATGTAGCATGCTAGACCTTTGATGTTCTCTGGAAAATGAATAGTGACTGGAGGGCAACTCCGTCTAGCTATGGGTTCACTCAGGTCTCGTGGGAGAAAAGTTAAGTCCTATTCTGTTTGCTACCAGCTGGGAACCTGCTGCTTCCCTCTGTCTGCCTTCTCAGCATGTTTCACCTGTCCCCTTGCCAATCCCTGTCTCTTCAGACAGGTCGTGGAGCAGCAGATAGGAGGTGGAGCAGTGCAGCAGCGAGCAGGGCTGGAGGTTTGCTGGCAGGGCTTTCTGAATTGCTCTAAGCGCTGAAGCTGGCAAGGGGTGAGGGTGAAGCAGGTGAAAGGGTGTAGTCACTTAAAGAAAGGACGGGTGGAGAACAGAGGTGGGAAAAGAGGTGAAGACAATTTATCAGGGATGGTTAGAGAGATGGCATTCACATGGATATTCTGCCTTCAAGCTTTATTGCTTAATGATAAAGATACCTACCCTTGATTTCCCTAGAGCTGTCTGGCAGTACCAGGGAAAGATCGTCAGAGACTTCTCTTTAGTCAATGACTGCTAGGACTGGCCCTTCTTTCTCAAACCTGCTTTGCTGTGTATTTTGTTTTGTGTTTAGATGTCACTGTCTAGGCTTTTTTTTTTTTTTTTGCAAGTGTACACATAAATCTAGTACCCACTGTAGTACATAATTAGTGTGCCTATGTCATGACTAAAGAAGCAGAAGAGTTAAAAGCTGTATTTTCAAATTTGACCTCAGTATGTGAAGAGCTAGCTTTCTAGTTGAATTAAGGACGCATGGAGAGCTCTCAGGTACAATGATGTCGATGAGTGTTTTCCAATGAATACAGAAATGTAAGACTGGAGAACACCTCTAGGGTAATAGTCCTCTGCTATTGCAGGCAGCCATACCACAGAGCATTTTCATAAGCTGATCTAGCTCAATCTAAAAGTTACATTAAAATTTTTGCTTTTCCTATAGAAAGATTGTACTAGAAGTTTCCTCCTTTGATGTTTAGAAGCCTTCCTATAATTCTTGCATCATACTGACTTCAGAGGGATCATAGCTTTTCTTCTAGATTGTCAAGTTCAGAAGGGATATGGACCTGCAGCTTTCATTGATGATGTTTCCAATGTCCCAAAGCTGACAAAATCAAAGTCAACTCTCCCCATGTTCATTATCAATAGTTTGAACTAAAAAGTGTTAAAGGAATGAACTCATGTTAGAAACTCTATGGTAATACTGATGCCTCATATGCCTTGATACAAATTCAAAACCTTTAAGATTATAGACTTAAAATTGAGAAGCATGATTCATATCTAATTTTGACCAGTAAGAAACTTTACTGATGACATTAACATTCAGTAAAATGTGCTGAGTTGAGGGATATGAACGCATTGTGCGATGCATAAGAATTATCTCTTACTAATTAATCCCTCTTTGTTTGTAATCTCATGAGAAATATTTTTTCAAGTATGGCTGGAGGGAGCACATTGGTGCATCCTTAAGGCTGCCTTAGTATTGTATCCAGTTGTTTGAGATCTTTTTAGTTTAAGATCTTAAACCAAATTTTTCCAGGAACTTTATTTTTTTTATATGTGTCTGTAATCATAAATGATTCTAGCTTAAAACTTGGGTGAATATTAAACATAAATCCCCTTCTAGCTAAAAATAGGGCCAATTAACTTCCATAGATAGAAGCCTAGTTTTGCCTCCCTTGGCTTTCTTACTCCATGGATGCAGCGAGTGTTGGTTTTGCAGTCGCAGCAGATTTATGTACTGCCTCAGATTCAGCTTAGACTTTTTTAACTTCATGTTTTATGAGATTTGTTATTTAACATTAACAGCTGTGTGCAAACGAGCCATTATTGGGTGCTTATCATGAAAATAACTTGATGCAGTTTAGCAATTTCCATGCGTTAGTGTTTGCAGAGTCAGATCTCTGCAGCCATTAAACTCAGCTAGAGTCATCAAGATAGAAAATACTCATTGATTTCTCTCAATTAAAGGGCTTGATTCTTATTTTCCTTGAGGGTCATTTGCATCTTCTTAGACAAGATATAATGGAAAATCAAGTCTTTAGTGCACTGTACTACTGTTTTATTACTACTACCATAATAAAGATTAAATTTAAATTTTATTGTTATCTGCAAACTTCAGTCAAAGCAACTTGATCAACACTCCCTTTCTATAACAACTTTTCTTAATCATCTTTTTTTTAATTTTTTTTTTAACCTAGCTATGTCTTTGATAAATGACATGGTACAAGAGACAGACAGGACTGTCTCTGAAAGCTGTCTAACACTTTTTCCCTCAAAAATTTCCTCCGAGTTAGGATTTGATGTAGCAAATTTGTTCTTATCTGATGAGAGCTGAGTGTTCTCAATCCTTTCCTGGAGACAAAAAGCTCTTCAAGTAGCTGGTCCAGAAGCAGAATAGTTGTCTCAAGAACTAGTATGTGAACACCAAAATGAGCATCACTTAGTTTCTTGTCAAATGACTCAGTGAAGGTTAGCTGTAGTTTTCCCAGAAGAAAATTACTAGTTTTCTCCTGAGTCTTTGCTAGATTCCATTATAGGGGCAAAAGAGTATAGTGTCAAACAGATGACTTTTTTTTAATCAGCAAAACTGTCAGCGATTAGGTGGGATGGAACTGATTAGTAAAAAGAACTCTGGAAGAGATGATTTAGTCAAGAGCAATATACAAAATAATAAAAAATGTATTAAAACAGATTTTCATTCATTATAGATCTGGTTTTCTCTGAGACTGTATCTGAGTGTCTTTCAACATCTCTGTGAGATACAAATTCATTTTTACTATCATGACTACTGAAAGGGAAGCCAAGGTAGAGGGAAACCAAACCTCTTGTTTTCAAAATGGTCTTTAATTTTTGGCTAACCCAATTTCAATTCACCAGGTTCCGATGCATAAGGCTTGATAATCAGTACTGCTCAATAATGCCTGCCTAAAATAGGGGAAAGAAGAGGGGAAATTACAGAACTTTGCAATATATTTTTTCTATCTCTTGCTCAAAAAAATAAATAATGACAACTGTCATGTGAAGTCTTATTTGAACTCTTTCCATCTCTCCAACAATATCAAAGGATTTTAGCATATTAAGATTTGTATAGGATATTAGGTCTCCTCAATTTTTGATTTTTTTTCTAGTGGATATTTCTTACACTGATTTGGGGAAATCTGACTCTGGACTCTTTTTCTGTCCAAAATAATAATTTGCAAAAAACATTTCTTCTAATGTAATATATATAGTATTTTTGGTAACACTAGCAGTTTCCCTCTGAACAATAGGAAGACTGTGTCTTAGAAAACTCTGGAAAGGATTTAGAGGTCAAAGAAGACAAGTCACTCAACATGAGTTCCCAGTGAGATGTTCTGGGAAAAGACTGATGTGGTCCTTTGATATATAAGACGGGGAGTTGTGAGTAGCATAAGGAGGTGTTTTTACCTCTATCTGACTCGGGGGAGATTAACACTGAAAATACTGCACATTGTTCCTGTCTCTTAGCAATGTTGTTGTAACTAAGGTGGTCTAAGCATACAAGGAAGACTTGTAGGAAACATTTTATTTTAATTGGAGTATCTAAAGTACATGAAAAATATGGGAAAATGGTTGAGTATATGGTCCCTTCTTCACATCATGACTTGTGCACTAGGGAAAAATTTGCAATAGTACAGAAAAGAGAAATAAATATTCTTACAAACTGGAAAAAGATACAATAGACTAAAAGAGAGAAGTAACTCAAGTTGTTAATAATTAAAAAGAATATGGAATGCATTAATGTATGCAGTACAGAGCAAATTCTAAGTGCTAAGGAGCACTCTGATTTGGAGACAAAAGCCATACTGAGAAGGAAAAGAAAGACAATGAGGAAGATGGCAACAAAGGCACAATTATTTAGAAAAGAAAAGGTGCAAATAAGCATGCCATCTGTATATATGCATGCAGCTGCTCTTGGTGGGGGGAAGAGGGGAGGTCTGAAAAACAGTTATGTTTCTACAGGTTTCATGAAAGTATGTGGTCAAGAATAGGTGAAAACTCTCTTAGAGGAATCCTGACAGAGATCTATATTGACCTGAGGTACCACCAGGGCTGTAATGTGAGTTGTCACATTAGTAAGACACAGAGGATCCACAAGGAGTTGGGGAAAAGACCTTAAAAGTGTTCCATGTACGGGAAGAAACTTTAATCAGAGCTCACAGCTTGTTAGGCATTGAAGTCAATCAGCCGTGAAACACAAATCCATAGGGGACTAAGCTTTATTAGTTCCAAGCCTATATTAGTTGTGTAATACTTAGGGTGATTAGCTGTTCTCCAAGGGAGAAGTGGGTTTGCCATCTTTTGAAGTCTTTCGATGTCTTTTTTGGAAGACAGTGAAACACAAGTAATTGGGTTAACAACAGGAGTAAGTGAATGCAATTGTATGGCCTTTGTAATAGTGAAGGGGAGGCCAGAAGATCTAATGATTTCTTCTGGCCATAGAAATCTATGGATCTGTGAATTATAAATGCAGAGCACCTCAGATGAGCCCTCTTAGGAGTTGGCATGATGTGATCCAGCTAATTAACTAAATAGCTGCTGCCAAATGTTTGTGTATGTCCAGGTGAAGGCACACCATCTTAGCTACTGTGCTAATGTGCTCAGCTCTAGCATCTTTCATTGTTGTCAGTGGAATGTTAATAGATGACGGCAGCACAACAGGGATGAGGATGGACAACAGGGAAAAGTTTAAGATAATGTCATCAGAACTGAGTACTGTCACAGTATAATGGTCTCCTACTGGTACCTAAACGCAGAGGAACTCACGGAAAATTAAACATCAAGGCATGTTCATTTGCAAAGCTGGAGATACGGGTCCTGTGGCAATCTCCTGCTACAATGGGGTTACTTCTGCTTTGCTAAATGGATGTGAAGCAGCGGACCAATATTTATAGGCTTTTTCTACATGGTCAGCAGCCAGTTATACTTCTTGTGTACTTCATTTAAACAGAGGAGCATTTATGTACTATATTAAAGATTTAAAAGAGTAGGTTCAGAACAGAATCAGATTCTGCTGCTAATTCTGGTTGTGCTTATGATCTCCTCTAGCTCTGGCTGTCCTTATGATCTCCTCTAGCTCCTGCATCAGAGTCACCTTTGATGTTGGCTGTAGAAAAGACATTTTGATTTGAAAGCACCTCACAGTTTGGACATGGTAGGAGCGCTCCCCTATCCAGCTACTAACACTTACTTGATAGATAATAGCTTAGTAAGATGCAATATCTCAGTCAGTTTGGGTTGTGTGTCCTTACATAAGACATATTGCATTGCTGGCCTGGGTATTGTGACGAAAACGTAGTGAAAATAAACCTGGAGTTTCTCCATAGACTTTAAAGGTAGTAAGACAAGGCCTTGAATTTCTCCTTTGCTGTGGAGAAGATGTGGTACTTTATTGTAACAATTTGTTAGGACATGTCAAAATAATATATAGAGAAAGATGAGATGGGTATATATCCCTATGATTCAAGTAACTGGTACTTCAAGAAAAATACTGATTATTGTAAGAGCCAAGCATAGGATGACCAAAAGAGTTGACAAGACTGCCTCACAATTAATAATGTTTGCCAGATCCAGTAACTAGCAACAGCTACTTGTTATTCTTTTGTTAGCTATGAAACCATGTTACATTTGGGTTTGGTTTCCATAAATATCTAAGCTTGTGGATATCTGAATCTAGGATTTTGGCTTGGATTCAATTATGATTTGGATGTTATCTGCCTGGCTGAAGCCTTCTTAGTCTGCATCATTTAATACAGGTCAACCACCTAGCACAAATACTGCTGTGTGACTGCTGGTATTTCAGTAAGGCGTTTTTAATCTTGAAATATTTTTCAAGACTTGCCTATACTCAACCTTTAATAGGTCCACTGTAATTCATCTCACCAAACTTTTTGAAGAGATTTTCTGAGGAAAAACAGATTTCTTTTTAATAGATTTTGTTTTATTATCTTTTAATCAATAATGAATGACTTAATGAAGTTGTCACATCCTGGTCACCTCTGAGAGGTAATGCAAGATAATTTCTCTGATGGACTTCAGCGATTCCATAAATTTTAGCAGATTGACTGCATTGGTCAGAGTATAACTTTACACTTTCATATTTTCTAGGTGGCTTTTTTTTCCCCCAACTAAGTCTTCTGACATTATGTAGTGCGGGAAGTGGAAAATATCAATGGAACAGTAGTCTTTCAGCATGACACACCAGATGTAATCTTTCACCATTGTCCTTTGTCCTGCAATGGCTGACTGAGAGAGTACCTGCATAGCAGATGATGTTTTCCAGACACCAGTGAAAACCTGATGTTATTTCTTAAGAATGTATTAGCTATGCTACAAACTGGAACACCACAGCTTTGAATCTTATTCTTCCATTGGTTTCCCACCTGTCTTTCTGCAGAAACAGTTGTTCTTGCTGATTGCACTGAAGACATCTTTTAAATTGGCTATTAATAGCTGTAGCTTCTCCCCTGGTATGAATGCTGAGAATACAAAATACAGTCCATAGAATGCAGAAGGTTCATTAGGAAAATGCTAGGCTGATAGTGCTAATTACATGTGCAGAAAGATCAGAGTGCTGGAGGTGAGCCTGACTCTGCAGAGGTGTGCTCATTCATAAGCATGAGAGACGCCTTTCACATCATGAATATAATATTTCATATTGAGGGCAATGGGAATCATCCTGTTAGATTATCCTGTCAGATCTAGCACACTGAACAGGACTGACTTGGTATCAGAGGTTCCTGGAAAACACTTATAATATTGCAAGAAGTCCCTTCAGTACAAATCTCAGATTTGAGAGGTGAATTCATCAGTTTTCCTGTACTTCTTCCTTTTCTCCTATCCTAATAATATATATCACTGTCATGCTATGTCAAGGTAAAGACGTGATGATGAAATCATCACTATTGTTTGTACCAGCCCTCCTGAGCTGGTATTGCATAGTGACAGAGCTTAAAATGGTACCATTAGGGCTTCTGGATTCTGGATGAAAATTGCACTGAAGTCTTGACTCTGTATTTCTTTAAGTATCGGGATATTAATCATTTTTTTTTGTTGAATTCCTCTTTGAATAATTGTATTTTCCCACCTAAAATCCCCACTTTTGTTTCATTTGAAAATATAATCCCATTTACCTTCCTCCTTTGATACACTGCATACTTCTTTGATCCAATCCAGAAAAAAATCTTACGTTTTGGTGATGGTGGAATAATTCTAAGATGGAAATATCCTTTAAGCAGCAGTTGCAGGAAAGCACTTTGGGTATTTTGAGGTTTATTCTTATAAAAGCTTCCCTCCTCTGTTTTGGTTGGATGCTTAAGTACCTTTGCCTTCAGGAGGACATGAGCACGTATCTAAATGTGTTAACTGCTCTCCTAAGTATTGATACATTCCTAGTGCAGGACCTAAGCTTATAAATCGCACTGGGATTCTTGGAGAGGAAAGAACTGTTGTTCATATTTCATTGTGTCTTCTTCTTTAGGATAACAGCCATGCTACTGGATAATATGTAATAGTAAAGAAATCAATTTATTTACGTGGGCATGTTTACGTGGGCAGGACATATGAGCTGCAACAAAACTAAAAACAATATTTATCAATAAAAATCTGGAAATTACATGGAAAACATATCAGAGAAATTCTGTTTGTATCACATACAGCTGGTCTGTCATGTTGGGAAAATTGCATACATTTAGGAAGTACTAATATGTGTATTTTCAAGATCCTCATTTAAATCTCTAAAAAAAGCCTAAACCCAAACCCCCAAATTCTGAAATCTTTCAAGCAAAAGCTTT
The DNA here is from genome assembly GCF_028858725.1 of Colius striatus. Classification (NCBI taxonomy): domain Eukaryota; kingdom Metazoa; phylum Chordata; class Aves; order Coliiformes; family Coliidae; genus Colius; species Colius striatus. The sequence goes on from NC_084762.1 coordinate 53,991,813, forward strand.
GAAATTGGACAAATCATTCTCACCACCTCCATCAATATAGCAGCGTTCTGGCTCTGCAGACAAAGTGCAGGAAGTTTAGAGTGCGAGCTGTGAGCTAAGGCTCTGTGACATGGGGAGATGTTGCAGCTGATGCGTATCAAGCACTGCAGCAAAGCCAGTGCCTTCATGTCCTGTGCCAGCATCTCATTAGCTGGGTAGGAAGGCAAGCTGCAAGTGGAGATCTGTCCTTGTGCCCAGGCACAAGGCCGTGGCCTTACAAGGGAATGGAAAAGGCAGTGCCCCAGTGGGAAGGAGCAGGCAGCAGCAATGAGAGCACTGCAGCAGAAGCCCTGCTGCACCATGCCATGACAGTGGCTCCTGGGGCAGGCAGAAACACTTCTGCCAAGCAAGTCATTGAAAGAGAGCTGAAAGTATTTAATAGCCCTAAGCTGGAGAGCAGCATCATTACAGCAGGACTGCAAAAATAAATACAAGAACTTAACCTAAATTATCTTATAAAATGGAAGAAAACAGAGCACTTGATTTTATCTGTTTGACGTAGTGGATGAAGCCCAAGGGCTTGTCTGTTCCCTCACACACATGGGGGCTGCTGGAGCTGGTGGTGTTAGGCTGGTTTAAAGATGAGACCAAACAAAGGTTTTAGTGCAAGTGGACAGGACAGGGTTAAATTAACCTCTGGTGCAACTGCAGGGATTGAAAGGGGATTAGGCTTCAGACCTCTCAGACCATGTGAGATCTGGGATGCAAGGGAGGCTGAGCCTCGCAGGCGGCCTAGGGTGCATGTGCATGGCCAGCCACTGCTGAGCTTGCTGAATGGTGATGCAGTCTGCAGTGGCTTGTGCTGACCGGAGCTTGCCTGGCTGAGCCGGGCTGCTTTGGCGCAGTTGGGCTGGATCATGCCTGACACAAGGAGAGAGGGAGCAGCCGCGGCTCCAGCCTGTCGGGCCGCTCGGCAGGTTGATGGATGTTCTCACCACCCCGGCCAGTCCAGCCCATCCACAATGAGTTACAGTTTCCCGGTCTCCCTCCCAGCACCTCCTCCCCCTCTTCCTCCCCACTGCAGTCTGCAGCTCGGCCTGCAAAGCCCTGTCTTCACATGGTAGTGCCTCATTGCCTCACTGCAGAGCCTCACCAAGGCCCCGGGTGCAGGAACAGCACTAGCCCAATCCTTCTGCTTTCTGTCGGGGAGACATTTTCTGCCCTGGTTGGAAGAAACTGAGGTTTAACTAGATAGAGGACAGTGCACTCATGCTAGCAGCGTGGCTGGGGAGGGGGCTCATTCCCAGCCTGTCTCTTGCCTCTCTGGCCTCCCAGCTCCTCCTGGGAAGCTGTCCGCAGGGGAGCCATCCGCCCACGGGGTGTCCCAAGGAAGCGCACAACGTGGCTGTCTCCCAGGGAAAATGTGCTCCAGCCCTGCCGTGTTCCCACCAGCTTCTCTTTTCCTCTCCACGCATCTGTTTTCATTTTCTTTACGTTTATACTTTAAAGATGATGTTCACCCCTCCACATCCCTTCCCACCACACAATCCGTGCTGTCCCCCCCCCCACCCTTCCCTCCACACCCCGGAAGATGAATTTCATCTGCTTCTTGAAACAGGGCAAGAAACAATAAATATTTATGGGTATCAGGGGAAGGTTGAACTGTAAACCACCACTTATCCCTATCTCTCTTATGAAATGAATTAGCATTGCAAAATTTACATTATTTTAAAAAAAATGAGAATGACAGAGAAGCATTTCTGTGATGTGAAAATGCTGTGCCTCATACCCGTTTCAGCTGGAGCAAACTACCACTTCATAAGGCCAAATATGGGGCATGGCCTTTTAACTATAATGGCCAAATTAAAACAAATTGCCAAAATTAAACTCTCCAGCCCTTGCTGAATGTGAAAGGTCAAATGATGAGGAAATGTGTGTGTGGCAGATCACTTTTCTACAGTTTTATGTGAATGAAGTCTTACGGTGTTTTTTTGAAACCATTTAAAGCATATTCAGAGATACTGTACAGATAAAGATAAGTAAAAACATTAAAATACCAATGTATGCAGCCAAGCAGAAACAACTTATATGCCTCCAAATCCAGAAGGGGCCATAATAACAGATTGTTTGGTATGGGAAGTCCAGGCAAAGATAAAACTCCAATAAAAAGTACAGTCTTTTATGTTCTGTGTTAAAGGAAAGGCAGTGTAAAATGAGGATTTATGTTTGTGAGGGAAGGCAGAGGAATACAGGCCCTTTAATAACCTGGTGCTGCAGGAGAGGGAGCAAGCTCCAGTGAAGTTTCAAGAGCTCTCTCTGACAGTGGAAAGGGCCCAAGGGACCCTGACTTTTTCAGAGTGGCACTAAAGGCTTGGAGCTGGGCAAGGAGTACAGAGTTGGCTCTCAGATGACCTGGTAAATCTTGGTACAGCACCTAGGCTTAAAGACCTCACATTTTCATTATTCATCATCTCTGATGAAATCATTTTTGGAGTATGCTTCTGGTAACATTAACACTCTTTTCTTTGCGGAAGGGTGATCCCCAAAGGGCTTTCTCACCAAAGTCAGATTACTGCTGCTTTCAGTACAAAATCACATTCTAAAATTGTCCATTCTGATATTACTGTAGACCTACAATGACTGGTTCAGGTGGTTGGAAGTACTTAGCTGAGGTAAAGAGAGTAAAAAAGACATTGCCTTTTCTCTATTGGTATCCACAGTGGTGCGATACATAGCTACTGGGGATGGAGCATTTGATAATCTAGTGAACTTGGGCTAGTGGATCCTAACAGATAACTGAGGCTGCAACTGACTGAGGCTGAAAAGTCACTTTCTCTGCTGCTTCCTCAGGAGAGGTAGAATTGGAAGTAACATAAATTCCGCAGAAAATTTTGCCCTGTTTATTCATCATACTAATTTATAAGTTCTCCCCAAATCCTCTGACTACATTCCAGTTTTTATGAACATATGTAGATACTCTTTTCTCATTTCTGTGAAAGGCCAACTGAGCAGAATCAGACACCAAATAAGCCAAATTTCATTGTTCCAATACACGATCAATAACAGCACTTTTAGAGATGAATGAGTCATGAAGAATTGTTGGCAATGTTGTGGGGGTTGAGTAACATCATCCTAAAAAACATGGTGTGACAAAGTTCCTTTGTTCCTTCACTTCTCTCCGAGAGACAATTAGACTTGTCAGTTGTTCAATAGGATGAGTAAATTAGTTTTCCTCCTGAGTAAGAAAACTATTGGTAAAATATGATCTTACACTGAGTCTCTGTAAATGTTTTGGAGGATAAAAGAGGAGAGAAGTTTTTTTCTTCTGTCTTGACTCCAGAATTTTTATCCAAGTCATTTCTTGTGTTACAATAGTCTTCAACAAACCTTCTGAAGCAGAGCTTCTGGCATTTCAGTCCCTGACAGGGAGCTGAAGCTGATATGGATGTTAATAAAAATAATAAAAGACAAGAAAACCTCAGAACAGCTGTCCTAAACTCCAGATTTTTTGAGTATTGTGAAGACTGTAATCAAGATTTTATAAGTAAAGGTTTATTCTCAGAGCTCTTAGAAAGTTCTTGATTGTCTGCTGGTACATTCTGTTGTTTTCCTAAATTTGGGACCTACAGGTGCTGGACAGATTTTGTTTCTTTGTTTTTTGTCCTCTCCATAATGTTCATGTGAATTTTCAAGGGCTTCACAGGGGTGCTTAGGAGACAACACGAGACTATTGTCTGAAGACATTAATTGTAGAGATGACATTTCTAAATTCAGCAGCAGAGGGAGAAGAGGGTCTGACTAAAGAGGCATAGGTGTGGTCTAGCAACCTTCATTTGCTTAGTGATTTTACTTAAAAACACAAGTGTCATAGGAGAGATTTCCAGTGATTTATGTGCATGAAAATCCATTACATGACATATATCAAAGTTGAAATGACTCCACCGAGCTCAAGTCTACCACTAAGTAGTCTGTAGCCTCCAAATGACAGGGGGTGAGTGTTTTGACATTGTACTGGGGATGTTGCACTGTGTTTGGTGTCCACCTGAAACTTAGTGCTGGGGCCTTGTCTTGTATTTCTATACAGGAGATACTGGTGACATATCCACAAAATTAAAGGTTTTATATGGAAACTCTTCCCAATAGTCTTTTCTTTGGGATAAGATGACCTGGAGAAAGAGAGTACAAGGAATTGTCACCTTTTTCTGGCTATCTGGGACCATTTCTCTGGAGAAATTTTGGGCTATCATTCCCAGACTAAGGCTTTCCCTGACTTTGGAGGTTAACTGAGTATAAAAAATCATCTCTATCTCCCAGTCTTCTGATGATACATTTAAGAGTGTGGAACAGAAGTAATAAAAGTCAATGAATTGATTCTATCTGGATTAAAAGAGCTTTGAATCAAGACCTGTCAGACTCAGCTTGAACTGTATAAGTAATTGTGAGTTTTGAGGTGTTTGAAATTTTAGTACCAGGGCATATTTGCATAGATATATTTATGTGATATGTTATAAGCTTAATATAAATTATGAAATATCAATTTTTCATTTATTTCTGAATAAATAGTATGCAGTAGTTTTAACTGGTATTTTGTATAAAAACAAGTAATTTCTGATGCTCAACTATATTGTAGAAAAATAAAAAGTAAAAAAGGAAAAAGAGTTTAAGATATAGTTTGCAATTTTAGGAAATACAGTTATCTCATGTTGTTATAAAATTGAAAATGTATTAAAAGTTTCAAATATTTTTATCATGATTAAGGAGGAGCATGGAAAATAATTGGTGAAAGTTAATGTAGTTTACTTATGAAAGGTACAAAATGTAATAGCAGCTTATAGTTATGGATATAAGAGAAATGGAGCTTGTTTACCATTAAATTCCTCTGCTCAATTTTTATATGTGGAACTGTGGGATAAAAATGTCCTGGGCAGCTTGATATAGAGAAGAGGAGAATTCTGTGAAGTGCGTTGTGCAAGAAGCTCTCTATGCCTAATGCTGTTCTGACATCCTGGCAGCCCTGAAGCGCTGCAGTTAGCAGTAGTTCCTCTGTAGATGGCACATCCTCACCTGAGTCAGTACTCATGTCTCAATAAGACATAGAGAACACTGCTGATGCAGGTAGCATTTGTTGGAAAAGATATTTAAAAGCTTATTTACAATTACTGGTCTTAAGTGTTCTGTAATAATTTCTCCGACAGTAGAGTTAATTTACTTCAAGTTGCCCTAATCCAGGTTCTACCTGGGATCCTTCTGTTTACCTAATTCCCTCTGAAGTTGCAGGCTGGATGTGGTATTTTCCTTGCTTTCCTGGTCTAATCTGTTGGGTCATGTTGCTGCACACCCTTACAACATATATTGCTATCCACTGTAAAGAGGTTATGTTTCATGAGTTGAGTCTTAATTAGAATTTACCAAAATGTTTTTTTCAGTCTTGAAAGGCAAAGTGCTAAGTTATTATTATTATAATATTTACTGTTTAATTACATTTCAGTAATTTCTATAATGTTTGGAGTATGTTTTAGATGCTCACACCTTCTTGGGAATGAAATCCCTGTAACTTTTAAGGTGATTTAAATCCTTGGTGGGTTAATAGTTCTAAATGCAAGCCCTTATCCTTTCTACCTTGTTACACATTGATCCATCCCACCTTGTAAATGTCTGTTAAACCACATTATACTCTAGAAAAGTAGAGAACTCCCCTATATATATTAGATGAAAGACTGAAATGAAGTCACAAATAATGTGATGTGTTCAAATTTGTCCAGCAATTCACTGGCAGAAGCGGACGCAGAACCCCTGCATTACAGCCTGGCTCTTACAACATGTCTGCACAGAGAAAGCTGGAGGGTTCTAGAGCATCACAGAGGTTTTCAGCCTGGCATCCATGGGCGACCTTTAAGACGTTTCTCACATGTAACTAAAATAAACCCAGTGTGTGCACACAAATGCAACAAGGAATGCATGCCTGCCCTGACAATTATTAATGTTCATGAAGCTGGGAACTAGGGGAATAAATGAGTGGTTAACCTAGCTACCTTGGATGCTGGTAGCACTGTAGTCATAGTGGCATGGAGCTCAATACAAAAACTATCTGTGACATCCCTATGCTAGCCTACTTCACTTGTATGCCACCAGGGCAGGTACAGCTCAGCTAACCCTACAACATGAAGTGCATGGCAAATACTAGGCCAAAAATTGTCACCATGATACACTGTGGCTTTCAACAAAACAATTTTTGGAAAGGTAATAAAAGAAAAACGTCTTCTCAAGTGTTTTTGAGAAGAACCACAATGTAAAATCTGTATGGAAGGTAATCACATTCTCACCTGATAAGGAAGTTTTCTTCATTAAATGAGTTGTGAAAGTCTGCTTGCAATTAGACAGAACAACACCAGGTACTACAGATACATTTTCTGGGCCCTGGTTTGTTGTAACCAGATTCGATAAACGCCCCTCTAAGCACAGCAGCCAGGTAGGGCCTGGATCCAAAGCACATGCTGAGGGCTTTTAGCTCTGGATAGCGTCAAGAGGATTGGACTGAGGTACTACTAAGAAAGGCCTTGATATCCAGATAGGAGAGGTCATAAAAGCTATATGAAGGGAAAAAAGCCAGAAGATTGAGCTGGCTTGCAAGTAAGTTTCCAAGGTCAGAGCATTTTATTTAAAAAGCAATCACAAAACTTGTTACAAATGCTGAGGGACCTACGAAAGGATTAGGCAATTTTGTTAGTTGTACAAACCCTTTTATGACAGCAAATCTGCCCTTAAGCTAATAAGTCTTGGGTGACCGTAATATCTGAACAGAGTGCAAAGTGACTCTTCCCCTGCAAACAATGATAGGAAAAATGTTGCTTGGCTTTGAAGAGAGGCCCATTGTGTTCAGTAAGATGCAAAGGCATCTTGTTTAGATTCTCGAAGGGAGTCTCAGGCTGGGAGGCTGGCTGGGAGTCTGGGCAAAAAACAGTGGGGGAGGAGGCTGAGGATGACGACTGTGGCAAAAAAACATTAACGGTTAAAAGGGTAAGAGGAAGGTGGCAAGGGAGGAAAGTGACCTAAAAGCAGTTACATTTTCAGGAATGTATTCATGGATGTCTGTGTATGCCGTGTGCACGCATGTGCTGTACTTGAACTCAAAAGCAGCATATTCTTGTTGCAATTACTCAAAGGTAAGTATCCTTAGTTTCAATAATCACAGCTACACATATATATCTTGTGTGCTTATATTTGTCTTTCCTCCCCTGTGTACATGGTTTTCCTTGGTAAGATGCCATGATACTACCATAATTTTTACTGAATCTCCCTTTTACAGTTGCTAATCATTTTCCAAAATGCTGTATTTGTTTTTAATTTTTCCACAATTGATCTTGGCTAAAAAGAATGTTTTAAAAACTTGCAAAGTACACCACAGGGAAGTATGTGTATTTTGATCTTTACATACATCTTTTTATCAATCTGCATGTTTATATTTCCTTCTTTATGGGCACAGAGAGCAGAATAGAGACAAATAAATAAAAAGAAACATGACATTGCTAATATAAATGACCAGGCCATTGCTTCAGTGTCAGAATGCAATTAGATCTGACCTGGGACTGGAATTCACTTCTCAGCAGGCCTGCTTAATGATTAGTTTTATTGTTTCTTCATCACCCCTACTGGGGGGTTCATTTTTACTGGTAATGGAAAAAAGACTGTTGCCCCTGGATAAAAAGCTGGTCATGAAAGACAAAGGGCTTATTGAGGACTGCTAGGCATTTCGGCCTGCATACCACCTCTTCTTTTGCTGTCCTGGCTGACAGCAGGAAAAACAATGAAAGAGGTCAGACCCTTGAAGGGCCTTTAGGGTAAGGAGCATCGCAGTGCACACAGAAATTAGCTGGAGAGGCTTTTATAGCATAGAGCAGTTCTGATCACTGTGGTAAGACAAATAGAACGAGAATTTTTGCAGCAAGATATTGCAGGTACAAGGCATTGCTAGTATGATTAGTATTGCGCCTGAGACAGTAAGCATGGTTAGCAATATAACTGTGGTTTGCAAACACCTGCTCACATTCCCAATCCCAGCATGCAGGTACAAGTACACTTCTAGCAACAGATAGAAATTTCCCAACAGCTGCGACAGGTAAAGACTAGTTTAAACCCTTTGCAAAACCTGTGTGCCGGCTGCTACCTGTTCGGAAGTGCTTCCAAAGGGGTTTATTATAAACCCTGGCATAAATAAGAAGAATACAAATAGTTCCTGTTTGTTTGCTTTACTTCACTGGGTACATGAAACATGTGGTGTGACTCACAAAGTTGTAAGATGAGTCTGAGGCAGAGTTACAGACATTGTACTATCTGATGTTATGAGATGTAACAGGTGTCTGTGAAGGCAGTTTCCCCATCTGGAAACAGCGCTTCGGGGAATTTAGGCTGCTGGTGGAGGAAAGACTGGTTGATTTACACTAGTGATGACAGGTGTGTTGCGAGAAGATTGGAATTGGTGGTTCCTTCAGCTGAACATCCATAGGCTGAGGTGCATATTGAAACCACAGTAAATAAAAGTCTGACTTTGCAAAAACTAAACTGGAAACTTCATGTGAACAGATATGAAGCTGAGAGTCTTGCCAGAGCAATGACACTGCTCCCTCCTCACATCCGTTCATCTGGACAGAAATAAAAATGAAATAAAACTTTAAAAAATATCTTGATACTCTAGGTACAAGACTACCCATTGGTGTAAATTAGAGATCATTCAAGGACCTCATGAACATTTTTAAATAATAGAATCAGCAACAGCACAAGTCAAGAGGGTGTTAAAATTACACAGTATGCATGTAAAGAAAACGTGGTCAACTATCAACCTCAGATTTGCTCTTTCAGATTAACTGGAAATAACTATGGCCTTTAAATTTGACTAAATTCTGAAATGAAATGGAAGTATAGGACCTGAAATCTGAACAAACCAGGAGCTCACTGGTGTCTGTAGCGTGGGTATTCACCTGAGAGTCAGGTCCTCAAAAAAAATGGTTTCCCGATCTATTCCATATGGGCAATTATGCCCAAACATTCCTAATTTATATAGGTAGTTATCAATCTCTTATAGATAACAGTCATGGTGCCAATTAGCACTCAAACTGTGCATGCACTGGCACAGACATGTCACTTGGTATCCCTACACTGTGTGAAATTGACAAGAAGTTTCAAACAATCAGATTTGGAGTGAAACAGCTGGGAGTGCTGGTAGGAGCTGGAGATCAGCATTGAGCCTTGTGGCAAATTTCTGACAGTCCTGTGGTTTCTTCTGTGTCCTGCAGGCAGCACCACTGCCACCACGGTGTCTTCTCTGCACAAGGCGTTGGAGCAAATGAGTCTCCAGAAAGCAGGACAGAGCATCATTTTCTGTCAGGAAATGTGCTTTAAGAGGACCTCTGTGCTATTCCCTCCAAGTCATCTGCCCAAGAGCCTGGATGGTTACTCTTTGCTCTGATTTGGAGGTTGCCCAGAAGAATGGTGAGCATGTATCCTTCTTGAGTGGATTGTGCAAGACTTAGAGCCAAATCCTGTTGGCACAGAGACTTGACAGGACATCTGTGCAGAGCCATGCCCAAAGAGACTTCTCTTGATGTTTCCTATCTTTTGCAAAGCTGGTATATCCGGATTTTGGTGGCGTAAGCTAGACTCCCTGTGAGCTGCCTGGCTGCAAATCAGGTCAGGGCAGGTTGGAGGGCTATTTGCCTTGTTCAGTGCTTTGTGTGACTTCTAGAGGCAAGGTCTTCACTCCCTATACCTATACCTATACCTATACCTATACCTATACCTACACCTATACCTATACCCTGTGCTTATATACACATAATAGTCTGAGGAAATTCCCCATTGCTCTCCCACTCCATCTGGGCTTTGCCATGTGCATGGGTGTTTGTGAATCCTCCTGGTTCCTTCTAGTTCTGTAGGCTCCCTACAGGAAGAGTATATCTAAGCGTTTGAGAATACATTAAGGAAACAAGGTTAATATCTATAGGCCCTGCTTGCAGTACAGAGTCTTTGGAAAAGGACAGACCTTTTCCATTCAGACACTAGGGCACATGAACCCCAAAGAGGCAGGTATTTCCTCCTCTCTCCTAAGTTAGCTACCTGCTAGGGATTATTATTAGTCTGGGGGTGGAGTCTGTAAGGTGATTGACCCATGCTTTCGCTTGGCTCACATTTTCTCTTCATACTCCCTGGGTACCCCTCTGCTACAGGACTAGCAAATAGTGGTGTGAGTCAGGCAGTGCTATGTATCAGAGTTGTCAGGTAGGCATGGCACAAATGGGATGGGCAAAAAGCAAAGCACTAGAAAAGGGGTTATTGGGAATGTCATTGGGTTTTATGAGACTGATGTCATGCTTAAAGGGTGCTGTAGGCTATCGTGCATCATTACCGGAGAAACCTAACAGGTCATGCTTTACATAGAAAATGATGGTCTCCAAAGGTATCAATACTTTAAACTCACATAGAGTTTGGTGAACAAGTAGGAAATAGTGCTAAATATGTTTTTTGGGCAAGCCTCACAGAAAAAACTATCTGTGGGATAACTGAAGGTTAAGCTCTAGTCTTCAGCATCTTGAATGACTGACTCATTCTTTCTCTGTCTGTTCCTTCCAACAGTTCCTTTCCTGGGATCCTAGTTTCCTGGGGATGAAGAGAGATAGTGGCAGAAGGAGAGCTCTGAATGCCACCAGAATGGAAGGAAAAAGCTGTTGTTTTGCAGATCTCTAGACTGGTGAATGCAGCTAGTCCTGGTGTTTCACAAAAGGACGGAGACAATATGGTGTCTGCCTTGTCATTTGGCTGAATTACACACTAAAGTCATTTATAACAAAGGGGAAAAGGTGTATTGTTAGTAATTCTTATGTTAAGGAGTGAACTTAACTTGCTGATTTAGCATCCACTTCCTCTTATAAAAGGAGAAAATGACAGAGGAGAGGTGGGAGACTTGGCAGGGAGCAGAGGAGACAGTATGAGCATTTCAGCATCATTTCAGCCAGATTTCTGCTAAGTTTGGTGGCTGCATTATCTCTTTTTTTTTTTTTTTCCTTAAATGGAGTGGCAGGCCCAGCACACTCAGCAGGGCTGCTGTATCAATTCACCATGAAGCAGTGTCAGGCTCAGGGATGGAGAACAGTGAAGCCTCTATGGAGTATTTGCTGAAAAACTTGATAAGAGCAGAGGCAAAACTGTAGAGGACATTAGGAAATATGCAAATACAAGATAAAATCATGTCACCTTAATTTCCTAAACTTGGTTAAATTAGTTGCTGCTTGGTCACTTAATCTTGTTTTTTGTGATTATTGATGTTTTGCCCACTTCCTGTGGTTTGTACACAGGCTGCACTGTCAGAATTTTTGAGCCTGGTCACATTCAGCTCTGCAATGCTGAAGATCCCGTGAAGGTAACTCAGCCTGAGTGACAACTTCCTCCATGGCACTGATGGCATTTCTGAGTTTATGGACACACATGCTGGTTTTATGAGACCTTGCAAAAACCAGATGGGGTTGCTGGTGATTCAGAATGGCAGTGTCATGCTGGTCTGCCATGTAAATCTCTTGTTGACGTATATGAAGACCGTCATACTAATAAAACGGAGGATGCTAGTAACGTGCTGTTGCCCTGCCTTTTCGTGAGGAAAAGTCGGTTAGAAAACAAGGAAAATGTGAAGGGGTGCTTACTGCTCCAGAACAGCTTGTCCATGACTGTCGCATTGTTAATTAAAGCTATGTCTGATGAGCTCAGCAATCTTCTCACCAGATGGGAAACCATCAGCTTAAGTATACCAGACTGTACACCAAAGAGTGGTGATTCATAACGATGAGTCGGAAAACCCTCACACTGCGTAGACAGCTGTCTAGAGTGAGCCAGGAGGGAGCACTGAACTTTAGCTAGGATGTGCCTGAAGTCATAGCCATCACCAAGCCTCAGCAGGGTTTGTGGGAAGATTCCTCTATCTAGCTGTGATCTATGTCCCAATATCCTCTTTGAAGTGTGCAAAAGCAAGCAGACAACTGCTCTTCCACAGTGTAACCAGAGAGAAAGCTTGTGGCTTAGAATGCTTGTCTAGATGCGGGAGATGTGGACTCTGTCTTCTCCTCAGTCTGTACGAAGTAACTACATCCTCTTCTTAGGCTGTCTCCCTAAAATGATGTCCTTTTACCAAGTGTGAGATGGGATGACCTGGAGCAGTTTCTTGTTTGTACCACTGTCAGTTGCTTGCAAGGACCATGAAATTCATTGAACCAGAGTGTGCAAAAAAGCAGCTGACTGTTGCTTAGTGCTTAAGGCATCCTGTTGGGAGAGAAAAATCCTGCTTCCAGGCCAATGTCTGTATATTATTAACTTGGTGATGAATGAGAAATGCAAAGGTGCCAGTGATACGAATTCCCCTTCCTGCTCCATTTAAAGAGTGTTCACAACTAGAGGCTTCAGTTTGTCAGTGTGTATTGAGCTTGTTCTGAAAAAACCTGTTGAATTTGTCTCCTTGAAGGATGCAAACTGAGACAAACTTTGTTTCTAAATCATGACTCTATTCAGGAGTATAGCTGTTTATCAACTCAGATTCTGGCAATTTTGCACTTTTGTAGAAGTAAACTTTTGAAACCTGATGTGCTTTGTGTCAAGTAAGAAGAGTTCCCGGACTTTAGACATCCTCAATTTTAGGCAGGTTTTTTGTCACTATTGTGTATTTAGATGCCTCATATTCACTTCCTTCTAGTTGCAAGGGTCTGTGTCCTCAGGCATATTTGTACAGCTTTTTGTGGAGTTCTTTGGCCTATGAGTGCTTTGTCGCTACTTGATATTTTTAGTGGTATTTTCTATATCACATTGTGAATCTTTGATTTTTTGGCTCTGTTTATTTGGTTGAAAGAATCAAACTGAAAGAAGAAACACTCTCCAAAGTTTAGTGTATGTATTTCCCCAAAACATTTTTTCTGTGGAAATGAGGCTGTGAGGTGTGCGAATATTTTATCTACAAACCCAGAAATACTACAGAAACAGCTCTTTTGATTGTTACCTAAACTTCTAACATCAGCTAAGATTAGCCATTGGCTGTTTAAAATCCTGAATTTGGAATTTTGAGAGAAGTGTGCTGTCAGTTTTGAGTTGTATAGTTAAAGCTGTATTTTCCCAAAGTCAAAAGAGCTTCTTGCCCTTAATTAGAATATGAACATAATACTGTAAAAACAGGCTTTTACTTTTTCCTGACCCTGGTAAGAACTTTTGTGTTCTTTTTCCTTTTATAGGCTTACTTAGAATTAAAAAAAAACCAAACAACAACCTAACAAAACACCCATGAGGTTAAATGATCCGTACACAGAAATGTGAATAAAATGTTCTAAGTGATTCCTGTTTTCCAAAAATCATGTAATTCATTGACTGACTCATGTTTTATAGCATATTAAGCACTGCATGCTGATGGCTGTCAGGTGTCAGTAAACTGTCAGCTTAAAAGTTGCCTCTTTAAGTAGTCCCAATCAAATGAATTGCTCACTGTGAGCAAGGGTGGATTCTGGCCCTGTGTTTGCTGAGACAGTCTTGGTTGAGGTTGTTACGATACTACTGGTGTCTGGCTCTGTCTCCTGTGGTACATTTTTCCCTGCCATGGCCTGGAAAAAAGCGGTTAGAGGTAAGACTAAGAGGGGGTTCCAGAGAGTCAGTGAGTCTGAGGCGTTATCTAAACAAAAATGGTACCAATTTAAATGAACCTATTTAGAAATAGAGGTTGCTGATTTAATGCCATTCTCTCTCTTTTTTTTTTTTCTAGAACGAAATCTCAAGAGAAACATTATTCATGCCAGTACCGTTTATACTGTTTCTAATGGCTTTATTTTCCCCTTTGTACTGTCAATGGCACTTGTTTTGTAACACTTCTGTGCATATTCCAGCATATTCCTGGATGGTAAACCAGGAACGGAGTCCCTTACTGCTTTTGCCTCTTCATTTCTTCTTTCATACGTTATTTCCTAACCCTTCTGGTGATAGTCTGAATATTTAGCATGACTGTTAGTGTTTGCTCATTCAGGACCAGTTAGCAGATTCTCCAATAGGCTTGTTTATAGAGACGTTTCAAATAATTTCTCTTGTTGTGCAGGGTAGTACATTAAGTGAGGAAAGGGCTTTGCAGCTGTAGAAGGATCCTACCAAACTTAAAATCTGCCACACCGAAAGGCAAAATAGCTGATTTTCACATAGAACTTTCCCTATATCTAGATATTGGCTCACGAATGACAGTAGGAAAAGGTTTGTTATATACTGAAAATATTCTTTAGCAATGTATTCTACATGAGTCAAGAGCTATAAGGATGGACCAAAGTAAAAATCCACGTCTTTAGGTTATTTTTTTTGTTGTTGTTGTTGCCAGCAGCATTCCTGGCACCTCCAGGAAGACTTAGTGATAAGCACTGGTAGAGATGTCCCCAAGAAATACCTCTTGTGAGCAGGCTTGCATGTTAAACCACATGACTTCGAGGTTTCAAAGAAGGTGTGGCATCAAAATGGAGAAATCTCAGCAGCAAGCTGGAAGAATGACTTTTTTTTCCCCTTTGTAATAATGACAGAGCTGTTATTACATTTGGCCCAGGGAATGGATTGGAAGTGTTTCTCAGAAGGGAAGTGTTTCCAGCTCTGTGTCTCTTTCAAGAACTCCATTCCCATGTACTTGCTGGAAACCTTTCAGGAAACCACATTCCCTTTCCCGTCCTCGTTCAGCAATACTGTCCTCCCCAGCCAGAGCAGCTCACAGACCACTGTACTGGCTGGGACTGAGAAAGGAATGTGACAACGAGAGGGCAAAAGTGTTGGCACTTCCAGTGCCATCCTATACTCCCTTTCAGAAGAAACCTCCCCTGCCCCTCCACCCCCCAACCTTATTAAAGGGTTTTCACATCCATGAACATGTTTAGAGAGATCTACAGTCTGTAATTTTCCTGCATGTGGTGGGGGAAGAATGTGATTTTAGCTGGAAACAGTCACATGGCCAGACCCTCAGCCTTGTGTGCCTGATGCTTCTGAGGTCACGTTGTGCTGTGTTCATTTACACTGGCTCAGTATCTTGCTCCCTGAGCTGTCCATGATGGCCCTAAATGGTAGCTGGTGCCTGACAGTACCTGCATGTGGCTGAAACACCACTGCTAGGCAGAGGAATGCCCTGAAAGCTTGTGCTAGTGCCATTTTCCAGACAATCAACAATTCAAAGAAAAACCAGGAGGTGGAGAAATGCTGTTTATGTTACAAGTTTCAATAAACAAGATAAAGGGGACAGGAATAAGAGAGGCGATCAAGGAACTGTTAATGACTTGGAGGACAGAATCATATTAGAGACCGAAATGTAAACTTGTTTTGCTATTGCTAAAAGCCCAGGAGAGACACATTTCATTCTGTAGAGAAATATTCTGAATACTGCTTTTTTCTGTCACAACAGCAGGCAACTGAGCTTGAATCACAGAGTCTTTTTTATCCTCTCTTTAAATGAAACAACTAATTAAAAGAGAACACAAGGCAGGATAATACAGCCAGCTCTGTTAGTTTAGACAGAATGAGTTATTGGGCAATGCCATCTCAGCACAGAACAATCCCTCCTAGCTTCTGTTCCACAGGAACAGTTAAACCTTCCAGCCATTGCTGTTAGAATGACTGTGCTGTTTTCTTATTCTTTATTTTTATGCTGTTTTATTTGCTTGTCGTTTTTACTGTTTGTATTGTGTGGTGCATGGGTGGTAATGATTAGATAGTAATTCTCAACACAACTGTTTCTCTTGAAGCAGACATTTACCCACCCTGAGACAATTGCTCTCCAAAGCTGAAGGAAAAGAATATGGGAGGGAAGTCTCACAGCCGTTGAAGTCAAAGAAAACTCTCTCATTGAGCTCAGTGGGCAGGAAGAGTGTGAGACAGCTATTCTTTCCATGTTTTGAAAGACTTAAGAAGCTGAGGTCTGGAAAAATTAGGATAGGTAGGTGACTTTTGGAAACTATTTGGAAGCTGCAGGTGCACAGTAGCTCTAAAAATTACCATGCTTACTTAGGCATCAGAAATGGTTTTGGGGGACATGGTTTCTGTAAAGGAGGTTTTTTGTTTTTGTTTTATTTTTTTCCCTTCATGTAAGTGGTTTAGATTGTGGACATTTGGTTAAGTGGGCAAGGGTTGGGAAACTGAATTTTATTCCAGCTCCTGATGCTCATTTAATGTGTCCCCTTGCAGTAGCTGTTAACTCTGTTGCACTTGCAACTCATCTGTAAACTGGGAATAACAGTGTTGCCTGCTTGAGTTTTGAAAGCCTAACTAAATAATGTTTGCAAGAAACTATGTGAAGCCAAAGTCATTCTGGGGCTAATCAGTTGCAGAGATTGAGCAAACACACAAAATTGTCTATAACTTGACACCATATACATTTCCTTTACAGAAGTGGTTCCCAACCTTCACTGGCCCATGGGAAGCCCAGAGAGCAAGTAACATGCTGCATATAACATATGCTTTACTCTTTTCCAGTTTTCTCCATTTTAACTCTTTAATTTCTAGCAGCCACCAGCAAAGGAGGCAGAATGGAGAATTGCTACTTCACCTGGATTTTAGAACTCTAAATGTTATCACACTTTGAGTGAATTCATTAAGGCATTAAATAGGGGTTAAGATTTTTTTTTGCTGTGGGAATGAATTTTGTACCTGACTCTTTAAGGAAAAATGAAGGGTTTCTTTTTGTGTTTGTATAAAACATGTTGTTTAAAATATCTCATGACTTTCATTGTAAAAAAAAAAAAAAAAGTCATCACCTTCACTTCATTCTATTAACTCAACTTATTTTCAGCTTCAGCTGTGCAATATTTATCACTCTCTATTGTCATGTATTAAGCAGCTGCATAATGGCAACGTTTTTTTTTTTAAAAAGCCTGAAAACAGTAAAAGCCAAATCCAGTCCAGAAGTGAAGCTCCTGGAAGGTGAGAACAGTGTAATGAGTAAAATGCCATTCAGAAGAAAGTGTTTGCAGAAGGATTGTGATGTCAAAGCAACAAGTTTATTTACAAGATTTTAGAGATTAAAATCAGAGTAAAGGATTGAAATGTTCAAGGTCTGAAGCTTCAGTAAAATTTGTTTTCCACTAGTAGTCAAAAAGCTAAATGATGTAGTTGGTTTGTATTACAGCAACAAAGTCAGAAGGCTTAAAGCAAACTGAAGAACAGGGATTTTGAATCATGGCAAGATCCATCTGAAAGGTTGCTGAACCTTACAATCTTTTTGCTCTTGTGTCATTCACACACTGCCTTCAGTTATGGTAACATGTTAAATATTTACAATGTCTTTCAATTTAAATCACTTGAAATTAGCAATCATAGTCTCAATCAAGACTCAGATAGCCTTGGCCATAACTGCTACCCTCCTTTTCAAAGAACCATCACAATAATAATATGTAGCAGTCACCTTGGTAAAGTGATTTGAAACCTTCTGGACAAAATATGCTTCATAGGTAGTCACAAATAAGTAACCGCAGCTGTCACCCCCACCAAATCTGACTGCTAGTCTGCCCCAAAGCAGTGTCAGCAGCATCAGCAGCTGCTACTCTTCTCCCAGTACCATGGGCCTTCAAAGTTGGTGCCTTTTAGTCCTGTCCCATCCCATGTGTTGTTCTGAGGATGCAGAACCTCCTAGGATGAGAGGCTAATACCAAATCTTTTGCAGCAGTGTCCGTAGGGAGACGAAATTGTCAAACAGTATTTACCATGAAAATGGATTCATATTCATCATTTTAAATGACTAAAATATCCTTATAGGCATAAGCTGCAAAGTCAGTGCATCTGTCTCAGGGGTAAAGTGATATGCCACCCATATAGCGGTGAGACATAAATAATCATGCTACAGGTCATATCTTCTATTAAAGAGCCTAATGTCACTTGTTTCAAGCTGAAGAGAAATAATCTGTAAAAAACAGGATTGGTAGGCATCTGATGTAAAGTAAGACCCCTGCTTTGTGTTCTTTTTACATCAACCAACTAATTGATTCAACCATTTTAGCCAAAACAATGTTTAAATCCCATTTGGTTATGACTTGCAAACATGTCTCCTGACTTAGTATGTATAGAATCTGCATTGCTGTGTGTGTGTTTCTAAAATAAATTGTATTTTCATTTTCTGTGTGTGACCCTTCCTGACTCTTCTCTGAATAGTCTGCATATGAGCAAAGACATGTTCATCTTGTGCACTGGATATAACAGTCAAACAAGTCTGTTACTCCTGTACTTTATAGGTGAACCTCCAGATCTCGCCATCTCTCATTTTCACTAAATAAAATCCCTGAAATTTGTGCTCTGTTGCTGCCTTTTAGTATGAGGAAGTGGTGTGGTGGATGACGCACAGACTGGACTCCAGGGGAGCTGAGTACTATTCCCATCTCTGCCATTTGCTGGGTTATATCCTGCAACTTATTTAACATTTTTGTGTTGCAGTTTCTCCAACTGTGAAAATGAGGCTAGTGGGCCAGCATGTCTCACTGAAATTAATAATGGATTCCTATTGAGTTCATCGGTACTTCAGTACTTTGAGATCTGTGGGGAAAAAAAAAGCTAATTGTTGCTTTTAATACTTTTTCCTTTGTTCTCATTCACTAGTCCTACCTCACATGAGCATGATTCAGATTTATTCTTAGTCATTTATTCTCCTCTTTTATCAGTATGAAACGTAACCTCTTATACAAAGATTCATCAGCATTTTTATAATTATCATTTCCACTTAATCCTTTTCTAATGTTTCAAAAATATTTCTTCCTCTTAAATTACTGTAGTATAATGGAATGACACTTCCTTACCTCCTTGTAATGTAAGACAAATGGAAGCGACGAGACAGTATTATTCAAAAATGTTCAGGTTACAAAACAATATGTGTTAGTTGACATGCCCCAGAGAGATATGGCTGACCAGCTGCTCTGGGTGAAGCACATAAGGAGAAAAATCCTTTATTAATGGTGTACTCTACAGTAGGTAGGATCTGAGGAATTGTACAGAAGTGGGCTCTTTCTCATCCCTTCCCTATAAATGAAATAAGGAGTGGATTGAGTTCCTAAAAGTTTGGTGGACACATACACAGTGCACCAATACATAAGGGACAGTTATATTGAGGGAGGATTTCAAGCTTGGGTAACCACTATATCTTGCATTTTCTTTGGCTTCCTTTAGTCAACTCAAGACTGTGGGTGAGACTTTCCAAATATAGAAAACTGAAATTCTGACCAAAAAATACACACATTCTCAGGAGTGGATTGAAGCAGGATTCATGCATCTGGGCCTTAGGCTTGGAGAAGGCCTGTGTAACCACAATGTTTGGATTGAAGTATCCAGCAGCATGAGCTCTAGTGTTAGATAGGGTTGGGGAGGTGGGAGGTAGAGCTGACAGACTATGGAGGCGGTTCAGCCATGGGAATTTTTGCTGTAAATTGCATGGATTTGGTTAGTTTATTGCACTGCTTGGGTTTGCTTTGAGGCATGCTGATTGGCTTGACTCCAGGCCTTTTTAAGTCTTACTCTACACCAACAGTGGGTCACTTTGTCCTGCAAATTGTAAACTCGTAGAAAATGCACTTACTCTGTTTCTAATGTGAGATGGAAGACAAGAGAGCCATGATAACAGATGAACAGATGTAATGATATAAACTCATTGAATAGTTTAGGTTGTGACAACAGTTTGAGACTCTCTCCATCAACTTTCTTTTTCAGGCTAAACTGGCCCAGCTAGCCAAGCTGTCCTCTCAAGTCACTTACTCCAACCCTTTGTCCACCTTGGTGGCCCTCAGCTTTGCTTGCTCCAGTTTGTTAGTGTCCCTGTATTTGATGCAGTACTCCAGATGTGCTCTCACAAGTGCTGAAGAGAGGGAAATAATCACTTCCTTGACTTGCTGGGTATTTTCTTAATAAAACAGCCCAGTCTGAGGTTAGCTTTTAATGCTGCAAAGGTGCACTGCTGACTCACATTCAGTTTGTCCTCTGGGACTCCCAAGTCCATTTTGCAAAGCCACATTCTAATCAGTTGGCTTCAAGTTTATCCCAGATGCCAGACTTAGTATTTGCCTTTGTTGAACACCATGAACTCCTGTATAGCTTTAGGTACAGGTGCTCGTTTTGCACAGACAATGCATAATTGCAAATACAATTACCTGCTTGTACATGATTCCACTAGCTTTACAGACACATTTGGTTGGTTTTGTTGATGTCATTGTTTCAGAGAGCAATCAAACAGTAAAATTCTTAAACTTTATATAGGAAAGGTGATTTCTCTGGGTGTATTTAGAAGACTTCTAATGATAATCATCTCCGTTAGGTGGGATTCTGTTTCGTTTTCCACTTGCTCTCCTTGACTTTTCCCATTTTTAGATAAGCGCAGTCAGAACTACATGAGGTATATTGGCATAATCAGTAACACAGACTTGTCTGGACCTCAGGAGATAAGCATGCACCGTATCAGCAGACGGCACCTAAGAGTGCTTTTCAAAGAAAAGAAGCTTCCTTCTGTTGTCTTTATTGGAGGTCAAAATGCTGATTGGCCTCCTCGAGAGTCAGAGAAATTCCTCTGAAGACCCCTTTAATTGCATTACAATTATACAGGAGACTGCACTAGCAGGACTATTTTATTTCCAAGCCATTCCATGATTTCTCAGAGGTGATGTGGTTTTGGAATCTCTGTGGCAGGTAAAACCCCTCTTGTGGCAACCTCCAACAGAAAATGTGCCTGAAAAGGCATATCTAATTGATTTAGAGAAAATTAAGTGCTTTCTGAAAAAAATGTTCTCACAGTGTAAATCTCTCAGAAATCAGGAATCCAGAGGAATGTGTTCATCAGCAAGGAGTTACAGGACAACATCAATCTTTAATAACTACAAAAGACAAAACATTCAGAATAATTTGATTTTACAGACATACGTTATTTATTTCACAATTTACAGCATAAAATAAACATTCTCATTTTCAAGTGTTCTGAGGGATGCTAAAAAACTGAAAATCAGGTGATTTTCTGTAACAGTGGCCTAGGTAAGAGCTTTTGAGCTTAACTCCCCTTAAAAAATAAATGGAATGAGATGGATTAGAAACACTCTGGGATTATTCAAATGCCAGACCCGAGTCTGGGTTTGGGCTGTGTGTAAATTTTGTTTGGTTTTTCCTAGGTCAATGAGAGATGAAGTCCCTAGCATTCTTGTGGGAGACCCTGTATTTCATACTGTTCTGTCATTCTTTCAGAGATCTGGAGTTTATCCACTATTTCCTGCAGAGAAAACCTAGGTAAAAACTGTCTAGATAAACTCAGTGAAGGGAAATGCATTTCAGTAAAAACGAATCAAGAAGTCTTGTTCCAGTGATTTAATAAAGGCAACAGGTTATACCTTTATTGACTCTGGCTTATTTCCTCTATATAAAATAAGACTTTTTGCTGCCTTTGATAATAAAACATTTACCAGAATCTTATTATTGTTATTGGTAGAAGTCCTTTCAGTGTATAACTGTTAGTACAAGAATGAAGAGTTCTGGGTAAAAAGTTGAAGGAAAGATATGGGTGGAAGTTAACATTTGTTAAATGTAATTAATATATATGAAAACACAAAATGTTTGTTTTTCAATTTCCTATCACATTTTCCATCTGGTGTCTGCAAAGCTTTTAAACTTCCACTTCCTCTGTGCAGTTTTGCAATATTCCTAGTCACAGGAAGTAAGAGGAAAAGCTTTATGAGGGATATGTTACAAATAGACTGTACATAGGTGTTTGGACAAAATAGCTGGGCTCAAATCTGATCTGGTGTAAAATGAAGGCTCTTCAATGGATGTGTGCCATTCAGCTTGTTTGTGACCTGGTGCTGCATTCTGCAGTACTGGTTATTTTTTGTAAATATTGCCATTATTTTTTCCCAATGTTTTTCATCTGTGTTCTCAAAGTACTTTATTAAACAACAAAAAAGGTCTTTACAGTTTTAAAAATTGATAACTGTAACTACAATCTGTGCCTAAGAAATGCTTCAGAGGGCAAGAGTTGGTAGCAGACTTCACTGATGTGCAGAGCCAGATCCCTTTATTCCCAGTCAAACCCGCCATCAATATACTGCTTCCCAGTGTTTTGTAAACAGAATGAATAAAAGCAAGCTCTCAGCACCTTGTGAAGTAAGAATAAAGAGACCAATTATAGCTTTGGGTCTTGATTGCAAAAACATTAGTCATAAGACTCACAAATATAACAGGAACACAAAGGTGCTGGTGAATTGCATTGTTGTACTCAGATTTCCCTCAACAACAATAGGAATCCCAGATCCCAGTAAGGAGAGGGACCATTACTCACATAATTTTGTAACAGCAACACTGAGGTTATTACAATGTACATGTTACGTTGCAAGGTCATAGAAGCCTACATAGCACCGTTTTTTCTTTTTCTTTTTTTTCCTTTACATTTTTTCTTTCATCACTGAAGCCAGATAGACCCTTCTAGTGTGAAATTTGAGAGGAGAGCCAAGCTTTCTCTCCTCTAAACATTCCAAAAGATTGATGAGCTCAAAATCTACATCAGGATCAGCATCCAAGTTTTGCAAATGGCATCTGTCTTACTAATTAGCTGATCCAAGCCTCCAGATCTCAAACTCCAAATATAAATATTCCATGACTTTAATCTCTCTCCAGTCCAGCTACAGGATACTTATTAGCTCTTTCGAATTTCACTTCCTATTAATTTTACTTTTTAGAAAAGTAAATTAATTGTCATACAAGCATAGTGGTTGAAGTCGTTTCATTCCTCCTGAAAGCTTGAAAACATTAATTCACAAAACTTTCCTCCCTATTGTGCCTTCTCCTGTCTCCCCTTTCCCAGCCCACAGGTATAAGAAAATAATCTTGCAAGATGAGCCTTACAAAGTCCATGAATATAAGCTTGTAAATCTGGTGCTTGAACAAGCTCTATTATTTTTAACTGCTTTTGTGTAAGACAAGAGGCTATGTAAAGAACAGGATGTTTTGAACACTGAACTCTGGTGCATTACCTAATACTACTGCTACAGATTTGATGTAATTTCTCTGCAGGTGTCGAAGGCATGCTACTGAGATGTTAAACGTTTGGCATATATAAACCCAGTGAACTTTCTGATGGTTATTTTATGAACAGAAATGCCGAGTTTGCAGTTTGTACTGTAGACAATTTCTATTACAACATAGTTTATTCTTGCAGAATTTTTAGATTTTATGTAACATACTTTTTTTTTCCTTTTTTTTAAAAAATCTCTGCTTTTTTAGGAGATGCATAAAGGGAGACACCTGTCTTTTCCTTGTAACATGGGGCTGCTGCATCTTCTTTAAGTAGGGAAGAATAATTGCACTGCAGGTTGCTCTGCAGCCAGGTTCTTGGTTGCTCGTCTTGTCTCAGTCCTTGAGGGAAATTCACTGATACAGAAAGTAATCCTTCCAAATAATGCAGGTGTCAGAGGTCTGTGTAAGAGGGAGACTTGGCAGAATTTTTCTGTGGAAGTTTACACAACATCTGCCCACACAATGGTTGGACAGTACTGTCCTTCCTTCAGTTGTCAGGTGCATTGGAATGTGTATAGAAGGAAACCCGAAGAAAATAGGAGATCCAAGATTCTAATGCAAAGTTAAAAGGCAGTTGTGGTTGGAAGTACGAACCATCATTTCTTTTGCAGGCAATCTTTCTTGAGTTATAAACATGGGGTTAAGTGTCTGCACTTATGATACGCATACAAACAAGGAATTGATTTTACATTGTAAAAAAAAAGGCTAAAACCAAAGTGGAAGAACGCCACTGCTGCAGGTTAGGAGTATAATACTGAGAGGGGTTTCTCTGAAGAGGGACTGCACTGTTTGCTCTGCTGTTCCTATCTCTCTCACTGGTTCATTTTCAACACCCTCTTCATGCTTCACTCATTTTCTATCCTGGCTTTTAGATACATTCCTCCATGGTCACTTAGCATTGTCTGATATCATCTTACTATCATACATGGTTCTTTACAGACAGCTATTATCAGCTTTACGCTCACTTATTCTCAAATTAGTGCCATTATTGTGGTGGATGAGCTAAGAACTGTGTTGCTCTTGGTGTCCTCTAAGTATCACATTTCCCCTGGGCCAATCATTCAACATTGGGTGGGAAAAGTTGCATTCCTCACTAAACTTAGCTACTGTCTAATGAGAGCCGTCTGTGTTGCCTTTCTGCATGGAAATGCTGGCCGTTGAAAACACCTGTTCCATCACCCAGTTCGTATTTCTGTCACTGTAAGACAAGTCCCTGTTGTACATTGACCAGTGCTTTGGCCAGTCTAATTTTAAACAGTCTTTTTTTGAGGTCGTTTTGATCCTAATCTTGTCATCCTGGTTTGATACACTTGTTTTATGTCCAGTTTGTGCTGCTGTAAGTGACTGTTACAAGGCATAAAGCAACAGTGAGAACCCTTTTAGAGGGCTAACTGGGGAACTGGCTGGGACACTGAGATAAGAGTGTCCCAGAGTGACTCCTTCTGGTTGGCATAGAAGAGCTGGCAATGTGACACATATTTGTTGGGCATGGATGTGCATGCCTGCTCGTTTGCTGGGAGCTCATTGAACTTCTCTATTGCCCTGTGTCTAAAGTAATGATCTCAGTGCCTCCAGTGTTTGAAAAGCCAATATGAAATTTATTCATAAGAATAATCATGTTTACTTTAAATGTGATTAGGGGTTGGACTAGATGATCTCTAAAGGTCCCTTCCAACTCCTTAAAATTCTATGATTCTGTGATTCTGTGATTACATTTGTTCTTCACAGTTGGAATCAGAGCACCTTGTATCTTGCAGGATGGATTTAACCAGAAGAGAGGAGTGCTTACTATTTCAACCTCTCAATAGAGTGCTAAGAAAAATCAAGTCTAGTACACAACTGTTTGTTGTATTACCAAGTATCACATCTTTATTTCGAATCTAATGACCTTAGATGATTTTAAGCCTTTGTTCCTCAAGTCAAGGGATACTGCAAGAACCTGAGTATTCCTTTTACAAAAGTAGATTTCATGCCCTCACAATGTGTTGGGAAGTCTTGAAAACTCACAAATCAGGAGACAAGAGAGGTTACTGCACATACCCCTGGAAAATCTTGGAAAAAAAAGGGATTTACTCTTGGAAAAAAAAAAAGATTTCTTTTCTTCAGCTTTGATTTGCAGTTTTGGAAGAGTTGAATCGGCTGACAATATTTCTGTCCACTTACCTTGTTGACATTTAATCCAGATGATACCCAGAGCACAGTCTCTCTGGCAAGGGTGAGTCTTTAAAATACACAGGTTACCTTTTACAGTGCACGACACAATGGGACTGGGAGCCATTGCTGAGACTTTCAGGCACAACCACAATAAAAATAATAAATCAATGACACATCTCATTCTACTCAGAGTTGCTGTATAGAGCGGCTGTTAAAGTACAAATTTGCAAATAAAAGGAGCCTAAATTTAACTATGACTCAATTACACTAAATCTGACCCATTTTTGTTCTGTGTTTCAATTTAACACTTATTTACATTCTTAGACTTGGAGCTGTTGGAAGAGACGGGAGGGGAAGTAGGCATTTTCTTCCTCAGAATTGCTATAAAAAATAGTGATTAAGAAAACACAGCTCAAAGCTGGGTAGCTTGTTTGAACAGACTATAAAAGAAAAGATCGTTTTCTCATCCTATTAAAACTCAGTTAGCAATGGCTGTGTAGGCGGCAGGAGATCAGAAATGAACGTCCAACTTGGAGTTTGTACAACTGGGGCTGGATCCAAAGCAAACTGCCTGATTAGCGAAACAATTTGCATTTTACAATGACAGCAAATAGGTAAATCTTGTAAGTGTCAGGAAGTCCTGGAGAATTTTGAATGGGAGCATTAACCGGTTCGCAGGTTGCATTTTCATTAGAAGGCATAAATGCTTTTTCATACTTGTATTGCAGGGACATAAACAAGGAGGGCTCAATTTGCCAAGGGTATTTATTTCTCTGTCTCTGTCTCTGTCTCTCTCCCTCTTGTTTTTACAATCTACATGTAATGACTAATTGGCTGTGTTTTCCCAGCTATTTCATGTTTCTCTTGCCCTGGTTACAAGTCGTACTAAACCAGTATATCCATGGGGACCTATAGACAGCCAACATCGCCAAATGATACTCAGCATTCCCCTTTCTCTCCGAGTGTAAAACATTTACAAGTAAATTTACAAATGCATTAAGAACATTTCCCCCGTCGGCTGTTAGTGTTTATTTCTTCCCCTTCTCCTCCTGGGAGCGGACACCTTCCAGCCCCTCACCTCTCACACACTGCTCTCCCATTATTTGCCTCCTTCCTTCCCCATCGCCCCTTTCTCCTCCTCCTCCTCCTTTTCCAGTTCAGCGGCGCAAATTTCTGTTTGTGCCAATGGGGCGGCCTGGCGAGACCGCAATTGCTCTACCCCACAGATTGACGAGCCCTCAGATGCCGATTTACTGTACATGGCAGCCACTCTGGAGCCGAGGCACATCTGGAGTGGAGTAAGCTTACTCAGAAACAGGGGCCAGCTCCAGCGGGAGCCAGCGGAGCTGAGCGCAGCGCTGAAAGGCAGCCCTCCTGCCTCCCCTTCCCTCCTCCCCGGGTACATTTCCTAATGTAAACAGAGGCCAGGGGGGAAGGACACAGTAACTCTTTGCTGTGTGTTTGTCATTTCACGTTCTTTATCTGCTTGAGGTCAAACTAGAGCTCTGGAAAAACAGAAGCTTTGCTTTTATTCCGAATAGCTGAAAGCCAGTGCTGCTGAAGGGGAAAAGGAAAAAACAGAGAATGAGTTTGCTTTTGTGTTTATTTGTTCCACTTTATGGTAATTTGGGGGATAATTTCATTATCTGCAGCCAAATTGAAAACAAGCTGTTGTCTATGCTAATGATACCAGCGTATTATTTTATGTACAGTAGGCGTGGAGCTCTTTAAACCACAAGTAGACTGGATTTCTGCTTCCAGCTGTACCACTTTAAATTTTTTTTAATAGTCACAAAATGAGACTTTCCTTTTATTATCTGGAAACAAAAAAGATTATGGATGGCTGCTTTCTTTTATAAAATGGCAAATACCTTTTATGGCTGAGTGCCAGCCTGCTGTCCCACAAATGCATTTTAGCTACCTTACTGCAAAGAAAAAACACACTCATTTGGGAGCAGATACGTTGATTTTATAGTGCAGATCACGGAACTGCTGAATTTTAGTATCTGTAAAGAAATAGAAGAGTTTTTTGAGGCATTTACTGACTGTCAGAAATCTAGATTAAAACTCCATGATTCTTTACAAGTTTTGTATAGTTTCAGTTTCTTCTTTCTAATAATGAAAAGGCAAAGTTCGTTGATTTGTTGTTCAAATGACATAAAAATGATAAATGTGAAATTTAAAATGCCTTTTCCCACTCAGTATTCCTTGCAACTCGACAGATTTTGTAGTGAATAAAGGAGAGAAAACAAACTTCAGACGACATTGCTGCTGATAACATACTGATACATGCGATGTTGATTTAGCTGTCTTTAAAGACTATAGTAAAAATTCTCATTCAGATGAAAGCAGTGATTTACTTGGTATGGAGACTTTTGAACAATCTTGGTCAATAAATCTATGAATGAACCATTTCAGGACAGTCCCCAAAACATTTTTGTTTATATGAGTAGAAAAACTTTGATCACCGTACGGTTTCCAGCAATGTTGGTTCATTGCCTCTTTCAGTTCTCAAGACATGCTTGGTATTTTAGGTGGATTGAATTGTGACCTTCCAGATGAGTAGGTGGCTCCCATGGCTCTTGGTGGAAGCTGGCCTGGGCAACAAATGTGTCTTAGCAGCAGATCTTGTAGCACAGTAGTGCAAAGTTTCAGCAGTGCATACCCGCCATGGGGATCTTTCAGTTGCTGTTATATGCTTGGTGCTGATATGCTGTAATACTTGCACAAGAGATAGCAATATAGGTTACATACTTCTGTATTACTGTTTTTAGTGGATACTGCTTTAGTTGATTTTAGTAATTTCTTCACAACTATGTTTTCTGTTACTTTCCTGGCAATTCAGATCCTGGTAGGAAAGGGCCAAAATTCCTCATGGACAAACTTGTCCAGGTCTCAAACTTCTCATCCAGGGAAGCACTGGGCATTACCTCACTATGACTGCTTAAAAGTCACTGGAGGTGAAATTTAGTAAGGAGAACACTGACTACGTGGCAGAGGTGTTGGTCAACATGGAGAGACTGAACTGCACATCTCCAAGGTCTGTAAAACATTTCTGTGCCTGAAACCTGAAGCCGCATCACATGTCCAGAGACAAATCCGGGCATGATACACCATTTTGCATGATCTAGGTGATTACCAAGGTAGATAAAATATTTCATTTGGGATGAAATGATTTATTTGGAAAAAACAACATTTATGTGGAGAAAAAACGATGGAACCAGTCTCAAAAGTAAAACTGTTTGGCAAACTTCAGGAAGAATTTGGCAGTTGACTGAAATCTAAACTTTTTGCAGGGACAGTTGGATTTTGGCTAACTTCTCCTGGAAGCCTGTGGGGCTCTGAGGGAGTCCTGCCTGGCTGGCAGACCATTGCTCAACCCTCTGACTGCTGGGGTAGAGGATTGATAGCCTGTCATTGCAGGATGGCCCACCAAGTAGCCTACCTTTGAACTAGAGACCTCAGGGCTTCCAGGTTTCAAAACTGGGACAACACTTGTTTTGAAACTTTGTTGATATGTTTTGATATGCATTGGAACTATTTTGATTTCAATGAATTACCAAACCCTGACCTCAGAAAATGTTCCACAGGAGTTTTTTGAAGAGCTCTATTCCAATCTAAGTTTAATGACCCTGAACAAAAAAAACCTCCATTTTTTTTTTTATAATTAAAGTAGAAATAAACCAGAATCCAGTGAATGAATCTGAAGCAGAATTTCTCTGACCCTACTTACTGGGCAACTCTGCCTGTAATCCCACCAGTGTCCTTGGACCTCCAGTAGTCTGGCCTGGGATCAGTTACACAGTTTCCATCTTCATCTTAAATGTTATATCCTGATATCCTTTCCATTTAGCACACATTTGAAATTGATTCAACTCTTTGTTTTGCACTAATGCCAAAAGTGTCCATGAAGTCTCAAAACAAAATCTCCTTAGTATATGACTACGCATCCTGCTGGCTATGCTATTGTGATTATATTAATAGTACAGTTCTCCAACTGAAGCAACGTGCAGGTGCAAAACTCTCATTCAGCAGTACATAACTCTTTCATCTGACATTTCTTGCCAGTAGATTTCCTGCCCATATGAATGTTTCTTGTGAAATTTCTGGAGAATAGCTGCTGTGGTTTTGCCAGTTATAAGGAAACAAATATATAAACAACCTCCTTCAAAAGCCCAATAATCTCCCCCAATCTTCTTTTTTGGAAACTACAACTTCATGGTACATGTTCTACATCTAACAAAAAAGACCAGTTGTTAAAAAATAAATATGGTAGATTAGTTGTGGCAAAGGTAAAAGTAAAAAGTTTACTAGAGCTGAGTGGTGTCAATAAAGTCACCAGAGTCTGCCTGTTTATTGGTGTATCCGTTTGACTCACACAGATGCCTCACTTCAAATACGTGCCCATGCCTATCCTTAGTCACTCACTATAACTCTTCCTTTAAATTCTATCCAGTTGTATTGGATTTAAAAGATAATTGAGTATGGCAAGTAATAATAAAATTTTTTAAGAGACCCAAACTCAGTGAGTTCTTTTAAGCAAATGCAATTTTGGGACCTATATGCATGATCAAGCAGCAGTGAAACCCATGGAACTTGCACTCACAAACTATGTTCATTATAGTAGGCTTTGTCCTCTGTGACCATATTCCAGAAATGAAGACTGAAGAGCACTTTGAAAATGGAAAGAGATCTAAGGCTTTGAAAAGTGTACTGGGAGGTGTTAGTCTGCAAAAAATATGTGTATGGAAAAAGGGCAGTTAAATGAATCTAGATATTAATACTGTACTTGTAAAGGGTAATAGATATGTTTAACATCTAAATAAACTGAGAAATCTACCTAGAAGTGAAAAAGGATTTTCCAGTTTCAAGTGTGTTATTTCCTCTCAGTGTGAGTATTCACAGTATATGTGTTCCATGTCTTTTGCAAAATATGTTATTGACATCTGAATGGTATTTCAGCATAAGATTATGATGGATGTGGAACAGTCAAACAACAATATTTGCAATATTTTTGACCCCAGGATAAACTATTGTACTTTAAAAAATAATCCTATTGTACTTGCCTGTTTTCAGTGTTTTGTTTTGTTAAAGCACTAGAGGATTCATTGAACTGGAGCCTGCCATTTGTAATTGGCATTTCTCAGAAGAATAAGAACAATCCTCAATTATATATTTCTCCAACATATACTCAGTGTATAAATGTACAGATGATAATTCCATTCCAAATATACATGTATCCCTAAAATAAACCACAATAAATGTTAAAATAGGCAAAAATATATAACAACAAAAGAATGAAGGAGAAGAAAAAAGGGGAAAAAAGTGGAAAGAAAATCATAAGAATAAAAACATAGACATTAAGTAATGTTGTGGATGTGAGAAAAGACCTTAAAGATGAAGACAGACAGGGAAAGGAAACTATCCACAAAATTATTGCAAAAGTAAAATGTCTGTTACTACATAGGTTAAATTCTGATCATAGGCACTTTAGTCAAATCAGGTGTCCTGAAACACAACAAATAAAACCCAGAGGCTTTTAAATGTCCAAGATTAAAGAAAGATTCCAATAAATTTCAGTGATAAAATGATGATTTAGTGATTATGTCAGTACATATTTTTTTTTCCTATAAAGTTTAATTTGAGTTATACAAATGAGAATTGTTAATTTCTAAAGAATTATCCCCTTCTCAGATTTTTTCTCAAGGAAGAAATGAACCTTGGAAGCTCTGTTTCTGTGAGGGAGAATCTAATTAGTGCGGACTCAAGTTTGGATTTTGAAACTCTATAAAATGAAGATGCATTTTGGCTGGGGCTGAAAGCTGGACCCTTCTCTGTTTCTGTTGTTCACCAACTAAGAAAATATAATGGATCTCTTATCCAGAGCATGACTAAAATATGTGGTCTAAACTATTCCTGTAAGTGAAATAGAAGAAACTTGGTGCTTTTTAGTAGGTTCAGTGCAACCACAGGACTCAGTTGTAGTTTTAGGCAAACATGTATAGCTCTTGTTAATCACAAAGGACTGTAGAAGTGCAACAGTAGGCAGAGCTGTACCTGTTATGTTTTTTATTTATTTTAAAAGTATAGTCCAGTCATAGTATAAGTATGTTCCTCATTAGAAATATCCCTACTATAGCACTTCTCCAACAAAACTTGCAAAATATTACATTACTTTTTGGTTCTCTGAACTACTGAACTGCCGGTTCTTAACAGAAAAGAGCTGTAACTGAATCACTAGTAAAAAGGGCAGGAAATTAGATAAAAGGGTAACACTAGTTTTACATGCCTAAGTGAAAAGGTGTTAGATTTAAATATATAGCCTTTCAATATATTTTGCAAATATTCAAAAGTCCCCAAATTTCATTACCAAACTGCTACATTAAATTATCTGACAGTACTGCACCATTCTTATGTGTTGCAACAGCTTAGTGCATGTGATAAAAAAATAAGGTAAAAATTCCTTATGTCCTGGTAGGCACCATGGTGTCTTAGAAAAATGAAAACCTTAGGGCTTGCATGATTATGGCATGATTATTGCACAGACAAAGGTTTGTTTTCCAATAGTAACAAGACATTATTTGGAGGAAGCTAGCATTGTAACCAGATAAATACCCTTGCTCATGCTGCCTGGAAAATTGTGGTAAGAATAGCTTTTGAAACCTGTATAACGAGTGTTGTGGAGAGGAGAAACTTTTGAACCTTCACTTGCAGTAGGGTTGAGGAGCTGTAAAAGCATGAGAAGATGCAAATTTGAATGGTAATCATCCCACTTAGTTTAAGTCACCCACGTTAAGAATGTACCTACGCTAGATGTCCAACAAAGGATGAGTGATCTTCAGGTGAATTATATTTTGGTCCTCTAAAATGTTAGCTGTTGGCATGTCTCTCTCTCTCCATTGCTTGTAAAGCTTTTTAAGGGTCTTACAGTCGATGAGTACCTGTCTTCATTCAGTGCCCACATTTAAATGGGATGAAACTGGGATACTCTATAAGCGTAGGATGAAGAATTACAGTTACATAACAAAAGGATTTCTTAGTCCTGTCTAGGAAACCCCAAGTTAAACATCTCTAGGTTAACACTAAGCCAAGGGGAGGAGAATGAGGAAAGAGAGTGCATCCTGGGTGAAGAAATAAAACATTTTCTCAGATGCTTACTCAATAGTATTGTGCTTCAGGCTCAGGATGTTGCTTCATTGTCAAATGGCTGATCTTTCCTTGTTGTACTTTCCTATTGTTCTCCATTCCTTAAATAATCCTGGCTTTCAGCTGCATTTTTCATCCATTTAATTCATTTTCAAACACCCTAAAAACCAGAGATTAGTTTAGCAGATCAGGAATGAATTAGAAAAAAATGTTACATAATGGACCTAGTTAAATTACACAGTTGCTACTTGCCTTTGCGTAGTAATAATGATGCAGTTAATAGCTTCCACTTTATTTAGCTGCTAAATTCTGCTTTGTTCCGGAGATCAACTACACTGCAGTAAGTATATTGTTCTTCACTCGTTAATCACTGTTATTTGCTCTCCTTTAAATTGTTGTGAAGTTTCAGAATGTAGGCAATCCTCTGGCAGACAGAAGAAATTGTTGATCTATTAGACCTTTTAGGCTCTATGATTTAGACAAAGTATTACTATTATAATGGTTTACAGACATTAGCGGCTCATCTTAGGGCTTCACTGTGCAGCCCATAATATCATAGCAGCTCTTAGGTAGAACTCCATTGATGTCAATTTGTTCTATGCAGAAGGTGCAAGAGCAGCATGGTGCATTTATTACAGAGTCAGTGTTTGTCAGTAGATTCTGGGCCGCTAGACTTTCAGTTAAACCAGAAAATAATTACAATTACCATCTGAGGTTAATTTAATCTTTTTAAAATGCATTCACATTGTACATGCCCTTGTGACAGTATAAATTGCAGAATGTTGCCACAGACTCAGTTCTTGAACTAGAGTCTTGTATCATTACAAGGTCTGGCAGTAGGGGATATACAAATAGTTGTAGACATACTATAGTGTTCTCTGACAAAAGTGCAGTCCAGTGTAACAATTATACTAACACATTGAAGCAGATTATTTTGTTATCTTAATATGTATTACAATTTAGAGTGAACAAAGTATAGGGGTTCTTTTTGTTTGTTTGTTTCGTTTTTTGTTTTGATTTGGTTTGGTTTGGTTTGGTTTTTTTGCCTTGCAGTTAATTTCTCTTTAAACATTCAGGGAAAATCTTCCAGGAATTTCCTTTTGCTTAATCAATGAATTCCTGTGAGACAAAAACATTATGTAAATTTCACCTATTAGGTTCCCTCAATCCACAGTTCACTATCACCTTTTTTACTATGTACTTGCTACATCTGATGTTCGGTAGCCATAGGTATAATTTATCTCCTTATACCTCTTTAATCTGCTCTTTCCCATGGTACAGCAGCTTGCACTATGCTCTCTGTCTTGGTCAAGTGTATCTGCTGTGTTTGCTCACCTATCTTTAGGGTGGCAAAGAAAAAAGCCTGAGGTGACTTGATGGAGCAGCCACATAGAAAACATAGCAGAATACCTGTTATTAATTAGTGTTGTATTCATTAGCAGGTCTCTGCAATGAAATTGCTTACAGCATTTATACATCTTTCAAAACATACGAATTGGGATAGGTGCCAAACATATCTCTGGGCCCTGCTGCACCTGCTGAGTAGCTCTCAGACCACCCGGGACGGACTGTGGTGTTCTGCTGAGACCATATAGTGCCTCTTTGCCCATGGAATTTGGACTCTGACTGTCAGAAGTCCAGAAATCTGATAGTTTAATGTCTGAAGTTTTAGTCTGCTCTTCAGAGTAACGGCCACTGAGTACAGTCAAGTAAAGCTAATTTACCCAATCCACTTATCTCATCCTCTGTGAGTTTATTTGAATTTGTAAGGTGCTTCCTGAAAAAAACCTTGTATGAGAGGTTTATGTATGTTGAACTCTTCTTACAGGGCCATACTTTGTTGTCTCTGAACACTTAGAAAAATGCACCCTACTGCTTGAATATTTGTGAGTGAACTCTATAAATGCACAAAGATGACCTCCAACTTAATTATAATAAATAATATTTTATTTTTTCATAAGTACACTTATGACCAATATTTACATATTCTCCCATCTTCAGTCAGAGCACAGTCTGTATCATTTAAAGCAGCAGTTCAGATCAGTGTAATAAATAATCCAGTCACTGCATATGAGTTGTCACCATGGGCAATTTACTTGGTTTTCTCAGCATTTAGAAATGGTATTTCTCACCTCCTCCATACAAACCTTTTCATTACCCTGCCAGCTACTTGAAGAGAAAAATAACTTCATTCTGGTTTGAGGTGTTTCAAAATTTAAATGAGAAGAAGTTTAGCTGTTTGTTTGGTTTTTTTTTTTTTTTTCAGGAACATTTGCTGAGGTATATACATCACTTCTAAATAATCTACATTTGAGGAAGCATTGATGCAATCACTCCACAGAAGGAATGTTCAGAAACATTCACATTTGAAAATGTAGTTGCACCTGTAGGTTTCAATAGCTATATCTGTGAGAAGAGCTTAATCTTTGTGAAAGTCCAAAAAACTTTTGCCATACTTGGAGAAGAATTTATTTTAGCATCTAAAAGAAACGATGTATCTAGTTACTTTAGTTTTCTGAAGTCATTCCACAGCCAACAGTGTTCAAGTGAGAGATCTTTCCACTGAAGATGTCTGTGATGTGTGTCTGCTGACTATAGAAGAAACATCTGTAATCTATGAATTTTCCAGTAGATGGTTAACTTTAAGATTTAGGAAGTTAGATCAGATGAATCCTTCTGCTTACGTTTACATACACAGCTTCTGAAACACAGATTGCCAGAACCTGACCTTTCAGGCTTAACCTGATATCTGAGCCAATGACTGAAGACAGACTCTCTGGCATTTCCCACTGTGTTGCCTGGATGTGAAAAGGAACAAGGAGTTACATCCAAAACAAGAACATCTACTTACAATGTGGTGTTCCTGTGGACATCAACACTGCAAATCACCATTATGCAAACTCTTCTCCTTAAAAGAATCACTTACACTAATAATTCTTAGGCTTCCCTATCTTCATCTTTCCACCTATTCAAAACTGTTCTTTGTTGGTTTAAAATACAAATGTCATTTGTCTTCTCTCCATAGAGAGGTCCACAGGTGACTCTAATAACCACAGTCAATGATAAGCTGCTGAAAGAGAAACCAGGATTCCAGATAAATATCCATAGCTCAACATCAGACCAATACTTTCGCCACAGAAATTTACAGCTCAGTGCACCGTCAGCTCTCAAGTTTGATTGTCCTGGATTTGATATGTCAGAGTTGGGTAATTTTGTTCAGGAGAAACACAGATATTGCAAAACATCTATGAACCAAGCAATGAACTGAATTCCTTTTTGAAAAACCTGGTACACAGGTTTCTGTAGAATACAGGAGCAGTGATAGGAAAGGCATGGCTTAGTGCTTCTGAGTTATATGAAGCACAGTGCCGTGCCAAAGCAGTAGTGTTAGTGGCACACAAAATATGAGCTGAAAGTCCCAGTAACGCTCCACAAATCATTGGAAATTTTGTGCATGAGTGGAGTTTTGGAAGTCATAAGAACATAAGAACTACCAGACCCAAATCCTGCCTTTGTGAGCATCTTGTCTTCAACACTTCCTATTCTCTTCTGTCATTCCAATTGTATCTCAATTATGTCTAGAATTCCCAGTAAAATCAAGACTCACTGCCTACAAATGTGGTCAAAGCCATCTCTCTGTCCCACAGAATTTATAATCTGAAAGTGGGAGAATCTCCAGACTGTTGGGCTTACTCTATTGCTATAAAACGATCTATCTTAAAAGTTCACTCAGGCAAAATATCCTAAGCATCTATTAAGAGGTGCTGAGTGACCTTATTTAAACTAGTCCTTAGGATTAGGCATAATGTTTGTTTAAAGTATTTTGAGATCCTGAGATATAAGACGCTTTGGAAGTGCAAAGAGTTTTAAACTGGCTTAATATGTTTTTCTGTTTATTTGTAGATATGGAACTAACACAGTATAAAATTTGACAGCTAAGACTAGTCATGAAATTTCTCCAAGAAAATAAAAACCTGTTAACAATTTGCTGACATTCATGAAAACCCCTAAATGCTTCCAAATCCCCTTCCAGGTATTCATATGCAAGAATTTGCAGTCTTTTGCATTGCAAATACTAGCAAATGCTTTTAAAATGATGCTCGCTTTTCACACACCGTTTATATAAGAGCTTTTGGAATAACAGCAAGTTGTAGTCCTCTTAAATTTCAGTTCACCTTCACATTGGCACTTGTGCCAAAAAAAGGGTTTTGGGGGTATTTTATAGACAATCCAAGAGTTCATGTCAACCATTAAGGACCTGACTATAAGGTCACAAACAAGAAAATATGCTATTTATAATGAACAGAGAAAATCCTGCTTGCTTTACCTACGTGAGCAATTCAGTCAGTTTACTAATTACTTTATTTGAACAAGAGATGTCATTTCACTGCCTTTCAAATTTCACCATTTATATGTGAAGAGTGCAGGAAATAGAAAATAAACAATTCACTTTGAGGTCTTGGGTTAATTATCAGCTTCGGATAACATTCTTTTTAAGGTAGCCATTGAATTTTTCAGGAATATTTTTTTAAAGACGGTAGC
Organism: Colius striatus; assembly: GCF_028858725.1. NCBI lineage: Eukaryota > Metazoa > Chordata > Aves > Coliiformes > Coliidae > Colius > Colius striatus. The sequence continues at coordinate 54,028,683 of NC_084762.1, forward strand.
TTTAAATTTTGCAATCCTAATACTTCTCTATGCATTTCTTTCTAGTTTATTCATCCTAGTATAAATTTAGCCACCTGGAGAGTGTAAGCACAAGTGGGAAACGGAGAGAAAATTTTACTCTTTCTTTCTCTTGTGTATAGCAAGTTTGTCAAGCCTATCCTGGTGACTCATGTCCAGCAGTTTCAATAATTTAGTCTCATTATTCGTTAATTCACTGGAGATAATAATGTTTTTTGATCATTTACAGTTTTGCTGCTTAATGGTCCTGTCGTCTTACCCTAAGGAGCGCACAACTGGGCCAGGTAGGGAAATAGGAACATTTGCAGTTTGGTAATATAAAATGAATTCATCTGGAAGACTGAGTGTTTCTCCTTATTTCCCCTCATTACTATGCCTTTAACTCCTTTTTCCCCATCCTATCCTGAAGCTGAGCTCCCAGTTGTATGGATCTGTGGGAGATTCAGCAAAGAGGAGGAACAACCCTGGCACCCCTGTGTACAACTGGAACACTCCTGCATTCTGGTGGACTCTTTGGGGACAGAGGAAGTGACTATCATAGCCACCAGAACCAACACATGCTGTTACAAATGTCTCCTGATCGGTTATTGTTCATTCCTTCCTAAAAGATTTACCACAGCTTGAAGCAGCCTGAGAATATAAAGTTTAGTTGCACTCCTCTGACCTTGCCTCTTTCTCTCCCATCTGCTCACAGGATCTGTATTCCCTTTGGGAATTTCCAGGAGGAATATGATAGTAGGGGTTGCCTATAGTACATATATGCAAATAAATTGTTCCTTCATTTTACTGTAGGTTAAAAATCCAACACGTTGTCTGCTTTAATTTATGCCTTTTTCTGCTTCAGCTTATGCCTCTTTCTTCCTTTAGTGAGGCTTCTCCAGAGTCTGAACCTACTGCAGTTTCCTTTTCATCTGTTCTAAAGCCAGTCATTTGGAGCAATGCAGTTGTGCCAAACAACAGCCCTAAATGCACTGGGAAGAACAAGGAAATAGAAAGAAAAGCACTTTTTCTATTGCCTTGAAGAACCTCTTTTCCCTGCCCCCGTCATTTCTATAAACAACATTTAATGAGGAAAGTGGGAATTTGGTGTAGAGAATGGGAAGAAAACAACAGTTTGGAGAAGACAAGGGAAATGGGGAAGGGCAGAAGCCTGGGAGGGGGGTAGCAAACTGGAGCCTAGGGGAGACAATATCTGTCTGGAAAAACAGAGTATGGAGCTCCCTGTGGCTGTAGAAGTGTCATTGTTGCCAGTGGACTTGGTGATGTAGGCTGCCTTGCCAAAAACTGAGAGCACGGAGTTGGCTGAAGAACATTGTTATAGCAGTCTTGTACTTCTCCGTATTTGTCTAAGGTATCTTGTTCTCTGTCCTTTCATCTCTTAGGATGTCTTCCATGAGGGCTTGAAGGAAACCATGATTAACAGAAACAGTAATGAGCAGGGAGGTAGCAGCATGTGTCTCCTTTCCTGCCCTGCCATTTCTTCTAAGTCACTTGTGCTTTCTTTCATTGTTCCTCCTCCTTCTCTCACCCCTCCCCCACACCATGTCCCAGCTCCCTTCCCTGATTCAAGAACTTGAAGGTCTGATGGTGGTAACCGTGGTGGCTGCAGGGAGGAGGGAAGTGGTGGGGGAGGGAAAAGCAGAGGGAGTAAAATAAGTGTCAAGGAATTCATTGTCTGTTCTCCACCTGTTGTTATTCTGGTCCCAATCAACCTGCTAGCCAGGCTGGAGCCAGTGGCCATCTGGAAACACTGCTCTGTTTATAAACTTGGCATGAAGCAGCACTCCCGGGCCCTGACCTCCCACACAAATCTGGAAACAATTAGAGCAAGATGATAGGCAGGCAGGCAGGCGGGGAAAGGAGGGGAGAGAAAAAGAGCTCATGAGAGAGGAGGCTGCAGAGAAGGGAAAAAACAGAGAGAGAAGGGGGGACTGGAGAAGGTGGCAAATGTTTCTGAGATGCAAATATTTATGCCCACCTTTAATGACTGCTGGCTCATTAATTATTCCCCCTGCCAAAACAGCTTTATTTCCATGAAGGCTAAGGCATGCCTCTTTGCCTCCCTCAGCAACACAGGTTTTCCAAATTACATTTTATGTTTTAGCCTGCTCAAAGTTTGCCTTTACGACTTTTAGGAAATTAAGATGGGTCTGTTAGGTCCACATGCTCAGACCCATACACGTTCCTTACTTGGTGGTATTGAAAAGCAGTGTCCAAATATTGCAACTCCCGCCTGTCTCTGCTAGGAGTGGTGTCTTTCTCTGCTACTCACATACCCAAGCACACTGCTTTCCAGAAAGGACGGCTCCCAGTCTCCAGCCTTCTGGAGTGTGGGAGTCATTTGGGCTCAATTCTCTCAAGCCTCCTTCTTGCCCCACCCTACCCACTCACTCTTATTGCAACTCATCATCCTCTTTACTGGGAAGACTATGCTTTTCCTGGTCAAACCAGACCTTCAGCCACTAGGCTACTCCCTAACTTGTCTTGGATTTTGGACCCTTTCCCAGCTTTGCTCTTGCCATGCAGGTAGGTAGCCTGCCAATCACCACTCTGCTCCAATGGAACCTTGAGGAGACCAAGGAAGAGCCGCAACTCATTATGAAACAAAAACATGTGTTTCCCTTTCCGGATATGTGGTATGAGCACTTCTGTCCATGCTCTGGGTGGCTTTAGCGTAGCTAATGCAGATGCCAGTGTTAATTCACTTCTCACAACGTGTCCTTCAGTGTAAGAGTTGCAAAAGCGAGTCGTGGATGAGACAAACCTAAGATTAATTTCTGCTCATCTGCATAAGGGAAGGAGACATTTTGTCTTACCTGACAAATCTGTCACCCACCCTGAGAAGCCAAATATTGTGTTTCAGGTGCAATAAAACATGGCTCCTTCCTGTTGTGAGGAGCTGCTGGTGGTGACATTGATCTTGTCTCAGAGTACATCTGAACAGATCCCTGTACCAGATCAGGTATGGCCCAGGATGGCCGTGTTCAGAGCTGCTACTGGGGCAGCAAGACCTAAGCTGCTGTAGCTAAGCATGCAGTATAACCCACACCTTTCTGTTTTCTTTTCTTCACCCAGCAGCCTTAGGCCTAGATTGGTGTGCCTTTCTCATGAGATAAATTGTAGGTTTATCTTCCCTGTAATTCAGCCATAAAACCACTATAGTTCAAAATGCCCAAGGTCAACTTTTTGTTTTTTCCCTTGACACAGGCTTCAACAGACTTGCCTCTGGTGCATATGTCAGGGCAGCCTTTGGCCCAGCGCCTCTCACCAGAGTGGCTTGCCTCAGCTATTTTGTACTGGCCATGATACAAGCATGGCCTAAATAAGACCAAGAACATTGATAATGATTGTAATACCAGCAGCTGTGCAGAAAAGGAATGATTAGCTGCACAATGAAGGCTGTTTGAATTTTACAGCTCCTAATAAACAATGTGTTAACGCAAAGGTAGTTGTGATTTGGTGGAGGAGCTCTTCTGCATGCTATGGGAGGCATAGAGGATCCACTCTGCACCATGCTGTATAACATTATCTTCATTATCTAATGCTTATTTCCCCTTGAATGGTTAACTATCGCCATTGCATACACGCTTATAGAATCTGTGATCTAGTTCTTTGGGGTGCTGGAAATCTTCTGAAAAGTGCTCAAAAGGACTTTTCCTTTCCAAGAGTGTTCAGTGGTGCAGACTCGTTAATCTGAATGAAATATTGCTATCATAATTAGTGCTAATTGGCAGCTTTGTTTTCAGCCTGGTCAGAGCCAGTGATTAGCTAAGTGGAATGAGAAGGCTGTAAATGTGTGTCTATTCTACAAATAAATAAAGGACCTTAAGGTCAATTACTGCTAAACCAGCACTTTACAGAGCATTGTGTTCATGTACTGCCTCCTTCTCTTACCAGAAATCTGTGTTTCACAACAGCTGGTTGCTTCTCTCAGACTTGCAGTAAGCATCAAGTTATTACGTTAATGTCTGGTGTGGCTATTCCTATGCTGACCCACTCAGGAATGCATTTTGTTTCGACATGACCTTGGAAACTTAAAGGAATACAAAATGCACAACATGTAGGCATGTAAAAATAAATAGAGAGAACCCACCAGACGTGAATAGCAAGGAGGAAGAAGCATTTCAGCCATAAGGCTAAGAAACAAACGGTTTCTTTATGTGGCTCTGGCTGTTCAGTAGCTGTACTTCAGAGTAATGTAATGGGTTTTAATGTTCATAAAAATGTTCAATCTGGTAAACCAATTTTTAGACTCTTACACAGTCTTGTTGAAATTGGATTCATTTGAACTGTAATATAAAATATTATGTTTACTTAACCCTTGTAAACTGATCTCCTTTGTCTTCTCGAACTTGCTGGGCCGTTAAGGACCTAACATTCTTTCCACAGTTAATAAAATTTTGCATTTTTCTCTCTATTCATAAACTTAATTACAGTCAGACTTGGTTAATCAACATCAAACTTTTTAAATGCTCATTTGTTTAGATAGCTTTTGGTTGAAAAATAAATATAAAGGTCAGGCAGTGAAGCTTTGTATATTGTTAAGGTTTCTAAGGTCTACTTAGATTTTTTCTGTGTGCAGCCCTGCAGATAGTGCAGCATGCGTCAACTGACATCTGGTTGTACCTGTGATGCAAGCTTTAAATCACGTCAGAGACTTTACTCTTTAAAGAATGTGTTAATCCATTTCTGTCCTCATTTTTGATGCAAAGTCTTTCTGATGTGAATGGCAGTTCAACATTCAAAGCTGCTCCTCTGTTCTGCTCTGTACCCATTTCCTGAATTTTCATCTGTCTCACACCAGTCCCCTGCAGATATTTCATACAGGCTTTTCTATGTTACTTGCAAGTGGGCAAGAGTAAACTACATTCCACATGGCCATTAGGTAGCCTTTTTGCTACATCTACATTGCATGTCCCAAGGCACTGAGGATTTACAAAGATCCTTGAATAGTACAGTTGATGTTGATTAAAGAGTCCGTGATTCAAGAATTTATGAAGAAGGATTTTGAGGTTTTCTGTCTGAAATTTTGCAGGGTGTAAGAGTAGGTAAGAGTGAAATCCCTTTACAGTCTTAAAAGACTGTATAATTTGGTGTGCACCTTTGTTAATTAATTTAACAATGAATGCCTGGTGCTTGGTTTGCTATGTGTGGATTGTTGAGCTCCTGGGGACCATTTCACCCAACTCAAGTGTGGGACATTAAAGAAAGTGTGAGATTAGAATTTTAACTGAAAATGAATAGGATGTTGTAACTTCATTTTTCACTTCAGAATTGATTAATGATCACACAAGATAAATGTAAAAGGTCAAACCTATGAATTTTAAAACAAGGAGCAATAACAAGTTAAGTTCAAGCTTCCTGCTACTTTAAGTCCTGCTTGCAGTGGCTTATGTCGAGTGGTCATTGTGGCTTATGATGGCGCTTTGCACAAAGCTTAATTTTATCAGGGCTACTTTTCAGCTGTTAACTAGATATGCCTTTGTGTGTAAGTTCAATATTCTGATAACTAGTGTAAAGCTCTGCACAATTTTAGCAAAGCAGCTACCAAAATGAAGAAAGAAAGTATGGGACCCTTTTGTGTGTCTTCCCCTACTTGCGTTATTTAAGGAAGATTGCTTCATCTCTGATGAAGCATCTGTGTTTCATTGGAATGCTGCTTTTTGCCTAGTTTTATGAAAACTAATTGAAGCACTAGGAAATCAAGTACCTTTCTCAAGGTCACAGATCGAATTGGTGGCTCTGCCCTAGATTTCAGCATGACTGTGACCGTGATAACACAGCATCTATGAGCTCCAAAAGTAAAGGCAATACTTGTGGCTGTGTGTGGTTTAATCAGTATAAAGACTTTTTTCTGTTGTTTGACATTCTCTTTTGAAACAATATGTGGAAAGAGAGTACCTGAAGAGGGACTAGGAAGGGAGTAAGTAAAAGAAAACACTTCTGTCTTCACAAGACAGTAACAAGGACTTGCACAAACTGCATTCATGCCCAGACCATGAATACACAGTTTGCATGTTTCAAAGTCTTTTCTACAGAATGCCTTGTAATCACGATCCTCAGCATCCTGTTTAAGAGAAGCTATTAACTACTTGCAGTACTTTCCTTCTATTTTTTGGTAAGATAATATGAGGCAAAGGCCAAGAGCTAATGTCAGGATCTGTCCAAAGCACTTTTTTTCCCCCCCTTTTTTTTTTTTTTCTTTTAAAGACGTCTATTAGTTGATATTTTTGAAGTGGCAGAAAGGAAGCACCGGGGCAGTGTCCTTCCTGGCTCTGCATGGCTTCCTGCGTGCTTCCCTGCTGGAGCGTTAGTCAGAGCCCTGCAACAATTTGTGCTCAGCCTCCCACGCCATCGTCTGCCTGCCTTTGATTTTCTGAACTTGTACAATCGTCTGCCTGGTCTGTTCTCTGACTTAACGATGAGTGTACAGGTGGCAGAGCACAGAGCCAGCAGAAACATCTCCATGATTCAAAGATTGCGAATGATCTCTGCGTGTGTGTTTCTGAATACACCTGACTTTTAATGCTGTAGTAGACAGGGTTGCATAATGTACCCAGATTAAAGTCTACAAAGCTCTTGGATAAACCTATTGTGGTTTTAAAAAAAAAAAAAATAGAGGTGACTGATTGCTGACTAAACTGTTTTCCCGCACACATTTCTCATATCCCTGGTGATGAACTCTCTCCAAACTTCTTCCCACCTGTTTATGGCTTGGCTCTCTGGGACAGGTACTGTTCCCATTGGCACAAGTGCAAATCCAGTTACCTGATGTAAATTAAAACCAGTTGGGCTACTCAGGCTTCACATCATTGTAGTCATTGTGGAGCCATGATTTGTGAATGGAGTGATGTGTAGCATCGTAATTTCCTGCAAATGGTGAAGAAGATGCTGGTTTTGCCTGTAGCAACAGCTGCTGAGAATGGGAAGAGAAAAATCTCTGCCATAGCAGGAGGAGATTACAAAGGCAATGTGTAGAGAAGAGTCAGTCAAAGGACCATGATTATCTTTGGCTAAGTGTTTATTCACTGAAAGAAATTAGGATCTTCAGGCTTTTTGGTTTTCAGCCTTTTGTGGGCATGCCTTTTATCACATTTCCTTTCTCTTCCGCTTTTAAAAGTCTCTGAGATAATGATGTGTTAAAAATAATCAACCTCCTCAAAGAGAGCACTGCTGTTCTGATTCCTGTTGTCACTGCGGTAAGAATCTTCTTTTACCTCTCCACAGCATAGTGCAGTAAGGAAGGCTAATGGAGAGCTTCTCAAGAAACCAGTAGGCTTTGACTTTTCTTTAAGAAGGTGAAGGATAGCAGAGTTTGTGAAAGGTGTACTCTATGGTAATAGAACGACCCCTCTCCACGCTAGCTTACAGCTGCTGTCATGAAGGATCATACAGTTCTGCACCCTTGGGACAGATTTCAAGGCAAATATTGAGTGAGAAACCAGATATTGAAGCAAGAGAGATGAAATGTTATGAGGACAAAAGGATTCTGCTGTTATCAGAAACACCTGGGTCCTTGGATCAGCCAGGGTCAAAGAAACCACCTACCTTCTTCCTGCCACATATGTAGGAAATATAATTTGGATAGATAAAAAGACTCAGCAGCTCATAAGAGACCAGAGGTTTTTGCACCTTCTCTATTACCCTATTATTACCTTCCTTTGCTGTTTGCAAGTCAGGCTGTCCCTCCTTCAGAGGGAATGGCTTTGTAACAGAGTTTTGCAGATGACTTTTGTAGTTTTGTGAGAATTAACCATTACATGACAGGAAAATACTAAGAAGGTAGTGGATAGGTTGAGGCACTCACTTTATAACATATTCACTGTGCAGCTGTTAAAGCAGATTTGCTGCTTTTTTTTTTTTTTTTTTCTTCTTCATTCAGTTTGATTCAACCAGAAATCAAACATTGTTTTTGTACTTGGAAAAGTTTATTTTGGGTTTAGTGTATTCCCAATACAGCCTAAACGTTTGTATTATTATAGTAGCTCTGACATGTTCCCAAATAATATTATCTGGGATTTGATGAGTGACTACTGTTAATGTAATGCAAATGTGACCTATATTAAAAAAAAAAAAAAAGAAAAAGTTTCTTTCAGCCCTCTGACACTAAGACTTGTCTGGTACATCAGATTGCTTTTATACTCGGCAGCTAATTTACACTAAGCCATGAAATGGAGTAATCTCAATAAAGTGAAGTGACTGTCCATTCTGGTCTTCTTGAATTGGGCCTGCAGTTTCATACTATGTCCCTCAAATTTTTGACAGGAGACCTCAGCTGCTCTGTTTCTGCTTCATCCATGAAAGTGGTCTGCTTTTTACAGAATACTGGAGACATATGACTGTCAAGTTATATTTGCTGTTAGTTTAGAAGAAATCTGTGAACTTTGTCAAAAACAATGAAGAGAACCTTGTGGTGCATGTTATCTGTTTTACTGTGTTGTTCATGATTCTGTTGTGTACCTTTAGACAGTGGATAGTAACTGTCAAGAAATCAAAGCAGTTTTTCTTAATATTTTTCATTATTTAGAGATAAAATTCCTCAGTACCCCAAGGTACTTACAGCAAATATCATTAAAAAAAGTATATGTATGTCTTTTGTATTGTTATTTCATAATTTTAAAGATGTTAACACAAAGTTTATTGAAATATTTATTACAAAAAGCTACTCTGTAGTATGTCTAGTGTTTATGTGTTTAGTGGTTGTAAAGATTTTCCCTGTATCCTAGTGAAGAAAAACGGTAGAAAAACAGAACTAGAATGGATTTCATTTGCCTCAGCCCTCTGACCTGTGCTCTGCTTATGAAGGTCCTGGTGCAAAGGCTTGTTCTCAAGATTTCTCACTGTTGAGCTGTGGCTTAGCTATGCTGCAGCTGCAGTAAGCTGCTGTTTGCCATCGATGTTTGAAGCATCATGTTGATTAAAACTTCTTTGAGGCAGTGACAGGACCTGTTAGCTTGTGTCATGACATACAACAGTGTCTGTTCTAGAGAAACTGAGCTGAAGTTGACCATGATAAGAGAGTCACTTGGACATAATGTGAGCACAGTACCTTCCTTCAGCTTTTCAGAAACAGAAATGGGTATACAGTTTTTTTCTCCTTCAACCCATTCTTTAATTTACTTTGCTGTTGCAAGATAGTAAAATTTGCTTTTTGTTCTTTGGTGTTTAAAGGTTTCTGCAATAATTTGCAAATAGTATTTTTTACAAAAGGTAACAGTTGTCATGTTTGTAAATCAGAATAATAAATCATGAAGCTTTTTTTTTTCCTTTGTTGGGCTATTTCTGCCTAAGAGCTGCATTCCCTGTACACTAGCAAGAACATGTTTCCTGACCACTAAACACCTTTTCCGCTTCATGGAAATTGACACTTGTGTTTGCAGCACCAGAAAAAGTGAAATTAACCAAAAGAAATCAGTTCTGTTTTGAGGGTTTTTTTTAATCATCTATAGGGAACAGATAATTTATGCATCATCATCATCATCATCATCAGATTACATAGGAGTTTTATTTCTCTCAGCGTGAACAAATTTCTTCAATGCTGAAATAAAATCCCTATTTCCAGCAATACCCAAGTCTTTCCATTTTGTTTCCTCTGCCTCAGGAGATCCTCCTTCATGGAAAACTGATTGCAGGAGACACAGGTTTTCCATAAGTTTTTTGCTTCCTTCTACTGCTTTCATCCGTGTGCCTTTCACATTCATTAATAGAAGGTTTGCTATTTATTTCTTATACGATAAAAGTCTTTATCATAGATTAAGTTCTGCAGCAGGAATCTCAGATATATCAAGTATTGTATATTATGACATTCTTTCACTTACTAAAGTGAAAAGATTACAGCGCAGTTGCTTGAAGACTGAGAGTAAACCTTATTTTCTTTCTGCTACCTGTTTTGATGTCCCCAGAGTGATTCACCCTCAGGCCCCTCTTCCCAAGGCTGGAGCCCAAAGGCATGGCAGAAGGGGCCTCGGGATATAATACTGGAAGTGGAGAGAAGGAGAATTGTAGGAAAAAGAAATTGCTTCACTAAAAGTGGGAGTTTTCAAACTATTTGTGCTCTGCTCAGAGTTTGCTCCTTCATGATCCAGATTCTCCCCTGGCTTACCACTGCAGTGAAATCATACTTCTGTTCTTCCGATATTGCAGGCTGTTGCCAGCATAGAAATGATTGTGATAGCACAAATCCATCAGGGATGGGCAAACCACTTCAATAAAAATAGCAACTGCCATGAACCTCAGCCCAAATTTTGAACTCTCTCCCCTCCTCTTTTTTTTTTTTTTTAATAAAACACAACACAATTTCAATATGTACCTCCCTGAAATTAATCATGTGGACTCTACAATCTTGGCCGTCTTCACTGATCCAGCTGCTGTCCTCGCATCTGACAATTTCCAATTCTTCCCTTGGGTTACAGGGAGTAAGTACATTTTGGGGTATACCTTTGACCTGAGGAATGCACAGGATGGGACGACATCAGCCAGCTGAGCCCAGAAGAAAACTGCCAGAACTGAGACTCCCTTGATAAAATATAGCTTGGAGATAGGAGCTCTTGGAAACTAGAGGAAGGAAGTTGCTTTAATTGTGGGGGACAGTGAGAAGGGGATAGAGAGACTCTGATTTTGTTGGGAAGAAAAAATTCAGAAGATTTCTGTAAGCCCTGGAGGATCCAGGCCACACTGCCAGATTATCTCAGCCTGAAGTGTGGGTCCTTAGGGTGGGAATGAACGGAGCATTTCCCCATACCTTTGATCACTTTATGCAAAAGTGAAAGAAAACTGCATCATGGATTGCAGAGGTAATATATCTTCTCTTTAGCCCTGTGGTGGGGAGTTGTCCCAGAGTGTATAGGAGTGAATGAATATGGCATGACTCCTGTGGGCTGTGGTGAGAGGGGAAGCTGAGCACTCCTGGGGTAATGGACTTCAACATGCCAGTGGAGCGTGCAGCCCAAGTGCCCCTTGTAGGTAAGGACCTTGAGAAATTACTTCTGTCTCTCCTCAGGCTACATGTTAGGTATAAAAAATGTAAGCCTGCTTTGCTCTACCCCAGGCTGGATAGGTAAAGCAGTGCCCACGTGGCAAATTTGTCCCGGCACAATCCGGCCCTTACTGTGCCATATGGCTTTTGGGTTGCAACTGGCTCATGCCTAGTTTGGTAGAGTAAAAAGAGAAGCAAGGATCTATCTCACTATGTCAATGTACCCTCATGGGTGAAATGCAACTCCTCTTCCTGTGGCTGTCTATGAAGGCTCAGCTGAGGAGAGAATATAGGCTTGCAAGGGAATGCAGCTTGGTTTTAGACACATCTGGCATTGCTAATTAGCACCTCTGAGGAGACTAATGAAGAGAAGCATGAGGAAGGTGAAGGAAATTTGCAGTTAATGCCAGTGTACTGGTGAGCTTTCCAGAACATGGAAGTTTCTCTTTAAGCCACGTACATGCTGCAGAGCAGGCGTGTGGGAAAGGTTACAGTGAATTTGCCCTCACATAAGAATCACTTTAGAGCAAATAACAGTCCCAACATGAGAAAATGATTTCAAGCCATGAGAAGCTGAAACATTGTTCGAGGGCTTGTCAGATCTGTTTTCTGCATTTCTTTTTTCCCTATGTTTAACTTAGGTAATATTTACGGTTTTAGGCATTTGGTTTATTGGCCACGGTGTTCACTTTAATCAAACTATCCCATGCTGTATGTGCCTTGCTGCGGTCTGTATTGCATGTAATTAGGGGGTAGCTGTACAGTGCTCTCCCAGCATGAAATGTGCTGGCCTTTAGAAACTGTGCTTCTTCATGACTCTGGTGTTTAATTGCATGCCAAGTGTGAAAATGAATCTGTTCCGTATAAAAAATAATGGTATATATATGGTGCCATTGATCTCGCAATTCAAAATAGAGTTACAAGATATACTGAATATATCCATAGCAAGTACTTCTGAATGCTTTTCCTCTGACTAATGGAGGTTTTGCTTGTGCCTGACAGCACAGTGGGGGCTGCCAAGATGATGGGGGAAGAAGGAGGCAGGAACCCAGGGCAGTTCCCATGGGTCTGGTGATAAAAGGAGCCCAAACTCTCTTTTTTGGTTTTTTTTTTTTTTTCCTTTTTTCCCTCTGGCAGCCTCCTGCTTGGTACCAGCACCTTCTGTGCTGCCCAGGAAAACTTTGCCCCATGCATTTCAGCTCCTTCTGACTGTTTGCAACCATCATAGCTTGCAGAGGAGGGTTCACCATGACTGATGAGGGCAAGACAGGACACTGAAGGAAGGCATCAATGGGTACAAGAGAGTATTTTGCTAGCCAAGAAACCACCATTTCATGGGGATTTGCTGGGATACCTGCAGCCAGTGCCCCTGCTGGACTTGGCTAACTGGTGCTGGCCATGTCCCCGGGGTGCCTTGTCTCTCCCAAGTCCCTGGGGCAGCCCGTTTTCTACAGTCAAAGCATGCTGGGACTGTGGCTGTGTGTCAAGCTGGAAGCAATGGTTCTTCCCTTCTCCTCTCTCCTTCCTGGCCACAAAGTCAGCCATGGGGAGATGGTCATTGGTCACAGGATATTTTAAGAGAGTCTGGGTAGGTCTCACAGTCAGATGTAATGAGGACTTGTTAATGCATCTATTTTTCCATTCTGAAGGATGTCTTTCTCTTACATGGGTGTGTGCTCACAGGATACTGTCAAGACTCCCTGAAGACTGAAAAAGAGAATTAATTTCCAACTGCAAAACTAAAGCCTCAACTAGGTTTTTTTTTTCATGTTTCTCTTTCTTCCTTCATGCCTTAATACTGTAAGTAACGTTCAGGTGTTTGGTAACCATTTTTCAAGAGATGGAGACAGGCCAGCACCTTTCAACACTCTTAACTGTGCGTGTGAAGTTTGTGGATGCTAAACTGTTAGAAGTATGCTGTGAGGCCAACCATTTTTACCTGCAAAGGAGGAGTTTGGTGTTTTAGTCATAATTTAGCCATTACGTCTGGACCTTGGACATCAGACTGTTATTCTGCTTGCAGTAATTTCAGGATTAGGTCACAGGAGGATCAGTTCTGGACCTCCTTCCCACAAGCCGTACTTTTCCACATTGAAATACCATCTCAGTAAACCCATGTGTATATATATTAATAGTGATTGCACAAGTATGCTATTATTGCAAATGTGTAAATTGTGGAAGCTAAAACTCAGGCCCACATTCACTCCAGCAAGACTGCTCTGCAGGTGTACTGTGATCAGAGGGATGGCAGAGGCAGCTGAAACTGGTACCAGCATTAGCCTCTGTGTAAGCTCTGTCAAGGACCTGGCAGAGTAAATTCCTGCCACTTTTTGAATTTCTGTGCCCTGAGTATTTAGTTGGGCACCCTGTACACTTTGACTAGCACTGTCCTGTATTCAGCATATTTTCCAGGAAGCAACACATACATTGATATATGAAGGCTGAACTTGAGCACTGTGAATTGTAATCCTACTGTATATATATCACATTATTTTTAATACAGAATTGTGACAGAAAAATCAGGGGTAAACCATAATATACTAGGCTGATAAACTAGATCTCTCCCTATAAAACATTAATCTGGTCATGAACTCTGTATGCTTTTTTAACTTGAAAATAATAAAAAAATTCTCCTTCTCCTTAATGCCTACTAATCTCTACTGATAACTGCATATTCATGCAGAAGATGACAGACGTTTCCAGTCCGGGGTGTGGAATTTGACTACGTTTCTCTCCTCTTTTCCAAAGGTCTGTAATTCATCTGAAAGTTCAATTCTCCATTACTTCTCTATTCCTCATATTTCTTTTGCTCTTTTCTACTAAACTTTACATGCTACTTTTTAAAAAAAAAATATTTCAGAGATTAAGGGTGTAGATTTTGAAATCATACTTTTGTATGTATTTCTTTTAGTGATGTTGAGAGCTTGACTGCATCAGTGAGATGATCAAATTGCTGAATGGCTTTGGCACCCAAATCTCTTAATAAATCCTGTTAGCAAAGACATTTCTCAGGGGTAGGGTGGAGGGACTTGAGAAATAAGAGATATAGAGGATACTGAATAAATGTTTACACGATATCAGCTCTCAAGTTCTGGCTGATTTACTCATCATGCAATTTGAAAGAGGTGGGAAAATTCACCTTTGAACTCTTCCATGTCTAAGACTACTTTGTGCTGGGCTGCTCCCCTAGAGTATAGCTGCTGAACCTGTGCTTGGATAGCATGGCCAGTGGCCAGCTATGTAGGACACATTGCTGCTTCTTGCACAAATGACATCTCCTGTTGTGATGCTGTGGGATAAAACGTCACACCTCCTAACAGTTTGGCCCTACATTGCTGGCCAAATCTTCCTCAAACAGTGCAGCCAGATGTGTTGGGAAAATATCTGTGCTGCAAAGATGCAATGCAGAGCTGACACTGAATGGGTTTCTTCCCTGATTTCTGTAGTACCCCTCCTTACACAGTTTAGATCAACGATTTTGTGATACATAGAAAAGTGGATAAATATATTGGTAAGGTTTACCAGACTGGGTTGTGTGATTCTCTATTGACCAAATGAGAAACAGGCAAACTACATTGCCCCAGGTTTACTCATTACGTTTATCACTGGACCCAATTGTTTTGTCTCTTAAATGTTACTCCATGAAGGGGCACTGTCTGAAGGGTAAATCATCATGGCACTACATTGATAAATTCAACAAAACTCAATTCAGAGTGAGACAAAATGTAATGTGAACACTGTCAATGGAGTCTGGCTATAAATCCAATCCATGACAGCAATCTCTATTTAAAGCCTTCCCTATCTTTTCTTTCATTTACAAATGAGCCACCACTACCAGTAATACTATAAAATAAAAAAGACAATTGGTACTCTTAGTTTACCTGTTTGTTACACCTTTAGTATAGAATTACATTAGGCTTCTGCAGCCATGCCAACCACTTACTGGAAGTTTGAAAACGTATAATATGAAAACGTTTGACAATACTGTTGGAAGTTAATAAACTGGTAGGATATACACTGAATGGCAGAAGTCTCCCTTCCTTGGTCAAAGCAAGTGATTCAGGCCTGACAGCCAGAGCCTAAGTCCAAAAGTTGACCTGAAACACAGATTAAGTCTTCCCTGGGATAGAAATTACGTGTTAGCCTATGCGCCTTTGCAAAACTGTTTCTTGCTAGTATATGTAATCCAGGCCATCTGTAACTTTTGTTTTTTGGGCTTGAATAAAGTCTAGTGGAATGAATAAATGTTAGTGGAATACAGTTAGACTTGTGCAAGCTGTTTGACATACGATCACATAGCATAGTGATTATTAGTGAGACAGATTGATTAAAAAATAATGTGTCATATATGGAATAGATGAAGGCTTCATGAAGTCTTAGGGCTCAGATATGAACTGAAATGAGTAATCACCACTGCATGACAAGTTGCCGTGGAAGTTCATTAACATTAAGAATTTTATCAATGGTTTGCAAAGAGTCCTATGAACTTAGTGTTAATAATAGACGATGACAAAAGGAGATGGGAATGATGAGTTATAAACATAGGTCATATTTTTTATTTCAATTATATTTAAAGTCATACATCAAGAAACATGTCACTCCTGCAAAAGGTAGAGACTGGGTGGTCTGCCTTGGGAAGAAAAAAGCAAGAAGCTTTTTTTTTTTTTTGTGGTGGTTGTGGATTCTTATTTTAATGTTTGTCTACAAGAGCTAAAACAAAGTATGTGAATGGTGATATATGACTGGGAAGTGAGAGGATACACTACCTCTACGTCTGACAGAAGAGCACTGCTACAGCAATGCCGCATCCAGTTCTAGTATTCACAGCCCAAGAGTGCTGAAGGTAAACTGGATGGTTTTGGATGAAAACAACATTTCAGAAACAGTTTTATAACAAAGGAGGTGCACAGCCTAGTTTATTTCCAAAACATAGGTTAGAGGATCACTTGATGATACTTTGAAATACCAACACAAGCAATGGGAGTCATCAATAGAGCACACTTCAGAGAGTGACATAGAAATATCCAACCACTTGAAGTTAAAGCCAAATACATATCAAGTAGAAATAAGGTCAGTGTTTTAATTGTGGGTATCTGATATTAGGGATGAACTACTTTTTTTGTATTCTCTGTCATTAGACTGCTGATTGAAAGAATTCTGATCACGACTATTTTCCTAAAGGTAAGCTCTAGTCAAACACCTTCTGGTCTTGAAGCAGGACCTCCATTGCAAAACTTAAGTCTGGGGCTAGGGAACAGATTAGACATTTCCTCTAATCTTAAATTACTATATTTGTGTCCTTTCAATGTTTTATATCGTTGGAGATTAATAATGAGTGAAAGTACAAAACAAAGCTAACCATTGTTTGGAACTATGTTGGAGAAAAATATTGACAGTCTTTCAGATTTTATGTGGTTGTACCTGCTTTTCACAAAAATGAAGCAGGGCTACAGAAAAAGACCACCATGTATCTGAAATCAACTCAAGAAAAAGAAATTTTGGCCATTGGAGATATAAAACAGATCTTGTGGCCTGATTTTTGATACAACAAAGTTAAGAAAAGTTTGGCTAAGATTTTTTTAAAGTGTTTTTTTGAAAAATATGGATTCTGAAACTAATATTTTCAATAAAATTGCACTGTAAAAATGAAAAAAAATTACCTTAAGAAAAGCCCTTATATTTACTCAGATAACTCAGAGGGGGAAGCATACTATCATGATACACGTTATTAGAAATTTCAAGAGTGATAAATAGCAGAAAACAGAACTTTTCAGAAGAGTAATTGCTGATGGGAGTCAGAAGATTATCTAAGTGACTTTCTAACAATGAGTTTTACTCTACATATATCTTCTTTTATGCAAAACATTTATTGAATATTTAAATTTCTCCCAAATCCTAAATATAGCCTTTTCAGAGAAGTATAAGAATGTGACTATGATCATGAGTTCTTATTTCATGTTAAGCACACTGTGCAATTGTCTGTGCTATTGTCTTCCTTTTATCCTTTCTAATACTCTATGACAATGATTTTTACAAAGTATATAAAAGGTAGAAGTATTTTTCTATGTTTTGAAATTTTCTATATTATGATTTTAGCATCAAAAAAGTTGTGCAGTCTTTCAGTGCCAGAAGATTACTTGGTTCTGGCAGAAAAGCCAGGTTGAGGATGTGACCCACTAGATGCATTTGCTTTAAGTTAAATAAACATTTTCTTCTACAAACACAGGATATACCAGCATGTGTGTAAAAGATTTATACTATCACAGATCTTCCTACTGGTATCAATAGAAGTTCTTATCCCTCTTATTCTTCAGCCAACGTCCAGAATTGTACATGTAGAAAATGCTGTGTTTTGAATCAGATTCACAGTGGGTATGAATCATCATTAAGTTCCTTCATGCTTGCTGGTGTACAGCAGCAGAAAAATTGGTCACCTTGTTATTAAGTTACACTATTTAGAAGATGGTAACAATGTTTGGCATAGAGAACTGACCAAACAAATGGTTCAGTGAACACACAAGAGTCTACTTTTTAAGCCATTTGTACCTTGCTGATGTTGACTTTAACAGAAGACCGGAGAAACAAGACAGGAAAGAGACATATGAATTCCCTCAGCATGTGAAAATGTTGACCTAGAATCCATGCTGCAGTTCCATTGACCTATATAACATGCTTAGTAATTTTAAAAAGGCCAGTGGCTACTTCCTTCAATTATAAATGGCAGGGGATTTTGTTGTTTAAGTTATTAAACTAGAAGGTTTGTGTCAGCCTTGTACCCAAGACAGTCTTGTATCAATGGTACCAAAGACAGTTCCCACATAGAGGGAGATGGAGACAGAGGGACAGGTCCCGTTGAGCAAGGTAACTGTTGATGGCTTGCCCAGGTTGTGCAGAGGGCTTTTAGTGGAGCAGGGAGTCCAATGGAGACTTTTGAACCTAGATTGCCAGGTGAGCCCTTCTTCCTGGGGTTATGCACTCTGTGAGATGACAGCAAGCATGCAAGTTTTGTGCCCTTGTCCAGTGAATTGAACCTGATGAAATCTCACATACTGTTGTGTTAAGGGATCTCCCTTGGCTATTTCTGAAAGGCAGTAACTTCCTGAATTGCCTCTCATTTGTAACCTGCAATGTCACTGCTCCTACTCTGCTTTAAGGCAAAGTCAAACTTAAAAGTTTAAAATTCCTGATACATATAGCCACATGATATGGTCCCTGTGTGAGCTCCTATGGTATCTTTTCTTGCGCATGCTGTTATGATCAGGATGTGCAGAAAACTTCTCTGTGCAGGTTTAATACAGGCTGGTGCAAGGAGACAGTCCTGGCTCCTTATGAAGGTCTGTGAATAAACAGCTTTAGTTTGTTCTCTAAAATAATTTTTAAATGTATACATAATTTTTACCATCTCAACATGTTTCACTGGCTGTTGCTACAATTTAGAGTCATTGTGTTGTAAACCAGAACTATATCTGGATTCTGGATCCGTTGCCTGTCAAGGGAAGAAATTAAAGGATATATCAAAGCAAAGCAACATCTAATTTATAACTATTAGAATTAGTCAGCTTGGAGCTTAAGCCTGCATACTGTGCTATTGCAACTGGAACTCAGTGGAAGTGGGCCTGGGATCATTTATTTACTAATTAGCTGTTGTCATGGAGTGCACGTTGCCAATTTACATTGCCACATCAACATTCTTGAAAGTCACACAGAAGGGAGCATGTGAAAGTGCTCTGTACTAAGAAACATAACAACATTATTTCTGAACCTGCTAAACTGGCATTTAATTCCCTACATTATTATATTTGGCTACTGTTTAAGGATGGAAGAATCAGGAACCTATAATTTAAAACCCTGTAGAATACCGTGGTATAAAAACTTTTAGCACTTTTAAAGGTTTTATTCCATTTTGGAAAGTATTAGACAAAAAGAGAATGGTTTTTTCCTATGAGAACTATTTTTTCCCAAAATTCTATTCAAAGTAAAAATTTTTTATAGCTTCTGAGAGCCCCCAATTTTCCTCTGTCTCTCCTCCACCTTTACATAGTCATCCAGTTTTCTACATAACAGAAACTAATTACATTACAGAGGGCCCCCCTTAATGATACAGATAAATGTGTCTTAGCTGGTGTATGCAGTCTTTTGCAGAACCAAGACTGAAGTATACATCCTCCAACTAAAAATTATAGGAGTGCATTCAATGATTAGTAGTATTAGATATAAAAGCTGACATCAGCCTTTGGCCATCCCTTACTCTGAGAGATTCATTGCAAATGACAGCTTAATTCTACATAAGGCTGCTAACATGCATTTGAAGGCTCAGCTTTTCAAAAAGTACTGAATCTTCTGCTGCTGTTGTAAAAAAGTATCGGGCAAATACTAAGAGCTTTTGGAAATCTTATGATCATTGTGCCAACTTCACTCACCAAGACCCACACTTTGTTGTGAAATGAATTAAATTAGTTTTGGTGGGCCTATCCTTCCAATCTTTCTTCTCTCAAGGCCTCAGCTGGAGAATTGTGACCCTTTTGAGTACTGCATGCCAAGAAAGACATAAAACAGTTGAGAAGGATCAAGACTAGGCTAGGAAACCTGAGACATAGGGAAGAATGGAAAAACTGAGTTTGTTTATCTGTAAAATGAGACTAAGGGGTACAACAACAGTATTTAAACACGTAAAAGGTATCAAGAAGGGGAAAACAATAAACTGTACTCCAGAGAGATTTAAGTAATTTGGAATAACTTCCTGACTGTACAGATAACTGAGATCTTAAATATATAAAAAATTGAGGAAGGCTGCACAATTGCTATACTGGAGATATTTAAGAATAGGTTGCACACATACATCCTATCAGAATTAGCTCAGATGAAATTGATTCCAGCTTGTGTTGAGAAGAAAAGTTTTGGGGTTTTTTGATATCTCTTCAAATAACCTTTTAACAACTCTTCCAGCCTATTTCCTACCATGCTGTAATTTTTTTTGTTGAAAGAAGAAAACATGGCAGAACAGGGTCTTTCACATGAAAAACAATTTCCAGGAATAGTGTTCTTGCCGAATGTGGTATTTGGCTAAAAATTTCACCCTAACAAGTAAAGAAATTTGATAAACACTGTGTGCTTTCTAATAGCTCACAGTTGGTTCACAGTTGCCTGCTATGGTGTTGTGCAGAGCTGTGCTGGTGATTGACTGAGTTGTGTGCACTGCTTCAGGCAAGGAGATGGTGTGAGAGGAGCAAAGAAGACAACGATCTGGACTGAGTGACTTGTCTGTCAAGAAACAGTGGTGAGAGGGAGAGAAACTCCAGTCCAGAGGGGCTGAGGGAAGGTCTCTGAAAGCATGAGAAATCAGAGGGTGGAAAACTCCATAGAGTTCAGCGGAGAGGTGAGAAGAGCCTTCAAAAGGAGAGGTGAAGTTTAATGAAAGGTAGGTATGTATTCTTCCATGTGTGTGCACCTAGTAGGATAGAAATCTGTGTTACATAAGCTTGTCTGGCCATCATCCACGTCTTTCCTCTCCCAGCAAGACTGCTCTCGCTGTTAAGTCACCAGTAATGCATTGTCTTGCTTTTTATTTCTTGCCAGCTGCTGTGTATTTTGTATGCTGGACTGTCTGGTGTCCCAGCTTCAAGAGGTGTGAAAAATATCATGCTCCAAGTTAGAATGTGTCTTAACACCCAGGAAGAGGCTACTCAGGCTCTTATATATAAGGATGGTACAATGGTTCTTCCAGCTGTGATTCAAGAGAAATCATAAGCCTGTTACGCACACACAGGCAGAAACTATAGATGCAAGAACAAAGACCAATTTCCTACAGATGCCTAATTCAGTGCTTTTAGATTGAGAAGTGAGGCAGGATGGCAGACATATTCCTTTCTTCCTTGAACCACATTGTCTCCAACAGTGTTCCTGCTTCTACCCTGTGAGCCTTGCTCTGTACCATCCATTTCCTGCCCATGGTGGGAGGGACAAAAGGCAGCTCAGACTTGTCAATATACTGAATTTAACACTGGCCCCAAAAGTTAGCTATAGCAAAAGGAAGAGTCATCATACCTACACCTATTTGTGAACTTAGCCTCTGTTAACTAATTGTGAACAGTCAACTGAGTTAACATTGCTCTGATTATGAATGGGATACTTTTTTGCTGAGTTAGTAAATTAACTTCATGCTATGGAAATACTTGCCTTTGCTCCCTTTACATGATTGTTCCTATTAGTGAATGATTACTCATGTTCAAAAGTTATTTTCTATCTTTTGTTGTTTCAAACTATAATTAAAGTTTAATAAATACATTCAGCTTTTTGAAAATGCAAAGCAAGCAGCAAACTAGCTCGGCATTTTGATTCATCTAATTATTCTTCATCTCAAATTCAATGAAGTGCCCTAAATAATAAAATATATAAAAAGGGATAATTAGAATGAACATGGCTGAAGTACTCTTACTTTTTTTCCTTTTGTTCATAGAGAAGTTTGAGAGTCCAGTGGAGGGCTACACAGATGACCAGGGGACTGGAACATTTCTCTTACAAGTAGAGGCTGTGGGACCTGGGGCTGTTTAGCCTGAAGAAGAGAGGTCTGAGAGGGAACTTTATTAATGTTTACAAATACCTAAAGGGCAGGTGTCAAGAGGATGGGGCAAGTCTTTTTTCTGTAGTGCCCAGTAACAGGACAAGGGGTAATTAGCACAACCTGGAACACAGGAAGTTCCACTTGAACTTGAGGAGGTGTGAGTGAACTGTGAGGGTGAGGGAGCACTGGCACAGGCTGCCTAAAGGGGCTGTGGAGCCTCCTCTGGAGGTTTCCAAATGCACCTGGATTCATTCCTGTGCAACGTGATTGAGGTGAACCTGCTTTAGCAGGGATTTGGACTGGATGATCTCTAGGGGTCCCTTCCAGACCCCACCACTTTGTGATTCCATGATCCCAGGGAAGTGTGCTACTTCCTACTCTAATCTTTGACTCTCAGGGTAACATGACTAGCTTGAAAGTAATATTAGATTTTCATGGTAAAATAAGTAATTTTGGGTGGTCCAAGAGGGTATAAGTACTGCACTTGGACAGAAACATTTCCTAACTGTTAGGATCATTGTTAGAATAATTACATTTACTGACTCTGTAGATGTAGATCAAAAAGAACCAAGTGTGTGTCATTGTGTATCCTGAAATACACTTCTAATAAGAGAATAAAATGCTCTAGAAATCGAATTTGGAACAATGATCATTTGACAATTTCAGTGAAAACTAACCCAAAAGTTAATGACTGATTTAGTGACAACCAGACACATTGTGAAACCTCCTCAACTCACATCCTGTTCAAGGTACTGTGTGAGATGAAACTTGGAATACACCAAAGCTATGTGCCTTTTAGAGGTCCCTGGTGTAGCCATATTAATAGGCTTTTTGTTGTGCTACTTCTGGTTTAATTTGTTCTGGACTTTATTAAACTCCTTTAAACGTAAGCTTTATTAATCTCCATTTCTAACAGACATTCGAGCATATGTCAGGCTATTCCTGGAAAACTAAGAGGTAGGGAATTTATTAAACAAGAGCTAATCATGAGGGGTTTCTTGTTTTTTTTTTTTTTTTTGTGTGTGTGTTGCTAGCTCTGGAGGAATATAAAAATGAATTTAATTTTATAAATATGTATGTTAATGTAATTATTCATGAGGATTTTAAGGTAATATATTCTTAGATATATAGTCTTGCTTCTCAGTGCTTAGAAAAAGAACAGTTTTCTGTACTAAATTTTCATATTTTCAAACAAGGGATTTAAGCCCGTCAAGAGCTTTCAGAACTCTGTGAAGAAGATACCATTTTTTACACTTGATATCCGGCATCCAAGGCCACCAGTTGCAGAGTAGCAGAGTAGCATTATACTAATACATAAAAAAATCTTCTATGACCTTGAGAATGACAAGGTTTCTGAGGTATTGTAAACAAACTCTTTATGGATTTTCAAGTCTCATGATGTCTATCACTTGCAGCATATGGACAAGCATCTGAAGTGGAAATTAAATAATACTTTAGTGAGATTATATTTTACCTCAGTACTAGTATTCTCAGCAGAAAAGGATGGGTTTAGCTGCTGTAAATTATTTGCTGTTATTTTTTTTAAAATTGCTCTTTCTGACAAACAGGCAACATTACTGTCCTAAGAGCCCACATGATGAAACTGTGTATAGTTTGGTTGCATTTTTATCTCCATCTGATTTGGACTGTGTACCATATGTGAGATTTGAACAGAAAAATTCCCCTTTCTTCATGAGAAGCCCTGACATGTGGCTTCATTCATGCAGAGACATGGAGAGGTC
Organism: Colius striatus; assembly: GCF_028858725.1. NCBI lineage: Eukaryota > Metazoa > Chordata > Aves > Coliiformes > Coliidae > Colius > Colius striatus. The sequence goes on from NC_084762.1 coordinate 54,051,979, forward strand.
TTTTTAATTTTTCATTTCTGTTATGAAATATGCCATTTTTGTTAAGCAATATCATGTTCAGAGAATCTCCTTTTTATTTCACTTAAGTCTTTTCTAAAGTGAAGACATCTTTCTCCAGTGTACGTGAAGAAAGGAGACATTCATGACTGAATGAGGTGTAAGGAACATGCGACAAATGTATTTTACTCAGTGAAGAAATAAGAAAAATAATCATATTCCATTCTGCAAAAATGACCCACCCTATCAGGTAGTAAGTGTGAAATTATTTTTCCTCTCTCCTATTTTTTTTCACCTCCACCCTCCAAAAATTCTAGTTCCAGACCATTAAAAGAACAGTTCATGCTTCATGGAAATCCAGGGGAAAAAAAGAAAAGGAAAAAAAGGATGTAGTAGGAAGGTGACCAACATAATGCCCTTATCCACATGAACGTGACCACAAAAGGAAAGTTCTGCTCTGTAACGGTCTTTTAATCTTACTCCTTCCTCAGAATGAATTGTAATTTTTTAAAAAATTATTTTTTCTAAATTAAAGACTTGAAAGCAAATGCTTATTGGACTGGTATAGTTGCTCAGCTCATTAGGAGTTATACCAAAAATAACAGAGGACAACCTCATCACAGAGTAATGAAATCCAATTGAAGCTGTTACTTTTGGCATTTTACTTTTGGCATTTTGCTTAATCTCTTATGCATACATGTGATGTCAAAGTTTTTGGATTTGAGAAAAAATAGAGGGTTTTTTTTACCTTTTTGGGAACAGCTTCTATGTTTTAACATGCATGTTTATGCATCATGTCCTTAAGTCTTTCCGATGTAATTTTAGGAACAAGCAGTGCATGTGAGCTACTAATCGTGAAAGCATGAAACTGGATTTCACAACATTGTGTATTGAGGAAAAGACTATGCTGCAGATTAAAAACCTTCTACTACTTTTTCTTTTCCCAGCTGAGAGCCTGTGGTTTGGAGCCTGCTTTGCTGCCTACCAATGGGTCTCCTGACATGAGAGGAGAGTCGGGGACTGTGCGGGTGCCAGAGAGCAGCTGGAGTTAGGGCTGGGGGTCCACCACTGGACTTCGCTCCCACCCAGTCCCCATAGGCAGATGACAGGTACTCTCTGCTTCCCATTCAGTGGCTTCCCAACCTTTCTTTCATAAAGCCAATTTTCATAGAATTGTTACAGTTGGAAAAGACCTTTAGGATCATCGTGTCCAGTCAGTCACCTCACACTGCCAAGCCTGTCACTAAACCATATTACAGATGGCTGAACCCAAATATGACTTTTTAAGGCAGTGTTTCAAGGTGAGAAGGCTTACTCCCTCCACATTCTCCTGGCTTGTTCCTACGACTCAGACAGGAGTCGTCATTGTGCAATGTGGGAAATGCTTGTGCAGTACCGTGTGCTGCCCCAGTGGGAAAATGAGGTGGGCTTTGGCTTTTTGTTCCTCTGCTTGCTCCATCTTTGATGCTTCTGTGTGAGGAGTTTAGTGGGCTGCATGATTCTGCTTATAGTTGTATATTCATACTGCAAAACCAGTCCTGGAAACTAGTGGGAAGACAATCTCACTCCTTTTAAATTGCTTTTAAAAAAAGAAAAGAAAAAGAAAAGAAAGACATAGCAGGAAAAAAAAAAAAACCTGTACTCAGTTGTATTTAAGTACTAAGAGTTTTGAAGTTGATAATGTTGTTAAATCCTCTATTAACTATGCTGGAGAGGAGGTCATACCCTCAGATGCCTGCTTCCTCCATTAAATAGATGTGAGCTGGGCACTGAGATCTCTTACTTGGTCCAGAGTGAATAAAGTGTTGAGATATTTCAAAAAATGTGGTATACGCACAGTTCTGGTTATGCCTGCTGGTTCCCTCAAACTTCTCACACTTGTCAGCAGTGCTGGGCCAGTTCTGTGCTGCACACTTCTGGCACTGGAGAGATAAGTGTGGCTGCAAAACCTAGGGTCGGTGCTGGTTCCAGCAGCCTTGCATGCTGAAACAACTGAGTGGCAGTATTTGGCCTCTTTGCTTTCTGGATCATGTTAATTAACCTATGGATCCCCATACTGGGATGTTGTAGACATGCAGAAGTCCAAGCATGTGCTATCCTTAGTTTTGGGTGTGTTTTTCTCTCTTGGCTTTACAGCACCTTTTTTTTTTTTTTTTTCTCTTTGTGTAAGGCAGAACACGATTTTAAATTGAGAATGAACCTTTCAATGATCAGGCCTAAGGACGTGTTAGTTTAGCTTTCTGCTATAATAATGAGTTGTCACAGACAAGCTTTATAAGAATGTAACATTGTCTCAAGACTAGTAAATGATTAGGTTTCATGAAGCTGGTTGTTTATGTGTACCCAGCAAACACTACACAATCTGCAGATTCTTCTTATTTAAAGAAGATTATGTTGTTGAATACTACTTTGATCTCAATATTACAGCTTCACTACCAAGACTTAAATGAACCACAGTATATAGTGATCTTCTATGTAAAATATGTGATAAGGCCTTGTCTTATTTTCCATCTTAAAGAGGATTATATGAACTAGACCTTCTCCTGTAGTTTGTCATACAGGCTTTAGAAATTGCGTAAGTGATAGAAATAGTCTTTATCTAGTATCTTGTTTTAAAATACCAGACTATGTCTGCGGCAAAGAATTCTTCCCAGTTTTCTACCACTGAGATACTTTGTGGACCCATGTTTTTGAAAAGCTGGGAAGTGGGCAAAAAGAGAAATTCTGATACAATAAGAGAATTCTGATAGGTATTGAAATAATACCTAAAAATTGCAACTTGCTATCTCAGAGCAATGAGAATTTTAATTTAGATGTGGCTGTAATACAGAGGGAAATCAGCACTGGTGTCTGCCAGTAACCAGAAAATCTGAGCAAACGTGGTATGAAATTGCAATGAGGAATTGTTAATTGCTTGTGCCAGTCTGCACAAATGCAATCTACTCAAGTGCAGCCTATACCTGTGCTTACCCCATGTAGTACAAAGCCCCAGACTCTACCCATACTTATCTTTGGGTAGGACCAGGCCAGTGTAATTTATGGGGAAGTCTCACAAGCTTAATTACTTATAGATTAAAGGCATAATGTGAAAGTCAACATAATTTGAAGAGAACAGTGAACCCCTACATTTACACCACAGAGTTAATGGAAGATGACATAGAGCTGGATAATCAAACCCTGGAAGGATGGATTAAAGTTCTGGGATTTCTCTTTTGCATGTCTATCCTTTGTAACAGACATAAACCCATGTGTGCCGTAGAAGGCTTCAGTGGGGCGGGAGGGATGCTGCCCATCCCATATAGATCACCAGCAGAGGAGGGGACTCTGATATTGCTCTGAACTCTTCTTTCATCCCCTCTGTCTCTCTGAAACAGATTATCGGCTGTTGCAGGGAGAGACACTTGTACACTGAGTCAGTATCTGCTGAAGGAGAAGCTAATCCCTGAGTCTCCTGGGTTGTGGAACAGATTTGGGGCAGGGCTCGGTGAAGACAGAAGCAGCAAAGCCCTGTTGATGCCGTCAGTTCTGTACGGATGAGGCTGAGTGATCCCAGCACACATGTACTTTTAATTGGTGGAATATAGACCAAATGTCCAAATTAGGGAAATTGGCATGAGGGATCTTTAAAGAGATGGCACTACAGATATATTGATCATATGTCACAGGGATGGTGAAGGGATGATTTCTGTCTGTTTTGCTCTTGATTCAGATCTGGCTTTGCAGGACAAAACAGCCAACCTGTGTCTTGACCACCAATCACTTTCTTTCCCAAGTCTCTCAGAAATGGGGCTGGAGGACTAATTTTGCTCTTGGGGCAATACTTTCTTTGCTGGCACGGTCTTCGCTATCTTTCAGCCCATCTCCATCAGGCACAGATAATAGTGTGCATGTATGCAGGTGTGACCATGCACATTGAGTCCTGATCTCAAAGACATATTACCTGAATATGCACCAAGTGCACGGACATGCGTCTGTCAAGTAGCAGGGAAAGCATGGCATGTGGACAGTAAAATGCATGTATTCCACTCCCATTCTAATTACTCCACAGCTCACGTTGACTCTACATCTCCTTTTTGCATGTACCAACAACTATAATTGCCCGGCTGGTTTATTGTGGGCAAAAGTTCAGTGCATTGATAGAAGTCCTGGAAAGTCTGATAAATATCTGATAAACAACATTTGCCAAGATATATGACATGACTGAATTATTTGCATACCCTTACTCTGCAAAAGCAGAGTAAGGCAATGCAAGGAGGCATTTTGTTTGTTTTTAAATCTCTCCTTCCCATTCTAGACAGAAAGAGACATTTGGGTTTTTTCCTCCTTTTTAAGAAAACCCAAAGCCCATCTTTTTTTCATTTTCATAAAGACAGAAAATTTAGGGCTGGATTTGGTTAGGCATTTAGATCATGATTTGTATTGTTTCTTAGTTTATTTGCCAGCTCTTACTTTGGAAGCAGCAAAATGTAATTCTGGTGACCTATTCAGCAGATATCGGCAGGGAAAAAATCTGTTCAAATAAAGTGAAGGTTGTGACACAAGCTGAAAGTCAGGAAATCCACACTTAAGGCTGACACTAATGCTCATGTGGAAAATAAAAGGCACAGTGACTCGAGTTCAGCAGGGAATGCCAACCATAACTCTGAATTTCCAGGCTTTGTGTCAGGTTCTGTCAATATAATGTTTTTAAATGGAGTTTTCTGCCTGTGAATTCACTTGTGTCTTAGCGGCAGGACTATTTTAAGAGGAATAATAATAGAAAATAATCATCTTGTTTGGAAAGGTTGCTTGTAAAATCTCTGTTCTTACACATGACAGGCCAGAATGGATAATCTTGTACCTAAGTTATACGTAGGCACCAGGGTAGAACTGGCTTTAATTCCTGGCCTTGTCAGATGTCTCCTGGGTGATCTTAGTCATTACATTCACCTACACCCCATTTTCCCAATCTGCAAAATATAAGGAACAGCATTTGCCTTCTTCCTATTGTGTTTTATAAACCTGCTGAAGAAAAATGCCATATCTGACATAGGTTTTAACAGAGCAGCGTGACCTGGGAACACCGCATACCTCACACCTCCAATGAGATATATTTCGTCCATCTCCTTTTGCCACGTGCATCTAACACTCCTGCCGAAGGACCCCTGACTTAGGCAGGGCTCCCACTTGGAGGTCACCAGCTAGCACTGGCTGCATCATGTGATTTCTCACTTGTACCATCAGCCTACAGGTCACAGCCCACCTGCTGACCCAGCACCTGTGTGGACTCTGAGGAAAGGGCTGAAGGCAGCCAGTACAGCTGCTGTGAGGTAGTTGAAGAGTTTCTCTTCCTCCAGCTGTTCTTACACAGGGCCCTCTCTCCTCCTTTCCTTTTTCTTTTCATTTCATAATCTTATCTTTTAAACTTCTACAGAGTCTTGTGCCTTTTGGAAACCATCTATGAAGCCTGGGGAAGTTCATTCTATTTCTGCCAATTTCCGATGGAATGACAGAGATCAAAGTTTTCTCAGTTTGTAGTAGAAGTCCCTGTGTATCCCTGAAAGTTAAACTTCTGTAAGAATTTATTGTGGAGGAATAAACATTCTTGATGATACCAGCTAAGAAATTGTCCAAGTACTTTTGCTTATCTTGGAACAAAAGTATCTACCACATTTTTCTAATGCCAAGGAAGTTTGATAGGGAAACAAGGTCAGTGTGCTGATCTGACCAAAGTGATCCCTTTGAGATCCCTCTGCATAGCAGTAGGAATTCAATGGAAAGACTCTCGTTAACAATGAAAGAGAGATCAGGGAAGGCACAAGTCAGAGAAGGTGAAACAATCTTAACAAATGTAAAGGGACAACAAAAATGATGCAGTGGAGCTGGTGATCCCCACTTAACGTGCCAGGGCTGCTATAAGGAAAACACCTGTAAGGATAAGGTAACAATGGCCCCTATAGGAAAACAAGGATGGTAAATACCATTTGTTAAGCTGTTGTTTTGGAGATTTTCACAAGCATTGACAGAATAGGTATGAAAAAAATACAGAGAATTCAAACATTCAGCAAAACTGACTTTTGTAACAGTGCAAAGCAGCTGCCTGTAATCAAGTAGTAATGCTCCCATTGTCTTCAGCTTGATGACTTTCTGCTCCTCAATAAGCTGAGCAAACAAGCTTCTCTCTATGTAAGTCATAGCTGCATAAGGACTTTAAGAATTTCTTTGGGGTGATTTGTTTCTCCTAAGCATCCTAAAATGAAGATGGAAGAGGATGTAGGCAGGCAGAGGCCAACTATGAAAAACAAAAGGAATTGGAGTAATTTGTGATACATCCTAGATTTGCAAATAAGTAAACAATGGAAAGGTAAATCTGGCCCCTCCATGCTGCTTGTCTGTTGCCTCAGTGTAAATTCACCTGAAAGGTATCTTTGCCTAAGCAAGCACTTGCTTTCTCCCTTATGAAATGCACCTGGGATACTTATGGTTCCTGGGGAGAGCATAGAAATGACTCGTGCACTCCTACTGAGACTTGAAATGGGGAAGGTCTCTGTTCAAAGTCAATATAGGATAGGCTAGGATATTGAGTAATGAGGTAGGGAAAGCTCTGTAATGAGAAAGATCTGTCAAGGAAGCACAGAACTCAGAGAAATCATTATACAAAGAAGGAGCAATTGAAAAGCTTTTGGACTGAGATACTGTTACAGTTCTCACTAGACTTTCAAGCTTTGGGAAAATAAGAATATGTTAGGAGAGAGTGATACTATGTCAAGTCAACAAGAATTATAGGGAGAGAAATGTATGTGTTAGATCCCATCTTTTCAGCTCTTATATTCACATGAATGTGATATTGAATCCTCTAAGCTCAACTAAATATAGAGGGATTTGGTTTATATTTGAGACCCAAGCTGGGTTTTGTTGGCATAAATCTTTGCTGGAGTAGCAAACATCTCACTGAACCCTGCTTTGCATAAAAGTCTCTAATAAAATCTCATAGAGCCTTTCTGTTACTTTAAAAAAAAAAAAAAAAAGATTTATCTGAAGTATTGACTGGGAGACAGAAGCACCCCAAGAGACTAATGAAAAGATAAGTTCTCTGTAATTTCCATGGCTAAAGCGCTTGAAGTCAGAAATCTGTGCCCCTTTTGTGAGGCTGTGCATCTCCTGTTGACCTTGAAAATTGTATATATATGCACACATGCACACTCTGGGTGCATCTGGCTTCTGTGGAATATATATAAAAAATGCTTTAATTGTATTACTTTGATAAGATAGCAGTTTGAACTGATTAAAGCTGTGGACAGTAACATTCCTATTCCCTTCCTCTGGTACATTGCAATAGTTATTCTTTTCTTTTTTTTTTTTTTTTTTTTTTTTACTAGATTGAAAGTTTTCTAAAGTGTCAGAGATGTTTTCTGGATTAACCCTACTACTGTCAAAGATTGTAAGGGACTCCTGTTTCCAGCCCTCCTATATGATTCTCTATAGATCTATCAATACTTAAGTGTATCAGCTTCTCTAACACTGATGCCATTGAGATCCATATGACCTAAACAAGCCTGTGTTTTATATGTGATGATTTGGTTGAAGTCTCTAAAACCTACCAGGTGGTTTGTACTTGGAAGTCTGCAATCTTTCCTTGCTCTCTGGTCCCAGATAGGCTTAGCTCCTGGAGTATGCTTGAGAAAACTCAGTAACACATAAAGAGATGTGCCTGACCAGTCTCACTTCATTACATCAAAATGAAGTTTACACGGAGCTTTCTGTATATCCTGTCTAAAGAGACTTTTTCTTTGTAGTCTGTAGGAAGGTTTTTTTCTCTCCCATGAGACAAATGTCCCCCGCCAGACAATGCAAAGCAGCCTCTCACCTTCCCCTCCAGTTGGAGAAAGGAAGTGAGAGCTGCCAGCTAGAGTAGGGGAGGATAAACATACCACATTATTTTGACCTTAATGATTAAAAAAAAATTAAAAATAATTACTCCTATATAGTTTGGGTTTAATCCCATGGTTTTACAAGATAGAGTTGATTTCATTGTCAACGTATTTAATTCTAAATGCCCGTTCAGTCTAAATGACAGATACTTTTTGAGCTTATCTGAAGTCCTAGTTAAAAAATAAAAAGAATGTGAGACCAGCAACACAAACGGTTTTGTGATAACAAATTTCCTCATTATCTTTTAATCAGGGTGGCAGGTTTTTCTGAAAAGCTGATACCCAACTTTTAATCTGTATCTCTTGCTGCTGTGGGGCTGTGATATTGGTGAGCATTACTCTTCTTTTGTTTGAGAGAATAATGGAGTTAAAAATGTGAAGTTAGTGTTGTCAAAAGAACTAGAACATGGATGAAGAGTTAAATTTCATATGCTTATGTTTTCATATACTTTGTGCCATGTTGACTATAAGGATGTTTTATGATTCATTGAAGAAGAAAAGGAGTTTGTATTAATCCTTGAAATATTCTTTATTCTTAGTTCTGGAATTTGGCTTTTCCCATTCCATCATGTTTTAGAGACAGAAGCAAGATGGAATATGAATATGGAACTGGATGCATTTGGTTTGGGCCAATAGTTAGGTCTAAACTTCCTCCAGGTGCATCCCATCCCAAATTAATTTACTTCTTATTTTCCTGAAATAAATACATTTTTGCCCCAGGCTTTTGGAGTTAACAGGATTTTGTGACTATTTATTAGCTACAATTAGACTATGCTTGTTTGATAGTTCGTTATTTTGTCCCAGTAAAAATCTCTGTTTCCCACAATAGTGTATAAACCAGGCAATCTGTCCCTCTTAAAGTTCATGTTGTGAGGCATTAAAAATATCAGTGTAGAAGCAAAATATGGTAGTGGTATCCAAAAAAGGAAGTTTATAGCTCAATAACGCACGTGTATCGGGCAGCCAGGTGATTTCTGGTGTTTCTTCATTTCCTCTCCAAACACAGTTGTTTTATTGTCATAATTAGTAGTATAAGAAATGCTATTGTATGTTTTGGAAGAGTGTTAACTCCATATTAGGAGTTAATCTATTACTGCTTAGAATCACAGAGAATGTTCAATGAGTTATGTTTGCTTTAATTGTCCTCAAACAGTTCAATTCAGTCTTCTAAACTGCTGTTAATGGGAATTTTTTTTTGTTCTAAATATTGAGTCCTCAAATTTAACTCTTGAAAGGGAAGTCCTCATGAAGAAAAGGTCAAGGAAAGGTAAAGGAAACCTTGTGACTGACCTTCAATAAAACTGGGATACTGAAAGAGTTAAAATATGAGTATGTGAACAAGGTACCCTGATCCAAGCAATGAGGTATTTTATGAGGAATTTCTTGTAACTAATTGTAGGCAGGTGCATTTGAACCACTGGATGCTAATCTGACAAACTGTGCCGTGGCTCTGAAACCTATCCAGATCCTAATACATGGTGAGGTCTGTCCGGTGCTGGTGAGCTGGAGAATCCCAAAATATTGTTCAGAGTATCTCTGTTGGACCAGGGGAGGTGTTAGAGACACTCACAACCACTGCTTGCCTGTTGGATCTTACTGTGACTGTGGCTGCAGCAGGAGCAAGGGCTCTTTCCTCCTCTTTGAGTACAGCCGCAGTTTGATACTGATAAATTCTGAAATGACGTGAAGATTCATTCTCCACCAGCATAGTCATAGAATCATAGAATCATAGAATGGTAGGGTTGGAGGGGACCTTTAGAAATCATCTAATCCAACCCCCCTGCAGAAGCAGGTCCACCCAGATCAGGTCACACAGGAACGCTTAAGGGTGACTCTTGAAGACCTCCAAGGAAGGAGACTCCACAACTGCTCTGGGCAGGCTGTGCCACTGCTCCGTCACCCTCACAGTAAAACAGTTTTTGTCCATTACCCCTTGTCCTGTTGCTAGATACAATAGAAAAAAGGGATACTCCAACATCCTGACACCCACCATTTAGATACTTATAAATATTAATGACATCACCCCTCAGTCTCCTCCCTTGTTCCCACAGCCTTTCCATATAAGTTCCTTGATCATCTTGGTGGCCCTGCGCTGCACTCTCTCCAGAAGTTCCCTGTCCCTCTTGAGCTGTGGAGCACAGAACTGGACACAGTACTCCAGATGAGGCCTCACCAGGGCAGAGGAGAGGTGGAGAAGAACCTCCCTTGACCTGCTGGCCACACTCTTCTTGATGCATCCCAGGATGCCATTGGCCTTCTCGGCCACGAGGGCACATTGCTAGCTCATGTTTAGCTTATTATCAACCAGGACTCCCAAGTCTCTCTCTGCAGAGCTGCTCTTCAGCAGGTCAACCCCCAGTCTGTACTGGTACATGGGATTGTTCCTATGACTCTATGATTATTCCTCCCCAGATGCAGGACTCTGCACTTGTCCTTGTTGAACATCATGAGGTTCCTCTCTGCCCAACTCTCGAGCCGGTTGAGATCCCGCTGAATGGCAGCACAGCTTTCTGGGGAATCAGCCAGTCCTCCCAGTGTGGTGTCATAGGCCAACTTGCTGAAAGTACACTCTGTCCCCTCATCCAGGTGGTTGTTGAAGATGTTGAACAAGAGTGGCCCCAGAACCAATCCCTTATCTCCACAGACCTCCAACTCGATTCTGTGCCATTGATCACCACCCTCTGGGCTCTGTCATTCAGCCAGCTCTTGATCCACCTCACTGTCCACTCATCCAAGCCACACTGCCTGAGCTTTCTGATGAGGATGTTATGGGCGACAGTGTCAAAAGCCTTGCTGAAGTCAAGGTAGATGACATCCGCTGCTCTCCCCTCATCTAGCCAGCCAGTTATGCACTCATAGAAGGTTATCGGGTTGGTCAAACAGGATTTTCCCTTGGTGAAGCCATGTTGACTCCCCCTGATAACCATATTATCCTTCTTATGTTCAGTGACAACATTCAGGATGAGTTATTCCATCACCTTTCCAGGGATGATGGTGAGGCTGACTGGCCTGTAGTTTCCCAGGTTGTCCTTCCTGCCCTTTTTGAAGACTGGAGTGACATTGGCCTTTCTCCAGTCCTCAGGCACCTTGCCTGTCCTCCATGAATGTTCAAAAATGATGAAGAGCAGCTTATCAACCACATCAGTCAGTTCCCTCAACACTCTTGGATACATCCCATCAGGACCAATTGAGTGTTAAACCCTTTGACTTATGAGTGTTAGGCAGAAATACTGTTTGCAGTGATTTTATTGTGTTTGTGACTTTCTGCTTTAGCAGTGCTGCTGCAAAGCAAGTCCTGAAATGCAGAACCAAAGCTATATTAGAAAATGCCTCATCTTCAAGTTCTTTGGGTTAGCCTCCCTGTGCCACACAGACCTCTTCAGCATACAAAAGACTGGCTAATAAATCAGCTGGACTACCTAAAGATTCACAGTCATAACTTTTGTTTTATTGGTAATAAGTACTTAGAAGAGTGAAACAGTTTGTGTGTGTTGAGCTTACTTGGAGCTATTGGATTGGTTACCCTTGATGTCATAGCCTTGTCGATAATGTCCAGTAAATCTGTGGGACTGTTTCCTTACTGTGTATAAATTCCATTTCATGACAGCAATAATACAGTCCAGGCAGTGTATTTCAGAGTGATAATTATACATCTTGGGTGGTTAAAGTTACTCCACCTTAGTTGTGTAAAAAAAAACCAAAACCCACTGTACCGCTGGCAAAAATGGGAGAATTTCCTGGTTTCCATGAGTTTTAAAAAATAAAAAGGGTGTGGAGGTATTTTTTTTTGCCATATTTTGGTGACTTTCTGACTGAATAAAGGTGGGATGTAAAATGAGCTCAGCCTTCGAGGGAGGGCCTGTGCCAGTATCTCCAAGCTTTTTCAGCTAACTAGCTACTGCCAAACCTCAAATTTTTTTTGTGGATCACTGTCTACCCTTTTATTAAATTTTTACTTGAGAATGGTACTACAGAGATGCACTGTTTTATAGGAGTCTAGAGACTATGACGTCAAATCCAAGCTGCTTTCTGTGGACTGTGGTTTTGTAGGATCATAGGAATAAAGAGGACTCAAAAATGATGGACAAGGAAAGACATTATCAACCATATTTGTATTATGTCTTAGACACACTATCACTTTTAAATAACATTTCATGGTGAAGAGTCCACAGTCTCTTCATGTTTACTCCAGAACTTCACTGTTCATAGTATTAGGAAGTCTAATCTAAATCTTTCCATTTATCTAGTCTTACACACCGAGGACATATTCTTTCTCTTTGTAGCTTTCTTTTGTATATTTTAAGACATTTACCACATCCCATCCATCCACTTTTCAGTAACTAAACCACTTCAAATCTTTCAATCTTTCCTCTAAGGCTTATTTTCCAGACTTTAAATCTCTAGTTCTCCTGTGGGCTCTTCAATGCTCAATATTTTTTCTCAGATACAGTAGCTGAGGCCTCACAAGCTCTGAAGGAGAAGGAGAATCTTGTCTCTTGCAGACTGTGTATTTTCTTTTGTAGGATACTCCTCTGTGTCATTTGAACAATGGCATTGCTTCCCCTGTGATCCATTACATAACTTCTATTTCTTTCCTACCTAAATATTTCTTCTGCATCAATTCTCTATCTGTTGTTCATGCAGCAGTTTGTTCCTGTACAGAGCAGTGTCCTATGGGTTTCTGACTATTACCACCTATACAGGAGAATTATGATGTCTTTTCTGTCCTCTAGTGAATTAAGAGTTTGTCTTGGTGTCATCTTCAGATTTGATGAAAAAGTTGTTTTTTATATTTGGTAAATATTTCTCTTTTTTTTTCTTTCTTTTATGGATCATTAGTGAAAATATTGAATAATAATTGATATAGGAAAGACCTTTTGACCATTGATTGGTCCCTTCTGAAAAGATAATAGTAATTTCCTTTCACCTAGTCCATGCTTCAATAAATTTCCCTGGAGTACATCATATCACACTGTCTGGTACATTCTTAAGATGAGCTATATAACAGCTATGACTTCTTAAACCACAAGTTCTGTTATGTGGTTGTAGGAGTTACTTTGCTTTTGCACAGTTTGTTCTGGCAAATGTAAACTGGATCATGCTTATCACATTGTTTATTTTCTAGGTATTTACAGATGGCTTGTTGATTATTTGTTCTAGCATTTCTCTGGCAACCTGGAGCTGTAGTGTAAAAAAATGTCCTTTCTCTCTTCTGCCTCTTTTTTTAAAGATGGACATTGTCATTGTACTTTGCTGATCTTCTTTTGTCTCAGCTCAGAGACAGCTTTCCAATGATGTCTGTCAATATTTAATTAGTTAGCTTGTAATATATTTCAAAAGCTTGATGCATTTTCTAATCTTACATGGTCTGGTATCTGAGTGCATTAGACCCAGCAATGTTAACATGGAAATGAACCAAACCTTTGCTAACCTCTTGTTTTATTTGAACCTCATGCCTCATGTCCATTCTGTGATTCTGTGTGATTTTTCTGGTGCGAAAAAAAAACTTTGCCTATGGCTATCTAGCTAAACTGTTCATATATTTATGAGAAAATAGGCACTGTCATGCAAATATTCCTATTAGATCTGACCTAGGAGAAAAGTGTACTAGAAAGAAACACTCTGGATGTGAAGGGAATGTTAATACAAGCTGATCACCTAGTATTTTTGATAAAACTAAAATAAGAATAATATGTGTTGGTTTTCTGTAGACAGTTCAAAAAGGACAGGGAGCTGCTGGAGAGAGTTCAGCATAGGGCCACCAAGATGATGAAGGGAGTGGAGAGTACCCCTTATGATGAAAGGCTGAGGGAGCTGAGGCTCTTCAGCTTGGAGAAGAGGAGACTGAGGGGTGACCTGCATATGTTTACAAATATGTAAAGGATGGGTGTCAGGAGGATGGTGCCAGGCTCTCCTCAGTGATGTCCAATGATAACACAAGGGGCAAAGGGTATAAGCTGGAACATAAGAGATTGCAAAGAAATACAAGGAAGAATTTCTTTACAGGGTGACAGAGCATTGGAACAGGCTGCCCAAATGGGTTGTTGAGTCTCCTTCTCTGGAGACATCCAAAACCCAGTGGGATGAGTCCCTGTGTGACCTAATCTAGGTGGTCCTGCTCTGGCAGGGGGGTTGGACTAGATGATCTTTCAGGTTCCTTCCAACCCTTAAGATTCTGTGATTCTTTGATACATTCAGGGGCATCAGAGGAAACTCTACTTAATGTGTCACCTCTTAAAAATCAAAATATATATTAAATAAAATGAAGACATCCCCCTCCCCCTTCAAGCTGAAAATAATACCAATCAGATGAAATTTCTGGCGCAACCCGAAACTATGCTTTTGAGTTCTAATAACATATATTTTCCTGTTCTCCAATTTATTAGGATTGTATAAAAAATATTACTGTACTTGATTCTTTTTACCTTCCTTAAAATCGTTTATCTTACTCTAGTTTCAGAGGCCACACACCTGCACATAGCCGACTCTGAAGAGATCTACTCCATATGATTTGTTAGGGTTAAAATATTACATTATAGAGTTATATACAAGTTAGTGATATCCGATAAGTGGTTTGGTGGCACTTATTACTTCTAAGTCTCCTATTATTGTAGCTTCAGTTGTAAAAGGGCATAATTCTCTGAAATTCTCAAAAGCTGTTTCAGCTTGGGTCTCATGTCTAATATTGTCCAGGTGTCATGTTATTCAACAGGGTGGTAGTCTTTTTGGTGACAACAGTACTAATAAATAATTTCCACAAAAGTATATATCGATTTATCTCATAACAGCTCACTTCCAACATCAGTACTTAAATGCAGTAAGTGATCATAGTAGCTATAGTTAGAAAACATGTCCCCTCAAGAGTTTTATTAGAATTGGGCATCTTCCCAAAAACAAGTTTTGTTTGCTAGGAATCTCAGAAAGCCATTGCCAAAAACGTATCTTGTAATCTTTTAGAGCCAAATTGGGATTAAAGAGCAGCCAGAGAATTGTGCATCAAAACAGGAAGCTGGGTACAAGTTGACAAGAGAGTGCTGCTCTGCTGATTTTAGACAGGCACATCCTACAAATATGTTTTCTCTGCTGCCTTCCCCATCATGTAGAGCTGCTGAATGAAAGTGTGTCAGGACCAAGAACACCACACTGCAACATGGGACTGGAAACTATCAATCCTGCCCTGGAGGCAGGGTTGTATCAACATCCCCCTGGTCCCATGCCTTCATCTATGTCCCTGTGGTGTGAAACTTCTGAGAAGAAAAAATAAATGACAAAGAAAGGTGGAACTCTGCCCTGAAACAAAGTTCAAGGAAGGCAAGAGAAGATGGTTGAAGAAAGGAAATGGGACAATGTGAAAACAGGCCAGGGTGAGGAAGACAACATAAGCAGTAGCCAACAGCACATCAATCCACTCAGGGTTTGATGGTGCTACAGTGGCATCACAGGACATAAGTAAGGGTGAAGAGGGATGGGCTGTCACCTTCCTGACTTCTGTAGTTTCTTCACTAAGCCTTTGTGAAAGCAAGCAAACAAATCAGTCCTTGCAGAATCAACAGGAGAACAAGCTCCACCAGCAGCAGTAAGTTACCAAGTTCCATAGTCTCGTACCAGGATCCAGAGGTGACTTACAGCAACTGGGAATCAAGCCCGTCTGTGGAGGCTATGGGACTCCTCCATTTTTGTTTACAGGAGACTAAAGATTTTCAGAATCTATTCTGTCCAGGGTTAGGCTATAATGAGGGACATGGCTGGTCCCACACTATGTGTCTGCTAACCTCTCTACCTAGAAGCCACTTGATTCTTAAATTAGTTCAATGTGCAAATTGGGCTGTATAGCTTTTTTCTGTCACTCAGGGTCATAATCTGCCTTAAAATTCAAATTTTCCCTCATAAAAGAACAATGAGTGAGACAGGTTGTTTAAATTATAGTTTTCCTGTTCCTGGGAAAAGGAAGGTTCAGAAGTTATAGTATGCAGGTGGAGCCTTTTCTTTTAATTATTTTTTACCTACAAGCCAGTAATTAACACCTTTGCTTCATGTTAACCTTCAGCATATTGGTTCATCAAGTGTCTGAGGGCTCAGCTGGTTTTCATAATCTGAATAGCACTACTTGACAATGGGGGGGGGGGGGGGGAAGGGGGGAGGGGAAGCAAGCTTTGCTAGCAGCAGTAATAGTTTCCCTTGCCTCATCCTCTTTCCCTACTCAACCTCTCCAGCAGCCCTCTTCTCCTCCTCACTGTTCCTGGAAAAAGTAATGGATGACTCCAATAACTTTTGTACAAATCAAGAATGTTTTGATGTCTCAGGAGAGGAATGAAAATAATATATGTTGACAACAGAAACTACTTCAACTTCTCCAACTGGACCTGTGTCTATAGAGGAGAGATTATTTTTGAAATAGTTTGTGAGCTTCTTGTCCGACTTCTCTTCAAGGCTTCTGAAGTAGTCCTACTCCCTAAGCATCTTCTTAATGCAGAAACTGCCTTTCTTTGGAGTTGGATTGTGCTTTTATCATTTGTTAAACAGAAACAGAGTCTGAACCGTAATATACAGCCACAGACACAGTGCTGGTCTGTGGAGTCTTCTCGTAAGAGACTTTGGGGCTCTTAGAAATCACTTATGAATATCCTCTGCCTTCTTGTGATAACACTCATGCCAAAGATATCAGGTCTGCCTCCTCACAAGCTCAGTGCTCCCCAGCAGTGAGATGAGGCCTATCATATATGCCACACTTAAGAAAAGGATTCTCAGCTGATTTGAACAGAGGTTTATGATTTTTTTTCTTCCATATTCCCCCCACCCCACTTTAAGTTGCTAAATCAAACACTGTGATTAATGATGACAGAAATTACTGTGAGCATAAAGTTCAAGAGCTGAGCTGTTTATTTGTTCAAGAAAGTTGTTTTCTGAGTGTTTCTCTATATATCTAGCCACATGCTTAGACTGAAATACCCCAGCACAGTCACTGTTTTGTACGAATGTTGTTTTGACAGCAAAGAATGCTTGTAAACATCCAGGATGGAGAGTGGAAAATACTCAATGTCTTAGGACTCATTCCATTTTCATGTGGTCTATTCTTGTATCAGTGGCATGGGAGGAAATGCCTGTCAAATAATACTGAGAAGATATTGTGTCTGAAAGTACACTGACTCAGGTGAACATAGGCAAGAGTTCAGAAGCAGCTTCTGTCTATTATCTTCAGCAAATAAGCATTAAAGACAGAGTCAAATTAAAAACTTTCAGTTATGGGAATCAAATTAGGTTCTTTCAGTTCAAACCATAAACCAGAGGATGGCTGTATCTCTACATTACCTGGGAACTCTGCCTAACATCATTGTTGTCCAGCCAAGTCATGGATTTACATAGCTGTCTGCCAATAGCTATCACCCTTTCTCTCAAAAGATTTGTGTTCAGTTTCTCAGGAGTGAGATTTACTGGAACTTTCTTTCATCTTGTAACACCTACAACTGAAGATATTCTTTAGTTATTCCCATTGATCTTTCAATTACAGGTGTATTTGATGTCAAGATTTGACTCCTGGACTGAAGAAGCTGAGTGACTGCAAAGACAAAATGAGTCTTCCTTCACTTCAGCATTCCCTCTGGTTGAGCACTTTTGTTTATTAAGTTCGACTTGACGAGCTCTGCATATAACTGAAATACATTTGAGTTGTTAATCAAAATAAATTAACAAAAAAAGAGAAAACAAAACCTGTCTGGATCAGCTTCAGGTGAGTCTAACTGCTTTTCTGAACACCTCTGCACTTGATTATTCTGTTACAAATTTGCAGCAAAGGTTCTGGGAAAGGGAATGATGTTTAAATTATTGCTTCCTTTTTAAAGTTATCCCCATGACACATGCATCAATTTTTTATGAGGGCAATTCCTTTGAAAATTATCTTCTTGTGTTTTCTTTCTTTCAAAATTTATTTTAACTGAGAATAAACTGATTTTTCATCATGACACTCTTTTCTCCAGAGAATAGCGTTGTTTTTCTTTTATTATTTTCTGCTTTAGTCCATTTAAGTCATGCTCCTCCTCCACTTCCTTACAAATCTAGGCAGAATCAGGGGTTACTTAAGGAAAATTGTGTCTGAGTTATGTCCAATTTTAAGCTTCTGACTCAAGAAAAAACTCACCCCCAAAAACTCACCCTTGATTACTTGTTCTTAATGGGTTGATTGCCAGAGTATTTCTTTAAAATTATAGCTCTTATTTCCTGTTTTCAAAGGCTAAAATCAGACACTTAAGCAAGACTAAAAAACCACCAAGTGCCTAAATTAGTATCCATAGTTCAAGCAATAACAGCTCCATCAGACTGCAGGTGTCACAATACCCACATACACACATAAAGAAAATCCGAAAACAGGAGGCAGTGTTACTGAACCCAAAGGAATCTTTTTTAGCAGAGTTCATGCTTCTTAGCTCATGAGGTCAGGCTATAGAAAAGCAGCTGACACTATGACATTGAAGGCTCCAGTGGTTTTCCTGCAGGAATAGATGGATGACCTGGTTGTTTTATATTGCTGACTTTGTCCATTAAAACAGCAAAGTAAAAATTGGTTTTCCTCATGTGGGTTTCTTCTTAGTGAAATTTGTTCCTTGTCATAAAACCCATTTGTATGGTTTTTTTCCCCTCAGTTTCCTTTTTCTTAATAGTTTCTGAATTTCCTGACTTCTTAATTTTGGCTGTCAGGATACAGTTCATCCAAGGCTAAAGTGCTGTGACACAATCCATGTCAAAAATAAGGGGAAGTAAATGAATTTATTAGACTTTATATCTATGCCTTATCCTAATGCTCTGAATGATCAGAAATATTTTCAGATAATAAAATTCAGGCCAACTATCGATGCCAGGTTTCAGCTTTAGTGACTGAATTCTGGGGTGTTTTGAGGGCATCCTTAAATCCTTACATCCTCACACCCTCAGAATTATTAGGATTAGAAACATAAACATTCACCCAACATCATCGAATTTTCTCACTGTTATGACCAATTTGGTCATTTAGACAACTCATCTTTTAATTTAAGGGTAGCTTGAGTCTACTATTTCCCCACTCTTTCTGCAGCTGTATCACATATGTCATATATGTGAAGACAGAAGAGCTTACGAGTCAAAAACCTAAATGCTTTATTTGAGAAAACAAAAGCTCAGAAAGAATAAAGGGCAACAGGAAAGAATATTTTCAGACAGCTTTTGTTATGTGATAGTAACTTCTTTGAAAATGTTGTTTCACTTTTTTTATGACCTGTTTATGACTGCAGAACTGTAGAAAAAAAATGCTGACCAATACACTTTTCTCCGGATCTGTCTCCTGATATGAGAGACCACGTCAACATCAGACAGACCAGAGAAACCATTTTCTACAAAATCTCATGCAAGATTAGTTTACCTGACTTGTACAATTACTGTACATATTGTGCTGTAGGAATTATTTTCCTACTTCAAAGGATTTTTTTTGCCCTCAATACTTCTTTTTTTACAGGCTATATACATGCCATAATTCCGTGAAGTTTAATTTCTTAATTATCTTAGCCTTCAAACAGATACAACAACCCAAATGAAACATTTCTTAGCAAGTGTAGAAAGGCGTTGGAGTGAAATACTTACCTGGCTTTCTTGACTTAGAATTAGGCTATATATTTGTATCTTTACATGTTCTATTTCCTATTGTTTATAGAGTTGGAAGACACCTATCTTAAATGCTATTTGAAATGTGCCTGAAACTTCACATACACAGACATACACACACACACAAGATTTCAGTAAAATTTTGCTGTTTCAGATTTGAATCCTATTTGGTTTTGGTTTGAACTCATTTGGAGCACCTCTTAGTCTGTTCCTCACTTTGATTTCCAAACCTGAAGCCCTGATGCAAGCCCAATCCAAAATCAGCTAAGAACATCCCTGTTCACTATAACTTCTGTGTTCACTAAAAGCTCTGCTGATTTTTAATTCAGATAAAGCCTTGTGCAGGGAAAGTCATGTTACTTTGGGTTAGCTGCATTCAAGCAGTTTCTCACCTGCAGGCCTCATCTGTCTAACTCATCAGCAGAAATGGGCATATATGTGCCCAAGACCAAACTGCTTTGAGATGTTCATGGAAAAGCTAGGAAATCCCTGTCACTCCCTATCACTATTAGGCAATCACTTTCCCTGGGAACCTGCTTTTGCTGGAGCAGACAAGCTGTCAGCCCTGCAAGTGGTCTTTTTGTTTATGTATCTTTTCTGTTCCTCTGTTTACTTAAAGGGACAGAATTGTCAGCTCTTGTAAGACTGGGCCGTGTAACTGATGGCCTATCCACCTCAGACTTGCATTTTTTATTTTTACTTTTTTTAAAAAAAGAAGAATCTTATCCAAACACAAGTGAAATGGGCAGATTTATGAAAGTAAAGAAGAGCAAAGTGGAAAAGGAAGTTTGTGTTTTTTGTAGAGACTCGCTGCTGTGTAAATGCACTGAAAGAATCTCTTGGCTGTTTGGGCTTTTGCATAACAGCTAGAGACGCAGAGCAATTAGATTTTCTAAGTGTAAGCAAGAGAATCTGTTTTGTTTATGCAGAAAAGTCCCCCAGAAGAGAGGCAGGAGCGGAGACATAAGTAATAAGCGCATATGTTTGGAAAGACTATAATGTACTTATAAATATTATAGTGGCGTCGCTATAGTTAAGGGTCTGGCAAGATTTCTGTTGTAAACCCTTCTTGTCAGAGGATCAGAACAGAGCTGTAAAAATTCCAGGCTGCAGCCTGGCATGTGAGGGCTCAAGGCAGGAACACAGGTTTCCCTCCTGCTCCCTCAATAAATTGACACGAACCTGATTGTCTGTATGGGAGTGATGTTAGGCAGAGCCCTTGTCTTTCTTAAAAGCAGATGGTTTGTGTTCCTATCTTGTCAGAAAAGCTGGGATACTGAAAATGTGCTGGGACATCAGTTTGTATTGCAGAAAGGAACGCCAATGTATTGAGGTAGAGTAGATAGAAACAAACTGTGCAAATGAGTGAATCCTTTCATGTGTGGATCTAGTCTATATGTCTACAGACATTTTGTTTGCCAAAGAGAAGATCATGTAAATTTTTAGGAAGTTGCTTTCACAAGCAAATGCTGCAAAGGGAATGAAAACCAATTAATGATTTAGAACTGAACATTTCTTGAGTCTATTTGTGGTTTACCGGTTGCATATTGTTAGGAGTTGAACTTCACGACAAAAGGAAGAATCAGGATCTGTTCTTTATCCACAGACTAAGGCTGTGAAGTCTTTATGTAATTGGCAAATCTAGCACTAGTAACAAAGGGAAACCTAACTAGGAATAAAAGGAATTAATCTGCAACAAATTTAGGCTACCCCAAAAAACAGTGAGAAAGATAATATTTTACATTGGGAGATGCATATGCTTTTTAAATGAAACAAAAAAAATAATCAGAAAAAGCCCATGGATTTCTGCTCAGCCCAACACCTTAGGATTCTTGCACACGGTGTCTGAGCTTAGTCTTTACAAAATGAGAGCTGTAAATCCACATGCAGAAGATCAGACTGAACACTGAAAGTTTTTATATAGGAGATGGTGGATGCTTATTCACTAAACATATTGATAGTTGTAATTACACAGGGATTTAGGGACCTAGTTTTGAGGCTAACATTTCATGTGAATGTTACCTGATCTGGTCTATGTGACTTATGGGTATATATTACTAACCATTAAATTATCATTGATATTGTTACGTTTTGGTAGTGACTAAAGAGGAATGGATTCTACTCAGGTATCAGTTTGACAAGAGCAATGCCACAAGAGACATCTCGAACTGCTAATGCAAAAGAAAAGATCATCGAGATAATAAATCAGTAATCTATGCAAAATGTTTCAGCTGAGCCAAAAGACTGTAGACTACAAAACATATTTTTACCATGATGATTGCAAAGAGAATTTAAGCTGAAAAACTGTAATGCCATTCATTAATTTTATTATAAAATTAGTCAGGCAAAAATCTCATTTACTAAAGCTCCTGTCCCTTCTACTTTCTTGCCCATTGTCTAAGTTCAGTGCTTGTACGAGCCCATTCAACTGAGTGGTACAGCATATGAGGAAGTGGTGGAATTGTCCCCAGTGTCACTTTGGAAAGTTATGTTGTCTAGTGAGGTAGTTTATTTGATTTTGAAGTGAGGAAGTCAAGATAAGTTTGCTTTCCCATTAAGGCGATATCAGGAGTCTGACTTAAATGTAGAAAATTTGGAGCCAAGACTGACTGTCCAATCTACACCAAATTTGTTTTGTAAAACTGTGAGATGTGTAGAAACAAAGTGCAAAGTAGGACATAATAATGCTGTTGATTTTAATACAGATCCTATGCATCTATGCCTTTTTTTCTGCCTGCAAAACAACTTGCGAGAAAGATTTAATCTTTTCTGCTTCACGATAATTCCAATCAGTATTTATTTCTCCTTTTTTTCCAGTATAACTAGAAAGAGGATGACTTCGAGGCCAATATAAGAAAGACATTTCATTTCCCCCCCCCTCTTTTTAAGTACTTAGCTACTATCTATAATTACCTGCATATATCGATGCTTTTTAATTCTGAAAGATGAAGAGAAAAAATAGAGATCTAGTGACTGGAAGATGAAGCTATATCAATATAAACAGGAAATAAAGAACATATTTTTAAAGGTGAGGGTAATTATCCATTGGAACAAATTACCGTGGGAATAGGATGGATCCTCTGTCCCTTGAAATCTTTAAATCAAAACTGGGCGTCTTTCTAAAACTATGATTGAAGTCAACTTGGAGTTATGGGTTTGCAAGAATTATTGGGTGAATTTCAAAGACTGACATTAGTCAGGATGTCAGAGTAAAGGCTCTTAATTGTCTTCTGGCATTAATAATTCCAATTGCTACAGGGAGAAAAGGTATTAATGTTGTTGGTTTTGTACCAATAGTCAGAATTGGCTGAATTCACGTCTGAATTTCAGAAATAGAAGACGAACTTTTGGAATAGTAGTTGTCTTTGAAATGCTTTCGTATTGCTCTGTTGGTAACATCTTAATTCACATCACTGGAAAAAATACCAGTGGCCTTCAGATCATGTTTTCCAGGAGATAACAAAGATAAATAGATGGAATGCTTGGTTTTATTTTTTATATTAAATCAAAGAATCTCCTTGGAATTGCCTGTCTTGGCTTTATTCTTTAAGATAGTTATAATTCCAGTGGTAACTACTGATTCCTTTCACCTAGTTTGCTTTGGAAGGGACATTGAACATATGTAATATTTAAGTTGAAAATAGTTATAGCCATATAGCTAAAACAGAAATTACACTCTCAAAAATGATATATGAAGGTGTGGAAATTTGTTTTTCCCTCTGCAACTAAGCCTAACAGCATCATTATTGCTATGTAGAAGCACTTTGTGTGTGCATGCGTACATTTGTCTACATCCATGGATGCATGTGAATGATATTGTAAGTTCAGACAAAGAAACAGAGAGAACTCATGGAAAATCCAATCCAGTACTACTGAATTCCTGGACAGGTAGCCCATGCATCAATCTCTCCTCACTTCACATTCTCAAGACAGTTCAATGTGCCTGAGGCCCCAGAGGAATTTTTCTCATATGCCTCCAATGTTTTTATAAGATTGCCTTGGCAGCAAATACATATGTTCTTAATAATGATTAAAAAGAATAAATTCACCTTTCAAAATCAAAGTGCAAATGGCATAGCAGGTGTAATTGAGGCAAATGATTATGGTGCTTATCTGTCTTTACAGAAAAAGCTCAAGGGAATTTACTGTCTCCACAAAGATATAATATTTTAGTAGATTTTGAGTACACGGTTTGCCAAGAATTCAAAGCTAAGTATAAAATATGCCATTCAAACAATGAATATGAGTATTCATCTGAGTTGAAGAACTATTTAAAAAAAAAAAACAAAAAACAACCAATAAATAGAATTTGAAATAACCCAGATACAAGCTCCATTTGTGAAATCCAAGAGGGCAACTGAAATGAAAAGGAACACTCAACATGTTTGCACTCTGCACTGCAAACACAGGATGAAAGTGTATTTTATAATCATATGACTAGCCTAAGGTTCACCTGATGACATACATTTTCATGTGATTAAACAAAGAAGATGAGAAATACACAGTTTACATGAGAGTTTAAGTACCTTTAGATAGCATGTATGTAGGTCTCAGTGCAGTTCCTTGGGGTAAGGAATAGTGTCTCTATAAGCCTCATGCATATTTCTGTGATGTTGTGAGAAATCCTGGCCCCTAGCATTCTCCAAAAGTACTTTTGAGATCAGACTCTCACCTTGCATCACCTCATCTTTTCCAGCTGGCAGTGTATACCAGAACAGTTATGGAAAAAACAAACAAGGAAGAGACAGGTTTACGCTCAAAGCAGTACATTTGACCAGTCCTTTCCTCCAAACCGGAGTAAAGAGGATGGAAGAAGAAAATAACATGTTGTTCACAGATTTCACAACTCTAATTCATGGAATATTTGCTATAATTATTTATTTTATTTGCCCATCACTATGGCAGCTGAATCCTTCATGTATAAAAAAACCGTAAAAATTAGAAACACATTGAGAAACAAATTTCACGAACTCTCTAATATTACTTTTCTGGTGTGTAATTGTTTCTCCTTCATTGACTAGTAATTAAGTTGTGATACACCTAAGCTTGCAAATGCAATAAACTTGGAAAATTCCTTTAATTTTTAAAGTTTGTTTGTTTGCCAGGTGTTTTTTTCCTCCAAGCTTGTCCAACTTTGAAAATTATAACTTAAGTAAAACCAAAAACATAAGTGTCATGGATCACTGAGGGATTACCTTACCACATTAATATTCAGTAATGCCAGCTGCCTTTGTTCAGCACATGAGCGCCTTGATTCAGTGGGATATTGAAATGGGGCCTGAGAGTTTGCTGGAGAGAGAGGAGGCTCTTTCTCATGGAGCTTGTCAACATTTTCAAAGGTAGATTTATATTTTTTTACCCCAAGTACACAGACTGCTTACAGGAGAAGAGTTTGGTAATCCTTCCTCCAAACATTAGGATTTTAAAATTTGGAAACCCCCACCCATTATTTTCAACCCTCATCAGTGAAAATGTTTCCTAAATTTTCCAACTTCTTTTTTGTTAATTTTTTGTTTTATCTTTTCACTAGCTTCCACTGACCAAACTCTGCCTGTTTGGTGTGTATATTCTATAAACTACTGAAGCATACAATGCATATGAAGGGGAGAGGTAACACTGTAAAGTAGGACACATTGCTACTAGGTAAAATATATGCGTTTTCCAAACCTTGCTCTGGTGATAGACTCTTAGCATGCGATGTTTTGCTGAGCCAAGAAGTTAAGGATGCTGAAGGTGAAAACAAATTTTACTGGACCCAGCAGAACTGCAAAAAGCCAAAACCATCCAGTTCTGCAGGTGGTTTCCTATGCATTCATCAGGAAAGGAACTGAACTTCAACTCAGAAGCCCTACATCTCTTTAAGGTTAAAACTGTAGGGCAATCCCATTAACCCTGCAAAGTGCAGGGTAGTCAGCTGCGGGGAAAAGTGATGGAGGGCTACTGAGTTTTTCTCTTCTGAAGCCTTCAGTTGCTTTCCAGAATGATTCCTTGTGATTTTGTTATACTCACTTGACTAGAGGAATGGGGCTCTGTGTGACTCCTTGCAGAAGGAGCAGTAAGACTCAAGGCGAGGGCTGGCTTCAGGCAGAGAGTTTTCCAGTCTTCAGGAAATGAAGATTTAGCACCCTGGAACTGCAGGCAGGGGGAATGATCTGTTTCGCCAGAAGCAGTGGGATCCGGGATGCTGGCCTATCTGGCTGCAGGGCCGGGAAACAAGCAGGCTGTGGGGAGGGAGCCGTGTTGGCGGCTGAGCCCTCACCCCGTGGCTTCTCGTGCTCCGTACCTCGGTGCTCCCACGATGCAAAAGTGTTTCCAGATGAATGGATTGTGTCCAAGTGTTTGCCTTTTGCCTATTAGCACTGTGAAAGCAAACAAGTTTTCTCATGGCTAACTAACTTCCTTCAATTCCTTCCCCCTCCAGAAAGTCACTTCTCGTTTGCTGTGCCATGACAACATTGCTGCACTATCCAGAGCGAGTGTATTAATCCAGGAAGGGACAAATCTGAAGGACTGACTGGCAATTTTTAAACTCCAGATGGCCATTCTCCAACTACCTGTCGGCTTGAATAGGAAATAAGTCTCCTGACAGGCTCACTTCCTTCCGTTTGCATTGTTTTCAGCAAAAATAGATTTTTAATAACTCCCATAATAACATTCCTGCAAGGTGCAGGCTGCAAACATTAGCCTGAAACAGGACAAACATATTGCGATGTCTGTTGACTTTTCACCTATCAGTGGCCTGTAGCCATGGGCTGCAACTGATTATTAACAGTAAAATAGGAAGCAACCTTAGATTAGATATTGCTATGAAGTGCCTGGTATCCAAAATTTGGGACCAGGACTTCAGCTTCTGTAAATTAACTGAGGATCTACTCAGAGTGTTTAAGGATGCTGGTGAAATTAATGAAATTAATTTTATGACTGATCTTTTCTAATTCACAAAGTCCTTTTAATATTGTGTTTCTTCTCAGACATTTCAGGCTTATTTGCTGTGCATTAATATATCACAGCTGAGAATCTGTGAAGCAGTAGTTGGCTTTGTTTAGTTTGCTTTTAAGCTGACTGTAACTTTTCTTCAATCATTGCTTCATTGTTCACCACTTATATTTTCTCCCAATATGCATACTGTCTTACCCTATGCTAAACTTTACCAGCATTCCTGAAGATTTCTAAACACATAGCGGTGTTATTGGAATTCACAAGCTGCACTTCAAAGCTTTTCAATTTTTTTGTACTGTCTTCGCTATTTTTGTCTTTTCTGCCAAGAGTTTGATTTTAGCCAGTATGTATAGCCACCCATCCTATAGCTTCTGGGAGTTAAGATTATTCTGTTGTGTTGCATTGCGTTGTGTTCTGTTCTGTTTTGTTCTACCCCACCCTACCCTTTCCAAACCTATCCTATCCCATCCTTCAGTCATTGTTTTGCACTATGGGTAATAAAACATATTTTAAAAGATTATGTGACTATGTACTTAGTAAAATTTTTGGTTGCAGTAGGAATGATTTTTTCAGCAATTATTTCATACAGAGGAAAAACAAGTAAGATCTGATTCCATATAGAAACCAGAAAAACCTTTTTTCAAGCTATCAGATGTAATAATCCTATACTTTGAATTTTGGAAGACTTGACTTGCTCATTTAAAAAAAGCATTACCAAAATTGTGGTATTCTCTGCTTCTACACAGGAGTCATCCACCATGGATCAAATCCAGCACCTCTAACATTTTCATCTTTTATGTCTTTTTCATCCTTTATGCCTTATACATATGTGTGTGGATAGATATGTAAAAGTTTCCAAAAGTTTCAAAAGTTCCCTGCATCAGAATATAGTTTTCCATAAGACCAAATCAGATCCAATTGTAGAACCTGGTAGAAATTGTTCCTTCACATTAGAGCAACCTTCTTATGACTTAAATGCACTTTTCCACAGCTTGTTGTTTCTTTCTAAAGTCTGTGAGGCATTCCATATGTTCTCACTAGCTCACACTGTAGCTGGGGATTTTATTTTGATCTATATATAGCAAGTAAATACTCCAGATATGCTCTGATTTGTTTTGAAAACTTCAGTCTGACTAAAATGAAGGATGTGACATTTAGAAGTGAATTTATGAATCTAAGAACAACAGCAACAAGCATCTGGGAAGAGATTCAGGGACAGAAGTATTATCTCTGAATAGTCTACACTTGTACAGAGTGCTGACTACTTCAGAAAAAATCCATGACTGAAAACAGGAGAAGGTGAATAGAATGATTTCTTACATAGTTTATAAAACCAATGAGGAGTGAGCAGAAGGGGGAAAAAAAGGAAGCCCCTGGAGCAGATGATGTGATAGGAGGGGAAATCCCATTTAGAGGCAAAAAAAGTTACAGAGGGCAGGAAAGTAGCAATGAATTTGTTTAGTGGAAGGTATGGCATTATGCAATAGGAGTGCCAGGACACATGAGATCAGGTAATGCTTCCCCATTTTGTTGTATGCTCTGTGGGCGTCTGCACTCCTCTGTGTGTGTGTACCTTTGCATTAGGTAAAAGAATTGGAGAAAAGGCTTGGCATAGCCCAACTTTGTTGTCATATGAAGACAGAAAGCCTATGAAGAGCCATCTGTCCCTTCCACATTCCTCTTTTGAAGGAGCCTCTCTTTATGCCCCGCTCTATAACTGAACATTCAGGTTCTCTGAGATATTCAGATCTACCTCCAGAGAAATGAGGGCCCCAAATCAAATAAAATCAATTAAGAAATATATGACTGGTAGGAAAGATATGATGGAAAGAAGATAATTAGAGAAACTGAGTAGACATTTCATATCATAATTGCTAGCTCCAACGTGCTTTGTGCTCAGTGCTCAGGACTCAACTACACATGGCGCAAACTGAGTTTATAAAACTTTGTGGTGACTACTGAAGTTTTCTTTTGCAGTAGTACTGAGTCAAGGCAAGTTTCAGATGGTGCAGGATGAGTTTGAAAATATGCATTGCAATTGGAATAGGTTTTTTTCTTTAAAGCCACCACAATGACGTACAAAGAGAGTGTACACTGTTATAATAGCACATGGTTAGTACCATGTACACCAAACTCATACTCCAGCTCCAGACCTGGGCTTTCCTGTCCATGTAAGTCCTGAAACTCAGTGCTATCTTCTCATATGCCTTATATAGACATTAACTATGTCTCTGGTTTTACACTAATCTAACTCCATGAACTCTTATGGAGTTGCTTTTGATACTTTTCAAAGAAACAGCCAGCCTTAAGCATTGTTGTCTCTCTCTGGAGTCTTAGAAAGAATGTAAAAGTTCAGTAGGTGGCCCTGGAGCTTTTGTAAAAGCTTTTTACTTCTTGTTTTGTGCCACTTTTAAAGCATATAAACAGATGATAATGCAAAGTCTTACAATCATATTTTAAATTTACTTTGAATAGTAGAGTTGATAGTAATATTGTTTTTAAAAGTCAGTATTACAAATGTGTTAGTTCAGCTACTGAAAATCGGAATCACTTCTGATGAAACTTTAATTGGGTGTTAATTTCTAGTCTTACATTTCAACTGATATCAACCTCTCTTTGTTTGCCCTCCCTATGGCTTTTGCACAAGATTTTGTGGCATTTTTTGTAGAGGGGGAAGACTGTGTTTCCAATAATCCACAATTTACAGTGTCAGTTCAGAACCTGATCAGCTCTCTACTTTTAAGTTTCCACAAAAAAAATCTGATAGTGTGCAGTAATTATAAGCGCTCACATGGACAGAAGACTAATTTACATTTTTGTAGCACTCTGAACATCTCAGTAGTGTTTTGTTGTATCAGTAGATTTAGTTAAATACAACAACCAAGTAAAAAGGATTTGTACCAAAGTTACTGTGAAACATTCACAACATTAGATGTAGTAAAGAAATGTACACAGACAGCTAAAAACCCTCAATTAAATGCAACTTAATGTGGCTGTCAAAACACTCCACCCTTTTAAGCTCGAGTAGGTAAACCTTTTGGGCTATAGACACAATGGGAAAAGACTAATTAAGGAAATGAGGTAAGATTTCTTAATATCATACTAGTGACATAAAAACTTGCTCCATACCATCCCTTCCATATGAAGAACCTTGTTTTCCTAAAGGTCCAAATGACTGTCATTTCAGTTCACTTTTAACCATATACTATCTCTGTGCAGTTGTTCAAGTCGGCTCTGGTAAACTGACTGCACGATGTGTGTGTGTGAATATATATATACACACACATTCATATATGTGCACACATTGTATCCATGTGTGTGCACATGTAGGCATCTATCAAGGACAGAGACTGAAGCACCAAGATTTTTTGAACTGGAAGGGCGTAAAAGGGCCACGCAGATGTGACCCCAACACACAACGCACAGTTAGGCTGAAGTGGTCAGTGCTAAGGCGGAAGTCAAAACCCTTGATAATTGTCCACCCACTGAAGTGCACGCACGTGCTTCTTTCACACAACATTTTTCACTTGTTAAGTACTCAATATTAGGAAGAGTAAATAACTAGGCAAATGAAACTGTAGCAGAAGAGATTTTTGTGCTGTAAGGTTAAAATGCCATGTGAAAATGAGAATGTATTGTAGACTGATACCTTAAATTTTGCATTCATAGTTCTTATGGACAGAGAGACAAAATACACTCCTGTCTTTTCAGTGGCACATTCCACTGATATTCACCTCGTAATTCCTACAGTCTACATCATAAATAAAATTGCAACATTTCTGTCTTTAGAGCTTAATATGACTGGTTAAGAGAGTAATTTGCTTTGTGATTACTGCTTTTGTTGTTGTCTTTGTTCTTTGTTACAAACTCCTATTTGTATTTCATTTCCTAAATAACAAAGACTGTCATATAATTAAGGCCATTTGACTATAACTGAGAATTAAAAAAAGGTGAGTGAAGAGGAATGTGTGATTAAAGTACAGATGAAAAAAGCAGTCCTAATCTTTTCCTCTCTTATCAGCTTCTAATCCCTCTGACGTACTCAACTGGCTCCAGTTGATGTCACTGGAAGTTTTATGTGGCCTGTGGATTTTTCAAGGACCAGCTTCAAATTCCTTGAGTTAGAGGGAGGGGAAAGAACAGAACTGCACTACAATAAAAATGCTATCACAAGAATACTAACCATAAAGAGTGTGTAACGTCTAATGTTCCTGACAGTAGTGTTTTATACAGGTGTAAGATCTGGGAGCTGTGAGATGGGGAACAGAATTTCTTAAGAGGATAGTAGCAGATAAACCCATGGCAGGTTGCAATTAATTCTGACTGTATAAAGCATGAATGGCTAAAATACTAAGACAGTGGAAATTAACAAAAGAGCTGGAGAGAGAATTAGTGAAAAAAAGACATCTGTCACCTGATGCATAGGCAATCACTTCATACTCCATCCAAAGAATGAGTGGGAATAAAAGTGATCTCATAAGGTCTATATTCTCCTTCTAAGGGATTTTTATGCATCCTGGGGAAAGTGCCAAAGAGTGGAAATGGGGGAGTGTTACTCATCTCCAATGAGCCAAAAGGAAATGTAGAAAAAGGATAAACTGGCCCAAACAAGCACAAAAAAAAAAATTACCATTTTGTGGCAGGTCGCTCTAGGTCTCATTGACCTTGGCAGTTTTGCAAGGGTCATTTTTTATACGAGTAAATTGTCCTTGAATAATTTCTTCAACATCTACAAACAAGCTTTTCTTCCATTTCAAACATGCTTGTAATGTTCTCCTTTCCAAATATGACAAATAAAAAGGATTTTTTTTCTTTTATATGCTGGGAAAATCCAGGTTTTATCTATCAATCTTTACTTAGCCCTCCTTAAAATAAATATCTAGGCACTATCACATTAAGTATGTACTTCTATTTTCTTTCTTGTGGAAAAAAGATACAGTTGTGGATCAACAGACTGTGTTCTAATATTTTGTAAGAGAAGCTTAACTTCATAAACAAGAGAGTATGACATTTGAGACTAGAGTGAAGTAGGAGCACTGCATATTTGGTACAAATACTGGATAACCTTTTCAAATAAACATGAAGAACATCTAAGAAGATTGTCACCTCTTCTTTGCCTTGTTTGCTTTCAACCACAACTCAGACTTTTTCAGAGTAGAGACTTATCTTTTAGGTATTCTGTATTGCCTCCTGGAAGCCTTTGTCTCCTTTAACTGCATGGGAAGCTAATTTTCTAAATTAAAACCTAACATTAGTGGCTGAAAATGGTGATACCTATTGATTTTTTAAAGGGGAAGTGACAACCTCAGTTCCTTTATTCCTTTGAAAATTTCTTAGAATAGATGTATACATTCAGCAATGTGTGGAATGGGAGAGTTGTACGATCCCTCCATCTAACATTTATTGCCTTAATTTGGGAATTTCAAATGCTGGAACAGGCTGCCCAGGAAAGTGACAGTCATCATCCCTGGACATATTTGAAAGATGTGTAGATATTTTGCTTAGGGAGATGGTTTTGTGTCGGATACGGCAGTGCTGGGTTAACAGTTGGATTTGATGGTCTTAAAGATCTTTTCCAATATAAACAAATCTGTGATTCTGTTATTTTGTAGATAATAGCTACTGGATGTTACACTCTAAGCAATAGACAGGGTTAAAAGTCCATCTCCATTATGATTTTCATCTCTAAACTAACAAGGACCGAGAAGCCACATAAGGATTGATGTGTGTGTTGAGTGACAACACCACACCATGTAAACAGTTGTTGAGGTTCCCAGACTTCATGGCATGGGAAATGCTGAAGTGTTCAACACATTTGTCGTCTCATCCTTCAAAGGCAGAGCCCTTCCTAGACCTCTATGCATACTAGTACAAGTTGCAGTGAAAGGGGCAGACAACAGTAGTAGAGGAAAATGTTAGGGAGAAGGTGGTGGGATGCACCTGAAGGTGTTGAGGATGCAGACATGATTGCAAGTGAAAAATCATGGTGGCTGAGGAAGGTCCCTTATCACTGGAAAAAGATAAATTTCATCTTTACAGAGACAAGTGGATGATCTGGGGAACTACTGGTCAGCTCTAATTCAGTGTCTGGAAAAAATCATGGGCTACATCCTCCTAGACTCCATTTCCAAACACATGGAGGAGAAGATTGTAATCAGGAGTAGTAGATATTAGAAATACCAAAGGCAACATGCTTCACCAACCTCATTGCCCTCTATGATGAAATGGCTATGGATGAAGGACGAAAAACATATCTTGCAATGCTTTTGAGACTGTTTCCCACAGCACTTTCAATAGTAGCTTGAGGCAATGTGGGATGGGTGGATTATTAGAAGAGTTGAAAATTAACAGGATTGGCAGGCTCCTAATGTAGTTAATTAGTCCTTTGTGGTCATCTTGGTGGCCACCAACAAGCATAGTAGCCTAAGCTCTGGTACTAGGACTACTTCTTTAGTATCTTTATCAGTGACCTGGATGATTTGACAAAATGCACCTTCTGGAGATTTGTGAATGGTAGTATGTCAGATGGAGTGGTTGACATTCACTTCATCAGACCTGCAAGTGCCAAGAGAAACTTTAGGTCTGGCTAACAAAAGCTACTTGAAGTGCAAAGTTGTGTGCCTGGGGTGGGGTAACCCTCTGCATCAGTGCAGGCTGGAAACTGACTGGCTGAGAAACAATGCTATTGAAAAGGACCTGGGGCTTATGACAGATGCCAAATGCATATAACCTGTCAATGTGCTCTCTGTAAATAAGGGAAACCACATAATACATTATGTAGTAGAGCTTGGACAAAGACTGAGGGAACCATCTCTACTTGGTATTGGTGACACTGCATCTGATATACTATGCCTGATTTGGTTTCTCCAGTTAAAGAGAGATACTGAGAAACTGGATAAGGTCCAGTGGCAAGCTACAAAGACACTTATGGATGTGGAGCACGTGACCTGAGAGATATGGGCTTGTTTCATATAAGAAGAAAAAGAGATGATCAAACATAGCTTACAATATCTGAAAAGAAAATTATAAAGATATGAGGCAAACTCTTCTCAAACAATTAGTTGTTAGTTACTAATCAACTAGGCTAGTTACACGAGCAAATAGACTTTTAACGGAAGATAATTGCAAGTTGTGAACAGAGAGGTTCAGATTGAAAATTTTGAGAAGTTTATTGATCAGTATGTAGTGTGTCCCTGAAACACTATATATCTGTTCAGCATATCTGAACCGGTGGTAAAATCATAATATGAGAACATTTTTAAGACTCATCTAGCAAAGCAATGGCTGACCTGACCTAGTATTAGCTACAAGTCTCTGTCTGACCTAGACAACCTCCAGAGGTTTTCCTTCCAACCCACATTTCTAAGATACTATTTACAACACTGTCCTCTAGCACACAACTGGCTGGAATTTAATGGTTCCATTCTGCAATCCTAAAGAGCTAGTGTTGCTCAAGAATATTTTGAACCTCCTCTGATTAAAGGCAGGGCAGTTTTTTTTCACAGATGTACATGTAGCATAGTAGCAGAATAAATACCACAAACACTTCTGAATCAGAAATGAAAAAGAGATGGATAGGGTTGAGTAATGGCAAGCATGACTTCTCTTTTCCTGAGAGGTCCAGAATTGCTTTTGGAGGGCTTCTTATCATCATGCTATAAAGCAATTCTCTGAAGGGGACTTGTTACGGCAGGTGGATGGCTCAAAGAGATATCTTGCCTCCTGTGCCTTCTTCCTTATATGCTGTAAAATCTTGTTTTCATTTTTACTTGTTTATCAAAATGTATCACATATTTTTGCATGTGTTTGAGCTGTAAATTGATCTTGTTTTGCCCTATTAATACCTTCATTGTGCGTAAAATCCCTAAAGATTTATTTTCTGGTTTCTCTCTTGCACATCTTATTGAATAATTACATCTTCCCCCACTGTTCCAAATACCCTCAGTCCAACAATCTGGAGCTACAGTGTTTGGGTGCATCAATCCTCTCTATGGTTCTTCAAAACAACGTAATCATCAACAAGGCAGAAAGTTGATTCAAGTGTTTTTTCTGGGACTTTGCAAACCTTGTTCAGTTTTCTGGGAAAGCTGTTTATACTTAGATCTGAAAGGACACTCAGACCCTCTGATTTGTATAGAAATATATAGGGATAGCACCTTAAAAAGGGCCAGTCTATATCTGTTTTTACAGTGAGATATCTTCTTTGATTGTAATCTTCTTTGTTATATAAGACAGGATTTGGCTAAAGACATGTGGAATCGTCTGACATAAGAATGTTAATATATGTACGAACAAATTATGTAAAAAACAGAAATAAGGATGTTGTATCCTAGGGTCCTAAATCAAAAGAAATTTAGTTCTCCTTCCATCTCCTCTCCTCTTCACTCCTTACCAAAATGTAGTTTTTTGTGAAGTCTTTGACCGGAGAATACTACTTTGTACTCAGTTGTGATTTTTAACTCCTCAGTAGCTTTTATTTTTTTTGACCTTGAAATACCAAAAGGGATTAAAGCGTAAACTGGATTAATTGCTCGTCAAATAAAATTTTCTTTAGTGAAACTGTATTTATGGGGATGGGATGGCTCGGTGAACTGATGATGAGACACCACTCTAGGTCACTTGTTCAAGGTGATGTTAGTTTGGTAGTGACTGAAAATACATCACTTGACATCTGGGAGCTTTCTAGCAGTGAAGCCATTAACAAACTAGGTGCAGTCAGGTCCCAAGAAAATCTCCATATTCTTAGATACTCATCAAAATAGCCGGTAACTGCCCTCCCTTTCACAGGCCTTTTCATGGAAAGATAAAGTGCTAAGAAGTGGTAGAGCAAGACCTGACACAATAGACAACAGTTTTAAAGCAATCTCTAAAAATCATGTTTGTGATACTTTGGCAAGGTAATGTCAGGAAGTTTGCTCTGTGGAGTTCATAATACAGACATTTTGGACTAATATTTCCTTCAAATGCTGATATTCTTCTCACAAAGGCTAAGAAAATAGAATGAAATATCTTTTGAATTGAAAAGTGAGCAAGCTGTTTAAGTCATCTGATTGTCAAGAAAAGCATTTGAAAAGCAAGGCTGAGTAATTTCCAGAGAAAGGTAGTGGACATGCCCTTACTTGAATTATGTGAAAGAAAGATGAACTCCTCCCATAACTGTTATCTAATTACAAGGATGAGTAAATAGGTATTGGCAACATTTAAAAAACTGAATTCTGAAAGTTTGACACAATATCCAAAGGAAGATGTAAAAAAGGCGGGGTGGTTTTCACATGGACTGTCATTTAGAGTATTGAAAGCTCAAGGTCTCAGCCCTCATTCTCAGAGAATAATTTAGATTAATAACTAAAAATAAATTGCCTAAAAGCCCCCTATTCTTTACTGCATTGTGTTGTGCAAACACCACCTCCCCCCTGCCCCCGTATTATCAAAGGAAAAGAAAACAGTTATTTCATGGTTGACTGAGAACATCCAAATAATT
This sequence comes from Colius striatus, assembly GCF_028858725.1. Lineage (NCBI taxonomy): Eukaryota > Metazoa > Chordata > Aves > Coliiformes > Coliidae > Colius > Colius striatus. The sequence continues at coordinate 54,087,934 of NC_084762.1, forward strand.
TGTTGGAATCCCTGACTGGAGACATGGATTAAAGGACTCTTGGTAGTAAAGACAAAAGTCAACGGTTGAACACATGATGTTAGGAACATTGTCACCCATGTGACAAAGAGGTCCCAGGAAAGAAGTCTTCCTCTGCAGCTTCCCAAGATGTGAACCAGAACCTAGAGCTACCCTCAACAAAGGTGACTGGAAAGATCAGGAAGGAAAAGTGTTGATCCAGACTTGAGCAATTTCATTTTTCTGAAAGAAGAGGAACTGAGTGTCTTGATTTCTGAAGTAGGTAACAGAAGGAAAGGCAAATGATCACAGCCAGGCCTTGTAAGTGTTCACGTTTCCTCCTTTCCTACTCCATTCAGAGTCAGGGGAAGGACTCTGGTGGAGTTTGCCCATGGGCTAAAGTAGACCGTCATTTGGGAAGACGGTGTAGCGGCTCCCTATCGTGCTGGGGAAAGAGAAGAGTTGTTCAACCACATAGCCCAGTTCTCCCCTGATTCATCCCAGATTGCTTCTGCTGCCATTAGAGAAACAGCTACAAAGTTGTCCAGTCTTAACTGACGGTATCACTGAGGAATTCTGATGCCTCCCTTGCTTAGAAGCTGTTTTCACATTTGGGGCCCTTTTCCCTGTCATCTAGTGTGGAAAAGCAACAGCTTTGCTGAAATCAGAAGTGAACAGCAGTGGGTGACTCTCACTCAGGTGCTGCCAGTCACACGCTAAGCTCCTCCACCCCAGAGGCCTTGCCAGGCAATGCTAACAATAAACAAACCATAATAACTCACAACTGCGGCTGAACCCAGCCCTTAATGACATTGTTCAATACAACTTCATCACTGTGAAGAGCTGCATCGCTTCGTTCCCATGCTCCTAGGAGCACTTCCAGATTGGCTTTACCAAGGGTGAACTCAACAGCTTATTCTAATTGTTTCACTCGCATGGTACAGGAAAGCTAACCTGCTGTGAAACCTGATGCTTTCTGCAGGAACAGGTTATTGCAGGGTAACAAGTGGCTTTTGTTTCTGAAGCCTTACCTGGCGGTATGTTGCCACGGGGGGGCACTCACATTAACGTGTACACCTCCCCAAACTGCACACCACCTGTCAGGTGTGCACAGCTGTGCAGCACACCTCACACAGGGCCTGCACAGAGGCACAGCCTTGTAAACCTGTCATGAAGCTACCTTTTGTCACCCACGTTGCCACGTGGCAAATTGTTGGTGTGCACTTCTCTTTGTCTTTTGGGTAAAGACTAAGTAAAAGCTGGAAAAAGATGAAAAAAACCCATTTCCAAGTGTCTGCTAGAACTATGTGTTTTTTGTTCATCTGCTAAAGGGTTTAGGCCCTGGGAAAAAGGTATTTAGAAATTCTGAGAAGAGTGGTACAGGTAATATTTCTGATTTGATTGATAAATGGTGGGTGTCAGGAGGTTGGGGCATCACTTTTTTCTGTTATATCTAGTGATAGGACAAGGGGTAATGGGATGAAGCTTCAACACAAAAAGTTCTATTTAAACATAAGGAAAAACTATTTTACTGTGAGGGTGAGGGAGCACTGGCACAGGCTGCCCAGGAAGGGTGTGGAGTCTCCTCTGGAGGTTTTTCAAAACCCACCTGGACGCATTCCTATGCGACCTGATCTAGGTGGACCTACTTTAGCAGGGGGATTGGATTAGATGATCTCTAAAAGTCCCTTCCAACCCCTACCGTTCTATGATTCTATGAACAAGAAAACAACTTATGAAAACACCTCTCTGATGACACAGTGCAGTAAAGTGAGCTGCAGACAGATATTGTTGGCAAGGCTTGAATAATCACTGTTTGAAAGGGTTCATCTGCCAGTGATTCTAAAAGTGTCTGAAAAAACTATGCCTGATTCAAAAAAACGCTTTCTGGCAAATCTTTGGCTGTTTCAAAGTAAAGTCTGAACTTACAATCAAGTTGTTTCTGTTGTTGCTGCAGATAGTTTGATCAAACGAAAGCATGCACAGCAATGCATAAATTAGAGCCAGAGGAGTCAGAACTTTGATACTTGCTTCAATATTTTAATTGGTTTTTGGAGGTGCTTTTGGGTTTTTAAATGCTGCAGATAAAGGAAGTGCAAAATGCAAAGTGCAAAATGTGCCTTTCTGAAGTTTAAACCTGATATGAAAAGAGCTTGAGGAAATGTCACATGCAGATGTTACCAACTTCTCATATGCAAATGGTCAAAGGACAAAAACATGGTCAATGCAACTGAAACTCTGGCAGAGATTGACAGGCAAAATTTCTTTTTTTTTAGTAATCCCCTTACAGATATATCACCACCTTCAGTCACTTTCATGAAAGTCCACTTTTTTCCTGGAAGTCCAGTTTTCTTCTGGGTGCATCATGTTGTTTCAGGAACATCCAAGCGCATATCGTGACTTGGTAATGAGTAGACTTTGCTGAGATTTTGTAAACTGCTTAATTTCAGCTTCCCATTGACTCTACTGTGTAAGTAGTTTAGTCTAACATTAGTATTTTCTGGAAATTTAACCTCTGCACTAGATAGGTAAATTTCACCTCAGTACTAGATGGGTAAATGAAGGGAGAATGTGACAGTGATCAAAATCTGTCTGGTCCAGACAGATAAATATCAGACTAGCTTGAAGGTTTTCACCTCTTTGCTGCCGGGAGTTATATTTTTTTTTATGGCAGAGCACTGTGGGCTAATTTCGTAGCTGGTGTAAATCAACGTTGCACAATATACCTTGGTGGAATGATGCTGATTTATGCCAGCTAAGAATCTGGCTGCTTGTACTCCTATCAGTGCTGCATTGACTTATAAATCTTTCCTTTGAAAACCTTTGGATGAACGAGAGGAACTGTTGCTGAGTGCTGCATCTTTCAAAATTGGCTTCAGGAAAATCTGAGAGCCTTAGTTTCAATCCAATGTAGACACTGAAGTGGACTTTCCCCCAGAGTTGCTAATATTACTGGAAACCAGAATCTGCCAGCACCTGTGAATAGCAGGTTTGGAATAAGGAATTTAGCTGTTAGGATGGGATCATCTTGTATTCCTTTTCTCTTTTGAAGAGATTCACATTCTTCCCCATTAAACTTACATATATTTTTTAATTGTCCCATTGCTCCTGACTTCTTCACTTTCTTTTTTCTCTTTTTTTTTTTAACATACATATGTATACCCGACTCCTTTGAGATCACTTTGTCTGTCTCTGTGATTGCTGGAGTCAGCCAGTAACACGACAGGACTTGCTTGTTTACATAGCTCTGAGGGTTATGACAACACATCAGAATGTACAGGTGCCACGTAGAGATGCATGCAGCTTGCAATTAAGATCAGTAAAGCTGACTATTTAATAAGGAATTCCTTCATTTTATAACAACCTGGTCTCATTATTATATACACAACAAATCAGTTCTATAAGGCTTTTTTTAAAAAAATTGTTCTCCCACAGTGTTAAATAGTTGAGCTAAAGTTAAGAATTAAAAATTGCAAAACAATTGCATTAATTGAACATAAAATTGAACCTATAAAACCTGATTAATGCCGTTTCCTCATAATTGCAGTAAATGGTCTGCCAAGATGACTAGAAAATGTTTTAAAATATTTTCTTTTTTAGTCCATTTAGTGGCATTTTTCCCCTGAAATATGGCAGTCAGAGATGAACAAATCAGAGGAGCAGTCTTCAAATGCCACTTTGATTAAAGTGTGGCTTCAAGGCCAAACCAGTGCTAAGACTGTTTACTCAGCAGAATAGAGACTTCTTGCAAAAACCTTTCCTCAGATGTGAGCACTAAGCAGGGGAAATTTCAGGAGTAACCTGCCTCTTTCAGGAGTAAAAACCTTGTCAGAGCAGCTCTTCATAGAAAAATTCAGTCCTCTCAGATTTGTTTTAAACATAGCTTGAGAATGTCCGTTTTTCATTTTAAATACAGCCTAGAATATTCATCACTTCCTACTGGCTTGGGATCTGGGTGTTCTGAGGGCCACAAATTAACACAGGGAACATATTTTTTCTTTGCTTTTATCTGGAACTTCCTTCTCACTAGATAATAGGCACAACTGGCTGATGCCTTTTTTTTTTTTTTAAAAAAAAAAAAGCCAGGATCATGGTTTCTGATAAAATATATGATCAGATACTCTGTTTTTACCTATAGTTAGGTGAAATTTGTAGTCTATCTGTATCAGTCCTTTGCTAGAGAATGGGAGAATCCTGATGTGTGGTATGCCCTTTATCCCAGAGGAAAGCAACAACATGTTAATATGCCACATCTTTATCCCTCCATCTTAGAGAAGTGCAAAATAGACTGATGACACATCAGATACACATTCCTCTTTTGGATTTATTCTTTTGGAATCAGCTTTTCCTTTTCCCTTGAGTTTTTTACTTTCCACTGTTTGCCTGAACTGTCTCTACTACAGTGTAATTAGAATTATTTTCACTGGAGTTGTTCCTTTCATATATTAGCCAATTAATCCACATTGGATGAATTTTCTATTCCCTGGAAAAGGGCTGAGCTTATTGACATAAAATAATCCTTGGCCCAAGTGACTGAGCATGGACAGGCAGGCTGGGAATCTGGACTGAAATCCTGCTCTGAGAAGATCTTGGATCACATTGTAATTCTGACTCCAGTATTTTCTCATGTCTCTGCTGCCAAGCTGTCCTCCTTTGTGCTGGAAAAATCCCCTCCTATCAGTGAGGATTCACATCTTCCTCACTTGGAGCAGGCCTCACTGACGCATCATCTCAATTGTGCTTGGAGTGTAAACTCTATATAGACTTCTGTACAAAGGTGATAGGAGACTTTTAGAGTTATGGACATATTTGTCTTTCTTCTGCCAATAGGATTTTCACTGATGGCCTGTTCTTAGCCAGTCTATTTCTTTAATTTCCAAATTCTTCTGCCATTCCCACTGGTTTCTTCCATGTTGTTATTTATTATATATCTCTTTTTTTGGTAGTTAATTATTGCTTTGTTCATACTATGTCTGTGAAGATAGAGATGAACAAAATTTTTAGGCATTTTCTTGTTTCTTTTACCAATGAAGATGGAGAGATGAAGTTGTAGTTCTCTGGATTTGTAGCTCTTTAAATTTGAAGCTGAAAATGTTGGAATTTGAAACCCCATGTAGACTGAAGGTCATATCTACATGCCTTTAACAGCACTGAGTCTTTCATAGAGTAGACCTACACTAATGCAGCAACTCCATTGCCTCAAATAGACACAACTGTAGGTCATATACCTTTATTCTCATTTTACTCGCCTGAGCTCTTTCCGTCCACGACCTGCTCCTTGCATTATGCTGAAGATCAGTTCTCACCTACAGCCCTTGGCTTATGACAGACAGCCCAAGTCCAAGCAGTCACCACAATTGCTTTCTAGCTGGCTGGTAGCTCCAAGCTTGCAGGCTGTGGTATTTTTGATCTCCTTCTCCCTTGGCCCTATGGCTTATCTGGCTTATAGAGAGAGACTCTGATTGGTGAATTATTTCAAAACACACACCTGGAGCAGAGAGGAACTCAGGATGGGAAATGAGGAGAAAAGGATGGCAGGGGGGTAGAAGTCAAGAAACGTTTGGGTTTGATGTGGAAAGATCAAGTGTGCTGTGGCCTGCCCCACGAGGAAAGGAGCATGCCTGGAAGGCTGGTGAACAGCAGGCTAACAGGAAACCACTGCAATAACCGTGCCTCTCCCCTGCTCACTGTCTACCTGTAGGCACTAAAATTCCTCTCTCTGGGGAAGCACTTGGTGATCCATTTGCTTCAGTGGATGCCGGGGAGATTGAGGAGCTGCTGGGACAGAAGGAACTGTGTTACTAAAGGGCTCTCAGATACAAATCTGCTCCCAGCTGTGTGCATGAGGGAGGAAGGGAGAGAGACAGGTGTGTGTTTGCCTGTATGAGGGTCAGTCACACAAACAAACATACAAAACTACATCCAGGAAGGAATTTTCTTCCTGGATGAAGTGCTTCTGCCATCTGCTTTGGAAAGAAGTTTGCCAGATTGTATGGTCCTTGGCGTGTGGCAGCTGCTGTTGAAAACGACTCACTCAGGCAGTTCTGTCCTTTGAGCCTGTGTTTTTCAAAGCTTCCTCTGTTTTCCTGTCTCTTACTCATATAATCAAGGGCTGGGACTGGAAAAATGTGTGCAGGTCAGTGCCTGCTTCTGAGTCTTCCAGGTACTGTCGAGCTTGAGCAATAAGGTATAACATAAATTTGGCTGCTTCCATTTTTTTTTCTCCCAACCATAGTGAGGAGTTGAACTTGTTTTTAAGTACTTTCAATTTCCAGTCTAAATTAGTAATTTCCTTTAAACTTGATCTCCACTGCTTCTTGCTTTCAGTGGGAGTCTCTAACCATTTTGAAAGAGGGCAACTAGCAAAATAGATCTCAATGTGCTATCACACAGTGATGGGTTTGGTTGAACAAATTGGCATCTCTCCACTACTCTGATATCAAATGAGTTCCTTTGTCTGTTTCTGTGTTTTCTGTCAGCTTTTAGAGGTTCTTGACTTGTTGATTCATTGAATCTAAAGGGTTTTGCCTTGAAAGAGCTTCCACTACTTCCAGGGTGTCCTTCAGCCCTTTTTTTACAGACAGTGACCCTAACAAAAAATGCCCACTTAGTGCTGGCTCGGGTGTCTACTGGGTGCACCTGAGAGCTGGGTGGGGGTGAGTGAACAGCATGTTATTTGATGACACTTGGTCATGAACTTTGGGCCTGAACTTTGAGCCCTTTCTTTGTAAAGCCAAAATGATGAGAGGGTCCTGCTAGACGTGTCAGGCCCTTTAATCCCCATGGGAGCTGGGCGGAACTAAGCTGATGGGAAGGCTTTGCTGCAGCGGCTTGATTTATGCCATGGGCACCATGGTGACTTCGAGGGTCACATCTGTACCGCAGGAAGCTCTGGCTTCCCCAAGCAAAGGGGTTTACTTACTCCCTGGAAGATGAGTAGTTCAGGAAGCTAGTGCAAACCAAGACATGCTGTGAGATGGTAATATGGAGACATGCTGAGAGCAATGGAGGCAAGTATGACTCAAAAGCAGGAGTATCTGGACACCTAATAGCAAGGAGAAACCAATGGAACCAAACACTTCAAGTTTTCAAGGGGCAGCCAAGGTGAGGTTGACATTTTTCCTTCAGTCTCTGAGCAGAGTCAGACAGACACAAGTCAGCCTCATATGTTGTCCTTTCTCTGGTTTACAGCAGATACATAGTTCAAAGGTCTGACATGTCATCTTTGTCATGAAAAGAAATCTCCTGATTCAGAGACTTCTCTAAACCACTCAAGATTTTTGTGTGTGCTCTCCTTCCCAGCTGCTCAGAGCCCTGAAAACCACAGCCTTTGCTGTCAGACAATAAAGATACGACCTAAAGTATTCAACAAGGGGAAAAAAAAAAAAGAAAGAAAGGGGAGGGGGGGAAGAAAGAAGGAAGGCTGTTGAGGAGGCTTAGAACATGTCCCAACATTTTCTGCAGGTTTTTTCCTTTCTTGAGGCAATCAGAGCACTGCCTAAGTTTTGCACCTGCCATGGGCAAGTGCCTCTGTCTTTAGTGAAATAACTTGATGCATTTTTAGTGCAAGCCCTGGCCTGCTCCGTATCCTGCTTTACCTGAATGATTATATCTTTACTTCGTTAACTTTTCAATAGGCTATGAAAACAAAAGCTGTCACTCTGATCCTTGCTATTCGATATTCAGCAATGCCTTCAGTACAAAAAGAGTCCCTCCATCTCCCAGCCCCCATCTCCAAGCGTCACTTAACATGATCCTGCTTGTAACTGTTCACTGTATCAATAGGTAAAACGTTTCCCTGTCAATGTTTCTTTCAGCAACTACCTGGTCTTATATTTGGAAGTATAAACTTTGCAACACTGACATGAGTGAGTTTGATAGAGAAATAAAAATATACTGTCCAGTGAAATATAAGTTTACTATGATCATTAGGGCATCGCAGGGAAGTACTTGTTTGGACAGACATTAGTCACAGGGCCTGAGACATTTTCTCTGTGCATATACACAAACAAAAATGTTGTATTTTGTTCAGGTTGGACTTAGAGACTCTTAGAATTCTCTGAATCTTGGAAGGGACCTTGAAAGATCATCTAGTCCAAGCCCCCTACCAAAGCAGGACCACCTAGAGTAGGTTACACAGGAACTCGTCCAGGTGGATTTTGAGTGTCTCCAGAGAAGGAAACTCCACAACTCATCTGAGCAGCCCATTCCAGGGACCTGTCACCCTCATAGTGAAAAAGTTTTTCCTTATATTTCTTTAGAACCTCATATGTTCCAGCTTGTACTCGTTGCCTCTTGTCCTATCATTGACCACCATTGAGAAGAGCCTGGCTCCATCCTCCTGATACCTGCCCTTTATGTATTTGTAAAAACTCATAAGATCACCCCTCTTCTCCAAGTCTCCTCTTCTCTAAGCTAAAGACATGCAGCTCCCTATATTTCAAATTTGCAGAGGTGATAAAATTGGTCCTGGGGTTAGCTCATGTTCTGTGGCAAGAAATAAATTCTTCAAAAGTCTATTTTTTCTAAGATCTCTGCTTTATTTTCTTCTGTATCTAAATTATGACTTTGCAAACCTCTATAACTAGTCATGTTAGTAAAGAAACTTCTCTAAACTTTTGCAGTCCAAAGACAATCTCTTGGCAAAGGGCAGAAACAAACAGGGAGCTTAGGGTGGGTGGGCTGTATCGTCCTCACTTATTCAAATAGCCTTCACTTGAGAGATCCCTTAAATGAGGAAAATCTGCCTGGAAAACACAGAGACCACATAATAGAGCAGTATGCATCTAAACAGGCAGGAGAATAGGTAAAAATAAACAAAAGGGTAAGTGTTTTGTGGGAAGAATATTTTTTGATGGATTCAGGCTGGAGGTGTAAGAGTACAGAGAAAACCACAAATTGCTGAGGACAGTGCAGTTTGCAGATCAAAGGAAGCTAATGTTGTTCTGGGATGTATTGGCCCTGATTAAGTGATTTTCCAGCACCTTCTCCTGAGAGGGACAGGGGAATAGCTCTGATTATGTTCCTAGTGGTCTCAGTTGTGACAATTCAGCCACTATCTTGTTTTCTACTCTAGGTTCACACTTGGGTGCAGAGACTAGGGAACTGAAAGTCTGGGTTTTCAAATTAAACTAATGCTTCTGGGTATCCCAGTTCAGGGCAAGCAACTCAAACTCCCAACATTAAGAGAACTGGAGTTGCGGGACTGTTGAGCCTATATCACCTGAACATGAGTCTTTTTATGGTCCTCTCAGATTGAGCATCACAACAGAAGAACGGAAGATATTGATAACCTGTATTCTGGTGCCAAAGTAAGACAGTAATGGAAATGTTTTTAGCATATCGAATTTCCATTAATTTGAATGGGAACTAACAGGACCTTAAGTTCTCAGCACTTCTCAAAATCAGACCATTTCTACTTACCGGTTTAACCATGGATCTAAATTTCAGTATTCTTCCTTCTCTTTTTCATGTGCTTCTCTCTAAAATCCATTTTTCTTCAGTCTATCAAAGAAGGTTGCAGACAGTAACAGCACCTTAAATCAAGGGACAACTACACTCATTATTTTTATGAAATAAAAATTCCAATCTTTTAGTTCCTCTTTAGGGAATTTGAGGGTCTTTCTGGAGAAATTTGACTTCTCTTGTGGGCCTACTCAGAACTCCTTGAGGACCTTCTGGGTAAGCATCAGTGCATCTCTGTACAAATCAGGCAATCATGAGACTGGGAATTGTGATTTCATTTATGTTTGGGAAGTGGCCTTTACAGCTACACGATATGGAAAGGCTGAAAAAATCTGAAACTGGACTTTGCAAAGCTTTTATTTGTTCCTTGTAAAGATACATCTTAAAATATTATAATTCTTGTCCATCTTATTTCACTGGAGTTAGCACACTGTAAATGGTTCGTACATGAACAAAGCATCTTCCCTTCCCCTTGGCTTTGAAGCTCTCATCCTGAAATTTGACTGGGTCTGTATAACCAGTGCCATTAATTCCCAGTGTAATTTTATGTAGTGCGTTTTGTGCAAAGATCTTGGCAGTTTGACCGTGAATAATAATCCAATGTCAAGAAATGTGGTCTTAATTATTTTGTGATCTCAGTGTCTTTAGGGAGAGCATTGATCAGGCCCTGGAGCAAGGAAATAAAATCTTTCTTTAATTCCAAAAAACCCTGAATAAATTTCTGGGATTTTGATAGATAGCAGCCACGCTGCTCTTTAAGGTGTCAGACCTGTGTAACTTTGGCCAATTCTCAGCTGAAGCACACAGAGTAATCCAAGGAAATGCTTAATTTTCTGAAATAGCATGATCATTTAGTAATTTCTCTTGTTAATAACTCTTCTTGCTAAAATGGGGAAAATAGAACATCTTTCAGATTCTTCCACTTGAGTTTGGATGACCAGGTTGTGGCACGTGTTTTTGAAAGCGTGACATTAGCATTTCAGGGGAATGCAATTCCAGTTTTTAAGCTCCGCTGTTAGAACCTGTTGCAAGCCGGTGGTAAAACTCCTCTTTTGGCCTCCCAAATAGTGGCCCTACCTACAGTACAAAACATTCCTAGTTCTATCATCTTGGCATTAATTATCCTAATCTCTTTTCTAATGTTCAAGCTGTTAATTTAACCACGTTGTCTAAACTTGCATTGGAAGTGGGGCTGGATTTGTTTCCTTGCATGTGCAGACAGAAAAGCTGAAAGTAGCTTATCAAAATGAGTACAAGATAACAGAACTCTGCATTGGTGAAAAAAAAAAAAAAAAACACAACCAAACAAAACAACCCAAAAAGCAAAAAGAAAAGGAAAAAGAAAGGAAAAAAAAGGGAAAAATGCAGAATTCTGCATTTAGCCAAAGTTGGTTTTAAAAACAGGTGGACCCACAAGAAATCTGCCTTCCTGAATATTTTCTCTAATAATTGTGAGGGTAATTTCTTAGCTCCATCTGTGGGGAATTAAACAGAGAGCACTGAGCTATGAGCAGGAGTCATGAATGTCAGCTTTGTGCATCTTACACTGCCTTTTATGGACCATGAAAAATTGTTCCTGTTCAAATTGAATTTTCATACAAACCTCAGTTTGCTCTCAGATGTTTTGTAAGCATCAGTGAGCTAATATAATCTCCTAATTGGCTAGCTAAGGTCTCTAATGCAATGCAGACAGAGTAACCTAATCTACAAGAAAATGGCAAAATCCCATAAAAGTCCTAGTAAACAGGTGGTTGTCACAAGACTCATTACAAGAAACCTTGTATGCCACCTTAGTAGAGATGACAGTGGCTGTGGCATATAGATTGACTTTTTCCCTCCCTTTAGAACATGACAGGGTGCCTTTAACAAAACTGTTCTCCAACAGCTACATAAGTGACTTCAGCTTTTAATGATGACAATTCAAAACCTTCCCAGGCATTGATCTAGAAGACCATTGGCTTTTGGAGACTGATACTTTAGAGTTGTAATTGGTGCAAGTAAGGAAATTAGTGTGAGAGAGTGGGAAAGGTCAAACTGGATTAGTATAATGGTGTGTTCTGGCCTAAGATGGTGTAAACTGGGAGGTGAATGCGGTCTCCCCTCTGCTTGTTTGACAATAAAATAGTATGTACATCTGCAGTCCCATATAAACAATGGCTGATTCTAATAATTATATGTAAAATATATGGAATGTACTCTTGGGCTACCATGTAAATAATGTCTTGTATTAATTATACATAAAACATACGGTCACATGGAACTACTTGTTGTAGTATGTTATACAGAATATATTTTCTGCCACCAATATTGACCAAAAATCATGAGGATAGGAAGGAGCTTTTAGTGTTAAAACCCCGCTTATCATTCCCTTCTTTTTCCCTTCTTCTTCCTCTGGCCAAGAGCAAGTGCTTAGTGTCCTTCTTAACGGTCCATATCGTAGCAAAGCTTTTTGAACACAGATTTTTCTCTCCTTCTGTGCACTCCTCACTTGGCTGCCATTCCATCTGACTCTGAAAGAAGCAACTACAAATTAAAGAAAGAATGCAGCCCTAACGCCTACACCCAGAAGCTTTCAAAACAGAGGGCTGCTACACCTGTGGGGATAGAACAAGTGTATCAGTGTCCTGGGCTCTGCCCCAGCTCGTCTGCCTTTGTTAGCTGGAATGTGCCGATGAAACAATCAGGTGCAGTAGGCGCGTGGCAGCCTGCTTAAAAACCGATCCTTTGGAGACAGGGAGTGGGCTGTGAATCATACATCCACATAATCTGATGATAACAATTTTAAATGTGGTGATTAGTGTATAATGGAAAGTATTGTGCTATTTGGTATGATTTGTCTGCCACTGCACTACCCAGAATTTAAAGTAAATCCTGATTCATTTTAGTAGCAAATACACAAGGTAACTTTAGGAGTGCTTAGGTATTTACATCTTCCTCGCTCACACAGCACATGCATGCACATATATATATATATACGTTATTACTTTTTGGATCACTGTAACTAGCTTAAATTCATGGACGTGCTGCTGGGCAGCACACAAAGCAGTATACCTCACTGTGGAGCTTAGAGGATCAGTTATGAACCCTTAAGTATGGGCAAAACCCGTCTCCTAGCAGTATGAATGCATCTAGCAGTGCAGAAGTACTGTTGAGAATACCAGCCCAGAAATCAAGATTTATCTAGCTCCTTCAGCTTCATGAGCAGAGCCAATAAGATGCAGCTTAATGACTAGTCCTTTGCTTCAGGTACCTCTGTCAGACTACACCTTCAAGTATACATCTGCTCTCTGTGAATTCCAGAACATGAGTAACATTGGTGCAGCTGAGGGACATCAGTGTTAAAAATGCTAAAAGTAGAGTGGGTCTGTCTGAGTTTTAGTAGGAAAAATGTCAAGCAGCAAGGCTGTGTTTTAGTTGTGAAAGTGATTAAAAAGTACAATTAAATTGTCTCACTTTGGGACTAGAGATCTGTCATGTTCGCTTTTGGTGAGATTAATTTTGATGGTATCTTGTAGCACCAACTTTCCTTTTTAGGCCTTAGCTCACTGGGTATTTACAATCCAAATAGATTCAGGGCAAATATCTGTTGACAAAGTAGAAAAACAAAGGAAGAAAACAAAAATTGAGAAGAAAAGCCATGGCAAATCCAGATGCCCTCGTATAAGTCCTCTGACAAGATGAATCAGTTTTTCCTTCCCTTAATCACTGAACTTACACGTGTCCTTGCCATGAAAACATAACAAATACGATCAGGAAGTGAATTAATAGATTATTTGCTTCTATTTACTGACATAAAGGAGTCCAAAAAGAGTAGTTATTTTTCACATGGCTTTATTGCCAGACCTAGTTCTTTCTTTGGCCAAATTAGTCATCATGTATGAATGACATGTATAGGAAACCTGAAAGCTAAATTATTTTTGTTATAATAAAAAGACAAACACAGTACATGAGTGCAATTTGTGCTTAAAATTTTAATCCCAATTTTAATTCTTAACAATGCAGACTCAGGTGGAAGATCTCCATCCAGCCTTGGCATCCTGCTTCTGTTTGATGTGGCAATAAAGATGTCTCCTTAACAAGACTTTGGATAGCCCACTGATCTGGCTGGCTGGGTGTTCATATGAACTTGATTAAAAGTGTAATCAGGTTTGAAACGCCAATGGCCAACTCTTATACAAGTCACTTGGATTGCAGACAGAAGTGTTACTTTCCTGGAAGCATTTGCAGTAAAGTAAATCTCCAGTGTACACACATACAGAGGAAAAAAAGGGATAGACTGTGTAAAAAGGGCAGCTGTTGTTGGCAACGGAAAAGCCTCCTAGGCTTCACTTGCCTTGCTTGTGCCAGTATCTTTAAGTACCACCCCCCCAACATGCTGAACGCACATTACTGTCAAACCTGAGTATTAGGTGGATAGATATGCAAGCCCACACTAGCAGCCAGCACATTTAGGGGAAGTGTCAACAAATTTCTGCAAACATTGTACGTGGTATCTTGCTGGGAGTTTGCTTGGGAGCACATGCACAGTGTGAAGTAATGTGCTCTTATTTTACAAGCTGCAAGTTGAGCGTCAATCAACTGCATTGCCCAGCAATGGAAAAAGTGATATAGATGGAGGATCTCTGACAGCTAAGAATCAGACTACTGAGTCTGATGCCAAACAATAATGAATGTACATGTTGAGAAATCTCCCTGGATAACTGAGGTTACACTCTGACCTAAATGATAGAAAAGTAAGAGACCGCATTCTTGCACACACTAATCTCTAAATCCCCAGACCTCATTGCACTATAATAAACTTGACTTGATAATACCAACATTACTGAAGATCCTGTTACCTGTTGAATGAGAGGCTGCAGTTGCACAAACATTTCATGCAAGCAGAAGTCAGCTTTAAGGGGCACTGAGTACAAGCCAGAACATAAGAGGTTCCAAAGAAACATATAGAAGAAACTCCTTCACTGTGAGGGTGACAGAGCACTGGAACAAGTTTCCCAGATGCATTGTGGAGTCTCCTTCTCTGGAGACATTCAAAACCCACCTGGATGAGTTCCTGTGTGACCTACTCTAGGTGGTCCTGCTCTGGAAGGGGCCTGGACTAGATAGTCTTTCAAGGTCTCTTCCAGTCCTTAAGATTCTGTGATTCTGCAACCCCTTGAGCAAGGTCCAAGGCATAGCACCGAAGTTTTGAAGGTGCCCTGCAAACAGTAGCTAGGACCATTAATTATGGCTCAGTCCTGTGAGCTGCAGGCCTACAAAGGTGAAGGATATATGTCATGAGATACATTTGACTTGAAAATTTGTGGAGGAGGGCTCGTGAGTGGGACAGAGCACAAAGCATAGAGTTGTGAAGGGAGGTGGGAGTTAACCTCTGTTTGTTCGGGACACAGCAGGAGAGGTAGGGTGGGGCAAAATTGTGATGGGCTTTGAAGATAAGGCCAAGAAATTTGTGTTGGATAAGGTGAAAAAGGGGAAGGGCTTACAACAAAGGTAGCACATAGCCACAAATAGGAAAGAAGAGTTTGGCAGAAGCATTTTGAATTATGTTGAGGGAGACCCTTTTTGTGGCTGCGTATAGCAGTGCAGAGCAGATTACAAAAGAATATGATGTAAACGGTCCAAGGCTTGGACAAGAGCTCTGCCTTTAGACTTGGGCCTGGAAATCCTTGTCAGTTATGCTTAGCAGGCATTGTAAACATGCAAGGATAGACTTGCTTCTTAGCCTGAGGTGCTTACACAGATACACAAAAACCCTAACAGCTTTTAAGTGTGGCTCTCCTGTTTGTACTAATCACTGCAGCCCACTCTCACTGTTTCAAACCTAATAAAATGAGGAAATGAAAATGAAAACTAGGTCTGGTCTATGACTATCTTATCTCCTTGTCGACTACAAGGGTAATCTGACATTTTAAAACAATAGCTATTTGCTTACAAAGCCCCTTTTAATTAATGGAACTGGAAAGTCTCTGACAGAGTGCAGCTGTTAACCCCTTGAAGTAAATTTGGCTGCTCATGATGATGCACAGCTCTTCCTGTTGGACAGAACCATACATGCTAAATACCAGGGTTCAGTTAAGCCCAAAGTAAGGACATAAACACACATCTGTTTCAAACTCCTATCTGACCACTCTGCTTCTTTGTTGTCCTCCAAGGCAGAAAATCATCTGAGGCAATTTTTTCATTTAATAACAGTGGTACTACTAATAATACTTTCCTTTTACTATATAAAATAATTATCACAAGGGATATCAAGATGATACTGTTTTCTATTTGGAAGCTATGGATTTTAATTCCCTTAAAAGAACTGAGACAATCACAATCCTCTCCCTACAGATATTCCAATGAAAGTGAGACAGGACACATTGTGACATGTTGTAGCCTTGATGCAGTTTTGATGGAGCTACAGAAATCTTATATACATATGTTTGCATAAAATTTTCTCAGGGATAAGAGTCATCCAGTATTTATATCCGTATACAGGAAATATAATAAGTTGATAGTGTCTATGATGTTGTGGAGAAATACAGAATCACAGAATGGTAGGGACTGGACTGGACCTCTAGAAGTCCTCCAGTCCAACCATCTGCTAAAGCAAGTTCACCTCAATCAGGTCACACAGGAATGTATCCAGGTAGGTTTGGCAAACCTTGAGAGAAGGAGACTCCACAATCTCTCTGGGCAGCTTGTGCCAGGACTCCCTCACCCTCACAGGAAAGAAGTTTTCCCTTGTATTCTGGTGGAAATTTGTCCTGTTGTTGGACACTAGAGAAAAAAAAAATTGTTGTCCTATCCTCTTGACATCTACCTAAAGAAGTACTTATAAGTGTTGATGAGGTGCCCCCTCAATCTTCCTTATGCTGAACAATACAGGTCTCAGAGCCTTTCTTCATAAGAGAGAACCTCCAGTCTCCTGATCATCTTAGTAGCCCTGTGCTAGACTCTCTCTAGAAGTTCCCTGTCTCTATGTCTCAATACATTTCTCAGTGTCTCAATTTCTCAATGTCTCAACACATTTCTATTCAGTCTACTTATATTCTGAGTTAAAACATCCATTGCATTTTGTTCTAACTTCTATCAAGTCACTCTAAGTAGTACCAACAGGTATGTAATCTAAGGTGGGAAAATGGATTCTTTCTTTGTGCTAGGGTTACAGGAATGGAGAGATCTTATTGAGTAATCCTGTCATAAACAAGCTAGAACAGTAGCAATGCAGTTGAAATGTACAGCAAGAAAACTCTCAGTAAAGTCAGATCTTAGGGAAAAGCTTGAATAACAACCCAAATTTTGCTAGCATTGTGGGAGATGGGATGAGGAGGACAAAAATGTCTCTGAATTATACAGTGTACTCCCTAATTTGTACAAGTTTGGCCTCTAGAGTGAAACCTGGATCTGTAAGTTAATTGCTGAGACTTCAGGAGGGAGATAAAGATTCTCAGTGATAGACAGAGTGTAGCTCCTTTACAGTGTCTCAATAGGGAATACTGAAACCACAATCTCTCTGACTGGAGACTGAATACCCAAATTAATGCATTTCCATCACCTTGAACCCATCAGCTTCTTGAATTATTATTTTTCCACTTGCAGAGGGTTTTTTAAAGGAACACTGATACATGGCACCCTTTCCAAAGAACTGTACAGGGCTTAGAATCATAGAATGCTAGGGTTGGAAGGGACCTTTAGAAATCATCTACTATTTCATTTGGTTCTCAGTGTTGGTCCCCTCTTCCATGTTTTTACATATTTTACCTTAAACAGTCATTTAAGGAAAAAAAAAAGTAATAACTCTAAGAGTAGAGACTACAAGCCAGGAAGGTTTTCTAGACACCGTCTAGGTGTGAAGTCCATATAAGGGAGTTCCCTTGACCTGGGTGGATCCAAATCTGCTCATGATCACTGCTAGGGTGAGTGCTCAGATGACTAACCTAGTATCTAAAAAATTAGTGCTGTCAGTTCCTGCTTCATGGTGCATGCCTATAATGTCCCTCTGAACCTCTCATGCTCTGACCTGGGTAGCTACTAAGTGAGGATCTTAGGGATGGACTGAAATGTCACAACTTAGGGTGGATCAGCTACAGTTCTGAGAGAATCCTCTTTTCTTAATCTGTCTCTCATCTCCTGCATCAGGTCCGTAGTGAGCCTGGTAGGCAGCTGCACACTTACAGTCCTTATCCCCTTTCCCGCTCTGTGGGAAGCAGAGATTCTCTTCTGAAGGAAAAGTGGCAGCTCAGATGGAAAGGATGAAAGGCTGAGGGTCCTCAGGGTGTTGTTTGAACCACCTGCTGCCAAGCACCCTACCTCACATCAGAAATCAAATAAATTCCATTGCTTTGCTGTCTTTTAAGTCCAAGCATGTTGTTTTGAATAATAAAATGTAAGTAAGCTACTTGTGCTGTTCTTTTTTATCAGTTTAGCTGCCTCAGCAGAAGTATTATTTACAGGTGACTATGCAACCAAAACCCTGTGGAGGACCTGCAGCATTGCACATGTGCAACTGGAGATAGACTCATTGCCCACTAAAAGGGAATTAGGCATTAAAATGTATTCTTCTCTTCCCTCATGCCAACCCATTGTTACAACAGAGTGACAGTAACAGTCAGGAGGGGCACTCTTGAATCATTTAATGCTGGTATATGAATACACTGTATGGTATTTCTTTTGTTGGGTGTGCTATGTTTGAGTGCCATATTTTCCTCTTAAAATGCTTTTATGATTTTTTTTCTATTTGCTTTTTGTTTTGATTATTTTCCTCTGGCTTTTATACTGTAACTGCTCCCTGCTCCCCAAAAAAGAAAGAAAGAAGGAAAGAAAGAAGGAAAGGAAGAAAGAAAGGAAGGAAGAAAGAAAGAAAGAAAGAGAAGCATCAGTAAGATGCAAACACTGTGAATATTAGATATAAAATTTCATTACATAGTGTCACAAGCAGAGCTCTTTGTTTTACATATCTTTATATTTTTTCCACATATGTATTGTCCTAAGTTTTTATTTTCTTCACACAAAACCGTTTGCTCAAAGAAACAGGCTGTTCAATGTGTTGTGTTCTAGTGAGAGCTGTCTAATTCTGGGTTTGCTGATTTAGTGCCCTTAGGAAGTATGATACATATCCATTAACACATCATCTGTAAAAACTTGTGGATGTGCATCTTAGCCTTTCATTAATGTTAATGGTGCCCAACCCCTGAATGTACACAATGTCTCAGCACTCCACAAGTTAGCTGAGTTCATGCCATAAACATCTTGTTCTTATTTCTGTAGCACAGACCAACTTTCTTGGTGGGCAGAAGTAGAGCATGGAAGTGCAGATCGGCAGTCTCACTGTACACCTGAAAAGTTATACAGCTCTTCATTTACTGTTTAGCTGAGTTATTCTGCCTCAGCTCTTAGGCAAAGAGTTTCTGCAGATGCAAGCATCTGTTCTATGAAGAGAAATGCAATATAATTTGCTTCCTTTCCAAGCATCTCCTTGTAATCTTGTTAATTTATCTAGTAGAATGGATATTAGGCATGTTATTTTATTTACAATGTTACAGTACTGAGATAAACATTTAGCATCTTCTATACAACACTGCTTATATGAAAGCAGGATTAGATTCCTAACTGAAAGTGTTTATTTAAATTAAGTGTGGAGATTGCACTGTGGAATACCTGGAGATAAAGCCTTGAGAGGTTTTGAGTCACATGACACTTTTAGACAGTTGAAATCTGTTGAAATTGGGCTTTTGCTCTTTTTTTTTTTTTTTCCTTTTAAAAAGCCCCAAACAACCAAAACTTTTGTTATCAGGCTTTCAGAATCTCCCCTGAGATTCAGCCAAAAAATCAACTATAGTGGTAGTTTGGTGCAGATGGAAGCAGCTGCAGTATCCCTTATTATAGTGGGTAAGAATCTGATGTAACTTTGCCACTGAGAGCTTTTTTGGCACAGTGTTGGGTTGCGTAATTCAGAACTTCAGCACAGGGCTTCTTTAAATAAAATGTTGGTTCTACAGGGGCAAGATAACTTCCTCAGCTTAGTTAACATTGGCCTGATGAGAAATTGGAATACATTTTTCCTAATCCTCCTTCATCTCTGCAGAAATCACTTTTTTATTGAGGTCAAACTTTCACTTTGGCAAGTCACGCAGGCTCTCATTAGACTCTGATTGCACACATATGATTGTCAAAAATGCACAGTAGGCAAAGGGTCAAGGATAGAAAGGCTGCTGTTGTTTTTTCTTCGTTTCCCCAGTGCACCCAGCATGTGGAAAATATTTATCAACCTTCGTTCTGTGTCCCTGAAGCTTCACTCTTGATGTGCCTTTTTAGGGTCCTCTAGGGAATCTTGGTAAACTTGGATCCATACACCCATGAACTGATGTGTAACGGCTACTGTTTTTTAAAAAATGGAATATGTGTCAAGATGATGGTAGCTCAGAAAAGTTAAATCTCTTCATACTCCAATATGTTGATGTTACGGGGTAACCACAGCATATGTGAATATCCAAAATACGTTTAATTGCTCCAAATAAGGATGGTCTTTAGACACAGGAGCATGTTACTGAGGAGCAGAGGTGTTGATAGTCCCAGCAGGTATTTTGGGACTGAAACCTCTGTAGCTTCTGTGTTAGTATGTGGGCCTGTGGCATCCAATTTCTTGCATGAACATCAACAGTTGTGACTTACTAAATATGTGATGAAACCACAGTTGAAATTGTAAAAGCTAACTAGGTGTTTCGCTTGGCTTGGCCTGGTCCCACAAACTACTGGGAGGAGAAGGAGCATCCATAGGGGAGCAAGCAATGGAGATGTTTCCCTGCCTAAGAAATTTTAAATTCTGCAGCTATAGACAAGAGCTGTACAAAGTGTTCACATCAAATATGTTAAGAAATGCAGTCCTCAGTTTTCTTTAACTAGGGCTGATGAAGTAGCTACATTTTAATTTATTCAATATAATTGTTACCAGACAAGCTTTATCTGTTTAAATGAGTTCTGCTCTTTCTCCAAATGGCAACTTTTTTTTTTTTAATACTATTTTTGACTTGTATTTTTTTAGGAAATACTGCACTTTAAGGCAACGTTCTAGAGAACTGACAAACTCAATACAACACATAGCTGGTGGGAAATAAAAAGATCTCATAGATGCCAGTGAGAAAAAAATAAATTACAGTAATGCTGCTTCTTTTTTTTTGGAGGCTCTTTTGACATTATTTCAAAAAGAGAGGTGAACTTTTTAGAACAAAAATTTGAATATTTCAGACTAAATAGAAATACTTTCAAAGCACTGTTTTTTGGGAGGGTTTGTGTTCCTCTAACAGCTACTGATACTGTCATTTAAGAAGAAGACTCCAGAGGGAAATCAAAACCTCAGTTTTTCATAAAGGAAATATTTATTCCAGTTTACTATTCTTTTTCTTTTTTCTTTGTCCTTTGTTTCCCTCCATTAAAAATATTTTAAATGTAATTAAATAGGTTTCATTTTAGCTTAAAAACTCAAGATATGGGCAACAATAATCAATATGTCTTTTCTCATCTAGAAGGGCATTTTAAATTCCTGTTTGTGGAATTCCTGTCTCATTTTCCTTTACAGATCTTACACTCCTGTATACCATGGATGTGCTGAAACTTTTGAAAGTAATGCAGCTTCTCTGTTTCTTTATTCAAGTTGAAGATTCTACCAGCAACTTACTGATAGAGTAATCCAGGTGTTGCTGTAGTAGTAGCCAAGACATTCTATCATTTCAAGTGAAAATACTGCCCTGAAGATTTTCTCCACATTTTTTTTCCCATAAAGTGATTATGGGGCAAATTATAGTAATAAAGAAACTTAGCCTGTCAATGACTTGATCCTGGCTTAGCGCACAGAATACAAGTTGTCAAACGTGTGTTGTAAAGGAATCTTAGTAGCATGAGGCTAATGGGAGTACAGTTCTGCAATTTGTAATTATTCACTCAGTGTTCTAATGTGCAGGGTTGCACCAAATAAATAAAAAAATAACTTACAATATTTTCACTAATTTAAGCCAATTTGAAAGACAAAATAGTGTGATCTACAACCTAAATTTTACTTCCAGAAGAAAAATATATGTTGCTTCAATACAGTTCTGATTGCTAAAGCATCACTTTGATTTGCAGCTAGGAATCCTTAAGTGCCTATGACAGTCATTGACAGGAGTGGAGAGCACTCAAGGTGACAACCTCCTTTAGGCTGACACAAAGGGTTTGAATGCAGCTACTAAGCATAAACTGCAATAAAACTTGAAGCCAAAGCTCTTTAGCTGGCTGTTTTCAAAACTCATAACCTCTGTGGATCAGGCTCCTGAGACTGGGAGGGTTTGAAACGCACACTAACCAGAGGGTTATGTGCTCCAAATCAGCTCATCCAAGAATGTGGAATCACAGCAGCCTGAGTCTGGGACTAGTCCCAGTTTATGTGTCAGCTTCCCTCTTAGTTGACATATGAGGGACCCAAAGTGAATAGCATAAGTTTTAGCTCCTGAGTTAGGAGCCAAGGCGCTGCAGCTGGGGGCTTCAGCAACATATATCCAGAGTGGATTAACAAAAGCAGAGGATTTGTAACATATGCTTATTAGTGGTTACCTTGAGAACCTTGCAGAAGTAAACCTCGAGAAAACAGACTTTAAATATCCATGTAGAGGATTCTTAGGTGATTATTATTTTCATATAAAATCATTTCTTAATAACATAAAACCTTTCTTTTTTTTTTTTCTCCACAATTTATGTTCAGCAAACATAAAGTGGTTATGCTCATACTTAGCACTAAGTATACTGTTACTAGATGGACAAAGTGAATGGGCTTGAATGTGCCTTTCGGTGGTCACTAAAGGATTTCTTTTAATCAGATCCTTTAACTGAGTGAGATTATTAAGATGAATGATGTTAGATCTCTTTCTCATATACAATCCATAAGATTTTTCATGCTATAATTTCACTGGACGATGTCCATGTCTGTGCTTTTGAATGCTATAGGAAAAATGGACATATAAAAAAAAATCTAAGGCATCTGACAGAGACAGCTAAATCCATACTCATATATAATTGATTCCTCCCTTTTAAAAAAAATCATGAACAAGAGATATAATACTGAAATTGGTAAGTTATATGCCCTATCTCTATTTGGTAGACTAGAAAATAAAATGAGCACCATGGTGGTTTAACTAATACAGGCCACAATGTAATTTTCTCCATGGAATATCTGTTCGATCTACATAAATGCAAATGCAGGTACTTTAGCCATGATTCATTTTTACAGACCTACTTTTAAAACAAATCTGAATACCTGGTCCTTGAAATAATTTGTTTATTTCTACTGGATGTCATATTATGATTTCTGAGATTGGTTCTACTCAAGTGGGGTCTTGCACCTTCTTTTAGGAGACTAACAGACTTCGCTTCACAAAACTTTAGTAATTCAAGTCAAATATCTATTCCTTAGTGTGCATTGTGTTTATATTCTCCTGGGTCCCCTGAAGCAATCCTGAACTAAAAGGAGGTAAATTCCTAAAACCACTACCCATCAAATGGCTTCTCTTGGGGAAACATTTGTGGAATTGTCTGAATTTTATCAATGTCATGTCTTTACCTAAATATTGTTACCTAAAATACATAGACAGAGAGATGCTGTCCATCTACATATTCTGGAATAGAAATAAGTAAGGAATTGAATAATAGAAACGGTAAGAGAGCCTCAGCTTTCCTTTGTGTGACCACAGTCTATTGTTCTTCTTCTGCTGTACTCATCATCAAGTCTACTATGGACTTGATTTATCTGTAAACAACATGCAACCAGAACAAATAGTTAGCTGTGTATTTGGTTAATCGGCTGCTTCTGAGAGTCTTTTTTCATATTCCCTTTCTGGATGCTTTGGTGATGAGTTTGAGAAGTGTTGTTCTACACCTGGATCTTTTTCCTTGGTTGATCCTTCCTTTGGGATCTTGAATACAGGCTTGTTTTACACACTATTTTTTCTTTCAACGACAATATCTTCTCTTATCCTTCATGTAACGATTAAATCATCTAGTAGAAACAAAACTTACAGCACAATTCATAGCAAATTAACCTTTCTCAAGGTTAATAAAAGATGTCTTACTTTCCACACTGGAATGCTTTCTCTGTATGTGTCTTCCTTTCTGGCTTATATTTGAGTGCAGCTTGGTTGAAATGCTGCCACAATTCTGGTAGCTCTGGATTACTCCATCTTCAACTGAATACAACGTTCCTTGGTTTCAAGCTTATCATATAACATAAACACAGTCTGTACCTACACCATGATACAAGTCTTGAACAAACAATCTGTTCTCATGTGGATAATACCTTTAAAAGCTGTCACAGACATTTGAAGAGAGCAGAGCAAATAAAAGAAAACTGATCTTCTGCTCTATATATAGGGTATATATATTCTTTGACTTGAAGAAGAGTTCAATAACTGTCTTAAGGAACAATGGCATTGTTAAATGAAATGCATCAGGTTTTTTGAACTAACTTCTGCTGTTCATTAGTTCAGAGCCAACAAATTCCATCTTATGCAGAATTAGAGAATCAGCAGTAGTTTTGGCACTGTAAGTATTTTTTTACAGAATATAAATATTGAAAAAATTTACAGAATATAAATGCAGAATATTTGTATATTCTAACAATCATCCTAGGCAATTAAGACTTCTGTGTTTGGTGAGCTGAGTCTGTTGAAGTCACTTCGATAGCATCCAAGAACAGATTGACGCTCAGCTAAGGATTCCATTTTTCCAGGAGTGAACAGGAAGGACTGGTTTCTTTGTCTCAGAATAAATTTGTCATCTATGCCAACTAGCAGCATGACTGGCTCTTCTCCAGTCAGGACTACATTTGGGCAATGGTATCAAAGACATAACGTTTAGCTCTGCAATGACCAAAGCAGAGTTCAGATTGGAAGAAATGAGATTTTCTGTAAGAATCTACAAGAAAAATGTCACCTACAGTCAGCTAGGAATTTGGTGCCTAGCATATCTGTAATCTACATCTCACCTCTATGGGGACTCTCTGACCCTTTCTGTGGCAGTGCTAAAAATAAGACTTTTTCAAATGATGTATTTGAGAAACCTTGAGCTTCTTTTAAGGAGCAAGCTTGGAATTTCTGAGCAGCGAGTGTAGTGTGACAGAAAAAATGGCCCAAATATAAAGGTATCCAGGCTTCTTCAGCAGGCAGCAGACCACCTATGTGGCAGACTTGAGATTCCTCCAGAGCCAGTAGTTGAATTTGCTGTATGTGTGCCAAGGAAAAATTGCTGAAAGAGTATTTTCTATAACTGCACATTAGGGCCTTCTGCTTGCTACCCAAAGTGAAGGAATGGTGCCCAGCAAACAAGAATAATTGCATATCCTAGAAATGCTCAGGAAAATGCTATTCAGTAGCAGTTTGCCACCAGAAGTGCTACTGTGTGAATGGTTTTGAAGTCATGCACAACGTAACACTACATGATATTCTCTCAGCAGTTGTACTTGTACTTCAGCCACTTCTAAATTAGAAAGTGATTTATTTTTTTTCCCCCACTTCTCTGTTTTTGTTTTTCTGGTTGTGATCCAACTGCATTAGTGGTGCATGCAAAATTCATCTACTAAGGCAAAACAGTAGGATATGATCTCCCAGTACTCGGTACATTTGCAGAATTTGAAACTCACATTTTAAGCTTTGTCATTAACAGAAATGAAAGCATAACTTTTTACATATATTAAACATTCCTCCAGACTCCCAAATATGTGCTAACTCATCTGAGGGCACAGGGCTCCACAGGTCTTTGGAACTTGCCTAATTTTGATAAAAAGCTGTGTGTATCCCTTCACTGTTCAGTGTGTGACTGTTACAACTGTATCTTGACCATCATGATATAATTTATGTTAGGATGAAACGTCTGTAATATTTTGTGATTATATTAATCTATGAAAGAAAGACAATTTTATGTATACATCTGAAATGGAAACTGTATGCAACAGCCAATAAACTTGGCTGATATTATTAACAGGCAAAAAGTGTAGTATACTAGATTTCATCTTACTTGATGTTTACAAATCTCATACCTTCAAATTATTTAGTTATAAACATGTGAATTGATCCAATTAAAATAGGAACTGATTTGGAACCTAAGCGTTTTCCTTGAACCAAAATTAATATTTGTTAGGTTCAAAAAGGTTTGAACCACACAATTTGTTTCCTCCAGCCTTTGACTTGGTCTTCCTGACCCCAGGCATCCACTTTTACCCTGCCTTTCAGAAATGCACTGATTTCTCTCTCATTTGTGTCTCATTTGACAGGTGAGTGGTGGGCAGGAGGAAATAAGTAATGTTTTTAAAACTATACTGAAATCCTCAGGACAAGAAAAGCAAGAGTAAAATGAGTCGATGAATATCATACCAACACTTCTTAGAAGTTAAGAAGTCTGAGATCTACAAAGTTATTTTTTTCTACTATAGGGCATGCAACTCTGTTGTGGCATTATTTATATTGTATAGTGGAGATATTGCCACAATCTGATATGGCACAAAAATAATTATAAGATTCCTGTAACTTAAGCAAAGGACATCTCCAAAGCAACACTCTTCATATGATTGGAGGATTTTTGTCTCCTATCAACATATAGTTTCTCTAAATAGCATCTAGTTACAAAATTTTAAAAAGTACTGTACAGGACTTCAGATGAGTTTGTTTATTTTTCTTTTTTGAGCAGATATGTCACTGATAGATTTAAATCAGATGAAATCATGATTCTGTGTTCCATATACAGAGTCTCTGTATATGTGCATATACATGCATACACAGAGCTGAAGAGATTCTTAGAAATTAACTTTTTTTATGGTAACCCCTGGGTAATATATCCATGTACCCTACTAACCACAGCTGAGGTACTCACCAAGAAGCTCCTGACTGGGTCTAGGAGGTGGGGTTTGGGAAGCTGATATAAAGCTGACTCTGTTTCCTGTGGTGACTATTTGCTGGGCCAGTTCTCCAATTTAAGTTGGAAAACCACAAGTAAACAGTGGTACAGTCTATTTGGCAGAGCCCTGGTGCTAGGAATGAAATAGGAATACCTGCCTAGCATCCCCATCAGAGCTTTCTCCAGCCATCTTCCATTTCCATAGCTTTGTGTGCTGGGCCCCTCAAGCCCATGGGCCCTGAGGCATTTGCACGGCTTCCACATCCAGTCATATACTCTTGTGAGAACTGGATCATGTTTTTCTGATATTTAGAGCTATAACCTTGACTGCATGGAAAATAGCAT
The DNA here is from genome assembly GCF_028858725.1 of Colius striatus. NCBI lineage: Eukaryota > Metazoa > Chordata > Aves > Coliiformes > Coliidae > Colius > Colius striatus. Next base: position 54,114,637 of record NC_084762.1, read on the forward strand.
TAGTGTATTCACAGTTGACAATATATCATTTAAGTTCTCCTTATTTTTCTTCTTAATAGAATAGCAATCATAATTGTGAATGATATCTCATATGATCCTTGTGAAATAAGGAAGTATGGACTAGGAAAAGAAGTATCAGTTAACGTTAGCCATCTAAAAGTCTAAACTATCCATATGGGCTCATTCTTTAAGAAGGACATAGAAAGATATATGGAGTAACTCTGAAGACAAATGGAGTAACTGTGAACATAAGGTGTATCACCACCTGGCTGCATCTATAGGAAGCCTGGGTGTTTAGTGTGGCAGCTACCTTTTAAATGATTGAAGCAAGAGGAATTAATTTTCAAATAGTTTAATAAGGTACCTTAGAAATTTAGAATCTTAATTCTCTATCTTATCTATATTTTCTTGTGCCTTCTCAGGCCACTTTAAGGGCCCCTTTGTGCTAGTGTTGCAGCATTAAAAAAAAAGCTGCACAACAGTACTATCTGGTATCAACATCTACTTCAGTTTTTGCACATAAAAATTATGTACACACACAAACACAGATGTGAACATACTTTTCAGGCACAAAGGGAAAAGTATTTTAATTCTTTGCTGTTTCCAAGAAGTGCCGAATTGTCAGAAAAGACTCTAAAAAGCAGAGAACTATCCTGGTTTCTGCTGGGACAGAATTAATTTCCTTCCTAGTAGCTGGTACAGTGCTGTGTTTTGGATTTAGTGCCAGAATGATGTCGATAACACACTCATATTTTAGTTGTTGCTAAGTAGCACTTATCCTAAGTCAAGGAGTTTCCAGTTTCCCATGCTCTGTCAGAAAGCAGGTGCACAAGAAGCTGGGAGGAAGCACAGCCAGGGCAGCTGACCTGAACCTGCCAAAGGGCTATTTCATACCATATGATGTAATGCCTGGTATATAAACTGGGGGGAGTTGTCAGGGAGGGGCCATCACTGCTTGGGGATGGTTTGAGCATTGGTTAATGAGTGGTGAGCAATCACATTGTGTATCACTTGTCTTTCTTATTTCTCTCTCTTGCTGTTATATCAGGTTTTCTTACAATTGTTATTGTTATTACTGTTAGATTTTATATTTTCTTAGTTATTCCACTGTTACTGTCTCCATACACAAGTTTTAACTGTGTGGTGCTTCAGTGCTGGCTGGATTTAAACCAGAGGACTTAAAACACCTCAGCCTTCTCTGCTAGACATGATTGGTGGGCATTTCATTTGTCAGTAATTCATTCTCAATTGCTGATGTACTCAGACCTCGGTCTGGTGCCCTGCTCCCTGTAACTGCAGCATACAAGATTAATATCCTCACTAACTCTTATGCATTTGGCAATATGCTCGTACCCAATTTTTACTGCCCCCCTAAGGAAATAAGAGTACTGTGTATTCTAGGAAAAAAACCACACTTTAAAAATATTCCTATTTCCATGGTTGTGTGTGTCAGTTGTGTAAGTTTTCCTTGGTGGCAGTGAACAAAGTACTCTTCTGTGGAGTAGGCTCTCCTGTCTCCTCTAGTAGACTCAGTGTCTGTACAGGGAATTCCTGTTCCTGGCCCAAACCCACAGGCCCTCGGCACTGCAGGACAAGGTTGGCCATCTCACATTCTCTCTTTCTCTTGGCCTGATAGCTGATCTGTGTGCTGGAGAAATAAGCTCTGAAAGACAAAAAGAGGGGGGCTGAGGTGAAGGAAAGAGAGAGCACATATATGTACTTCCAACTTGTCCTGGGAACTTTGGCAAACATTTCCTCCCTAAAGGAAGTTTGTTCAACTTTTGCAGAAGTCCTGGTAGTCTCCGATTTATTCTGCTTTTAATTTGAATGAATTAGTGGTACCTGGCCATGTTTTACCAGCACTGTGACAAGCATCATCCAAGCCTCATTTCACACCTTTCATCTTCCATCCTACCCATGAGGGCTCTTTTTTTTTTTTTTTTTCTTGCAGTAGCAGTGACTGAGCATCAGCATCCAGTGGTAGGTAAAAGGCTGCTTACAGAGAGCTTCCTCTGTTTAGACTTTAGTCAAAGGACCCACGTAGCATACTTTGCGGCTACTTATGGTCAGAGAGGTATGCATATTTTTTAAAAGTTGTGCACTTTCAAGACAGGTAATTGTGTAACCTTAGATGCACTCTTATTTTTTTTCCCCTTTCCCATAAGGCTGGAGTGGCACCTTGCATTCCAGCTGGTGCTGAGAACATGGTGTAGCTGCACTGCTCCACAGTCAGCTGCAGTCTAGCTTGTATTCTCCTGTCCTTCACTGAGGAGGACAGCATCAGCCCTTTCAGGCTCCCTCCACCTGCATCTCCCTAGCTGCTTATTCTCCTTTTCATGAACAGTACAGGAAGCTATGGGTACAGTGTATGAGGCGCCTTTATTATCCTCTGGAGCTATGCTTTCCGTTGAGAGCAAGGGTAATTATTCTATTTCTGTTTCAGTGTCAGGTACCACATGGTTTTTGCATTTGCCTCTTCGAAAACATGTTTTGCTTTGATGTTTGCTTTTCTAATGGGGCTAGTTTGCATAATACCTTCTGCTGCAAAAGAATGCTGAATCTACAGATGAGCTATCACTTCTCAAAATACTGATTGCTATCAGATGGCTTGCCGAAGGCCTTGGCTGTGGCTGTGCATGCGTGTGTCTGTGCGTGTGTGCACGGTCGGGGGAGGGAAGGTGGTTAATTTCCTGTCTTTGACCAGTTTTGACATAATGTATGAGCTAAAAGAGTTGGATGGATCAGAACATTAACATTTACCTGCTTTCCCAAAGCAGTATAGCAAGCTTTTTACCTGAAAGCGGGTGGTTATGTGTGGGCAGTGAGATACAAGTATTTGTGATACTGGTTTCTACAGCACAGTACCATGCTCTGGGCAGCACCTGTCACAGACTCTGCAGACCACTATACCAACAGTTTCTCCAGTGTTCATCTTTAGTAGTGAGGAGGGCCAATATCAGACAGTTAAAGTATATACAAAGCTGTACATATCTCAAAGTCAGGACAGGGAACATGAAGCAGAATAGCCGCAAGGAGTGTTATGGAATACATAAAAATATACACACATATGTGCATGTGAGTGTGTGTGTATGTGAGATTTGCAGCATGGTTCTTTCTTTTCCCAAATGATACATTACTATTCATTCATGCTGACCTCTCCCCAGTGAAATCCCTTATCTGCATCTTACTGACCTTATTGCTTTTCCATGCCTGGACCTGATGCCTGACTAACTGCTAGCAGGCAATAGGGTTATAGGGAGGGAAAGGACTGCTTTCCGTCTCTTGACAATTAATATTAACCAGAGCCCAGCTTTCTTCTTAAAGTGCTCTGACATACCAGGGACCGGAGCTTAAAGAATTTTCCCTGGCAGTAAGCTTTGAGAGTCACTTGCTAGACTATGGTTCTAAGTGTTTTTTATACAATCCAAGGACTATCTTTTCTATAGCACTGTGCCCTTCTCAGCTTTCAGAATTCATGCAAAACCCCCGAAGATTCAAAGGCTTATTTTAGTAAATATTCCTACATTCCAGGGTGTTCTGAATATATCTGCTTCCAAGTATCTTTGGGCCAGAGATTGGGTTTGATCTTCAGAGAAGAAACTTTATCACAAGATTTTTTTGAATGACTTGACTGTGGTGAGCAGAGACAACATGAGAATGATAATAACTAAGAAATATCTGTGCTGAGATAATGCCTTCCGTTTGTAGACCTGAAAGAGCTTTATGAACATTAACGAGTTAGTCCCCTTACTAGTCTGTGAGACAAGGATATTGCAGAGATGGGTAATGAGGGGACTTGATCCAGCATTCACTGGAATCTATGGGAAAATTCCCAGTGACTTTACCAAGAGCTGGATTGGCCTGTTAGCACATTGCTCAAGGCCACACAGTGAGTGAGCGATAGCTTTGGGAACGAGACCTAGAGCCACAGGACTGCTTTGTTGCTTTCCAACCCTTGACTTTCTTCAGGTCTTTCATTACTTTTCTGCCTGGATGAGGTGCCTGAAGTTGAAAGCATAAGGCAACAATATAGAAAAGGTTCATTTATAGCGTTTCAAACCTCAGCAGAAAGCTTGGCTCTGATCTGGTTTGAGGGAAGAATTTCAGCAAGACTCAATTTTTAAAGAGGTATCTAAGCACTCAGTTCTCTTTTTTACGGGTAGGAGAGGCCTAAATACCTTTAAAAATCAATCTGTAAGTAATTACATTGCTCCAATCAGGTAAAGTATCCCTTCTGCAAGCTCCCAGAGAAGCTGAGGAGAGCTAAAGCTGAGCTAAATCAAACTCTACTCACAGATCAGCTCCCCAAAGAGCATCCTCACCCTGTGGAGACCTCTCCCCAGACGGCTATGCCCACAGATCAAAGCCACATCTGCTGCTGCCAGGAGACACCTGCCTCAGTCAAGGCAACAGCCTGCCAGCTCCCTGCGCCCCAGGGTAGCCCTGGCAGCCTCCCTACCGGGATCATACCCTCCTCTTCTGGCCTGCCTGCTTACAGTTTGCCCTTTCAGGCTGGGTTCTCCTACCACTTTTTTAATCTTTTTGCAGCTGGGTTGCTTTCCACCTGCTCCCTGGGTTAACCCCTTCCTTGGCATTCTAAACCTCACTGTAGATGCATGCAGATACATGCAGATAAACACAGATGTATGGAAGCTGAAGTCAGCGCTGAGCAATGTAACGTAACCTTACTAAGCACCCTGAAGTCAGAAAAAAGTGAGATTTCTTATCTGTGGAAAAAAACTGTTTTTCAATGGTATGGGACAGCTTTGAGATTCTGAGCTCGCTAGGAGAGACCTCATAAAGCATCAGGAATAGTTCTCCTGAGGTTGATGCTCACTCAGCAACCAAGGGCTAGAGATCTGGCATCAGCACAGGCCCACTCTGGTGTACGGCTCATCAGGTACTGCCCTTCTGCTCACACTTTCCAAGACCTCTGGCATCTGGCATGCACTCCTTAGCAAAAACTTGTAAAGATAGAGACTTCCCTAATGCACTCCTACTCTGTTGAAACTGCAGAATAGTTTTTGAGCCATTTCCACGTTAAAAGTTCATATCGTGCTTTTTTTAATGAATGAAATGAAAAAAGAATAGCTGAAGTTTTTATTTGAGGCTATGAGCTAAAGGCAGAGGTAATGGAATAACCCTGGAGACTCCTTATAATTGAATTCAGTAACAGTCTGTGTAGCTGTTTTTTGAAGGATTGTAACAAAATCTCACTACCCATAGGGCAAGTACTTACACAGACTCCACAGTAGTCTCTTTCTGAAGCATTTAATACAAGGGAAAGTTGTTTAAGAGTGAGCTATGTTGCTCAGCAACACTATGTATTTAATTTTTTTTCTTTTTTAACATTTCATAGCTCATGGGATTTTAGGCACTAGAGCTAATTTACAAGAAGGCCCCACTGTAGTTTTCTGAAGTTTATTTAACTGTATGAAAACATTTCCAAATAAATTATGTAATCTACTAGATATGTATGTTATTTGTGTGCTGTTTTACTGACATTTCTACTAAAGTACTGTTGGACAGGGCTTGAAGCCGAACTGAGATATCATCTGTTCATTCACCAACTGAAATTATTATTTGGATTATTTTACCTCTCCCCATGCCGCTCACTAAGAGATAAGGAGAACCCTTTTAAAATTCAGCCCATTAATTAGCTTTACGTGTTTTATACAGAACAAATAAAAAACTGGTTGAAAAGCACACAGGTGAAGGAGCTCTTTGTGGCTCTACGAGGAGATTTCACTTACAAGTGTTCAATCTGACTATGAGGACACAGTTCATCCTTTTTCCCCCATTCATTTAAATAAATAAGATAGATCAATCCCAAATAAGAGTGGGAAATTATGTGCCATGTTTATGGTATTACAAGTGTTATATGGAAGGGTATGTTCCCATGTTCAACTTTAAGCCACAGGGAAATTAATTCTCAAGAGAACAGGCCCTGGTGAATACTTCTTCTAGAGAGTGACCAGTAAGAAGTACAAATAAAGTCTAAGAAAGATTTGTGGCTATATATTGGTACACCAAGTTTTTTCTCCACCCAGCTCCCCCTGCTCCTGGAAAGCTTCCACACCTTCTGGCCTTGTTACCCATGTTCTTAGTTTCCTCATTACTTGTTCTCATCTACTGCTGGGCAAATTCTGCAAAACAGTATTCATAACATCTGTTAAAAGACAGCCCACAGTCTAACTGACATGCCTCTTTAATGTGTTTTCTGTGAACGGGGACAAGCAAATGTTTATTCACAAAAATATTGCTAAAAGAGAAACTTCCATGGGTAACCACTGATGTCTGTAACTGCATAAGGACTGAAGCTTGTGGGGGAAGAGATGGAGAAGGGAAGGTGAGTTGGTATGGTCACTTTGAAACACTTTGTGGGTTTGACAGGAAGCAAAACTATTGTTAAGTTATATCTTCTGCTGTTCACGTTGCTTAGTCAAATCCCTTCATTTAGGGAGCAAATCCTGTCCCAGCGAAAGTGTGAGAGTAATGTGTGAGTGGAAAGTAGTAGCAATAAAATATCTGATGAATAATCAACAGTAACAAATCATTCTGTACCAGCCCAGGTGTTTCCATGGACAAGTTACAAGTGGAGCTGGAGACTTAATGAGACACTGTTCCCATCACTTAGAGGAGTCCCAGTGCAAGGTCAGCTGTAAGGTAGCTGATACCTCAGTCAAAGGAAGCAGTGACAGTGGCAGAGAGAATATTTTGGAGCAGGGGACAGCCATTGCAGCGTGGGGAGAGCTGAAAAGGTGCTGTTTTCCAAGACAACTTAGGATATGGTTAGCATTTATAAAAAAAGAAATGTTAGCTGCTTAAAAAGGGTTATCCTTAGTAACTGTATATTTGCATTTCAAAGTGGTAATTATAGATATGTGTACACACAACTAAATGGGCTGCACAGAGTGAAAATAAACAAGTAATCAGTGCTATTACCCAAGCCCTAATGAACATTTTTTTGTTATAACATAAATTGTGTTCTTTGAAAGAACAACAAAATGAAATATTCTTGTTTGAGATTCTGAAGGATTATACAAACAATGACTTAAAAAAATGAAAGCCGTTGAAACCCTTCGACACCAACACGTCCTTTTAAGCACGCAGCAATTGGACCTGGCCAATTACCCTGTTGCAAGGTTTTTCATTCCCTTTGGTAACACATTCAGTGAGTTCCTCTGAACTCCAGGCAATCAGACACATAGGTGGCATACCTAAGGCTTGCTCCAGCAGGCTCCATTGACGTTTGTGCTGTTGGAAGCCATTCTAACACAGCGATTTATGAATATGTAACATGCAAACTGGATCTTGCCCAAGAGCTGCTCCAGTTTTAATGATTCTGCTCCTGTTTGCACACACGCACTGCAAACTCTTTTTCTGTAGGTAAGCTCAGCAGATCCAGGAAATGTTAGCCATTTAGACTTCGGGGTTTGGTGACAGGAATTGTATGCAAGCTGCTGTTTCTTGCAGACATTCCTCACATTTCTGACACACAGTAGGGTGGATACATGTTGTGTAACAGCGTTTTAACCTCAGCATTAAACTGGTCAAGTGACAAAATGCTGAAAGAAAACTAGTGTGTTCAAATGATATTGGCCAATACTTATCTCACATACCAAATAACCACTCTATTTACTGTGGCTAGTCCTGAAAAAAAACAGCTCTTAAAAAAAAAGGGCTTAAAAAAAAAGGGCTTTGTAAAGTCCTGTCTTCCCTGTGTCATAATGCCTGAGGACAGCAGTAACAGCACCGTGACCTGCTCCAGCCACATGCCTTAAAGGATTGTCTCAAGAAAATTAGAGTGTAGCTGAGTCTCTGTGCCCATTCAGCATGAGAAGAGTCTTCTGTGCAGAATGTGCTCTCTTGATTCACTGTGTCCTGTTTTAAGTTAAAACCTAGAAACTAGACAATTTCATTGTCTCTTATAAAACATTTTTCAAAGCAATTTCCTACCATCTCAGTTATCTTCTAATATTCTCATAGCTTGGTTTGGGGTTCGATATTGAGTTCAAATGTATTTCAAGCTTGTTTGCTAAACCTCATCATCCTCTTGCATTCTCAGCATGCTATTGTACAGCCTAATCCTTGGTGGTAATCTGCCTTTTCAGATCAGTGCTTGCTTGGTATTATCAGAGAGATCAAAAAGTTTTCAGCTGGCTGAAGGCATCACTTAATGCACTAGAGGTATCTGGACCTGCATCTACCTATGTGTCTGCAGTTTTAAAAATGTGAAAATCCCTTTGAAAAAAAACAATAAAAATAAATCAGATATTTTCATATGCCTAACCTTAAGGCTGGCTGTGTAGATGCTCTGATTTTGCATACTATTATGTCAAGTGGGGTCAACTCCACTACCAGATACAGGTTGAAGGTTGTGCAGGGAATAATAATGTGCATGTGAGAACATAACTGACCTGTGTCTTTTGGAACATAAGTAGCTCCCAAGGAAGTCAGCTACAGCCTCTGTCGTGGCAGTGAAGCAAGGGGCTGTTGGCTATGTATGCTCGCAGGGGAGGTAAAGCAGCAAGTGCATTTCACATGAGCAATGCTAGGGTCTCTGGTGCCCATTGGCTTGGACCTGCCTGGTGCGGTAACGAACAAGGAAATGCCTGTGGATGCACTACCAGGTCACTCCTGCTGGCTAATGTAAGAGGACATTAGGTCCTTGCCTTAAAGGTTTTGAAGTCCATAATTCTTAATAAAGTAGTGCTGTATAAATATAGGACATAATGGGACATAGAACCTTTTCACTAAACCTTCCCAGACTGGAATTAGTTTGACACCATCAGCTTAAGTTATGGTCCAAACTCCTGCAATCGGATGACCAGAGTAGATCAACCCAGTTGAATAGAACAAGATTTATTCTTGAATGGCACAGAAAATGAGAGGAAGGAAGGGCAAGAAGAACACAGTCCAAGTATGACATTACAGCCTTAACTATCTCAAAGAAGACCACATTCCCCTCTACCTCTGATAACTACTCTGGGAGGACCAAGAGAACAAAAGCCAGCAAAAGTAGTGCAGAACAGAGGGATGAAAGCAAGATGTGATCTATCCATGAGTGAGGTCCTGTTGTCTTCGGGGGTCTGATATCATGATCTACTTTGCAGTCAGCACTTGCTGCTCCTTGTGCAGTATAGCCTGTCTGTGAGTTACATGTATATTCTTGTACAAAGTCTGTGAATGTGCACTGAACTCCTCTGGCTTTTCATCTCCTGTGCAGAGTACTTGCAATGTTCTCATTTTCTAATCAATTGCACTTGTTGCTTGAGGGCCTTTACCTTCTTTTTTGCTACACTACACTGGCTGTCATGTCTATTTCTAAATAGCATTATTGTACTTGGTAAAAGATACATTTCAAAAGTCCTTTTCCTTCCCTTCTCACAGGCTGTTGTGTTGGGAGAGAGTAAGCTGTTGTAGCATTCCTTTTTACTGCAGTCGTGATCAATTGCTGGAGTGTTGAGGTATTTGTACATGTAAGTGTATACATAATTATTCCTGATTTTCTTATATAGAATAAAATCATCTAGTAATATTTAGTAATTAATTCCAGTTCTTTCCAGTGTCTCCATTTGACCTAACATGTTCAAGATAAATCTGGACAAAACAAATGAAATCTCCCCATTATGGTGACAGCACATCAATAAAAGGAAGAAAAAAAATTGAATTAGCCATTACTATTGAATACGTTAGATAAGGGAGAGAGAATTCCTTGCCTGAAGAAGATCTCTTTCAAAGTAAAGTATCTCTAGCCAAAATTGCCCATGACCCTGTAGACAGAAGCAAGAGTCCATTTCTTTCTCAGTAGAGCTAGCTTGAATTTTTGTCCATATTTGGAGTTAATGTCACTGTTGCAGACAAAGATATGAAAGTGACAGTTAAATAAGATGTTTCTTTCAAGCTTTGTACTTGCTGTGTTAGGTGAATTTTTCTATGTTAATTTTTTTCTATGGATGTGTGTGGTAAGAGCACTACACTACATTTATGGGATACAGCTACCAGAATATTTCATCAGTACCTCTGAGAGGAGCAAAACTACTATTTGTTTTGGCCATTAACTGATCCTAATGTTCTTATGAGCCCTTTAATAGACCTGGCCATCCATAGCTCTAAGATCCCTGCAAAGGGATGGGAAAGAAATATTTATTTCTGTAGTTTGCATAACAAAAGAGGGTAGAAATACAGAGTAGTAGTAGAAAGTCCAAGCCTTCATGTGGAAGTTAGGTATAATTAGACTGAGAAGCAAATACTCTTGTAAGTTGATGTTACTGCAGGAGAAACTTGGCCTGAATTCCTCTTGCATCTCAAATTTCAGCAATATTTTGCATATATTGTAAAAGTAAACAAAAAACAGTACTGAATGTACCCAGGCAGCAAATAGTGGTGCTGGTGACCTGGACCTATTTATTGAATTGAAGAACTGTGTTCAAAAGTCTTCCATAACCAAGCTAATCCCTTTTCTGAAGTATCTTGCACCTGGACATTAGACCTTACATTCCAAGGTAAAGTTAGATGGGTGGTGGTTCTGTTATTCCCTTTAAAACATTTGTCACGTGTCCTTTTTCTGCATGAGCATGTAACCTAGTCCTTAAAAGTTTTGTATGCTACAGAATCCTCCTCCAGGCTAGTTGAGAGTCAATAAAAAAAATGATGATGTAGGAGACCCAGCTTCAGGCCTCTATTCCAATGAAAGCGTTTTATATGCAGGTTGAAACAGCTGTTAGCACTTCAGAGAGTGCTCCTGTGGCATAGTTCACCTGATGGACATAACATTTTCCTGAAATGTAAGAATTGTTTGTCTAGGTCCCTATTCTGAAGCAGGTAGAACTGAAACATGAACTCAAGTTTTCCCCACACTCTGGTAGGTGACCTAACTAAAAGACCAGCTTAGGATAGAGTTTAACAATAGTTCCAGTCTCTCTTTCTGCACGCTTCTCCCACCTTGCCCTGTTCCCTCTTATAGTTTGACCAAAAACTGATCATCACCCTAAGAAACTTATCCTAAAACAAATTTAGTGAAAACTTACACAAATAATTTTTGTTTCAGTAGATCTGTGGCTTTTTAAAATTAAAAACCACCAACCTACGAAATTCCTGAACATTGACTGATATGTTTCCAACAGACTCTACTTCGGTGTTCTGGGACTAGACTATTCAGGGGCAACATGAAATAGGAAAAGTAGTCTGTGTGACTGCAATACATGCATGAATTTCACTTTACTAAGTTTTGCACAACAGTTCATATGCCTCAAATATATTAGGGCTCACCGAACTACTATGAAGTCTTCTGTATAAAGAACAATTTTGCCCTCATTTGCTTCTGTAGCAGTGCACTAAGTAGTATATTTGCCTTTTATTTTAGGAAGCTGAGAAAGAGAAACTGATAAAATGACCAGAAAGTTTTCACACATGGCTCCGTTTTGAAGAAGATTACACAAGTATGAATGCCAAATCAGTAACATGTTTGTAAACTGTTTCATTATTCCCATTGTGCTCCCAAAACAAAGTACTTTAACATTTTATAGAGATAGTGGCCTTGGAGACATAAAAATTTCTAAGGAATACTGGTGGGTTCTTTAGCTACAAACTCAAATAGGCAAAGAAGCTCTTGAAGCTCTAGTTAAAAAAAAAAAAAAGAACTCTGATGTCTTTAATGATATTATATGCTATCACTATTAAATTATACTTTCAACTTTATTAAGGTATGTTAACAGACTCTGACAGAGTCATGAAACATTCCATTTTCCACCTTTTGTGGTGACAAGGAACAGGAGCTTTCTTCCCTGAAAACTTGAGGTAAAAATCAGATGAATGTCTGTGAAGAAAAGATGATGGAAGTCCTCAAGCAAGATCCTATGTGATGTTCCTGCAGCTCTACAGAGTGGGCTTGGCCATTTGCCACCTTGGAAAAGCTGCTGGATTGAAATCTGAAGAAATACTCTTCCTGCCTGTGGACTGTTATTGCTAACAGTCATGAGAACCAGAAGCCAGTCATGGGATTTCTGAGGGACTTGGAGGAGAGAGGACAGAAAGGTATCTCATCATCTGCCATTCATTGCTGCCAGATGTATGCTGCTTCCAGTTAGAAGCAATTTCAGTGCATGACTCACAAGGTGCTGTTTCGTTCCATACTTGGTGCAAGGTTCTCTGAGCCTGCCAGCTTTCCCTGTGACCAAAGTACAAGTGTGATTCCCACCTAAATTTTTCCCTAATTAGCAGTTTTAATAGAGTGTCGGCAGTTCCACCCGTTTGTGAATGTCAGAGAAAACATCTTGACCCTCAGTCATTGTTAGCATTTAAACTAAATATAGAGTGAGGAAAAAATGAAGGGTCTCAGAAAATCTCATTTTGATCAATTCTTGTAGTAGAGATTCAACTTTCTGTCCAAACAGTCTACGCTAGAAAAATAAATGAAACATGTGAACAGAATCTGGCAGTACTGCTAAGATTGTCATATGCCTTCATCAATAGCAGTCATATGAGAAGACAGTGTAAATTTGTCTTGTCAAAGAGGTAGTGTTTGCATAAAATTAAATAAATAATACACATAAATTTGTTATTCAACTATAACTATTACAACTAATTTCAAACTCTGAGATAAAAAAAAAAAGTCAATCATGGGTTTAAAAACCTCAGACCCTAAATGTATAATTATTACAGATGACTTGTCAGGGTTCAAATGTGCATATCCAACTTCGAAGATATCAGTCTGTCTCTAGGCTGGCACAAAATATTTTTGTGTTTCCTTTTATTGATTATTCCTCAGAAAACATTTCAAAACTTAATGACAATTTAACAACTGAAAATTTTAGACTGAGAAATAGAAAATTAATTTTGATGCATTGTAATATTTATAGTTAGGGTGTTTTTCTCCTGGGTGTTTTTCTATATTTCTTCACTATCATGCATCCCAGGATTGGAATCATAGTATCTCTTCCTCCTTGTCTCGTACAGTATGTTGTATGAGTCCCTGGCCAGGAAGCCTTGCAGCTGAAAACTGAAAATTATTCCCAGTTAATTTTGTTGCTGAATGGTTCTTCTGTCTAGTCATAGAATCATAGAATTGTAGAATCATAAAATCATAGAATGGTAGGGGTTGGAAGGGAGTCACCTAGCTGAGATTTTCTGAAGACGGAAGAAACTTCAGATGTAATAGTGTTGCTCTATCAAGAACTCTAGTTATCTGCCAAAACGTATTTTAAATGGAAAATTTTCAACTAGCTTTAGCTAAATTTTGTTTCTATGCTGGCAGAACTCCTGATAAGCAACATAAAGTAACAGCCCCAAACATTAGATAAAAGGGTCTTGTAATGGGTTAAATTAACCTTAAAGTTTGCTTGCCAGTTGGAAGGTAACATATCCCCAGACCAAGAGAGAGCCAATGGGTCTAATTTTAAAGTTACTAGCTGTATATATTTGGTGATGCCTGTCATTACAGAACAATTTCTGTGTCTGTGGCTAGAGACTCTAGTTCCAGACTGAAGAGTAAAAGAGAGAGAGGAATAGTGTAGATTGGTTAACCTTTTCTTTGTGGCAATTAGGTTATCAGTTCATTGGTATTACCTTGCTAATGGCTATTGGCCATCCTCAAAGCTATTTAACTAAAACTGATCCCCAAATCAGATTTCCTGTATGTGCAAGGCCTTCTCATTGAAATCTTACTAGGGCTCTGTGGATAGCCCCATGAGATCAAAAAGGGAGACAGAGAGGAAAGAGGGGAAAAAAATGAAATTTGGATGAACCAGATATATAATTGAGTAACCCAGTCTGTGAGTCGCTTTATGATTTTTATAGGCTTTTTTTAATGCCTAAGTGAGGCATATATGTTGCCAGATATCATGTCATCTGGTACATTTGTGGTATTCCCACAATCTGGGAAACAAAGTCTCATGAGAAAGCCAAATGTCATATTTTGTTAGTGCTATAAAACACCATAATGCTGCAAAACTATGAAGAAAACATAAAATCATAAGCTCCCCTGTCCTTTCATGGTTATTGTCCACTTTGATAGGGCATATTTCCGAAAGGCTTTTTGTATAAGACTTTCATGAGACATTTACAAGAGCCCTTATATCAGTTTTCTCTGCCACAGTTTGTACTAGGTCTTTGCTAAGAAAGCATATTGCTTCAGCTTTCTAATGATTTGTCAGAGATACTAAGACTTCACAAAGTCCTTGAGAGATGTTTGCTGCTTATGCAACGAACCAGTTCATCCTAAACTTAGCTAAGAGAGAAGATTCACTCAGAGCTACTAGGGCAGTTTCAGGGTAGGCATTTACCTTTTCTTGTAGAGAAAAAACTAACAGCCTTCACTTTAGCTAAAAGCGTATCTTGAAGGCTCTTTAAAAAAACACACCTGAGGAATCATAGAATCATTGTGGTTGGAAAAGACAAACCAGTAATGTAACACTGCCAAGCCCATCACTAAACCATGTCCCTCAGCATCTCATCTTTGTGTCTTTTAAATATTTCCAGGGATGGTGACTCCCTGGGCAGTCTCTTGCAGTGTTTAACAATTCTCTCAGTGAAAAAGTTCTTCCTAATCTCCAATCTAAACCTCCCCTGGTGTAACTGGAGGCCATTTCCTTGTGTCCTATCATTAGCTCGGAGAAGAGACCAACCAGAGTGATTATGTTTCCCCTCAGCCTCCTGTTCTTCAGACTAGATAACCCTAGCTCTCTCAGCCACTCCTCATAAGACTTGTTCTCCAGACCCTTCATCAGCATGCTACAGGATTCATTAGTGTTGTTACTGTTACTAGAGCATGTGAATCTATCACTCAATGTGAGCCCTAACATGCTGACGAGTATGAAAAAAATACGCATTCAAAAGAAACTGTAGTTTACATAGACACAACATGTGCAAAATGTAGGAGCAAAGGTGGTCCTTATTTCATGGCCAAGCATCCTGTAGTAGTTTTGCCCGGGCCAAGTTTTTGGTAGCAGGGAGCCTACAAGGGTGGCTTCTTTAAAAAAAAATCTACCAGAAGCTTCCCCTGTAGCTGATAGGGCCAGTGCCAGTCAATTCTAAGATGGACCCCACAGCTGACCAAGGCCTGGCCAATCAGTGAGTGAGGTAATGCCTCTGTGAATAATGTATTGGAGAAGGGGAAGTTGTTGCTAGGCAGTTGCTAAACTGCAGCAAGGGGGAAGTGTGAGGAGGCCTCCCCCTGAGAAAAAGTAGCGACAAAGTCATAGAATGATAGAATCATAGAATGGTAGGAGTTGGAAGGGACCTTTGGAGATCATCTAGTCCAACCTCCCTGCAGAAGCAGGTTAACCTAGATCAGGTCGCATAGGAACATGTCCAGGTGGGTCTTGAAGACCTCCAAGGAAGGAGACTCCACACCCTCCCTGGGCAGCCTGTGCCAGGGCTCCCTCACCCTCACAGTGAAATAGTTCTTTCTTATATTTAAATGGAACTTTTTGTGTTCCAGCTTCATCTCATTACCCCTTGCCCTGTTGCTAGCTACAGTAGAAAAAAAGGGAGCCCCAACCTCCTGAAGTCCATCTGTAAGGAACTGACTGCAACTCCCATCCCCCATGCCCTGCTCTGCTGAGGGGGAAGGAAGGAGAGTCCTGGGAAGAGGGAGGGGTGGGTAGAGATGTTTTAAGATTCAGTTTTATTTCTTATCTCCCTGCTCTGATATTTTATTAATAAATCAAACTCTTTTCTCCCCAAGTTGAGTCTGTTTTGCCCATGATGCTGATTGCTGAGTGATCTCCCTGTCCCTATCTCGACACACAAACCTCTCATTATATTTCTCTCTCCTCTGTCCAGTTTAGGACGGGAAGTAATAGAACTGGTGGGCACCTGGCACCCAGCCAGGGCTAAACCACCACAGGCCCAATGTGTTTTTCTCAAGCCTTTCAGATTAAGTTACCAGCAGTCTAAGAAAACTCCTGATATGCATCTTGAGAAGCAGATTTGTGGAGATTTATGAGAAGCTGGAAATGAGATTTATTCTTAATTAAGATTTTAATTATTTTTTTACCTAACCTCAAAGTCTGTATTAAACCTTGCTGAATACATATTGAAAGTCTTGATATTGTAAGCAAACATGGATTTATCCAAGTCAGTGAAGCAAAATTCTGATTCTGGTCATAATGAATTTTCTTTTGCAGTGAGAAGAAGGGGAACAGGAAACTTGCAAGTGTGGTTTTCATTGTCATTTTAATAATTCACAAATAGTTTACACTAGTCACATCTTTTTTTTTTTTTTTTTTTTTTTTTTTACTTTTTTATAATCCTTTTTCAGTTTCTGCTCTTATGTGCATTTTATGTTGGCTTTCCACACCCCTTCTTACTTGCTTGAACTCACCTTGGATGTCTCCAGTGACATTGAATTGGATCATCATGACAGCAAGATTTTGGGAGTTGTCAGCTGTGTAAAGAATGGTAGACAAATAGGAAGCTTGCTGCCTTTGTAGTGGTTTATACCTGAAGTGTGCCTGGTATGTCTGTCCAATTTCCAAGGGAAAGGCAAGCATGGTCACAACAGGTTACAGTGAGGTATGTCATTTCAAAGCATGCAATTTCCTCTTTGAGTCATCTTTCAAGAGAGGATGAATCACTACATCCTCTTCTGTGACTGTGGTTCTGCCTCTGAACATCAATGTCATGACTGGATCTGAGGTGGATGTTCTTTTTTAACGCTAACAGGAGGTGAATGCCACAGACAACAACAGAATGTCTGGCCCCTTTGCAGCCTTTGTGGAAGAGAGCAGAAGGACATAGAAAACACACTTGCAACTGCCAAAATTATTTGGATGTGGAAACTGCTAGGCAAAGAATATGGGTCTCCGTAATGTATAAAGAAACAAAATCAAAACTACTAACCTGCTTTGTTTTGTTTTAAATCTGACAAGTGAAGAGCTGAAGAATTCTGTCTCATGCCATAATTCAGGGAACCAGATTAAAACCATGCTAATCTGCTCTATTGAGAGGCAGATTCCCAAACATTAGCAGCACGATTTGCTGTTTTCAAGTGTCTCTATTCCCCAGTAAAAGCCCAAATAGTTAGCTCTTTTTTTTTTTTTTTTGGTGGGGTTCTTTGTTCAGATTTTAAAGAATTTTCTGTGACAGTAAAGCTCTCTGTGGGACTAGCAGCTTTGACATCTAACATCTATTTTTTTTTTTTCTGCAGCATTTCCACAAAAAGGTAGCAGCAATTCCCAGTGGCAGCTTCCCAGAGCAGAGGGAGTACCTCAGTGGATAGTTCATTTGTTATGCAGCATCTGTGATTCTTTTCAGCGTCTCCAATTACTGGTCGGATCCAATTCCCATTAATATAAAGTAAAAGATTCACATGACTCCAGTGGGGACCAGAATTAGATCCTAAACTTCTGTTGACACCAAACACTGGAACAGAAAGCAGACAATGTTGCTGAGTTTTGTATAGAACAAAACAGAACTCAAACTGTGTGTTCATATACTATAAAGAATATACAGAATACAAGTGCCTGATATTGCTTTACTTTGTTTATTTTTTACAGTATTTGGTGTCTAATAGAGTAAAAAAATTGGCTTAACAGTCTCAAGATCATGAACTCTGCATTGTCATGCTGTATAGTGGCAGCTATTTTCAGTGCTTCGGAGCCACCATTTCAACCCAAACTGTGATTATATGTGATATTTAGCAATAGTGACTTGTCACTTTTAAATGGAGATACTGGTGTTGAGCAACAATTGGCAAAGAAGACATTTAATTTAAGGGCAACCTCCAAGTTGAAGCTTCTTAATGTGTGCAGCTACAGACCTGCCCTGTATGCAGCTAAAACCCTGCTGCTTATTGGCAATATACAGAATTATAGGCAGTGGCAGGAATACCCCCTTTAAAATGTCCTTGGGATACAAGCAATGTGATCATTATAAAATGGTGTACTTACAAGCTTAACACATGCAATATAATTTTGGTTTGATATACACTGTGTAGGAAAAGATTATGTGGGTAATGAGAGTGAAGTCATCCACTACTTGAACAGAGAATGCCTTGCCAAGTGAGCTTGCACCCTCCCACAGAGATCCTCTGGAGTACAGCTGAGTGAAATAGTTTGTCCAGAGCCTGTACTTCAGAAAGGCAGGGGATTTTTACTCATGTAGATAGGTTGATTTTAATGGATCATCTTCCCCTGGGAAAAAAAGAAGAAAACAATACCACAAAAAAAACTAAAACAAAACACACCAAAACAAACACACAAACCTTTCTGATAAAGACTTCTTCATTTAAAAAAAACCCAAAAAACGAAAAAAAAACCAAACCAGTGTTTTTGAATCTTGAGAAATGTAATAATCATAACAAAAATATGGATAGCCTCCACCCTGGGAAAAGAGGAGTAGAAGTGGGACTTGATCATGATCTGGTATCTAAATAAAATCCTGGCCTTGCCTATTTATAAGATAAATCATGAATTGGATTGATCTGAAACATGTTGGGCTTCTTTTTAGCTATTAAGGTTCACTTCTTGAACTGAGAAATTTGTGGCCCAATTTTTTTATTTCAGCTAGCCTCTGAAAAATTCCTGCTTTACACTGTTCTCTGTACTCTGATTTTGCTCCATAAGCTAGCTCAGAGAATGGTCTTTCTGTGCCATTTAGGGCATTTCAGAAGCAATCCGATTGCAAGAGCCTCTTCCTCCCCTGAGCATGCAATGTGTACTTATCTAGGTCCTTTTGCAGGCTGCACAATGTGGGAGTAGGTTAGTGTGCTTTTGCTTCCGTGTTATGTACTCAAAAATGCAATTAAAGGTTTACATTATTGTATGGAATTTTGTTGGGAAGGTTATAAAGATAGTAGCCATCTGCAAAATTTAGGACCAGGCATGGTTTCATATTTCAAACATGTGCAAAGGCCAAGGCTGTTTGGAGAAAAATTTTTTTGCTCTGCTCTCTGAGTGCTCTTTACATCTCTCTGTACATGTGCATGCATGAAAACACCAGACAGCCCATAACGTGTGTGGGAATGTATGTGCTTATTTACAACAATTCCACTCATAAGCCTCTCTGTGTGTTTGTGTAGTGAATGCTTTAAATGCAGGGACACAGCAGCATTTATTTTTCCTAATTCTAAAGGAATTGAGACATCTCCGCTCTTTTATATGTTGTTTAGTAGAAGACAGCAGATACACGGGATGTCATGTGAAGGCAAGACCTGATCCTCAGTCCTTCCTTTAAGTGAATTGTGACAAAACTAACAGGTAGGAAGTTCATTCAGACAAAAGAACTCTTAGAGGCAGATCTAATGAGTGCCCATGAAGTGGAAGAGGTGGTGACAAGGCCAGGGAGGGGGTAGGGTAGGTGAAGCAAGCTCTTTGTAGGCTCCTCCACAGAGAACTGGGACAGGTAGCACAGCATGGCAGGACCTTGTTTGCAGGTTGGCCGCTCTTCATCCCTTTGCTGTCTGTAGCTCGCCTCAATGGCTGAGACAAAAGCAGGAGGAGACCTGGCGCAGCTGCCTCCCCAAGTATCACCACTTTCAAATTCCACTTCTTATCTTAGCCCTTCTTCCTTGTTGCTAATTACCACCTACTCCAAGATGTCAAGAACATACTCCCAGGAATAAACTGTTAGATAAACAAACCCCAGACAAACATCAAAGCTTAAAACAAACTGATAAGTCCCTTTGATTGATTTTAAGGGTCATAGGGAGAGGTGTGTTTGGACTGGAAGGTGCAAATGTTGAGCGAAGCAGCACCTGCTGTCTTGTGATCTGACCAAACCATTTGGCTTGAAAAGGCCAAGAGATACGGAATCAAAAATCCATTTGGAGTTACAAAAGCAGCAGGGGAGGCTTAGATGAACAAAGGGGCTCTCCAGGCAGGGCCCTGTGCTGCTTTTTGTCAGCTTGGTATCACATTCCCTGACCCAGTGTGACAGACAAATGCCAGGCCAGACAATGTGATACAATCAGCCTTGTTTGGATGAGGTCTGTACCTGTATTATATGATGGCAGCAGATGCTGATTCAATATGGGGGCAAGTATAGAGTAAACTAGAGCTCAAATGGTCCAGCAAAAATTATTTACAGATACCTGTGTCAGCAGATGGGAAAGATGTTGTTAAGAGGCAGAACAGGCTTGTGAGGTATCTGTATGTGAATTGAGCACTTTCGAAAGATGCTCAATTGGAGACTAAAACGTGTATTCAACAGCAGTGCTCTCAAACCCCTTCCTGGGGTCCCACAGGCTCTCAGTTTCACTCTGCAGAAACTGTGCTTGCCCTAGCTGATCAAGGAATGGGAATCCAGCTCATTCCTATTAAACTGGAGATTACTAGAGAAAGCCTACAAATTGCCTAAGTATGCCTAAGATCAAAGAGCTATAATTTGCTATTACAAAGCAGGATATCTTTTCCCCTCATAAGTCTCAATGCTGCAAAACTACTTCCATGCTTTTAAATACACACATTCAGTAATGTCATAGGTACTGACGAGCTCAGTTAAGCAAGTAAGATCCAAGGACTCAGACTCCTATGAGCTTATATCTGTACCTTGGACTGCCTAGGTATGTTTCAAATGCTGCAGTGACGGACAGTGAGGTGGCTTTGTACCATTTGTGCTTTAGTGTTTCCTCTAACAGTGACCCTTCATGGAGGAGAGCAGTTGTAGTGGAAAGGAAGACAGCATAGCTGGGAATAAGTCTACTTTGATTGTACTGTGCAGCATTACAAGTGAAAAAAAAAATGCAGCTTATAAACCATTATTTACTTATTTGCTTTTATGAGTAGAGTACCTTCCTGATCTCTTATTAGAAAGTGTTAGCTCTGTCTTAGGGTTTTTTGTTTCGGGGTTTGGTTTTGGTTAGTTTTTTTCCCCGTGTAATAAGGAAAAAAAAGAGAGAAGAGAGAAAGTTGTCTCTTTTTGGTTATGAATTTTTTGTAACTGATGGAAATTTTAATGTAAAGCTAATGTTTAACAAGCTCAGAAGCTCTGAGAAGACCTTTATTTTTTTCCCAGTATTTTTGGAGTGAAGGTAAAGGAAATGAGGCTAAGAAATGATGGGTGGGTGGGTGAAAAAGAGACAGTTCATTTTACTGAAAAATGAAAGTGGGTGGATGTTTCTGAAATGCTTGATCAATGTTTACAAGAAACAGGAGCAATTTCTAGGAAAGAAGTTTAATCTCAGGAATAATAGCAGAAAAACAATTTAAAATGAACTACTGAAATTGTCGCCTTCAATTTTCATGGTGCAAAACAAATTCTTGAATTATCACTTATCCAGTTCTAGATTGGGCATCTCTGTGCTCAGTGAAAAAAAAAAGAAAGCAATGAAGGTTGAATTTCTGCAAATGTCCTTTCAAGATCTCATACATTTCAGGGCAAAGTGACTAGTCCAGTCCTATTACTGGCATTGCCTACAGTGTTTAAATGGTGTTTCAAGATGTGCCTCTCCACATAAGACAATGATAGCTAAAATTCTCAGGCATGCTTAATTTTCCAGTGACTTTTCTTGAAACCACTTGGAGCAAGTGCAATGACTTTAATATGACTGAAGAAATATTGATGTACATTGAAGAGATCAAGGACGGACATGTTTTTCTGACTCTATTTAAAAAAATCAAAAGCAACACCACCTCTCTGTACATTAGACTTTCTGTCTACTGAAATGGCACAGAAAGATCTCTGAGGACTTTCCCGTGCCAATAGATATGATTTATAGCTTCAACACTATTTGTTTTAATCTTGAAGGGAGAGGAGGAAGAAAGGAATAGGTATGATGATACATAAAGAAACATTATTTCCCAAAGGCAGATTTTATTTCTTTAACAATTTATAAAGCTCCAGAAGTGAAATATCAGTATTTTGGGACTAGTGTTATGTATCAATGAGTTTAGCAGCTGCCAGACTTACGCATGTATTTTGTACTGCATGTACAGTGCAAAACCCATTGATTTAACAGTGGTAACAAGGTCTTTATTGTCATTGTTGCAGTAAATCATGGAATTTGATCTTAAAAGACAGACTGTGCACTAAGAAATGTCAAAAGCAAATTAGCAGAACAAGCAAAACTAACTCTGTCTCCACTGATCACTCTATTAACTACCCCAGCTAGTGCATTTGACTTTATCTGCTCTTTGTTAATAACAGATATCACTGATGCATTTCTGTTCATTCTACTAGTATCATTAACCCTGTATACATATAAATGTGACCAAATAGTGAACATGATTAAAATTTTCAAGAAGTGTATTGAGGGAATGTAGATATGTACACTGAGAAAGGTAAAAACCCCAAATCTTGTTATTCTTCCTTTTGCTGTAAGCTTCATCTGTGTAGCCTCTTATAAACTACTTCCAATGGGTACCTGGATTTACAGGAAAGATACAGACAGACTGATTTTAGATATAAAATTGAGATATCGGCAGTGATAGCCGGTAATAGAAGATAGTAGATAGTAGAAGATGAGTTATTGAAAACAAAACCCAATTATTGAGAGAATTATTGGTAAAAATGACTGCATGTGAACCACGTGTCACTCCATGTGTAGCAGTCCGTGTGTACACACTCAGATGTGTAGCATGTGCTCTTTTGGCCTGAATAGTACTATATCTGAAAATTAACAGGAGAAAACAACATTTCCTCCTGAGGTTTGAGAGAACCTGAGGTAATAAGGTAGGCAAGACTTTATTTCTCTTTTGGAAATTCAAGACACATGTTTTATTTGGGAGATTTACACATAGAGCAGGAAAGAAACTTTCAGAGGGACTCCGTAGCCCCCATTTTAGAAGGGACTCTGAAGTAATTGCCTGTGTTACTCCTGTTTTCATCTTGCTGAGTGCAGTTAGGTTCAGAAAGGATACAGCTCTGCTGATATACACACAATTTCCCTGTAAATTTTCTTTCCTTTTCAACTAGTTTTGTTTGAGTTAGAGAAAAATCTAGTTTTCAATGCTGCAGCTACAGAGCCTTGACTGTCAATATAATCAATGTATTTTCCCTAGGCAAAGACAAAAGAGACAATAGAAGAGCAGTATATGCAGTTGGCATTGTCATAGGCTCAGTGGGGACATCTTGTATGGGACTGATTATCGGGATACACAGTGAGGCAGGGCCTTATCCTTCTCTTGGACTCCAGAAAGCTATTGTAGACACTGATGCCTTTTTTCATTGCTTTTATTGGGTGTTAGGTCTGTGGATTTAGCTTGTTATTATAGGATGTTTGTGTATTTATTTGCCTAGAAATAATTTAATCCAGAGTTTGCTGAAGATTCCATGTGTTCACTTGAGATGCAGCAAGATTCATGACATTCAAAAAGTTTGTTTGTTATTGATATAATTTTTGCTCCAGGGCTTTGAAAATTGCTGGTAATGGCAGTGAAATAGAGAGCAGCTCTACTCACTTCTTCTGGGAAGCTTGAAAAGCAGAAGTCTGCTGATTTTTCAGTTCCTAAGAATGTCCACATAGTTTGCTAATCCCTGGAAGTGGGGAGCCAGCTTTTAACAACAGCAGGAGGGACTGAACCTTTGGTGTTTGCTAGTTCTGAAACTGGGATTTAGCCAGATTATTCTTCATTTCTCACAAAAAGGGAGTCATGGTGCTTGTTGGAGCCAAATGACAGTTGTGGGAGCTGGGACTTCCATTTACTACATACAACAGCAAAGCTAAGAGGAAGCCATGGCTGCCAGATGTTTGTTTTACATAATCCAGAGGATACAGATGTCTTTCTTCAGCAACAGATGTTCTGCGATATTCTTTAAAGGATGGTACCTAAGGAACTTTCTGTAGGTTATGACCTGGACTATGCATGCCTGAGAGGAGTGGAGCAAGGATCTCTTTCCTCTTTGCACATTACTTGAGGCAGCTTTGGTCCTGGAGTGAAAGAATAGCTAGGACTTTGTTCCTGATTACTCCTACACCAAAGGGAAGTGGATGGAGAATATCTTAAGTGGTGGCTTTGTTCCTGCAACATCCTACACAGAACCTGAAGGAAGAATAGAATAGAATAGAATAGAATAGAATAGAATAGAATAGAATAGAATAGAATAGAATAGAATAGAATAGAATAGAATAGAATAGAATAGAATAGAATAGAATATTTCCATTGGAAAGAACCTACAACAGTTGGGGACAACAAAAAGTTAAAGCATATTATTAAGATCACTGTCCAAATGCCTCTTAAACACTGAGTGGCTTGAGGCATTGAACACTTCTCAAGGAAGCCTGTTCCAGTGTTTGACCACTCTCTCTGCAAAGAAATGCTTCCTACTATCAAGTCTGTGGGATACAGGTTATAAAGAAGAAGACTTTGAGAGAAACATAAGCAAGCCAGCCTTTGCGCAACTGGTGAGCTGCAAATACAGAATCTCAGAAACTAGCTCTGTTGATAAAGAGACAATTAAAGAGCATGGACTTTTTTTGTAATTTTGCTTACTGTAGTGTCTTGAGGTTGGTAAGAAAGAAGACAAGAGATCTGGAAATCAAACAAAGAAGCACCTACTTATAGAAAACATATCAGGAAGACAGAGGTTGAGACTGATGAGTTTCCTAATAAAACTTTCCTTTGCATCAATGGAAGAGTTTCATAGTCTCTGTAAAGAGTCAAGGAGAGGAGTTAAAAATCAAACAGTGGAATAAAATGTCACACATAGATGCTATAATTGATACCCAGAATTCAGAGCCACCTTAAAGTGATGGATGAAAAACACTGTGTCCTCAAACTTGGTGAGATGGAGAGAAACCTAGCTGCAACCTGAACCACAACAACAAAAAAGTAATATGTGAAAAAGACAAGTGCTTATTCTGAGAACAGGGCTACATGACAAAATGAACAGAATTCTCTGGGTGGTGTTGTCTACATCTATATCAGCAACCAAAACAAGGTCAAGTCTTGGCCAGTGTCTGATGATTGTTCACTGTTCAGGTGTTTGCATGGTCTCTGCTATTGCTCTAGCAGTATCAACAAATGTTTTCCAGATAGTCTCTGCATATGAGTTACAGGACAGCAAAAGCAGGGATCTTTCTGAATAAGTAGTCTGGAGGCAGACACCCTGCTTCATTGGGAAAAATGAGTCTTGCAACCATACTGTTAGACTAATATCCAACTCAGACCATATCCTGAGACCCCTAATACTGCTGACAACTACATGTGATCCTGCTCCTAATTTCATTGATGCCTGGTCTAATACTATATAGATTCTTCTCTTTTTCCTTGGATGAATAGAAATATTTTTTGTTTTCATCTATATCATATAGCCAGACTCAATATAATTCCAATGGCTATGGTAAATGGCCATATTATATTGGGGAAATGTGATCAAGTGCAAGTGGCGCACGATAAAAATACCATGAGTCCAACGGCAAGCATAGGCTATCAATAAGAAACTCGTGAAACAAGAGTCTGAAGCTGTTATAAGCACTGAGCTAGAACAGGGACTCTGTGCTAAAAGAAATGATGGAATCTGGCTGTAAAAACATTCTTCAGCGCTTGCTTCACAATAACAATTGGAAAAAAAATCCTCTTGCTCCTACCTTTCCACTTGTGAACATTGCTATTAGTCTGGGTCCTCTCCTCACTGTTGATCATGTGGCAATGGAAAAAAAAAAAAACATGCCAAGATGTCACCAAATAATTGCAGATGAATGAACTTTTGACTGGATTCCTCTCTGTACAAAGAGGCTGTTAGGTCAAAACTTTTCTGTTCTCCTTTCTCCAACTTCTTCATCTGAGCTTCACAAGGATAGTCTTGCTCTATTCTTCTTACTCATCTCTTATCTTTTCAGTCAGCATAGCCTCACTGAGCAGCAGTGTGAAAGACCACTGTCAGGTGGTAAAGATGTGACCAGGTAGTGTGGACTTTTATTCTGAGAAAAAGAAAGGAACTGGAACTGCTGGTACTTCCTGTTCTCTGTGATGTTGAACTGAATGTGTTTGTCTTTCTTACCTCTTTCTCTAAGAAAAAGGATTCTTGGGGCATTATTCTCTAGTACTTTGCATGTGCGAATGCTTGTGACTTGATCTTAGGCAATAATCACAATTAGAAAAATAGTTTCAATTAGCTGTCACACAAGAATGACATGTGTGCCTTTGCCTATAGAAAGCTAGGGAATTGCCAGTCTTTGTGGACTTTGTTGGACTGCGTTCCAGTCCAGCACGAAAATATCCTCAATATGAAAAAGGAAGGACAACAGCAACCCTGGCTTTCACCCAATACATAAATCCAAGGAAAGCATGCATTAGAGGAGGTTGAGGAGGATGCTTCACCATGAACTGAAGAAATAAACATACTGGACATGTAGACAGTGAGAATACAGAATTTCTTTAATTACATTGAAGACTAGTCAGAAAGAACTGTCAGTCCTGCACGGAAGAGGTAACAATACACCTGTTGAAACAAGCACAGAGAACTGATGCTTGTGCTTCTTATGCTAGACATCTGTTGACTTTTGAGAGACTCCAGCTGCACTCCTAAAAATGTAGAGTGTTTAGGAACTAAAGGGTGGGAAGAAGTTCAGTGATTTATAGGGATGCCTAGCTTATCTTTCTAGATTCTGCACATGCTTATCAGAAGCCTGTGAACTCTTGAGACAGTTAACACATACTGGGCGTATGGTGAGATACCAACAAACAGGCATTTGAAGGAGTAAAGAAAAATGTAAATGATATATCAGACTTTAAGTACTATCAAGCAGAGCAGCCCTGGAACTATGGTGACTATGTCTACATAGACACACCTTTAAACAACTGAGATTGTTCCTTGGGACCAAACACCACAAATGTATGCCGAAAGCAGAAGTGATAGTCTAGTGTCAGCAGTCTGCTTCCCTCTACTTAAATGAATGCAGTAAATTACTATGTCCCCTGCTTTTGAAGTTTAGGGAAGATCAAGTATATATCACAAGCCCATAAAAATAACAAGTCTTTAGGAAAAAAATAGAGTCAACAAGATTTTTCAGCTAATGTGAAGCTGATTTTTTTTTGTTTGTTTTTTAAATTCTATGCCAGCCCAGACTGGGGATAAGGTAGACTGGGCAGGTGTAAGTGAAAAACAGATATATCCGACTGTCTTTCACATGAGGCATGGTGATGCCCTTTTTCAAGATACATATCTTGGTTATTATTTAAGTGTATCTAGCACTAGAGGGAGGGAAGGTTTGGACTCTGTTATTGCAGGCTGCAGAGTATTCCTCAAAGGCTAGATTTTCAAATGCTTCTCTCTAACACTGCAGAAACAAGGGTCTTTGTGTATGTGGACATAGGATGAATTTAGACACATTTTGAAATTGAAAAACAAGGTAAAGTATTGTCTGGACACGGCTCATGTGGGGTCTTAGAAGATGAGCTATGAGAAAAAGTGAAGGCAGTAGGCCACAGCAATCATGACCCAAGATCTGATACACAGAGAAAGAGGTATATTTGTACTGGAAAAGATGAAATGGCTGAGATTTTGGAATATGGAAATACTGGGGTTCCATGGGGGTCAGTTCTGGGGCCAGTCTTGTTCAACATCTTCATCAACGACCTGGATGACAGGACAGAGTGTACTCTCAGCAGGTTCCCCCGTGACACCAAACTGGGAGGACTGGCTGGTTCCCAAGAAGTCTGTGCTGCCATTGAGCGGGATCTTGACTGACTTGAGAGTTGGGCAGAGAGGAACCTCGTGAGGTTCTGCTCTCCCTCTACTCTGCCCTGATGAGGCCTCATCCAGAGTACTGTGTCCAGTTCTGGGCTCCCCAGCTCAAGAGGAACAGAGAACCTCTGGAGAGAGTCCAGCGCAGGGCCACCAAGATGATCAGGGGACTGGAGCATCTTCCTTACGAAGAAAGGCTGCGGGAACTGGGGCTGTTTAGTCAAGAGAGGATCTCATTAATATTTACAAATATCTAAATGGTGGCTGTCAGGATATTGGGACATCACTTTTTTTCTGTTGTATCTGGTGACAGGACAAGGGGTAATGGGATGAAGCTCAAACACAAATAGTTCCATTTAAACATAAGGGAAAACTATTTTATTGTGAGGGTGAGGGAGCCCAGGCACAGACTACCCAGGGATGTTGTCAAGTCTCCTTCTCTGGAGGTCTTCAAAACCTGCCTAGATGCCTTCCTGTGTGATCTGATCTAGGTGGACCTGCTTTGGCAGGATGATTGGACTAGATGATCTCTAAAGGTCCTTCCAATCCCTACCATTCTATGATTCTTTGAAATTCCTGCACCTTTGAGACAAACATGAACATGTGATCTCACCACAGTCCATCAGAAAACACTATGAATAAGTTGATACTAAATACATCAAAATAACTAACCTATATAGTTAAAACTGCATTGATCATGAAGGAAATAGTAATGTTTACAAGCATTTCTGGAGCTGACATACACATATGCAGTATATCCTATTGTGTATATAAATCAACTGGGACTCTGGAATGGGAGATAAAATCCCTGAGGACGTTACAGTACCTTTCCATCCCTCATGAGACACTCAGGCAGCCGAAATGAATGTGCTAGAAACAGTGAAATGACTCATACTCCAGCATTAATTGCTTCATAATAAAAGACTACAGGATGTTACTTCTTAGTGTCTGGCAAGTAGTGACTTTGGTGCACAACACACGTTCTTGAGTGCATGGGCCCAAGCAATCATGTTGCTGGACTTAGGATAGTCTAACTAACTGCTGACTAACAACATCCCAGGTGAAGACTGTGAAGTGCTCTGTTCATACTGAAGAGCAGAAATTTCATTGTTAGAATAAATTATAATCCAATTTCTAAAAGATAGATTCTCTTTTTAGAGTAAATCTTTGTCTTGAAAGGGCTATTTTTTTTCGC
This sequence comes from Colius striatus, assembly GCF_028858725.1. Classification (NCBI taxonomy): domain Eukaryota; kingdom Metazoa; phylum Chordata; class Aves; order Coliiformes; family Coliidae; genus Colius; species Colius striatus. The sequence continues at coordinate 54,143,402 of NC_084762.1, forward strand.
AGTAGTTACAATGTAGTATTTTAAACAGCCAGGAGCCAGTGACTGCTGGAAAGAGCATGAGACAGATGACTACTGACTTTCAGCACAGGGAAAGCTGGGTAGAAATGTTGACTCACAGATGTGTCACGAAATCACTCTGCCAGCCTGAAATTGTTCCTTGGGTGATGCAGTCTGAGCACCACACCTGTCTAAGGGCTGTGCCTGCACAGATGAAGAAAGATGAATCCAACTATTTCATAAAGAGAAAAAGATTGAAAAGGGAGATGAATGAATTTTTCTCAGGATATATATACACGAAAGAGGGAAGCCCTAGAAGACAGAAGAGCAGGTTAATGTAAAGGACAATACTGTCATGGGAGTAATTGTTTGTAAACTGGACATGAATACATCCAAACCAGAAATAAGAAACTGGAATTTCCCAATAACAAAGAAAAGCAGTGGTCAGAAAAGGGGCCTAGTGTAGTTCAGTAAGAAGCTCAGTGAACTCAGGAAGGGACTACATCATCTAAGATCTCCTATCACAGGAGATAGATTTACAGCTCCAGGAGTTCCCTTCTCATCCTACATTACTATATTTTCAACAAAGGGAAGTCCAAGGTCTACATTCAAATATACTAATTGTAACTATCTACAGTTGTAGGTATTCCTGCCAAGACTGGCCTGTAATTGGGATATTTATATGTACAAATGACCACTTGCAGAGCTGTCTTCTGGTTTCTTCAACCAGGCAGCTTGCACATACAGAAGTGATTGTTCACTTAAATAAACATAGACAGTGCTGCGTGTATGGTGTCTATTTGAGTTGCTAGCTACTTGAAAATATCTTGCAGTGAATAGATTAAAAAGCTGTGCCTGCTATATCTATTTGTGTCATTGCTGAATCCAGCATCTCTAAGCATTATCATGTGAGATATGGGCATTAATGAACCTATTTGTAACATAAAGGCACCAAAAAACCTCCCAAACTTCAGTGATTTTCTTTTTGTTTGTTTAGAGTTTTAAAATTTTGTCTTTTAAAAGTCGTCTCCTAAGACTGAATGCATGATTTTTTAAAAGGAAACATTTTCTAAGTTATTGTCATTTTTTTAACAAGACAGCAGGAGAAAATCTTGATGCTGTCCTTTGGGGAAATACAGACTGAACGTGCTACTTCAACTAACCTCAAAGTCATTGGGAGGGAAGACCTCAAAAATCTCATGGGCTCCATTTCAGCAAAAAACTTTAGCACATCCTTAACATTAAACATGTGGGCTGTGCCTTTGAAGTCAGTAAGTGTACTCACATGCTTTCGTCTGCTGCGGATAGGGCTTTGGCCACCTGTTTTTTATCTCAGTAGGATAGAGCATCCAGTCAGTACTGATATTCCCTTACTCCTGCTAGGGGTTCCTGAGCAGTCAATAGGACCATTGTGTACATAAGGCTTGCTCAATTCAGACCATGTTAAGCCCACCAGTAACACTGGAAGTTTCATACTGTTTAGCATTCTGTTTGGACTTTTTTTTTTAGTTAGTTTTTTTTTTTTTTTAAATTTTGACTGATAATTGCTTCAGAGATTCCTGTACTCTTTCCCTCCAAAAGCCAGCCAGCCAGCCAGTTCAATAAACATTCATAATTGCAGGCAGTCCAAGGCACAAATTAGATTATCCCTTGTAAATTCATTTGTTCACTTACTTGAGTCAAGCTTCCATTATTTTTTTTTTTCTTATATCTGTGGAAGGGAGCAGGAACCAAACTCCTCAGCCCCTCCAGGCTGTATATTCACTACTTTTTCTCCTAAAGTGCCAAAATACTCAATTTGTATTTTCTTCCTTGGCCTTCAAGGAGAAAAGGTAATGGAAAATTAACTCTAGTGAACAATCAAGTGCATTTAAGTGCAATCTAATGAAGAAGATTTATTTTGAGTGTCCAGAGATATGACTGCTAATTTTCTCTTATGGGGCCCAGACTTTGAAAGTACTTTTCTTTTGCCAAATGGCTGTATGCCACTGTCTGGTATCATTGGCTGGTTGTGTCCATTTACTGCTTCTGATCTGCCAGCTCTAACATTTTCCTGTATTTACAAACAGAGTCCTTGACCTACTTTGGAGACTAAAGTCTGATTCTCCTCTCAGACTGACTTTGAGACCAGTATTGTTTTACTGCATTTGTTGGAGTAACTACTGCTTCAAAGCGAAGTGTAAAGTAGAAAGGAGAAAATACAAGATGTCTAATGGAGACAACTGGGATTTTACTAATAATGTTTTTTGAGTCTGGACACGATTCCTCATTTTTTGTTGTGCTTCTGCTATTGAGTTTCATATTCTTTTCTACTGACTGTTCTGGATATTCTTATTGCCTTATAATGCCATTGACAGATGCAATGATACATCCTGACTTTTGCAAAATGAGATCTAATTTTAGTACCTAGAAAACACCAGTGAAAAAGGAGTGAATTTTCGCAGGAGAACATATTAAAGGTATTGCCATTTCTTCTCTGTTTATGAGAGGAAATTACCATTTTACCCTGTATCAAATTTGCAGATGCTCCCTGGAACATAGTTCTTGATAATTTTCTAATGACAATGTATCGTTTTCCAAGACGACATTTTCCTGGAAGAAGTAATGTCATTCTGGGCCATGGAAAGTAATCTGCCTGGGTGTGAAAAGTAAAAATTATATTGAGAGAAAAAAGAGAAAAAAATATGCTTACGGAGAGAATCGACTTATGAAAAATGAGCAGAACCTGGTTCTGCTCTGTGAGATTTTGTTGTTTTTTGTGACTAAAACGTTAGCCATCAAATACCGTCTTCTCATAAATAAATAATAATATAAAGATAAATCCTTAGACTATTTGAATTACTGGGTTAAGAAAAACAACCATAGAATAAAAAACACTAGTGGATAAAAAAAATCAGACTCTTGGAGTTCATCTGTCTGTCCCTCAATTCTACAATATTTAAAATCTCTTGTTAGGGAAGTGTACCTTTGGAGATGCTCAGAAGTCAATAAGTCTGGGATTTTATGAATTAACTCAGAGTATAAGTTTTCAGTTAGTCTTAGAAATTAAAAGCAAGCATATTGCACTGATTTAAAAAACATATTCCCCCATAATCCACTGTGCTGACCTTGTAAATGGACTTCATCAAACTATCTCAAAAGTAGCTCAAAACTAGTAACCATCTTATCTCTTCACCCCTCTGCTGATTGCAGTCCTACTGATTTACATCACCAATACATGAAATACTTTCATCTCATGACAGTTATCTTAACTGAGAAAGCAGAAGCACAGGGGTGATATTGGCTTAGGAAAATGGAGACAGATAAGTATGAGCTTTCCATTATTCTGGATGCTGGTAGTAAATGCTTTTCCTCTTCTGAACTTTGACTTGTCGTAGTTGGAAAATCATTACAGCAAGTAGCTGTGATGCCATTCAGTACATATTGCATGACTTGTGCTCTTCATCAGAATGTCATTCAATCATTTCTAGTCAGTCTCATACCTTTTGCCTGCAAAAGATGAACTTGAGTATTCATCCACTGAAGGTTTTTATTATTCTTAAAATTCAACCTTTTCTCCAATTCTCTTTTATACTGGTAGATATTGGTAAATTTTAAAGCATTAAAATGAGACTATGATATTCATGTGGAAAGGGTTGGAAAAGGGAATAAAAATAAATTTTTCAAAAGTTCTCATAATTATTTTTTTCTAACATTTATTTTCTGAATAGCTATTTCAGTTAGTAAATTTCTTTAGGAAAAAGGGATTACTTCCCAGATGACCTAAGGCCAAAAACTTGAAATTTTAGAAATGTCAGAGCTGACAATTAGAAAAATGTTTGCATAAAAGAAGTGCTCAGTTTTAGTATTTTAATTATTTTTAATAAAAATTTGTCATAATTTCAAAATTTTCCAACTAAATTTTAAATTTAAAATTAAATTATAAAATTAATTTAAAAATAAAAATTCAATTAACTAAAATTTGCTTCTCTAAAAATGTCTTCACCATGAAGTTACTTTCACTTTCTTTGTCACAATTCTTTCCATAGTTGAACTGCAGGGTTTCTTTACTGTCTATCATTATGTCTTTCTGTATCATCAATGCTTTTCTATCACAAGCCTTGCCATAGAACTGACAGCAGAGGTTAGAGAAATATTCTTCTCTTGCAGGATAATTCTTGGTTTTGTAAATTGTCGTATTTTGTAGAGAGTGTACTCCTACATTTCTAGAATTTCTAATTACTTTCTTTATAAATAGATCAAAATGCTCACTCTGAGTCTGCACAATACATTTGAAAAGGATCAGTCAGTATCTGTTAGAACAAATGGAAGTGAAATTAAAGTGAAAATAAATAAAGGTAAGTGAATAGAAACTATGAAGACTGGGAAAAATGAATGAAGTTAAAGCCAAAATATATCCAGAAACAGTGTCCTGAAGAATCTGAAATATGTTTCGAAAATTACATACAATCTTGTGTTAGGCTTTTAATTGTCCCAAGTTGCCTAGCTGCCTCCTGGGGATTATTGACTGTGAGTGTCCAGCGTCTCACAGCGATGTGATTGCTGCTTCTCTGTTTAGTTAATTGAAGATTTTAGTAACTCATGGAGGCAAACACAAAGAACAATTGTCTTGTGGTTGTTTTGCAGTGTGGACTTGAAGGGCCATACCCTTCCAATGAGTTAACACCTTGTCCCCAGAGTAAAGAAGGATAAAAATAAAGATCAGAACAGTATTGTTCCAGTTGAGTAAAATTAGAAGTCTTTTTTAACAGCTCTCTCTCTGCAGTGCTATTGTTAGAACTTGTTCACCTACTGAAGTGTGCTGCATAATGCTACAGTATGTGCTCCCTCCTCAGTGAAAGAGCTCTTTTCTGATAGCTTTCTGGAGCCAAGAATGTGCCACACAAAATGAAGAAACTATTAAAATGTGCATGAAAAAACAATTTGCTTTGTGCCTAGTTATACCTTCAAGGGTGATGGTTATCAATGGATTTAATCTGAGTGTCTGTGTCTAATCAAGCACTAGAACACCAAAAGGTTGTAAGCATAAACCCGTGGTAGTAGGAAAGCCAGTGGAGACAATTCAGTGATTTGCAGAAAAGTGTGTGGAGACTGGAAGATGGGAGGAGAGGGAGGGAGAAAAGGAAGGGGAGCAGAGAAAAAATGGGAAGCAGTGAGCTATCTTGCTATTCATTCAGTTTGAGTGTGGCTTTTGCATAATTTATGTTAGCTAGTTGGGTGATGATCTCAGACTTTACAAGGAGGCAGGATTTTTGTACAAAGTTTACATGAATTCTATCACAGACACTGTTTTGATAGCCAACAGCCAAGACCCTTAAACAAGAGCCCAACAATGACCCTACCTTTTGCAAATGGTTAATGGAATGGAGACATTTATTCTTCCACCAATTTTCTATAGAAATAATCATTTATACGTCTTAATAGTTGTAGAATGAGTCCCAAAGCAGAAATTTCATTACTATATGCTTAATCTTCTGGACATCAGATCAAAAATTGGTAACATATTCATGTCATTAGCGGACTTTAACTTTTTCTTAACAGCAGTACTGCATATACTATTGTTTCCCTCTTCCTCGCAAAAGAGTAGACTGTACCACATGTTCTCTTCAAACTTAAAGACTTAGAAAGGTAAAAGAAATTGTGCACTCTTGGAAACACAGACAAAAATTCTAGGCATGGAAAAAATGTACATCCTTGTAGGAATTTATTCTTCTCCCAGCATGAGTGAGATTTTAATGTCAGCAATTCTATATTGCTGCATGCACTGAGAGAAACCCGTGGATTTAAATAGGCATTTAGATCCTTGAGACAAGAAAGAACAAATATTTGGTGGGCTACTGGGGAGGTAAACTTTACAGTTACTTCTGAAAGAAGAAGGAAGACATCCAAACAACACCAACCCTTCCTTTCACTGATCCTTTCCCTTTCTTTGAACACTCCAAGTGATAATCTGTGGCAGTATGAGGAACCACTAGGAACACAAACTACCTGCAAATTCCACAGAGTCAAAACTACAGTCTTCAAAGATGTCTTCAGACCTACTAATATCCCTGAATGGACTTAAATGTCCATTCTGGCATCTGGTTTCAAGACCATGTTCAGTCTTGAAGAAAATCCATTACTTAGAATCCATCTCCAAAAATGAGATAGATAAGTGCACCAACAAAATTCTATTCCTCTGCAATGTGGCTTGCATACAACCTTCTCTTCAGGAATTGCACAGGGATGGAAGACCTGGAAGCAGGTGGTCTGAATCACTCTTTGCTTTCTCAATTCTGTGCACGTGATACCAAAGAGACCACTGTTTGTTGCCTAAGAGGTCAAGCCAGGCCTTGATCTTCAGAGGTTTTGAAAAGTTGTTGGAGAAGATGCAGTTGGATAGTGATTCCCACATTGCTCGTTGATTCACAGTTCTCACTGGATGACCAGGATCTAATCATATGTGTTTCTTACACCAATAGCGTATCTCCTTCTGTTCTGTAAGACCCTTTAGTTTTCTTTGAGCTTTCATTATATCAGATTTGTTTTTTTCCAAGATGTAATTGGAACAGTACCTTTGTCTGCATTTAATATAATTCTTTTCAAAGAGATACAAATTACATTCTCCTTTTCTAAGAAGAGTATTGGTGGAGGCAGACCTGATATAGACTCAGTCTAGTATTATAAGTTCTATATAAACTTTGATTTCCTCTATGTAGAGCAATAACGGGGCAAAATTCAAGGGAAATGCCGCCACTGAATGGAGGAATTTCTAAGGCATTTGCCTCTCACTTGCTGAAATGTGTTAGTCTTTGGACGTGGTTCCTTCTTTGAATGTGGTAATACTTAGAGTCTTGTGTTGCCTTTGATCACACACTTTAATCATAGAAATTAGAGATGGAACAGACATATTCATTCATCTAGTCCGTTTCCTGTTGCTGCAGGATTGGTCTGCAGTTTATTTTTGAGGGCTTTCTAGTACTCACATTTCTCCCTGAGATCAATGGGAGTTCCTCACACAGATCAAGGGCAGTGAATAGCTCATAGCTTGTGAAACTCATACTCAATTGTATTTTGTATGATGTTGGCTTGTATAAGTGGTGGAAATAATAGAGTATTATTCCCATTCTAGCTCGGAGCAAAGCATCTGGTAGAGGACCAGACATGGTTCATTTGTGCAGGTATTAGCTGAGTAAAAATGTCATGATTATTCTTGCTTGCTTTCAGCTTTCTAAACATTGGTGGCTTCCTGTATCATCTGTTTTCACCATGAAACATACAGTCAGTTCTTCATTCTTTCTTCATGTTTTTCACTACACAGGGTGGATCAAGTTTTTCCTCACTGCTTTAAAAAAAGAAATAAAAAAAAATAAAAATACTCAGTGTTTTGGAAAGTGTAAAAAAATACAGATTTTTAACAAAATAGATTAGTTCCATTGTATTCCTGACATGTTAGCATTTAAGAAAGGACAGTCATAAAGATTTTAATATTTTATGATGAATTTTAAACTTTTGATCTTTGAGGAAATTACTAATAATTTTCCATCCATCTATGCTTGGGAAATTAAGATATAAGTTTTGCCTTTGGATTTCAAGTAAAACAATATTTTCTTAGGTAATGATCATGCAGTAGGGTTTGTTTACACTTTTTTTTATTGTCGAATTTGTTATAATCCCTGAATCTTTCCTCCACCCAACATTCCCCTCATTAATTGTTGTTTCACCTCAGAAGGTTCTGATGATTTGCAATATTCCCCTGGCTTCCATGATACAGTCTGTCTGGCATTTCCTTTTTAGTACAGTACTCTTCAAAGTAATTAAAATATAAGCCACAACATGAAAAAGCCTGAATTGAGCTCTCAGGCATGTCTGCATATCATGGCACTGGTCCGACTGTAAGCTTCTTAAATGATGCCCTGCCACAGAGTTCCACAAAATGGAAGATTGCCAAGCAGTTTTTAATTCATATAATTTAAAGTTGGTGGCATGAATGGCTAACTATGAAATCAAGAAAACTGTCAAAAGAAGCCCAAGTACTTGTTGAGCTACAAAATCAAAAGTGACTTTTCAGTCTCCCCTGTAGTTTGTAGTCAGTATTCTTTATTGTGTAACAAAACAGTGTTTCTAGTACCTGTTGCTTATTTAATAAAGGTAGAAATTAAGCCCTTGCCCTGATCCAGTGCAGTGGCAGCACTGCATTTTTTCTAATAGGAGAAGGGAAAGCTATAGTATATAGTAACAAATGTGAAACTGCCTTTGCCCTAAATATATTTTAAGTGGACATCTAATGAGCAGGACCAAAAGAATTCCATGGAGAAAGAAGCCTTAAAATAGTATGGTTGTGAGCTGAGCTGTACAAGATTCTTCACTGGCTCTCAATCCACAGAAAACAAAGTATCACACAACAGCCCAGTGTTGCTGGGTGCAGGTCATTGTTAGTCCCTGCAGGAAAGGGATTAACTAGACAATTGCCCTTCTGCAGAGCAGAAACAAACTTCCCCATTAATTGCTACCAGTCTCTTCCTGCTCCAGTAGATTACTCTGGCTTTCACTGCAAAGCCTTTGCCATCAGAGTGGACAGTACCTATGGGCACAGGAGGTACTTCCCAATTAACTCTTTCTGTCTTTGCTCTTCTGCATTGCAATCTGATGCAACAACACTTGCCTTTTAGAGATAATAACAATATCTTAAGATTTACTAAGGAAAATCAGTTACTACTATTATGCACATCACATCACATCACATCACATCACATCACATCACATCACATCACATCACATCACATCACATCACACCATCGCTATTATTGCTGTAATATAGCACAAGCTTATGTTCAGCTCCAGTGTAAGGAAAGATCTGTGGTTTATCATACCTCTTTTCCAAGAAAAATATCATTTGTATGATATCTGGTTTAATTTTTTTCACCTTAATTTGAATTGTAATTGCAGGAATTGCCATCCTGAAGCTACATTCCAGTCTAGATGCCTCTCAGGACAGTAGCACTGCATATACCTGCAGAAATGTGTATTTTTTACCTGTTAGACTATTGACTACTACTATTGACAGAAACCTGTGTTTAACTTATGTGCCAAGGCACAAGAATCTTGTAGTTTAGCTTAATACTACATTATTGCCGCTGGAGAGTTGGCATTTGGGCATCAAGAATTTTTCTCTTCTTCCTATGTTGAACATATGAATGTTGCACTTTTATCTCCATTTGAGGTTTGGAGAGCAACATAGTCAGTCAAATCATGTTTCATTTCTCGTTTTTTATCTGTATTTAGCTGGTATAGCTGAGAATGACTGAAGCCAATCTTATGACTGACATCTTTTATCTTTTATGATTACTATAAAGTATTAACTTTTTACCTGAAATACTTTTAATAAGTTCAGTATAGAGCACAAAACCTTGATTGTTTCCTGAAAGTGTTTGCATGTTTTGCCTGAAATGTGTACACTTTAGAGGAGGAAAAATATCCCATTTAGGCATATGATCAGCTATACAATGCTGCAAACACTAGAATTTATTTTTTGTTACACTGTTACTGACTATTACATTGCAGTTCTCACTGGTAGCAGTGCATATTCCATTTTTAAACAAGTTAAAAAATATATGCTAATCACAGCTTAGAAAACAGAACTGATGACAGAAAATATGAATGTCTAAATGTCTGATAAAGCTTTGACTCTGCTGTGATTTTTTTTGCTCTGAAACTGAAAGCTGTAGAAATTGCTATTTTTTTCCCCTTTTCCTATGGAGACGTTAACGTATTATAGCTCTTTCATTTCTTGTGACCATACAATCTTCTGAATGCTCCATTTTCTAAACACAAAACTGATTTTCTGCATGTACGTTAGTGTGAAGCATGCAGAGGGAGTCTAAATTAATGACTTAAGAAATAATTAATGAGTTTAGTTTGTGTGTCATAACAGCTTTGTCAGTTTAGGGAACGTTATTAGTGGAGTATGAAAACATGCACAATCAGGAATCTGATTTTTTTTAGTTATAACTGCTTTACAAGACCACAAATAAAATAATCAAAGACCCCAAATAATTTCTTTCCAGTGATATTTTTTACTGAAAGATGGAACAGTTCCCAGGACTACCTCTAAACAATTTTTATTTAATTAAATTAGATTTTTTACTTTGCAGATATGATTTTCCCCCAAGACATGAGTTAATTGATTTATTGATTTTAAACATTATTTTTACAAAGAAAAAGAACATGATCTTTAGCACCAGACCCAACTACAAATATTTTAATTCTTTGGTCAAAGTTCAAACACATGATGCTAGTGAAGGCGTCTCAAGGGGCTGGCAGTGGCCCCAAGCAAAGACTTTATTTCTGGCCTACCCTTTGGAACTATCAGTCTCATTCCTATTATCATGGGCAAAACTCTGTGACATCTTTTTTTATTGAATAAGATATCTTAGTGTTGAAGGCTACATAAAAATATGTGCATATATATAAATACATTTTTATACATATGTACATATGTGTATATATATTGCCATTGCTGCTGGAGCAGTAGAAACGTGAAATAGCATATGCTCTTGAAATACTCCTTAGAAAATGGCTTTTGATGAGCAATTGGGAAGAGACAAACACCTTGTATAGTTGAAAAAGAACAAAAGTGCATGTAGTAGACCCTTTTGTTTCTCTGCAGAGCACCATCTGTCATCAGTGGGATTGTGGGAGAAAGAAAGACCGCTTAAGTGGCTGATTTGCAGGGCAGAATTAGTCCTCAGAAACACATCCAGCTTTAGAGAAGCCACTGTCTCCTCAGCACTTTGTCCTGCCCTTTCCAGATGCTATACTATATGAGAGACATTTTCTTTCTTGGATCTGAAGAAATCTCTGTGATCAGGTCTCTTCAACTTGACCAGGGCCACCAAATGAATGGTTTCCACTGGAGGGAAGTCTGCGGCAGAAAGCAAATACCTGGTTCTTCTCTTTAAGTTCTCACAAGAGAGAACGGATCTGTCTATTAACAGATGAAAAGACTCTACGAGTTACAAATTCACCTATTATTAAAGCATTCAGTACACTAGGTCATAAGCTTTTTCTGTGAAGTATAATTCGTGCTAGCTTGTATAAGAAAATTATCACATGCGTAACAAGCAAGTAGAAATAAAATTGTTTCAAAGTGTCTAAATCTCATGCAAAACAGTTGAAAGTCTGATCTTAGTTTTCAGCTTTCTTAAGGGATCAGCAGAGAGGCCAAAGAGAAAACCATTAAAATGAATGCATTAGGGACAACTGTGTGAATGTTATTGAGGAGAGATTGGAAAAAACCTGTAAACAAGCAATGTTAAAAATTTTGCTTAAAAGAGAATTAGTTGTTAAACTATTTAAAATGACTGCTAAAACTAAGGAATGGTCTGGCTTTTGCTTTTTTGTGTTTTTTTTTTTTTTTTTTAATTAATATTATGGACCAGATAAAGGTAAAACTGTGGGGGTAAGCTTCTGTTTTTTTCTTTTTGCTTTCCTCTGGATGGTGGGTGTGTTCCATCAGCTCTTAAGTGTTTTGTCTACCAAATTCATTGCTCTTGTGGGGCCCTAGACAGCAGGAAACATTCTAGAAATTGTTTTTTCTTCTTTACAATTGGTTTTAAGTTTGTTAGAGGGCAATTAAGTTATTTTATGGCCTGTAGAGTAAGGGGAAGGGGATATAGTATCACCATTCTGTGGACTTTTCTAAATGAAACACCTTGGACTACAGAGGGCAGAATTCAGTGGCCCTTGTGACCCTCAGGAGTCATGCATTCCTGTTGCCAACTCAAAGGTTATCAGTAAAAAGGTCTATTTGCATTGGGTTAAAATCAACATGAGGCTCCTTTACTGAAAGGAGCCTTTCCAGCATTAATTAATCTAACCAATTAATTCTATGTTTTGTCAAACTTTGAAGCATGTCACAAGGTAACATGCCGAAGGGTAACATTCTCATCTGAATCTAGATTCAGCCATATGGCACCGAGAAATCACTAACTTGAGCTCCTACCTATATCTCTCATTTGGTCCAGAAGGCTGCTAACAAGAACACTCTCATGGATTCTCTGGGGTCCACTGGATAGCATGAGACTCAGTAGATACCTGGTACTTATTGATGACCATCATTTGTACAACTGTAATGATCCTTTACCTTGAGTACCTCATGGTTTTTGATATATGGCCATTCCACTGATGACAAACATCAATTACATTGAGTGTGGTTGCAGTCTGTTACATCTGGGTAAATATTACAAATATTAAATAGGATGAAAATATTATTTTTTATAGTGATACCCGAGTTCAAACTAAATCACTCTAGATATTGCTGAAATGCCTCCATAGAGGTTGCACAGATTAATACTTAATAATTACATAATAATTTGATGCTTAGACATGGGATATTGAAATAAAATGACTACTTTTGCTAACATCCTGATTGTTACAGAGCCTATAATGGGCATAACCTTATCCCAATTTGTGCCAAGGTACTGAATTTAAGTAGTTACCATTAGAATGTTAGCTTTGAGTATATTTCAGTGCTACATTCAAGGCTAACTGAAGTTAATTGCATAATATAAGTTCTTTATACATGTCTGTAGAAGGAGAAAAGCTTTGGAATCTTATAAGTTATAATTTAAAATGCCTAGAGGAATTGAAGATTAAAATAAATAAACTATTTTATATATATAAATATACATACATATTAGTATTTTTTAAGACTGTTCTTCTAAAAAATAATAGAAGGATTTGATATTGTAATTTGAAAGTATTAGTATGATTTATTGACAAGTGCTGCCTTCGCCAAGATGCACTGATTTTTTTCTTTTTTTTCCCCAGTTAATAGTAAAAATCTACCTAGATCTTTCTCCCAGCACGATCTCATAAAATTCACCCTTCGATTTTTCTCCCTCAGAAGTCTCAACAGATCTTTTAAGTCTATATGAAGGGCTAGATTACTTACTCATAATTACTGATTCACAGTTTGTTACTTCCAGATTCTAGCTTGAATCTTCATCCTGTGGGGGTGTGTAGAAGGGAGCTATTAAGGACGAAGTAGGAATTTCCAAAGTGACCAGGACTTTACGGTAAATATGCCAATTTAGGTTATTTAAATTCATCTGCTTGGAACACTTACCATTCCAATTGTAGTAAGGAATGCTAACAATAAATAACAAGACACAACAGCATGCAGATTGCTATTCAATGCTTCAAAGGTAGTAAGCTGTGAGACATTGTGCCAAAAATCAAGGAAAAGTGGGTTTTCTGAGCGTGAATTATTGCACCATAAGTCATGCTCTGCTATATAGTGCAAATGAGCTTTTAAATATTGCAAAATCAAATACTAGGTTGATATACAGTACAATAGATTGGAGTTCATCCTCCCTTTCAATTTTTTAGCAAAAATAGAGGACAAATGAGCTTTGTTAACAGTATAGTATGGTCCTTTTTTGTCTGGACTTATGTGATTAAACAGGAGAGGAGTCTAGGTGAAAGCCTCAGGCTGTAGACATTGCTGGAGGACAGAAACTTTGGAAGTTGGATCTAAACTCAGTAATCTGACATTTTTAACATACAAATCATGTAAGTGTTCAGTGTCATGTATTAAAAAACTCCCCTTGTCAGTGGACAGCTGTCACAGAAGCTTTATAGTTTAGTCAAATCAATGGTATCTAGTCTATCTTTAAAGGATCCTTTTGGTTTTGTGCTCGAAAGTTTTAAAGCCTTCTTGGTGCCTGAGCTTTTTGGCTTTTATGAATGGAAACATCAGCAAGCAGTACTAAACCCACAACTGCAGTCACATCTTCTTTTTACTCTGATGAGGCAAATTCAGACTATTGTCCTGCATGCTTCCCACTGGAAGAAAGTCACTAATGATGTCCCATCTAAATAGACAAAATCTCCACTTGATACACATTAAGTCTGTTTAGACTGCATATTTTATCCGTGTTTGGACGTAAAGGCCCAGATGATAAAAGTTATTAGCCTAATTTCTTCACAGGTACCTAATTTCTCATAAAATTAAGCACTGGTATTTTAGAGCTTACGGTGTTCATGATCTAAATGCTAAAAAGTAGTGAACCAATAGCAACATAAAGCTCTGTCTCAGCATTGTACTTCTTCATAACTGAGCTCATCTTTAACTGCAGCCTTTCTATTGCAGAGAACATTTTGGTAGCATGTAAAAGAAAAACATCCTTTGAAAACATGATCCTTAGAGAGATGGTTACGTAAAAATGTGATTTTTAACTTAAAAGATCCTTGTCCTCTAACTGATCACTGCTGGTAGAATTTTGTCCATATAACTTTGTGTTAACCTTTTTTTCATTAAAACATCCTGCAAGGGACCTCTCTCCAATGCAACTGACAACAAATTGGTCACACTATTTGAAAGTCAATATGCAGGATCACTGATAAAGACTGATATTTCTGAGGTCTCATACATCCCTGTCCTACAGATAATGGTGTGAACCGCAGTTTTTAATGCTCACAGAGCAAGAGGACACTTCTCAGGGTTGAGGTGTACCTGCTTGATTGAATTTAAGCTTCTGCATGTGAAGAATAAATGGATATCGAAGCAATATTTTATTGTGTCATTCACCTTCCAATTATGTTCTTTCAGAATTTAAGAGACTGGAAGAAACATTCCCCTTTCTCTCCTTTTCAGAGGGTTTGTGCTCGCCAGAAAAGCAGAATTTGACACTTAACCAAAGTAACTGAGGGAGAAAATGTAAAAATTAAAGCTAGATGAACTCAAAGGCTACATTGATATTTGAGGGCAAATAAAAATGTTATTCAACATTCAGTCCTAAAAATGGCTTCTGGTACTGACTGAGTGTAATCAGTAAAGATTAATAAACGTGATTGATTACGTGGGATCAAATTTTGCTGTAGGATACTCAGAAGTGTCCAGAATCTTTCCACTGTTCCCCTTTAGAAACTTTAATTGTAGAAATTTAAATAATTGTAAATAACTGTATTATTTCAGTAACTGGAATATGAATACAGTTAAGAAAGATAGTCCACTAATTAAGATATCTTTTGGGAAATCGAGAGACTGGAAGTTTAAACCTCCTAGTCCAACTGTTAGGGAGAAGAAAATGATAACAAAAACATAAGAGTGATTTAGATCACTAAATCATAGTTTTCTTAAAATTGCTGCCTATAGAGTCTTGAGAGAAGATCTGTGTTTTCTCATCTCAGCAGCATTTTTTTCCTTTCTAGACTTGTTATCATTCATAAAAGGATTGAAAGCAGTATGCACAGTCTATATTGAAAGCATAATTTGAAACACCTTCATATAATATTTCTGATCCTTTTCTTCATCTATAAGGAATACTAACTGGAAAAGCAAAGCAGCCACTGTAACATTACTGAGTATCTTTTGGGGATACTAAGAGATAGGTGATGCCCCAGAGGAGCAGAGGAGAAAGAAAAATTGTGTCTGTCTTTAGGCAGAGAGAGAAAGAAGATTGAAAAATTAAGTCCAGCTGGCCTCATATCAAATCTAGGAAAGATACTGAAATGATTTACTAAACAGTCAATTTATAAGTACTTAGAGATGATAAGAAAAAGCCAATATGGATTTATCAGGAAAAGGAATGTCAGGTCATTCTAATTACTTTCTTTGACAAGGTAACTCCTTGTGAATGAAAGGATGAAGTAGATATGTTATATATTAATCTTGCATTTTAACCCATCTTCCTAGAACTTTCTCATAAGTAAATTAAACAAAGCATTACCTAAATGAAAGTACTACAAAGTGGCTGAAAAATAGAAAATCATCTGTCTTTGGGAACAGGTGTGAGTAATTCACTGTTAAAATGGTTAGTTGGTAAATCCATTCTGATCAGAGTTTTGGATGACTGTCTTTGCAAAACCTTTTATGTCTTGAGAATGAGGGAGACTGTGACGTGTGCTTTCTAGGGCATAACTGAATTTAAAAAATAATGTGAATAATTGGAAGAATGATCTGAAAACACTGAAACAATTTGCAATAAAGATTAGTGTGAACAGGGAGGGGCAGCCTCACATGCAGAGAGAGAACAAGCAGTAACTGGCCAGACAGCAATGCTACAATCGAGGGTGATAGTGCAGTACAGACAAAGTATGACTCAAGAACATAATGTCTTTTTTTTGTGGAAGGGCAACATTATTCTGTGATGAATTCAATGAAATGCCATCTGTCAGATGAAGGTAAGAATTCCATCCTACTTGGCACTTTGAGCTCTTAGCTGGGGAACTCAAGCTGACTTTGGGCACCACTTTTCAGAGAGATGTAGACAAATTGGCAAGTGTCCAAAAGAGAGCAACAGGAATGATAAGCGGTTTAGAAAACATGACCTGTGAGGAAAGATTGAAGGAATTGGGTTTGTTTAGTCTACAACAGAAGAGCCTGAGAGGGACATGATAACAGTCTTCAAGTATGTAGAAGGTTGTGGTAAAGAACACAGTGATCAATTATACTCCAAGTCCTCTGACAAAGTACAGAAAAAAAAAAAAAAGATTGCTTTAATTTCAAATAAAGAAGATTTAGGTTAGATATTGAAAAAAAACCCACAAAAATCAAACCCCTTTTTCCTCTCATAGGGATAACTAAATACTTGAACAAGGTACCTAGGAAGTTTCAAGATTTTTTAAAGAATTGAGGAATAAAATAAACATGGGTCTGAGAGAATGCAAGTATTTTCAAAGTGTGGGGATGAACTAGGTAAAGTACTG
This sequence comes from Colius striatus, assembly GCF_028858725.1. Taxonomy (NCBI): domain Eukaryota; kingdom Metazoa; phylum Chordata; class Aves; order Coliiformes; family Coliidae; genus Colius; species Colius striatus. The sequence goes on from NC_084762.1 coordinate 54,160,091, forward strand.
GGTCACCTTTTATGTCCTATATTCTCTCATTTCTATGAAACATGAAACAATCTAATCTGTAAAAGAGTTACATGACCCTGAGCTTCAGCAATATAGGAATTGAGTTTCCTAATATATATTTAAGGGTCATTTACTTTATTTTTATGCCTGAATTTGTCTTCTGGTTGTTTTTTTTTTTTTCTCTAAAAAGAATGTACAGTGGTTTTAAAGAATTGCAAGCACTTTTTTAGAAAAGTATTAGTAAGCCATTACTACTATTGTTATCAAAAGTTTTAATGAAGTTAGGTAAATGAGACATTTAAACTCTTAAGTTTACAGATTTGTAAAGGGTGGGTGTCAGGAGGATGGAGCCAGGCTGTCCTCAGTGATGTCCAATGATAAGACAAGGGGCAAGGGGTACAAGCTGGAAAATAAGAGGTTCCAAAGAAACGTAAGGAAAAACTTGTTCACTGTGAGATTAATGGAGCATTGGAACAGGCTGCCCTGATGGATTGTGGAGTCTCCTTCTCTGGAGACATTCCAAAACCACCTGGACGAGTTCTTGTGTGACCTACTCTAGGAGGTCCTGCTCTGGTGGGGGGAATTGGACTGGATGATCTTTCTAGGTCCCTTCCAACCCTTAAGATTTTGTGATTTTGTGATTCTGTGATTCTGTTTCTCTCTTAAAGCACATAAAGGCATCAGTGACCCAGTGAGTGTATTTATTTCCAAGAGACCATTAACTCATTTTCTATTTCTGATATACTGTTAACTATGGAATCATCCCTACAAATAGCAAATTTGAAAAAAATCATGATCACCGTCTCATCTTCCCAGCACCTTAGCAAGGAAGGTAGCAGTGAAAGCAAAATAAACTTAGACTATGAGCTGCAGGGACTAATAGGCAGATAGTCCCTTCTGCTGAATCGGATTTGAGTGTGCTAAATTCCAGCAAAGAGGCAGCAGGACAGATGAGAATGGATAGCATCTGAAACCACCACAGGAAAATCTGCCAGGGCCAAGCTTCTAAAAGCTTATAGCTGAGTTCTTGCCATAGGTTCAGGCAGTATAAAAACAAGGTGCCTAATTATCTTCTGTTGCTAGTTTTACACCATTCAGTACAGTTATTTGTGATTTATAACACTGAGCTTAATTTCAACTCAGATTAGTTAAAGGGAAACAGATACTTAATTTGTTTCAGGATAATACCTACCGATGGGACTGAAAGGGACCCCCTGGATCATAGAATCCAGCCCTTCATTACTGAAAATTATCGGGTCTTATAGTCTATTTAATCTATTTAATGAGACCTATTTTAAAACTCATCATGAACAGCAGTATGAAATTGAGCCAAGTGCATGTCTAGTATTTCCCAGCTGATTGCTGATCAAAAGCAGGCAAGGAAATGATAGACATTTAAATGAATATTCCTCATTTCTAGATTCTTGAATTAAACTGATGAAATTATTGTTGGGAGGCAACTTAAAGGGTTTAGGAAAGCCTCTCAATAAACAACAAATAAGATACATAAGAAGGAAAGTTTTGTTTATAGCTAAAAGGTGGCTGACATTATTTGGTACCATCAGTCCATTTATCAGTCCATTTATATTTGTGACTGTAATGCATGTGCATAAAATTACAATTACAGTGGCTATGATTTTGTTTAAAAATGCTTTTCACATTTTTCACACATTTGAATAAACTTGATTTCTGATCTAGATAGTCCTCTATTATTTATCTTCTTTCATGTTTTATCTGCTTAAAATACTGTATCACTGCTTCCTCTCCAAGGATTACAAAAAACCCAGTAGATGTGTCAACTTTTTAGGTATCGCTGACAAAACAATCAGTAACAAGAAGTGGTTTCCAAACTTCAGTGAATGTAAGACCTCCATCCTTTCAATGCCCTCCTAAAGGTCTACTTCAGCCTAACCATGAGGAAACAGCCATTTACAAATGTTTAACTGACCAGAGTTACAAATTATCCATAGCAAAAAGGCACAATAATACAGAGACACAGCCTTAAACTTTGCCTATGTTAACCTGCAAACTCTACAGAAACTGTCTTCTTTTCCCTCGTGTATTGCAAAACTGATGGACGTGATGTTGCTGAAGGAGTTGACTATTCAGTGGTATGTAAATCAACTAACTTGCCCATCATGATCCTGAAAGCATCCCACACTGGATTAAGTGTCCTGGTGGACTTCCAGCTCTCACCTTTGTTACCCTGCTTGAAATTCCTTACAGACTTGCATATTTCAACTCTTTTAGTTGTCTATTCCTTGGTCTATGTCTTAGGGCCACCTTTCTCTACTTGTCTTTATCCATATTTTTCCTTGATGGCCTCCCTAGAGTGTACTTCATTCATCTTCCCAGTGTAGCTATGTGTTCCTTCCCTCCACTTGGATTACAAAACACCTCTGCCTGGTAAAGAGGCAGCACCGTATCCCATAGACAGATCTGCTGGACACCATCAGATGGCACGGTAAAGGTATAGGTATCAGTGTTATTCCTATCATTTTCCTCTTACATGTCAGTTGATAGTTTCTCTCCAAGTCATACCCAGAAAGCCTTCAAGTATCTGAAATATTGTAGCTATGTTTGTGGTGATAAATATGTATAGGCAGAGATCAATCCCTTTTCCCTGTCACACAGCGTGTGGTGCTATGTCTCCTTTGAGCACATGGTTTCTCAGCTGATGTAAGATATAACTATTAATGTAAGTGTGTTCTTTTCAGTTATGCTTAGAAAGGTGAAGGCTCTTTCTGCCCATCAGAATCAGGGTGTCATGGTGTGAGAATTGTAGGCTAGTGTTGCATACCTTGGTGAAAAGACATGTAAATGTCTTTGAAAGCACAAAGTCTGTGAAGATAGTATTAGAGGACAATACATACTGTAATCTGCTGTAACCTCACCCATATTATATGCTGGAAATGCTCTCTGTTGCATATGCTCTCCCATCAGTTATGGCTGGGCATTATTATTGAAAACTGGTAGTTGACACAAGCCAAAACTGTACCAGAAAAGGTACTAATAAATAAGCAAAATGAGTTGTCATAGTCTAGTAATCAAATTCACTCACTGGCCCTGGCTTATTTAGTGGTATAGTCTATGTTTTAAGCACGCTGTACAAAGCATTATCTCTTTTATTTTTGCTGTAACTACCAAGGCAATGTGGAACATATCAAATACTAAAGTTTTTAAAGATATTTTCAGCCACCAGATTTTTTTTTTTACAACAATAATAACAGTAATTGAGTGCCAAAATGTAACTCATGTTTTGCATGTTATAGCTGTTCTCAAATCAGACAAACGTCTTGTGCTAGGAAATAAGAACCAAAAGATGACAGAGTTCATGGACAGTAACTCTTGCTTTGAGATGGAGACTTCTCTAGACATGTTTATTATGGTTTTGTACTGATTTAGTTGTAGGTTTAGCAGAAAAATAAAAAACTGTCTTGTTTAAAGGAAGATGTAACTCATTTTATGAACAAGAACCGCAAACAGCTGCTTCCATATGTTGCTACTATCAGGACAAATTCTTTGTTAAATAGCATCTTTAAGATTAAACTGTGTGCTGAAAATAAACACAAAAAAAGCGTGAGATGATTGAGGAGAACAGTGACCCACTCCAGGAGAAAATCCACTTTGTTTCAGCTGGTGATGAATCTGCATGACCCAGACAGAGTGTTCTAACTTTGACTATCGCTGTATTCTCTACTATTTTGACATATAATATAAATGTCTGTGATAAGGAGTAAAAGGCACATTGGGCCATCTGTGCTAGTTTTAAACCTGTTTGTCCAACTTTAATTTGGTATGTTCTAACTTTTTTTTTTTTTTTAAAGGGAGTTTTTAACAAAGCTTGGACCTACTTCTGCTTTCTGTAGCCTCTGTATTAGAAAAAGTTGTAAGTGCAGCTCTCTGTTAGCCAGATTGAAACACAGTTTGTGAAGGTGTCATCATGCTCTCTTTGAAGTTGAAAGGGGATGCATCTGCCTTGAATAGGAGCAGAATCAAATCACCTAAGCAAATGGTTGACTATTCAGATAATCTCAAGGATGATAAGTATGGTTTGAGACCTTCTGTAAGGTCTGTAAGGAGACAAAGCTCTGGTTTCAGCTTTAATGACGAAGTATTTTCCCTTCATAACAGCTAGAGTATGAATTTCCTGCTATCATTCTTATGCCCCCAGATTTACTCTTATTTTATGTATTTTTCTGCTCTAAGAAATCAATAGATAAAAGTGAGATTTGCGAGACCAGTTAGGACTATCTACTTCTTGTAGTCTGCTCCTAATAACCTCTGATCACCTGCACCTTGCTATACTTTCATACTATTGTCTCTTTATGAGTTTCTATGCCTTACTTCAAAGGCTTTTGTAACATAGCCTAAGGAATTATATATGTTTGGCACACAGTGTGCTATCACTTATAGGTTTTAGATGTCTTCTATACGTACATCTTTTCCACAGTGAACATTTTTTTCAAAGAAGCTGTTTGAAAATTAAATTGAAGAAGATGTGGGAAGACTAACATATGATTATGCATGCTTACCCAAAAAGATACATATGCCAGTTAAATAAGTTTCAGGACTAGGTTTTCCCAGATCTTTTTATAAAAAGGAAATTAAATTTGCTTTTGCATTATTGGTTTGCAGTATTTTCATGTTATAAAGAAGTTTACTTGTTTGGGTTGCTTTTTTTTTTTTTTTTTAATTTGAAAGATATATATTCACTTTTCATTATGGTTTGACTGGAAATCTTGAAAAGACAAGCCACCTACTGACACTGCAGAGAGCCTGAAATAATAGCTCTCATGAGTCTGAGTTCCCATTTCAGCATCACACAAATTCCTACTGCAACACTCATCATCTTTAGGTCCTTCCCAACCCTGCATTTCTACAAATCCCAAGTTTCAGAAACAACGACAATCATAGCATGTTGTTGGGCTACAAGAACCCCCTCTTCAGATGTGTTAAAGGCGCTACTCTGCAGCCATTTAGCCTTAACCACAATATTCAGTCATTTTTAAGATGGTCACAAGCGGTGTATTTATTACTGTGGGTTGTATCATCTGATGTCTTCTGTTTTGACAGATATTTGTTCTTAATCATGTTGATCTTTCTGTGAGTCTGCAACCAAACGCATGTCATTTACACTCTTCCTTATCTGAATTGAGAACATACATTTCAGGCTTGTATGAGTCCAAGCAAAGTGAGCAAGGGAGAAAACAAATGTTAGTAACTACTGCTTTCTGTGTCTCACACAGAAGATTTATCATGATATACAGTTTTGTGCTGATTTAAACAGGGAAGTGACATTTAAAAAAAAAATCCACTTTGGGGGATGTTATTGAAAGACCTTAAATGCATGTTATGATTAACTTGCCAAAGCTACTAGAAGTAAACACATCCCTAATGTAGACTAGAACGTCTTCACATAAAACTCTTTCCCACATCCCTCTCCCTCCCCTTCACCTCCCAAGTTTCCTCCTAGCCTAAGGCAGTAAAATCTGTAGGGGGGGGGTTTCCTTAAGCACATTGTATATGAGAGTATGTGACTTATCATCTCTGTGCCTCATTTACAGTGAGACTTAGCAGCTGCTTCACAACCATGTGATACATTGAGCTTTGTATAATAGTTCACTTGAAGGTCTTTGCACAGTTCAGGCATGTCAGCTGAGTACCTTCAAGCAGCACAGGGAGTTGTAATTAGAGCAGCCCGAGGCAGCTCGCCTTTCTGAGGGGCTTTGTCTTCCCTTCTGATCCCAGTGGCATCCTGTTTCCAGAGGCTCGCCATCAGAGTGTTCTGGCAGCAAGGGCTTGATGGGTGGTGAGGGGTTCCGAGGTATGTCAGGAACTGAAAACAGGTATGAGGCTTCAAGCCTAGACAAAGGTCTTGTTAGTCATTTGAACACAAAGCATGCGGCACCTTGCCTCTCTCTGCTGGATCCTGCAGCAGGTAAAGAAAGAACCGCCCTATGTTTTACCTCAGAGGAGTTATGCCCCAGTCCCTTTCCAAAATAAACAATCCACTATGTTTATCTATAATGACTTTTGTCACTTTAAGCAAGTTGGCTGATGCAGACATTCTTGGGAAGATGTCAAAGGGAGAAACACACTGCTTTCTAAGTTGACGTTTTAAATGACTGCATCATTTCTTCAACACTCTGAGTGCTTTATAATCTGCTTCAAGTTCCTACCCATTTTTCCCTGAGAATTTTTGGAAACAGACATTAAGAAACTTGGAAAGGATAGGCCTGAACTTCCCATTTCTGCCTTTCTATTTCTGTCATGCCCCAAGACAGAGGGAAAAAAAAAGAAAAGAAAAAGAAAGAAGCCAATATTTTTATATGGAAGACTACACTTTTGGCCACTCAAATTTGCTAAGGCCTGTTGAAGTCCAGAGGATTTTTAAACAGCAAATCAAAGCGACTTTGCTAAAATGACAACAGGAAACAGATAATTTAGTTTTACCTCATAAAAGGGTTCCTTTTGATGGTTGCAAGAGGACGAAAAGTTATTCATAAGTGTAAGCTGGCACACTGTATTTCTTACTCTCCTGCATGGGGTCCATAGAAAGTATAAGTCAATGTAGAAGAAATGTCAGGTCTGACTATAAGAAAGCATGTTTGCCTACTCTCGTACCTCTCTACCATGTCTCACCAACTAAGATATACTTATACTGTCCACACTCACTGCTACATAAGAAAATGCTATTTTTCTGCAGGGGTGTAGAGAATCACCATTGTGTTGGGCTGGCACTCAGGAGGCACAATGACCTTCCCTTCCTACACACCCACTACTTGCTCCTATCGCCTTTGGAGAGGTGGGAGTGTGGTGAGTGCTCACCAAAGTGACTGAAAGTGGCACACAGGTGAATCCCTTTCAAAATAAATCTGAAGAGCTGTAATTTTTTATGAATGAAGAAGTAGGTCTGTCATCAGTACTGTCAGTAGGCACAGGTCTCTCCTTTTATCTGCCTACTTGGATGGCCCTCATGGCTATATTTGTCCCTTTTAATAAAAGAGAGCCATGGATCACCCTCTCAGCACTCTCAAGCACACTCAGGCACAGTTGTCTTCAGAGCAGGAGACTGTCTCCAGCAGGCTAAATAGCTCTACTAGTACATGAGATAGTTGGATTAAAGGATGTGAATTGGTCACCAGTGCCAACCAGAACTGTCAGACAATTGCCAGAGATGCTCTAGACGTCATTATGACCCCAAGACCAACTGGGCACAGCCCCCTTCTTCTGGTGGGAGCATGATGGGGGTGTTCTTCCTTGCCAGTTGGCCTCAGAGCCAGAGACCAGTTCCAAGCATGCTTAATTACCAGTTTGCATAGCAGGAGTTTGAACCCATGCAACTCAGAGAACAACTTCGAGTTTCCTCTGAGCCATGGGGTGTCCCGGTTACCTTAAGACATAATTATCATGTCACTCTTGGCTACTCAGTTCTAAGTATCTGAAATGGTTGAGGGCTAAGTTGCAAGTGAAAAACAGTGCTTTTATAGCACAGATTGAATGGACATACTGCATACCCAGAGGTGTACTATGAGGGCACAAGGACTGTATCAGGGTGCTGTGTCTGTTGTGATAGCATTGGAGGCAAGGGGCAAGTAAAGAGAGCCAAATGTGGTCCCATCTTGGCCACATAGCTGTTTGAAACTGGTCCCTAAAGAGGAATTGTCATGTTACTTCCTCCAACAGATGCACTGTCATCTGTTGCTACCTTTGCTGCAGTGGCTTGCTGCTCTGTAGCCTTTCCTGAGTGGCCTCTGCTACTGCTGCCCTGGCTCTGCCTTAGACCCTAGTGAGCCTGGGCAGCAGCAGACACACTGATACACTGCAGAGGCCACTTCAGTGCTTGTGTGAGCTCAGGTCGCAAGCTAGGTATGTTGCACAAGACAAACCTGACATCAAGTTTATGTTGCTGGTGCTTCAAGTAACAGCTGGGTTATCACTTCCAGCACTAACCTGCTTGCTTCTGTGGGTGAATTGTTTGCTAGATTAAAGATGGCTAATTTCGTACTAATTTTGGAGTGTCTATATTGTGTTTTTGTCATGACAGTCTGAACAGACATGAGAAACATTCAGTACACTTGCCTAGGTTTTTCTTCTGCCTCCAGAAAACAGTAGACTACAAACAGCCCAAAACATGGCAACTGCTTATCTAGATCTAGGATTTGAATACTGTAAGTCATTCATGCTAATATTATTCGGTAATATTTAATAGATTTTGGCCTAGTAGATCCCTTTTATATTTAAAAACTGGGAAGCCTGATGGAAAGATTTCCCTGTATGTCCCTCTAGCTGTGCAACCAAAAGTTTTGACTTGGGGCTTTGCATTCTCTCTGATATTTGAAATCAGAATATCCTTTTATTAACCTGAATATTCTGGAGCTTATCTAATTATCTATGACATAAGAATATTGTCACTTGGCCAACCTTCCTCTTAGAGATAACATTTTATGAAGTTCTACATATGCATTGCTGAATTGCCTCATGTTTTTCTTGCTCTTGGAAATGGACGTTGTATCAAACTCATGACAGAATTAGAGTTGCAAGTTCCCAGGCACAGGGTTCATCCAGCAAGCTTCCATCCAACTCACGTTATTTTAACACTGAACATGTCTGTGATTGTACTCTGGCTGATGTCAGTGACAAACTCTCATTCATTTAAAGGAAAGCAGAATGAGGCCCAAAATGCTAATTCTGTTGACTTTCTTAATGGACTTCAGTTTAACCCTACAGCATTGAAGACTGTTTGGTTTCCTATGGACCAACTTTATCTCTTCATCTCAGTGCTACAAGTTTACATGACTCTCTTTTTCATTCCATCAACAAAGAATTATGCTGAATTACGGCTTTGTTACTAAAGGGGAATTGTATGTTTGAGGTATATTTTTCATGAGGCATTTTGGCCAAGTGGATGAGGTATTAATATGAGAAACTATAAACAAATCCTGGTTTTCTAAACTGCGGATAGAGTGATTGGCTTAATTTGTTTCTATACACTGCCATCTTGAAAACTAAACTGAAGCATCCAAATTAAACAGGAGATGTAAATATTAGCCAGATGTCCCCTGGTGTCAGAACTCTTTTTTGTTTCTTTTCTTTTTTTTTTCCCTATTAAATGGGTACACTTTTTTACATCTAATATAATGACCTATGTTTTAGATTTTAGTCCTGGCCTAATGGCTTTTTATCATATGATTATGATATCATCCAGTCATGTAAGCGCCATGAGATGCTGTTCAGCTTTGCTGAAGCACATGAGTGTCAAACTTCTTAGTTTAGGCTGAACCATTTGTCTGACTGTCTTAATGTGGGGAGTGAATGTGCTGTTAATTTAGGAAATGCCAGCTGAGGCTGAGGGTTTAGTGAGCCAAGCAAAACAGAGCACTGACCACAGATTGAAACACTGCAGAGTTCCTTAATGGTTCTGTCAAAAAGAAATATAACACTTTTTTTTTGCCCCTACAGAAGATGCAATAGTCTTCTGGTGCAAGTAGCAACCGGTGGGGTTTTACCATTGATAAACATGGATGGAAAAGACAGGCACTTGACTTCGCTTTCAGTTAATGTTTTTTCCTGAAGACATTTGTTTGAGTTTGATGATAGTGAAGCTTTTGGTTCCGTTCCTCACAATATTACCAGGCAAGTGAGTGTAGCTACCAGTACATCAGGATTTAGCACATACAGATGGAAGATTTTCAATGTAATTGAAATTGTGACACTGTGATTATGTGTTTAATGCAAATGAACAAATTGAAGTGATATCTCTGGTTTATTTTCTCTTGTTGAAAAAACCCCATTTTTCTTAAAATTTCCCTCAGTGTAGGTCTGAATTTGTAAAATATTGTGAATGCTTGAAGAGCTTTGAATCTCTTGCTAAACACAGACAATTAAACTTCCCTGAATTTGGCACCGAAACTTAAACACCTATGGGTTCTGCTGAAAGGGTTTTCTGCAACAATCCTTACAGTAAGACCTTTTTGTTCCTTAGCTGCACCTTTGTTAGGACCTTAGTCCTCCTCTGTCTTTTCAGTGTTGCTTTTTGTTTACTGATCTCTTCAAAACATTTCTGAGCTTGCTTAGGACTAGAAATTGTTTCATGTTGTCTTCTTAGCACTCAGAGGACTTACTTTGGTGGGTGAAAGAGAAAGCTTAATAATTAAAAATATTATTATTTGTTTTTATCCAAAGCTTTGTTAGATTAAAGAGGCCTGCCTGTGAACTCTCCTCTGCAGAAATTCTCATCACTTAGGCCATTTAAAAATAGACTGGACAAAGCACTAGGGAATGTGCTGCACTGTTAGTGAGAGGGACTAGATTACTTTCCCATATCTTATTTTTTTTACTGTAGCAAGGTAATATGCTACCACTATGTTCTCCAAGGCAACAAAACAGAATAAATTAATCTCAAATGCATATCTGCCAAGAGATTTTCGCCCCAGTCATGCAATTATGCTGATAATTTCATATGGGAATGACTAATTAAGAGTATTGCTATTAGTGAATTGCAAGGTAGCCTTCACAGTAAGGAACACCAGTGTTTGCAAATAAGGCTTTGAAGGTCTTTTCAACTTATGGGAAAGCATTTTCCAAATCATCCTGGTGAAAATAATGTCAATGATCTCTTTTCTCCCCTCTCTGACAAAAGGTGTGAATTGCCTCCCATGACATTGTCTCCATCCGTCTTTCTGCTATATGAAGTGCTCAGTCCTGTAAGACAAAGGAGGTGGAGGCCACTTCCACTCCCAGAATGCTCTCATCACACTGAAGTATCAGGCTTTATTTTGGTTTATTACTTTATTGTCTGGAGAATGTGAAAGAGATCAGCCTGGAGTTCTCATAGAGAAAAGGATTGATCCGTTGGAGCAAGTGCACCAGAATGAAGGGGTCAAAATCTAGAGAAGCCCTTCATTTCCATTAGTGAAGCCACTTTATACTGTGTAAAGCATGTTTCATAACAGTTAAAATAAGCAGTGTGCCTTTAAAATCTTCACCTTTTTTTGGCCTCGTATATTCGGTAAAAGGCCATCAGTGGGTTTGCATTTTGAGAAGCCTCTAGTACAGTTGACTGAAATTACAGGACTTCATACCAACAATTAACCATTCTGAACAATCCCAAACACGCAAAACACCACATCTGAATTAGTAAGATGTGCAGGTGCTACAATGAGTAACTGGTCAAACTTCTCACCACTTCTCTGCCTCCTTTCTCATAATCTGTTTATTTCATGCCTAAAGCAATATTTCAAGATCTTCATGCCTTAGCCCACCTCTTTATATGCCCAGCAAGATTTATACTCCGTCGCTGAGAACTACTAAGTTGTAGCTTCCAGATCTTGAGTAGCCTTAAGGAAAAGCACTATTATTCATTGGCTGACCAGAAGTGTGTTTAATTTGTGTTTAGTATTTGTTTATTGTATCTACAGAATGTTTTCTGAGATACCAAGTTACATCTTCTAGACCTAGAGCCCCTAACAACTCAAAATATAGTCTCCAGTCAAAATGTGTTTTATCTTGGTCTTGTTAAAAAATTACACAGGGAAGGAGATATTTTATGTCATCTTATGTGTCAAGATGTATTTGTTTTCCATTTCATATTTTGCATGTTCTATGCAACATTTTTATTTTTTGTTTAAAATGTTACTTGTGAAGAATTGCAGCTGTCACCAAAACGCTGTGATAACAGAAGCTTTGTTACAGTATCACTTGTTCTACATTAAAGCATTTACAAGTCAAAGGTAAATCACTGAGTAGAGAAAACCAAAAAACCCAACCAACAAAAAAAGCAAACCAAAACCTGAAACACATAAGGAATGAAGGTCCTGTGAGAAAAATTGGGTAGATATCAGATGAACATAACACTGACCTTCCTAACAATGACATAACGCTTGTGCATATCACCTTAAGTGGCTTCACAACTGTCCAGAGTGGGAGATGTAAAGCAGTCACACACATATCTCCCAAGAGTGCGCTGAAGCTGAATGTGCGTAATGTCTGGGCTATTTTCTGAACCTGTCCAAGATAGGAGTTGAAATACATCCAGATCCAAAAGGCTGTAAGCACGTCAATCCAGGTCTTTGCGTTCCCTTGACAGCACCTTCCCCATGCATTCACAACTGTTCTGGGGATGAATGCTGCAAAGGAGCCAAAGGCCATGGGGAGGACTGTGAGCTCTTACATACATCTTCTAGTTTCAACATACTGGACAAATGGTATGAATTATCCACAGGCTTTATTCTAACTTTAAGCTGCATTGCTGCCCAATGCCACAGCCTTAGCTTGGAGATTGCATTTTGGAGATTTCTAAGTATTTTGGGGACAATATCCTGGAATGACCTTCCAGACAGATGGTGACTAGAAAAGACTACAACATTGTTAAGAGAAGAGTTCTTCGTGTTTAGAGAAAAGACAATTCAGAATTTTTAAAAGAGAAAGATTGTTAGTAGGTGATTTATTAGTATTCCCAAGGGAATGTGTGATTTCTGTTTGTTGATCATTTGCTTTATGCCATATTTATACTGGCCAGTAAGGAATTCCCACTTCCTTTTCTCCCCTGATGCATAGCTTGGCCTCAAGGTTCTTTATTTATTTGCATTCCTTTGAAACATTTAGACACTGGCCATGGCTAGAAACAGGTGAATGGAGCTATTCCAGGTGTTTGCATGGCTTGTGGTCCACACACAACATCAAAATTATGTGCCAGTTTGGCCCCAAAATTCTTTACCCTCTTCCTCCAGGTTGCACTGACAGGGAATTTTCAATGTTTATGTTTTGCTTTCCTCTGCAGTGGATTTGACCCCACAAATCACCTGCTGTAGCAAGGACTAAGGACAATGGCAATGGTTTTAGCTGACCTCCTCATTCTCTTGCCACATTAATCACTATGACTTTTAGTCTTTTTCTGTTGGTCTTAAGTTTGCTATGGAATTATAAGAACCATTCAGAGTGGACTGAAATACAGAAAGGACTTTTATTTGGCTGTAGTTTCTGAAACTATGTTTTAGGATGGTGAAATCTGTACGAGAAATCCCTACCATTTAATAAATTTACTCTTTTAGAATCTACATGATGGTATCTCCAAAGAAAGTATAAACCTTCTCATGGTTTAACCCCAGCCATCAACTAAGTACCATGCAGTCTTTTGGTTATGTCCCATCCTCCTCCCAGCTTCTGGTGGGATGAGAACTAAAAACAAGTAAAACTTGTGGGTTGAGGTAAGAACAGTTTAATGATTGAAATAATAATAATAAAAATATAATGAAAACAAAGATAACAGGAAAGTAAAATAAAACCCAAGAAAAGACAAGTGATGTACAATACGATTGCTTACCACCTGCTAACTGATGCACAGATGATTCCTGAGCAGTTCATATGTTGGGCATGATGTTCTATGGTATGGGGTAACCCTTTGGGCCATCTGTCCTGGATATGTTCTTTCCCTGCTTCTTCTACATCTTCTTACCTAAGTGCTACACAGGAATAACTAAATCATCAGTGTGTTAACACTATTCTCACACTAAATCCAAAAGTCAACACTGTACAAGTCATTAGTAAGAAAATTACTCCAACTCAGCTGAAACCAGGACAAGCTCTGCCATTTTTAATAAAAGAGATTTAACTGTGTTTGGAAAAAAAAATTATCTGAGAATCTGGACTACACAAACAAGGCAGAATTAATGTACTTGTTATTACTACTGCTTTGGCTGTGTTACAAAAATATAACACCACTGACCTTAACAAAGCCAACAGGAGTTCAGTATGAGATACAGAAAATGAAAAAAAACAGAAAATGATTTTTTTACATTTTCCAATGTAAGACATCATTATAAGTTTGTTTCTGACATATGGTATTGATTGTGTTCTCCTAATATCTTCTACCAAGAACTGCAGTAAACTCTACCCATCTTTGTGACTGGAGGCTGCAAATTAGGAAAGGTGCTGAAGTATGAATACTATCATTGTCTCACAGAAAGGGATATATAGGCTCAGAAAGTTTACATTTATACTTACCAAATTCACAAGGACCCCTGTAGAAAGGCCACAAAAAGATCCTCAGAGTCACCAGATGCCATTTGACTGCTACAAACACAAAATTACATTTCCTATGACTTAAGCCAATAACTACATCAAGGGTATGTTTATCAGCAAGAGTTAGTCAAGGCTTTTGTAAGTTTATGTCTATGTAGCTACTAACTAACATTTAGAGAATTTCTGTGGTCAGCTGCCATTAGGATTTCACTGGAAAACACAACAAAGACTTTAAAAAACATGTATAAATAGGCACTTGAATGCACATTAAAACAAAAAATCCTGCTGCAAAAGAGAAGGGAGAAGTTTTAATTTTCAATAACTGAAGGAATTTGAGGTTACTACTAACAGGATTTCCTTCTTTAATAAGTTCACAGTAGTATAAATTGAGGTGACATATTGCTTCACTGAGAACTAAAAAGTCCAGGTCTGCCTTATGCGGTCATTTGCAGCAGTTGTCTGCAGTTGGGAAAATGTAGGAGTAAAGTAAGAAGCTGCAGACAAATCTTAATGTCTGCATGAGGTTCCAGATCTTAAGGTTTAGGAGGTATATTTTTAAACTTAGTTTCTTTTAAAAACCAAGATGTGAGACTAATGCTTGTCATTATGGTATAATAATCTGTCTTCTTGCCAGAGTATTTGGGGATTATGTTTCACAGAGAAGTAGAGTTATCTGCCAGAGATTATTCTTCATATTTGTGATCTGTTTTCTCTCTCTTTCTAGTGAAGTCTAAAGCCTTCTATAGTTCCTGAGGCATTAAAACCAATTGTGCAAATGTTTTCTCTCCTGAATTTCAAAAACCCATCTCTGTCCAAATTTACTGCTCCTGACAGCATGCTTGGGAAGCTTGCTGTGTCAGAAGCCAGTGTCCCTCTACTGTTGCTGCTCAAGCATCTCCTTGCTAGGCAGCTTGCTTAAGACTGGACAAATACTCTTGGGATCAGCAAAGCTTAAGACTGAACTAATACAACTAATTTTAAAAAAAACTATCAGAAAAAAGGAAAAATGTCCTTTATTCAAGGACTATTAACTAAGCACACTCCCGAAACACTCCTGCCGCCAAAGGCCTCTGAGAGAAGGAAATTTTCTTCTCTGCTCTGTTTTCAGGATCAGCTTCCAGTTTCACCCAGGGCTAGGTGGAGAGGAGATGTTAGTTTATTTGTGTTAGTGCATTTGTATTATATTTGCATTATATTTCTATATGCAACTATACATGTGTTTTCTGAGATAAGTGACAGCCCTTCAAACCCTTTGGAGCAGAAAGCTGAAGAGGCTCTGTGAATGGTAAAGGACATGTGTACACAACATATGAAAATGTGTGTAAAATATCCCTTAAAATACTTTAACAAGCTAAGCAGAGTGGATGTAACAGTGATATAATCACACATAGAAACTCAAAAAAATGTGGGGAAAAGAAAGTATTAGCTTTCCTAGGCTTTTCAAGACCTTGTTTTAACAACATACTTAATAGTAAGCATGTGATTTAAGTGAATTGGGTCTAAATGAAATAACTGGCAATGAACAGCAAACCATGTTTTCAGAAAAACATCAACTGTTAAGATGGTTATTGTTAGTCATGGCAAGGTAGCTCACTGTACTACTCTGTCTTGTCAATTTGTTCTTTATTGTGATCTGATTCTGCAAAAGACATTGGGCTCCTCTAGATACTTTCCTAAAAAACAGTTCACTGATGTGAACCTATCTTCATCCTCCAAGTTTTGCCTTTGTTCAAATAAAGGCTGAAAACTCAAACCAACTGCAATTTCACACAGTGTTAGTACAAAACTTTATGGGACTGAGACTAAATCTGTCCTTCTGCAGTTAATTGTGGCTGCATTAGGGCCATTATCAGCTCAAGCAGTTACTGAAAACATTAAAATAAACTTTCACACTACTTGTCCTGCTGAAGTGTTTACCAGGCCGTATTGTCTCCTCTGCATGAATCCAAATATTGGGGGTGCTTTTATCTGGTCATAAAGAAGGAAAACCAAAAGAACAAGAATGACCTCTTTCACGTCTACTCCACTCCCCCCCCCCAGCTCTCCCACTTCTGATCTTTAGTGAGCTTCTTTTAGACAGCACTGGAAAGTCAAATTTAGTTTTCATTTTACATTAGTGCATATCTGAATAAACCCAGTAACATCATGGTAGATATTCTGGTTTTATGCTGTTATAGCAGATAGTAACTTTTGACAATGACCTTTATCTAACCATGTCCCATAGTATAAACAGCTTGCTTTTATGCAAACAAATTACAAAATTGTGTATAGAGTAAGAGAATCCCTGCTTTTAAGCTGTCTTGCTCAGGAAGAGGAATTAAGTCATCTAACTTGGATGTGTGTAATCCTCTTGAATTTGTTAAATTTATAAGTTTCTCTTGCTATATAAACTTGAGTTTCCTTGTAGAGATGCTGTTCTCTGTTTGCTTCTTAAGGATATAATCTTAAAAGATCACACTGTATCTAGTCATCTGCACCATCTGATGCAATTTAAGGGGATAAAAAAACAGGCCACTAAATATAGTTAACACAGCTTGGTTCTGTCTTCTTGTAACTCCCCTACAGGCAATGGAAAAGAAGCCCAGAAAACAATTTGTTTATTATAAGCAAGTCAGTCCTCAAGGGGATTCAAGGAATCACGCAGTGGGAGAGGACAATCACAGCACTGAAATGGTGGGTAATTTTATTTGTTCCACTTGATGGTCACAGTGGCATCATGCTGGCCAATTACTCTTGAGTCAGCAGGTTTCAGAGGTTAAGACCCCCTTGTGGGTTGCAGCACTGCAGGCAAAGTATTCAGGCCAGATTGAAACCGTTTCAACAGCAGAGACGCCAGCCTTCTTCTCCCTTGGAGATCTCCTTTTTCAACTGCTTAAGAGACATACATGTGATAAAATAGGCATGTCTCTAACATCGAGACAGCTTAATTATTGAGAGTGGAAAAAATGCCAGCTTCAGATAAAGAAAGGAAGAAAATCAGCCAGAGAGACAGGCTACGCCAAGGAGGCATGAAGTGAACAAATATTGCAAACTTCAACTGCAGGTTCCAAGGGAAAGATCATGTCTGAGAATAATTCTCATGCCAACAGCCTACTAGTGTTTCAAGGCTGCTGAACCTTTAACAATTTCATCACATTTTTCTCCAGTGGAAATGTTTTAAGCTTCTTCTTCAGTGGTCTGTAATTCTAAGGGGAAAAACAGGAGCAAAGCATTTGCTTTACCACTAGACCCTGCCACAAGCGATTGGGCAGAGGCGGATATGAAATCCAAGCTAGCAGAAATAATATGTGTGAGTGTGTGTGTGAGGGAATTGGGCAGGAGGGTTGTCCAGGACAGGCTGAAATTGTTCCATTAGGCTTAGAAGAAATTCAAAAAGTGACTCACATTTCATTTGGAGAGGGGTATGGGAAGCAAGGAAGAGGCATTGTATCCTCTTAATTATAATACTAGTGTTATGATTTCGGAAACAGGGGAGCCTATTCTCAGGCTTAAGCTCTGTTTTGTATGTGACATTTCAGACTTAAAACATCTCAAGTGTATATTTCCTGTCAGAAATATTATGCTGCGAGAGCTATTAGGTTTCTGAAGGATTCAGTGGAGAGTTAAGATCTATATTTTAATGTTCTTTTGGCTAGTATTGTGCCAGCTTGCAGTTTCTGGAAAACATCTCAAGAATCTCAGAACCAAGGCATAGATGTATTATTATGATTAATAATGGTACTAATTCATCCAGAGCCTGTTCTTGAGAGACAGAAATGATCAGTGGGACCCTAAACTCTGATGTCTTGCTCTGCAGAACTGGATACCTCTTAAGTTTAATACAAATGTCAGGCTATTTGAATTTGCAAAATGTGTTGGGATGAATTTGAATGAAAGAAAATTTATATCTTGGGGTTTTATTTGTTAATAGTTTTATTAAAAGGCATTTTTCCTTCTTCAACAATAGGAGGATATAATAAAGCTTTGAATATAAAAAAACAAAAATAATCTTAAAAATTGCCTTTTTGGAAATGATGTTTCAGGGGAAGAAGGAATCCAAAGGGGGAAGTTTTTCTTATTGTCCTGATTCCTGTAGCACCACTTTGAATAATTCAACACTGGAAAAGTCTTGCAATGGAAAGTCCTAACTATGGTCAGCATCAACTGTCAAGATTATGGCTGTATCTAGCCTCATGTTTGAGCATCAGAAGTGGAGCAAAGAGAAATTCACAGCCTGTTGTAAATCAGGTACATTGCAGTGATTTGAACAGTAGCAGAAAGTTAAGTGCACTCTTGTTTAACCAGCTTTGCCAAGCTGCGACCACTGTGAACATACACTTATTGTTGCAGATATCTAATGAGTAAAATGCTTACAAGACTTAGTTAAAAAACAAAACAAACCAAAACAAAACACTAATTTTAAAAGCTTAGTAATCATCTATTTAAGAGCCTGGAAATCTTTTTATTTGGAAGTTCAGAATATGGAACAGAGTTCAAGAGAAAGATTAGAACCAGTCTTCATCACTTAGGTTTAAGTGTTTGAATTGCACATTTGGTTCTCCTGCACAAATAGTTGAAAATTAACCCCTGAATGGTATATGCAGAGGTGATAAGTACATACTGTCCAGAGGTTTTACACTGAGCTACGTCTAAAACACTACTTTGTCTTTCAGGTTTTGCTGAAGCCTATTTTCCAACTTTGGAGTTCATACTGGGAAAGATCGTAGCCAAAGAGCAAATATCTGTGGAAAGAGCTCTAGGAGAAAGTAATAAATATATAGTTTCTCTTTCCACTGCCATCAACAAAATATCAAGTAAGAATACATGCTTTTTATTCTTCAGACTAGTAGAATAAGTGATATTGATAAGAATAATGTAATTTTATTGGTTTAACTGGACATACCATTTAATTAAACATGTATGGTTGGCATCTTGTGTTTTAGAGATGATGATCGGCTATGACAATACAGAGCATGCTGTGCTTTGGATGCCCTGGGAAAAATAAGGTGTAGTTAATTTTAAATACCCAAATTAATTTTGTTGGCAAATAATTGCCACTTGGATTGATGAAGCTCTATTTATTCAAGAAAAGATCTGATGAAACAAATGATATATGGGACAAATTTGTAAATTGATAAACAAAGGAACTGAGATTTCTTGCTGCTTGGAAACATACACACTGCTCCACTGCAATAGGTTTCAATCGTTTGTGTACTAAATTAAAAGAAAAAATGAATAGTGAATTTGTGTGATTAATCCAAATAAGTAACTTCATTCACCTCTTTTAAAGGTTTTTGCCTTAAATAAATAATAATGCTATATAAAAAAGAAATGGGAATATATCTTTTAAAGTTAGGACCTTGTATTTCGACATCTAACTTGTTGTCTATTCCCAATGCTTATTTAGTAATTTTACATGATATTCTGATTTTTCCAGGATCTGAAGAATCTGGCTTTAAGAAACATGTCAATGATCAATTAAAAAAAAAAAAAAAAAGGAATAGTTTGTGGAGATTTTATCATTTGCTTCATCAACATAAAATAAAATCTGTTTTAATCAAATATATCAAGAACACTTCAGGGAATCAAGAAAGTATGTTTCAGTAACCTCTGTCCAGAAGTTATGACTTTTTTGAATGATATACTATACAAATTATTAGGACAAAATCTGTCATGCAGAAAAGATATTTCAGCCCTTAGGTATACTCATGAATATGCAGAAACAACCTCAGATGTGGAGAGTCTCAGCAATTTGTTGTAAACATGTGTCCTTGCATATGGATCTTCATGTATGTACAGGTATAGGTTGATAAAGATCTACTTAACTAAATGCTTTGAGGCAAAACAATTTAAGCAGACTTTAAGAAACTTCAATAAATCTCAGTTGGAAGGCTTTTATTTCTGAGATTTCTTGAAGCCAGGTAGATAACACATGGAATTAGCCCACTTTCTCTATATATCAGGCAAATCTGCACCTAGTTTCCTCACCAAATGCCACTTACTATAAACTTCACCATGATGATAATAAATGGGAAAAGAAATCATGCCTTGTGAATAAAAACTTCTGTAAATAGCTGTCAAAGGAGAAAATACGTAAGTAATTGTTGCTGAAATGCCTCTTCATGTGAAGGGAGGGCACATGACTTCACATCCCAGTCACACTGTAACCACACACAGAATTTAGAAAGATTCAGGAACTGGAATTAAGATCATAACTGAATTTGCAATTCTATGGCTAAAAACCATAGATGCACTACATCATTCTGATCCAAAATAGCTTAATTTTTTTCCAGAGCTTTTTACTCACGTAAAAATAAAACAAACCTTACTTTCCTTTGTTGTTGTTGTGGGGGTTTTTTTGTTTTTTTTTTTTCTTTTGCCACAGAATCACAGAATTCTTGTGGTTAGAAAGCATATCTGGAGATTGTTTCATTCAACCCCTCTGCTCAAGCATGATCAGCTGGAGTAGATTGCCCAGGACTGCATCCAGTCACGTTTTGAATATTTCCAAGGACGGAGATTCCACAGCCTCTCTGAGCAACTTGTTCCATTACCAGTGTTTGAATGGTCTCAGAAGTTTATATATAGATACAATACAATCTTTCTAACACATTTAAATATATCTTTGGAGTTGCCTACAATAAAAGGTAAGAAGGCATAAGATGACATTCATAGGACTTTAGGAAAAAGTCATCCTCTTGTACTGATTTATGCACTGCTGCCAGCATATGCATCTAATTAGCCCCGGGGAACTTCCTGGTTTAGACATCACCTCATCTGGTAGGATTTGAACCAGTTTTCCCCCTCGAAGTCCTCTAACCACCAGTCTTCAAGGTATCCAGGCGTAAAAAGGAAAGAGGATGGATGATGACTCACAGCACAGTGGTTCAGACCCAGTGCAGGGAGATGGATTTAAGCCTGTATTCTAACTGATTTAAACCTGAATTAAACCTATATCCTGCTGAACCTGAATTTATAGCATGAGCTCCTTGGTGGCAATTTCCAAACTTGTTATTCAAACTTGTTACTCTGACACGTAAGGTCAGATTTTAAATGGGGCAACCTCTAAATGTGGGATTTTTTCCCCGAAATCTTTTGAAACCCTGGCCCTTTTCAAAATAGTGGTACAAGCGTGGAAAATTTTTCCTGTTGAGCCACTGGCTGTGATTCTATTCAGCTCTACTTTCCTATGAGCTTTCCACATAAGCTTTGCAGTGTGACAACTTCCTGTGAGACAGAGCAGCCTGAAGGGCAAACCACAACTACGAACGTAGATCTCCTGTGATCTTTTTCTTTACTGGACACACATGGGACGTGTTGCATATCACACCAACTTCACACTACCTTTCGAAAGCACTTTCTTGACAGAAAAGCTTTGGACCTTTGACCTGTGGAAAGGATAAATAATGTTAACAAAATTTGCAGTATAATGGCTTTGACTTAACTCTGGAATACATTCACACTCTACAGTGTTGGTTGTCCCCCACTGTAGGATAGGAGACCTACTGAAATGCACCTTGTCTATATGCCCGAGCTTCCCTCCCTTGGAAAGTGAGGTTATTCACCAATGTTTTGCCCTGATATGCAGTGAGAATGTAACCAGATATGCACAAAATGATCAGGACTGTGTGACACATTGGGAAATGAATCCACCATGTCCTGTGGAGAAAGCCTCGAGAACCAGCTTTCCTGTTAGCCATTGCCCCCTGACCTTTCCAGCATTCATCTGACATATTCTGCAGGCATTACTTAGTGGGGAGTCGAAAAAGAGAAGACTGTGTCTATTCACTGGAATCAAGTGCTTTGAAAACTCCAGCATAAAACTAGCACTGAGCTTGGGAGCTGAACACTGACTGTGTGCAGTTCAGGGTGAAAGGTTATAATCTGCATGTCCTAGGCCAAGGTGTGAATGAGGGAAGATTGAGTTTGTGCATATCTAGACAGAGCCTTACCTCACACCCTCACCTCTCTTAAAACTTGAAATTCCTGTGTTTCCTGGTGCATACAGATTCCCATTTTTCAGTGCATCTTCATAGGAGTAGGACTATTATATCCTTGATGTTCCAGAGGGTTTCTGAATGTATAGAAAACGTGAAAATTTGGAGTTGCAGGTGACGTCTCACTTAGGCACATATCAAGAGTTTGCATTTATGCAACAGCTCTGATGTGATATTGTGAGTGCTCTGCACAGCTCTACTTCTCATACCTGGTAAGAACAGTGTTTTCCAAATGCATCTCATTTCCTGAACACACATAAGTGATACATTCACATGCACAGGATGATACCTGGCTTTTTATTTTGCTCTGATGAGATTCCTGAATATACAGGAGAAATACAAACCCATTTGTGTCCTTAATCTCTGCTAGGGAAAAAGAATAACACAGGTGCATGGTAAACCTACACAGGAAGATTTTACACAAGTGCTGACATTAAAGAGCCTTGACAAAAGCCCAAGTGAAGAACACAAACTGCCTATATCACGTAAGCATAAAGATTTCTTGACTAGTAAGAGAACTTTGCATTTGAGTCTCTTTTACAGATATTGAAAACTGAAAAAAACCACGTTGTCTAAGTAAATTATAAATATGCATTATAAATATAGTGCATTCCCTTTAGGTCTGTTAGACAGTCTGCAACATATTGGATACTTGGTTCTGAAAGCTAATCTGTGAAATGGTTCGTTGTACCATGCATTTTACATGTCTCAAAGGCAGGAAGTGAATGGAAAGGGAAGGTGGAAACAATAATATTTTTCCAATGTTGAGAATTTCAGAAATCTCTTCCTAGGAGATGTCACTCCCAGTGGAATTTTTCCATGTTTTTACAAAGGTAATCCAACAGGATTCAAGAGGCTTAATGTATTCACGGATTTCAGGTGTATCTGTTAGCTTTGAAAGGCCCCTGGGATGCAGTGGAAGTCTTGCACTCTGTTTTTACCTGACAACCAGTTTGGTTTGTCTTCTTTCTGCTTTGGCACCTGCTGCTTGCAATGCTGCAGTAAGATACCACTAAATAAATAGTGAAGATGTTCACTATGCTGCTCTCCTGTGCTTTCCTTCCATACTTTGGTCAGGTAGAGAACTGATTCCTCTGCTAACATTTATCATCTCCTTGAGGACTGTTTGAGTGAAATGATGCCAATATATCTCTAAGACTTACCTGCCTTTACGGTATGTCTTTTGACTGCTTGAAGGTGACTACAAATGTACTGATTACACTTGACTACCGTCAAAGCTTTGTTTTTTCTGGGTAACTAGAGTAACAAGAGATTTACTGTATTTTTTTGAAATGAAAATATTTTGGAACAGAGAGGAAAGTGGGAATGTGCTACATATTAATAGTACTACTCAAAAAAATACAGTATCATTTAGTGTCATTTTAATTCTATCTCTGCCTAAGTGAAGAAAAAGGTTCCCTGTATAGATTTGTATACAAATACTCACATTTCTGTGCATACATGTAGATACATGTTTAGAAGGACTTGTTTTAATTTAAAAAAATAGGAAATGTAACATAGCTGTAACATATTAAAACTGAAGAGTTTTAGTGGACCAGAAAACATATTGCACTGATAAGGATTTTTTTTGTTTTAAATTCAATCCCACCATAAAGTCGTTTATTACCCATTGTTTGTTTTTCTAGAAAGGCCAGTGCAGCATCATTTGCTGGCTGATTGACGGTGCAACTCTCCTTGGAATTTAAAACAGGAAGGCTCGCATTCACATCAGTTAAGAAGTCTACACTTTAGATTACCTGGAAAGGTGACATAAGCAGATGAAAGTTTCAAAAGGCTAAAACCAAAATGCAACATTCCCAGCTATACACAGTCCATGCATGTGTAGTTATCTTAAAAAAAGTAAATCAGAAAGAGTAATTAAAAAAAAGTGTGTTTCACTTCAGCCCTTCATTTCCACCAACTTAATAGTTTCCCCCTCAAAGAACAACAGAAATGATCATTTTACATTCCTCGACAGAAAAGGCAACGGTATAGACTCTGCAAGTCTGGCTTGTCAGCTGATTTTTATACATCGAAATCTGCAGCTAATCAGTCCTGGTCCAACCAGGAAAGGTCACAGCAATCCTACTGAACTATTATGGAGGTGTTACAAGACATGGACATTATTCATCCTCCCTAAAAACAGGCAAGAAGAAAATAAAATGGAAATGACAGGATTAACTCTAGTGTTTTTGCTGTAGTCCCACCCTGAAAAGGACTGTTTCTGGCTCTTCTTCTGCCACAAAGCATATGTTTTTGCATCCTTAACTCATATCACAAGTCACTTCGAAATCCCATCATTTAAGCATTAATGTCTGGGCTATACTTCAGGCACCATCCTGGGAGCAAGAAGGTGTGTAAAAACTGCATTGTCCTGAGACTCAGATCAGGTCTGTGTCAGGAACTTTTGCCAAGTTTGTAGTGCTGTTTTTTATTTGGGTTGCTTTGGGGTTTTTTTCCCCTCTTTTTTTCCCCCTTCCTTTCAGAAATTCTGTACTAACAAAAGCTAACGTCTAGCTGTAGTTACATTGCCTTGCAAGATGCTCTTGTATTTGGGCAACCAGGAGACCAATATGACTTGCATGTATGCTAGGAAGGTTTGCTGCACAGTTAAATCCACAAAATCTCCTGCAGGGAAAGCCCATCCCCGGATACCTGAGTGAAATACTGACCTGCTTTCTTCCCAGCTGCACCAGTGGCACACAGTGGCTCCTGGCAGCATGCTAGGCACTGCTAACAGGGCATTAAAGGACAAGGCTAAAGGACAATCTTGACCAACATAGTGAGCATTAACATTCACAAGAGTGGCTTTGTTTCAAGGAAGAAGACAATCCTGCTCTTAGAGAGTTTGACTTGGTTGTAATCTATCAGTGAGAAAGCAATACAAATATGTGACTTGAGTTCACATGGCACCTCCTCAAAATATTGCTTCCTCCTTTCAAAGGAAGGATTACATGGATACTGAACTCATCTGTTTAGGTAATATATGTTGCAACTTTAGTTATCGGCTGCTAAAAAAGGTAGCATGCCAGATTCTAAGATCTTTCACACAAAACAACTTTCTTTCTGATTAAGAACAAAGTAATGTAAGAGTAGACTATCTGGACGAAAAGACTTAAAAGCTTTTTCCTGTTTGGTGGGGAACCAAAACCACACATGTGATGGCAACGTATTTTTGTTTTTGTGAATGCCACAGAGCAGATCCTTCCCCTCCATTAATGACCTGAGATACAAAGAGGTGTTGATTTTCTTTAAGAACTATGATATTTCTTCTCACAGTGTCAACATGCAGCAGTAAGCATTCTATGTGAAACATTTCCCCTCTTGAGCACATAGTCTAAACGTGCAAAGAAAAGATCTATAATTCATGCTCAATAGACTCTTTTGAAATTTTTGTTTATTGTTTTATACAGCGAGATATAAAAAAGATCGAAAGGCATTTACTGAAGACAAATAGATTAAAAAAAACCTCAAATATACAGGAGCTCAGATTAATATAATGTCTGCAGTTATCAGAGAATCTGTGAGGAATTATACTTTAAAAAAATCACTTGAACCTGGCCTAAGTAACAAGTTAGTATCATGCATTCTTCCCACAGTATATAACAAAAAGCATAGATAAAGATGTTGACCTATAAACTTACCACAAAAACTCAGAATGATAGCCTCATCATTGTTAGCACTTCAGTACTGCTTCTGACAGTGGTAAATGCAAAGTTCAATGGGAGACCATCACTGCATTGGGACAATCCCAGGATACCTTGTACATAAGAGATTTTTCACTACCAGAATGCCAGACATAGACATAAAAACAATGAGAGCATACTGTCATGATTTTGAAAATAACTTAATTCCCTTCACTGCCTTCTTGGATCTATGTAAGTTTGGTAGAAAGGAAAGAAGATTCTTTTTTTTCATATGCAAAACTGGAAAAGAATATGAAGTTTCCTGTTTTTAAAATCTGACAAATAATGGAAATATATTTTGATTAAAAGTTTTAGATGGAAATAAAAAATAACCATAATTTAGCAGAGCTTTTCTTAAAATACTTTCACAATTTTAATTCTATGTATTTAATATTACATATATGTAGCTTGTCATTATTTTAGATGTTCCTATTATTCACAGTTTATATATGGGCAATTAAAAAAAAAAATCTACTATGTCCTTAGTTCCTACTATATTTTTTTTATCAACTGCAGTCTTAGCTGGAGTATAAATTTCTTCTGGAAGCTAAACAGTGCTGAACTGAGTTTCTCCTGTTACAGAAGCCTGACCTGGAAGGTAATTTGTAATTGATATTTACTACTTGTAAATATCTATTAACTACCATTCCCTCCTGTGAAGACTGATGTTTCATCAGTCCTTAAGACCTCTCTTTTTCTTCTCTTTGTTCACAGAACCTATTGTCCTGACAGTGTGACATACTGACATAGCCTGCAGACAGAGCATTTGGGTTGAAATATTTGGAAGCAGCCCTGAGTCATGACTCTCAACTGTGACCACCAAATCAGAACTTACAGCAGTGATTTCATAACCTGTGAGGAGAGGTCACTGGGAAATAAAAGTAATAGTAACTAATTTTTTTTCTGCCGACAGTGGGAAAAGTGGAGGCAGAGAAAAGGAGTGGAGAAATTTCTTGAAACTACATAAAAGCTGAACACCATTTAAAAAAAAATAAGTGTTTATTTTTTGTCAGTAAGTCAGAGCTGTCAAAAAATCCTGACTTTTTTTTGAGTGTAGTCCTTGTTGGGTCAGAACTAGTTAGGATCTGGGCTGAGATGCCAAGTTGTTCCACAAATACCACCGAAATGTCCGCCACAAGTCACAAGATTATTTTTTAAATTTCCCCAGGACATAGCAACCTAGCCTAGTTTCATGTGTTACAGATGAATAGTGAATACTTCACTATAAATCTTGTTGAATTGTCTTCCAAAATATCTTTTTTTCAGTATTTAAAAATGAAAAAAAAAATCAATGATTTAATGCTACATATGATGCAGCTTTTACAGAGATTGGAGAGATTTTTATTATTATTGTATGCATAATATTATTACTTGATGTTGTTGATTGTTATTAATTCATTTTTTACTGGAGTTACTTAATAACTGTCAGTTTTCATTCTTCTAACTCTTTATTCATTGTCAACTGTGGATGATCTGTCAGCCCACATGAGAAGACAGGTTATACTCAAAGGAATTTACTTTGGTTTAAGGACGTGCAAAATCTCAGCTAATTGCAGGGCAACTTTAGACTTTAACTGCTTCTTATTAACAACTTAACAAACGTCTGTGCCTTTATACTCTGATGTTCAGTGCTTGTACTGGGAACCCAGAGTACTCAGCAAGGCATAGGCACTTCTCTCTGAGGAATTTGTTAGACCAAGATCCTGTGTTCCCATGTCAGGTCTATGGAGAAGACACAAAAACATGATGGTCAAGAGCTGCTGCCATTTGATGGCCTATCATGTAACATGGATTTCTTGTTTGGGCCTGGGTCTAGGGCTGGCTAGAGGACATTGCAAATCTATCCAAATCTATCAAGTATTAAAAGACGTATCCTCCCCTGACTCTGATCTTGTCAGACACATCTGGGAAGGAGATGACTCCCATGTAAGACACAGCAGTAACAGAAGGGGCCAAAACATGGGAAGTAAGGAGAGTATAGAGGCTCAGCAAGATGAGAAATGGCTTTCTATAGTCTTTGGCTAGACAAAAAGCTGTTTTATAGTAGTAAGTAATATAAAACTAAACTTTAAAGGAAAGTATTCTGATAGAGAATATGTAGTGTTCTCAGTCCTTCATATACAAAGTAGATGGGCAAATGATTTTGACTTGTCCTGCTAGGCAGCACCCTTGTGTGTGCATTTAAACTCAGCTGTTTTCAATTGAGAGATGTCTCTAGCAACAAAAGGAGGGATTTTTCTGTGGATTTTTCTGAAGCAGATCTGCCAATTTAGGGTTGCATTGAAAGGATTTGCATGTGTGAATATGAAGCTCCATGTATACCTATGTGAAGAAACCATGTGAATGTCTGCATGTACCTCTGCTGCTCTTCCGACCTCACAGGGTGAAGGCTACTAACAACAATGGAGACCAAGTGAATTTGAGTTGGCATTCATGTGATTGATGTATTTTGTGTTTTCATGTGGTAAAAAGACATGAAAATGTGTTTGCATAAATGAGAGATATAAAAGGGCATTTATTCCCTCTTGTCAAGGACTGTGATCTATATCCACTTTTCCCTTACTTAGCATTCACACTGGCTAAACTTCTGGAAGTACACATAAAGCAGCAAGAAGCAAAGGTAAGAGACAGGATATTTTCAATGCACGGTTAAAATGGAGAAAGGAGAGAGATGTAACAGAAAGCAACTGTTTAATTTTGCAACAATTTTTATCTTAAAGAGACAATTTGCCTGGGAGGGTGTGGAGCCTCCTTCTCTGGGGGTTTTCAAAACCCATCTGGATGTGTTCCTGTGTGACCTGATCTAGGTGGACCTGCTTCAGCAGGGTGGGTTGGACTAGATGGCCTTTAGAGGTCCTTTCCAACCCCTACCGTTCTATAATTCTATGATTGTATGACTTGGGGTAAATAAATACAGAAAGCCACGAAAGGGCCACTTATGTTTTTGTACCCAAAATGATGAGTGAACCAGAAGAAGAAAAAACACATTCATCCCTTTAAGAAGGCAACCTAAGGCAACCTTATGCTGGTCTCTGCAACAGGATAGGGCAACCTGTGCTCTCCCAGAAAAGCACAATCCTGTCTTCCACACCCTTCAAAGCTCCTGATGACTTTGTAGAGATTTGGAATGAGTTAAAATTTTGGGGAAGAAGGGATAGTGATTGCTACTATAATTTCTGTTTGTACTCTGCTGTTATAGTTTGTATAGTTTCCACAGTGTGTAAGCATTTTATCAACACCCCATCAGAAACCAAGTAGTAATTCCACCTCTACTCAGCAGTGGAAAAACCTATCTATGGTTCTGAGTCCAATTCTGGCCTTATTGGTACAGGGGGGACGTGACAATACTGGAATGAGTTCAATGAAGAGGCAGAATTGGAACACCTCTCGTACTGAGACAGCTTGAGAAGCAAAAACTCAAGGGAGAGCTTATCAATGCATACAAATACCTGACAAGAGTAAAGAAGACGTAGGCAGACTCAGAGTTAACAGAACAAGAGGCAGTGTGCATCATCTGAAATACAGAAAATTCCACTGAAACATAAGAATATATATATATATATTACTGCAAGGGTAATTAAACATTAAAACAGATTGCCCAGAGAGGTGGAGTCTCCATTCTTGGAGCTATCCAAACCTAAACTGGACAGTCTTGGGTAAACGACTCCACTAACCCTGCTTTGAGCAGAGGGCGTGGATTAGGCAACCTCTAGAGGTACATCCCCACTTCAACTGCTCTGTGACTCTGGGATTTCACTCGCACTCAGTCTGTTCATATTTCTTGCAGCCTGTCATGGTTTAACCCCAGCCAGCAACTAAGCACTACACAGCTGCCTGCTCATTTCTCTCCCCTTCTGTACTCGATGGAATGAGAACTGAAAACAAGTAAAACTCATGGGCTGAGATTAAAACATTATAATAATTGAAAACATATAATTAGTATAATCTAGCAATAGTAATGAGAAGGAAGATAACAAGAGAATGAAATAAAACCCAAGAAATACAAATGATGCACAGTGCACCTGCTCACCACCTGCCAATAGATGCCCAGACCCCTCATAGCCAATTCCCCCCAGTTTACATGTAGAGTATGACATCCTATGGTATAGAATAGCCCTTTGGTAGGTTCAGGTCAGCTGTCTTGGCCATGCTCCCTCCCAGCTTATTGTGCACCTGCTTTCAGTGTGGGAAACTGAAAGATCTTTGACTTAGGATAAGTGCTACCTAGCAACAACTAAAACATGAGGGTGTTATCAACATCATTCTCACATTAAATCCAAAACACAGCATTGTACCTGCTACTAGGAAGAAAATTAATTGTCCCAGGTGAAACTAGGACATGGCCTTCATTTGATGTTACAATATACATAAGTTGAAGTGTGCTTCTCACATTCCACTCTATATTTCTGTGAACTGGAATTACAATTTATGTATTTTAATGATTAAAAAACCTACTTTGAAGAGACAAAAATGAACATGTAGGGCAACTAGTAAACACGAATGTTTGTGAAGAAGTAACATTCAGCACTGACAAATTCTTATTAAAAATATTAATATATTTGAAGATAAAACATTGATTTGATTTGTGGCAGGGGAAATCAGCTAGAGCACAAGACATGAGAATTAAATTTCCAAGTTTCTCATCGTCCTTCCTTTTTTAATTGAAATTACAGGATCTATAGGGTGTTTCTTTTTTATATGATTTTATGGAGCTTAGAGTAATAGGCCTTGAGCTTGCTTAATGATAACAGGAAGTATAATAATCCAAATAATAAAGTAAAATACAGAAGGTAGATTTCATTATGCCTTAATCTGAGAGTCACTTAATTTAACCCTTTGGTGAGAGCCTAAGATGCTTTTCTGAACTTCACGTTAGTAGGATAATGTCAGTAGTTTGAGCGCTAGTATGTACTTTGTTATGCCTTCATTTCATGGACATATGACTTCATTCTGCAGCCTCTGAGCTGGAAAGCATGCCCAAATACAAGCAAGGGAAAAGAGGAAATTGAAGTGAATAAATTGTTACCTCTGGCCTTGAGAAACTCATACACTTGACTTATAACTGTCATGTGCTGTTGTAGTTCATCCCTTCTCTGCACACTGAAAGTACACTAAGGAGGTGAAACTTGCCAGAACATATTAAAGGAAGGATCTATTCCTCATGAGCATGCCTATAATGGGCAATCGTACAACCAAAATGTATATATTTAGAACATTTGGAGCAACCTCTGGGCAAAAGCCCTTTCCCCAGATACAAAGTTTTTAAGCAATTCACTAGTGAAAAATTAAAATAAAGCTATGAGTCATGTTGCACAGAGCTTGCTATCATGCAGGTGCTTTTAAAGCCGAGGATGGACTTTTGATAGTTTAACTTTTTACATTAAAAAATTACATTTAGCACATGTCAAAATTAAAAGAGTGATGTATTTCAGAAAAGAGCAATGAAGATATTTGGAGTTGAGGAGCATGTTCTCCTAAGGAAGTTTTAAAATGCTGATTATTTGGATATAGAATGAGAGATCTGTAGCAACGGTCAAAGATTTAATGGGTAGATTGGCCACAGAGAGACCTTTTCCCTCACATGTGAGAAGGTCACAGGAGCCATCCAACATCTGAGAACAACATTAATTGACATTGTTAAATAGCTTGTTCAGGTACAGGAGAGCATTTTTAGACTAATGAGGTAAAACTATTAGTGGAAAAGGTTTTGGAGAAATATCCTAACAGCAAAGAGAAAGCAGTCTCACAGGAAAAGCAGAAAAATTCTTCCACCTGGGAAGTTTACGCTGCAACTGGACAGAGTGCTAGGGATCTGTGATAGAGCACTCTGTTTCATTAAAGAGATGAGCCAGAAGAGCTTCTAGCCTTTCCCATCTTTGTTTTTTAAGAGTACAGGTGTTACAGGAATGCAAAGTAGCATATCTTAATTGTCATCTCTAAATCAGACCAGTTCCACTTGTGTTTGGTTTAGCATACTGTATTTTGATGAAGTTTTCATCTGATTTCCCTTAAGGACAACAGTAGCATTTCCACTCATTCAAGAAGTCAAGCTCTTCTGCTGTTCATTTACTATGGGCGTAAGGAATTTAAAGTGTGAATTAAAACAATGGAAAAGCCTTTGTGACATGACACAGGAGAGCAAATCTAGAACTTCGACAGTACAGATAGCTATTGACTGCCAGAGGTTTACTTGTACTCCGGTAAACTTTGCTCTGGGAAGAGAGAGCTGCACAAAGGGCTGCTAGAGCCTAAGAACTTCAAAGCGAGTGACATGGAAGTGCAAATCAATAGAGTAACCACATGCAACTTTTCAAGGCTGTTTGATGCCTTCATGTGTTCATTTCAAAATGTTACCTCAACATTCCCACTAACACTATCTTTCTCAGACTTTCCAGTTATTTCCTGAAAAAAAATTAACAAGTCCTAGGGAATCATTGTTATAACCCTGAGATTTTGTCAGATGCTTGAACATGAAAAGCTTCATTTGAGCTGATCTTTTCCAGGACAGTGTTTCCCATGGAGAAAAGGTACAAAACTTCTATCATGTGCCTCTTGCCTAAACTGCTCCAGTGCAGTCCTGCTGAAGCACTCCTCTGCAGGACTCAGCTGGAGAAGACACAAAGCACACATAGTCTGTTACACTATTTTGCTGAAATGCACTCTTTTTAAAGAAACTTGCATTTCATGTTTACCTATCAGTAACATTCTTGTTAAATTATTGGGATTTTGTTTTTGCAATTACTTGCTTCTCCTGGCACCCTAATATAGACATAACACACTTTAGACTGAATGTCAACTAGTGCTTCTCTTTTTTTTTTTGGCTTTCTACTTTTTTTTAATTTTTTTTTTAAATCTACTATTTATTTGAAAATAGTGGTGTTTTGCACTGATTATGATTTATTGATGTTGTAATGCTTTTATATAGTTCAGATCTTGGAGTCATTAGTCAAATCATGGGAAGAAAAAGATTTCCACTTTTAATTACTAAATAATTATTTCCTGTGACATATTAGCTGATTAGAATCATAATACATTCACTTGGCAATTCTGATATTTAAATTTCTTTAATAGAAATATCTATCATCTTTCTCGAATGAACATATAAAGTATATCACACTAGGACTTGACTACTGCTTTAAAAGAGCATCGTAGAAATGTTACTCAACGCCTGTAAGGCTCCGCTGACTTAAATGAACTTTGGATCAGGGCCAGATTTCCTAATGTGAGAGTCTCAGGAAAAGTACTATAATAAGCTTGCTCTAATAGCATCCTTTTCACTGTTAAAGTGCAAGAGAGTAGTTTATTTCAAATGTTTTTGATAACATATACTTCACAATGTTGTCATCCTGTTGTAAGTAGCAGAAAAAGCAGTAGTGTTTTGAAGCAGTGACTCTACAAAAATGCTCTGTAGGTCTCAGATGTTGTAATATGTTTTCTAATGCTCAGCATTTGTGAAGTAAGGATTTGTGTCTGAAATTCACTTTTATCTTCATTTGGTCATGTAGAGATACTTGCATTTGTGTAAGTTCCAAAGCCTTGATAAAGAAAACACCTATGTCGGGTTTAATTAGAACGAACAACAGAAATCTTACTTAAAAATGTTTATTGTAAAAAAGTGGCTAGAAAACAACATAAATTTCACTTCACACTTTTTTCAAGTTATCTATAGATGCTGCTATATGCAACAATTCACTTTCATTCATAACACATTCAATCATATAAAAATAAAAATATTTACATTATGTCCACATACTTTACAAAATCATCAATAAAAAAAGGCACTTGGAGGGGTAATGCTGAAAATATTGCATTTCCTTTGTGCATTTTTTAAAAAAAAATAATTGTCAAACTCCCATGAACCCCCTCTCTTGCACTTATTCCCGTTTTTAGAAAAAGATTAAAGTTTAGAGGAACTATTCCGTATTCAAAGATGGTCAAGCATGCACCAGGAATGTTTGAAGTTACAGTCTCTTTTTTTTTTTTTTTAAAAAAAAAAAAGGCACATGCGGTTAGTTTGTGGCTTTCAGTCTTTCATACATTCTCTTACGTGTTTGGGGTTTTTTTCCTCTCTTAATGATGCAGTTTTAAAGCATTTCAGTTCAGTAATGAAGGCCTTGGCTTCTAATAAAATAAAATAAAAAACACAGCAATGAATAATATTAAACATTTACTAAGGTAAACTCAGAATACTTTTAAAGGCACCTGAGATAAATGGTGTCTAGCAAAATTCACTTGGGTAGTATTTTTATTAAAAGTTCCACCTAAAATACTGTTTCTTTGGTTGAAATGGCTTGGCAGGAATGTATTATTAACTTTGCAGCCTTTTCTAAGCAAGAAAAGACAATCTACATTTGGCTTCATCTATAAAGAAAGCTGATAATGCTTCCTCCTTTAGATGTACTTGAAATGTCATGCATGGTGTCTTTCTCCATATTTCAGAATTCACACTTCAGAATGTGAATGTGTGACTGAACAGAAACTATTTAAAGCTCATTTCTACTGTCATTCTAAGTTCTTCCACTGTTTTCTTAGTTTGCTTGTTTGGCGGTGATTTGGTATTTTTTTGGCTGAAAAGTAGATGAGAAAATGTCTTTGGATTTCCACTTATCATTCAGAACAGGAGTGGAGAAACACATCAAGTCCAGGTAAACATTGACTGCATGACTCAGTGTGCTACACAGCAGCCAGATTCCTCATGTTTGTGCAGAAGAGACATTCTGGAGAAAGTTTTGGAGCAATTTTTGCACTGATATTTCTTCACATCTGAGTGGGTCTGCAGATGAGCCCTCAGATTGGATCTATCCGCAAAAGCCCTGTTGCAGTGAGGACAGGAAAACGGCTTCTCTCCTAAAATGGAAACATCAAGGGAAAATAGGATAAAGCTTTAAAAAAGAAGTACATGTTTAGGACAGGTAAAACCTGCTTTTATACTAATGAACAAGCAGAAAGGATGTGCTATAATAAAGAATGTGTAATAAAAAGTTAATCAGGACATACTACAGCTTTCAGCACTGCTGACTGTACTTGCAGAAGTCAGTCTTTTCAGAATACACTGCTAAGCTCAATCTCTGAAGACAAACTGCTGACACCTTCTGTACCTACAGGTGCAGGCAGTACTTTTAGGCTATGCTCCTCCCTATATTTTCAAACATTTTCATAGGAATTTTTCTGTGTACCACCCTGTGAAATACTGGGCACAAGGGTTTTGATTGAACAGCAGCAAAAAGTTGTACAAGTGTAACCAGTGTAATACTCAAAATCAAGCTTTCGTCTCAACAGAAAAAAGAAACTCCAACACAATACTTTGGTGATGATGTGTTTCTAATTCTTAGGGACTTGAGGTAGCACACGTAAAATTTGCTAGCTGCTTAAGGAGCCAGAAAGCAGCCCCTCATGCATTGCTTTTCTGGTTTTTGCTGCTTGGTTTCAGAGTCAGCTGGAGCCTTCTCAAAGTTAGTAATTCCAAAGCCTAAAAGTTAACAGAAAATTCTTAGAGTAAAACTTTCTGCTAGTGGACATGGGTTGAAGCATACTAAAATTATCAAGGCAGCAATGATGATTTATGCCAATATGTGTTATGAGACCATGCTACACTCCCACCCACTCCTCAAGAGGGAAATTATACATCTGAAATTCTGTGGATGCATTTCAAGCTTAGTAAAGAAACAGTTTTGGTTTTTCTACCTGTAGAGAAAAATATATATTAAAAAAAAAAATGCTGGTGTTATAGCAACAAGAAACTGTAGTTGGAATGGTTGTTCTTACCAGTGTGAGTTCTAATGTGTCCTTGAAGTAGCCAGGGTCTAGAGAAAGCCTTGCCACAGATCTTGCAGACACAAGGTAGTGTGTGGGTCCTGATGTGCATCTTAAGCGCTCCCAGGCTGACATACTCCTTGTCACAGTACTTGCAGCTGAATGACTTCCTAGACTGGGCATCACAGTGCAGCTGCTTATGTTTGGCCAACCCAGAGAAAGTTGAATAGGTCTTGTTGCATAAACTACACTGAAACTTTTCAGCTTCGATTGCATGGGGGTCTGAAAGCTTGGACTGAATTCTCTCTTCTTCATCACTAATGGGACTTTCTGAACCGCTGTGATCTTTGGAGGAGGTGTCAGAAGGGGGAGGTGGGCTGACTCTTCCCAAAGATGAAGGGTATCCAGAAAGCGGAGAGAGGTCGTTGGGTAGTGGAGATGGAAGCAGCCCAGTTGTAGTCCACACAGTAATGGGATTGTAGGCTACTGAGCTCAGGATCTCTGGCTGTGGTATGATAGGGACTGGATAGCTGTCATACAGATATGGGGATATAATCACTGGAGAAAAAAAGAAAAAAATTAAGGTAAGAGAACAAACAAGCATTTAAAAAGGTAGCAAAATCAACACTTTGGGATTAAAAGGTGCATAAATTAAATGCTCAGTACGGTCATCTGAATACCAGGAAGACTGAGGAAATACTGTTTCATACATATATTCTGATGGGTAGAGACAGTGCCTTTGGACAGCCAGATTACTGTTGGAGAGCTTCTCCAAGGCAGCAGGCTGTTTCTGAACCCATGCAGCCTGATACAATGAAACAGTGAAACTTCCTGAGAGATTTATGTAAACGTTTAAATTCCACTACCAGTAGATACATAACAGGAAAACTCAAAATCCTCTCTAAGTAACTCGAGTTCAAGTGGATGAGCAAATCTTTTATGATTCATCCTGGGCAGCATTGACATGTTTCTCAAAACTCCTTCCTTGCAAGTAGAAGAAAAAAAGAGCTAGCCACCAACTAGCCCACTCCCTGGAGATCGAAATGTAATTGCACCCCTCCTCCTCGTTACTGCCACGCAACGACCGCAACCTCAGAAGCGACGCGGTGGCATTTGACTCCGTTTCATTACCTGTATGAGTGTCCAGCTCGCTGTAGTTTGGCTTCTTGGATGAATTGAAATGTTTCT
Organism: Colius striatus; assembly: GCF_028858725.1. Taxonomy (NCBI): domain Eukaryota; kingdom Metazoa; phylum Chordata; class Aves; order Coliiformes; family Coliidae; genus Colius; species Colius striatus. The sequence continues at coordinate 54,196,719 of NC_084762.1, forward strand.
TGACCAGAAAGGAGCGTGGCATCTTGGCCGCGGGATTTCTGCTCCCCGCAGGCTGAGCTGCGCGGTGAGGTGCGGTGCTGGAGGCGGGCGTAACGGTCCCACAGCGGCGGTGTGCGGCACACGGGCGGTCACTGCGAGCGCATCGGTCCTACGGCCGCGCCTGCCCCGCGCCGTCCGTCCATCCACCCGCCCGCCCCGGCTCGGTCGCGGCAGTGCCGAGGCGCCTTCAAAAGTGCTGTAAATACCCACTCGTCAGGTGCAGGGGGGAAGGGTTTCCCGCTCCTCCAATCACTTCGGGATGTTCTCGAGCACTTTTCCAAAGAGGCTGTTTTTCTGGGAGGGCTCTTAGGCTGCTGGCAGGAGGGATCCAATCCCCGCTCCGAGGGTTTGGTTCAGGTTTCAGCTCCTCCCGCTGGAGACAGCTGTGAACAGAGGAGCGAGCTGTGCTCACAGCGCGCCGGCCCGGTGCACAGTCTCGACGTTGCTCTCTAGAATTTCGCTTTAGAAAATTGTGGTGGTCAAAGTGCTCTTTTCTTTTTTTTTTTTCCTTTCTTTTTTTTTGGTGTTTTTTTTTTTTTTTTTTTTTTTTTTCTTTTAAAGAGGTTGGTTCACTGATTCACACGAATTCTTATTTATATTTTTTCCCCTTCTGACAGAGACCTGGATAAGTCATAGCCACTGAAAGTTTGGTTAGTTCCTTTTGGTTTTCCCCCCCCCCTTTAAAAACGAGTCTGGTTTCCAGATGTTTGATACAACAATTACAATGGAACAAACTGCTCATTAAGGGCAGGAGTGGGGGGACATTACAAGATAACAAGTTAGCCGGCAGAGCTAATGGAAGCCTTTGAACTGACTGTATGCCTGCTCCATTTGGGAACTGCCTTTGAATAGTTTCATTTAGGAAAGGCTGGAGACAAGAAGCCTGCCTCCCTAACCTGCACCCTTCCAGGCAAAGGGCCAGCAAGATACTGAAAATGAGTTCAAGGAGAGGGAGAAGCCCTGGAAAAGATGACATTTCAGAGCAGAGTGACAGGTTTTATATAATAGGCAGACTGCTTCAAAATGTTCAAATGAAAAATACTTTTTATTTTAAAATTTAAAAATAAAAATCTGCAGAATGAAAACCTCGACCTTGCCTTCCTTGGGAGTAGTCACGTCACTCTTTTGCCTATCTTCTTAGAGGACTGCCAAGGAAATTTTGTAATTATCCAAAGCAGTTAAAAGATGCACAGATAAGTACCCCCCCACCCTCTCCCCCAAATTATAGACTTGGTAGTTTAAACATCTCTTAAAGGTCCTTCTCCATTAGTATATTCAGGACCTCTTGATTTCCTATGAAGGTATAATCTGTTTTATGTATTTCACTTAGGATGAAAGTCTCTTAAATATGTCACAGAATTTTCTGGTTATCTAGAGGAGATATTTAGTCACAGATAGTTTTTTTAATTTTAAAACATTTGCATTTTGAAAATATGGACAGTTGAATGCTGGTACATTTCTGACACAAATTACACTCTCATTGACTCCTGGTCTGGCCTCTCCACGCCTTTACCCCCCCCTTCCTTGTGGGGGTAAACTGCACCTGCCTGGGCACATACTGGTATGCTGTGCTGGCATGCCGCTAGGGCTCTGTCCTGTCAGGAGGCGGCGTGGAAGGGTGTTTTACAGAGACCACCCCAGTCTTTTTTTTTTTTTGCAGCAGCAGGTGTTGGAATAGACATGGAAAAAAAAAAAAAAACACCCCACAATCCCCTCTGGTTCTGTTAAGACATGTAAGAATAAAATGCTTTGTCAAGCTGCATGACTTCTTAATCTCAGGGGGGTGCCGAAACAAGTGCAGAGAAAGTTAGCCATGTTCAAGAACTGATTAAAAAGATTCAGCTGTTCAGCATCTAACTCTGGCGTCTGTCAGTGAAAGGTGTCACATGGATTTCCAAGCTGCAGGGTACACACCCAGGCTGTGGGAGGAAAGGGAAAGTGTCAATGAAAGGGACTTCCCAGGTACCCACTTCACAGCTGGGGTGGAGGAACAAACACAGCTCTTCCCTGAAGGAAGAGCAGTGCTTACAGCGCCACAAGCCATCACTTTCCTCAACTCCACAGAAATGAAGAAATCCACAAAGCGTTTTTAAAGTTTTGCATTTTTGGTCTTACTCCCCTCTCAGCTCTCTTCCGTCTGAGAAGTCTCCGTCCCCTGCCAACTCTGGGAAAGCCTTGCATTTCAGGATGTAAGGCATTAGTCTGTATCTAAATAGTCTGTTACATGAGATGTGATTCAGACCTTGAGCTGGTTTAAGTTTGTGTGTTGAAATGAATGGAGCCATGCAGATTTTCACTGGCTCAGGATCTGTTCTTTTATATGTTCGTTAAATGCAAAGGGTCTGATTCACCAGTGAGGTACTCCCTCTCGGGGCATTTTCACCAGCATAACACAGGAGTGATGCAGTTTAAAATAATTACCCTTATATAAATCACAGGAACGTAAGCAGTTAGCCCACTGGCTGAGCTGATTGAAGGATTTTAGGAATTGGATAGAAGGCATGTTATTACATGGTCCTGAAAGGATATTAGCAGCACATACTACCTGAGTGAGGTCTGCTGTCAAAAAAAAGGGAGAGTCTGTGTGAGGAGTGGGTGAGTCAGAGTAAACAGGTGTTCTGGGTGTTTACGGCAAATGTGGATGAGAGGGCGCTGGGAGACGTGCAGCATCCATTCCCGTGCAAGAAAGGCAACACAAAGGTCGAATGCAGAAGACAGGAGGTTTCCCCTCCTTGGGGGAGCCAGGGAGGTGTGGGGATTTAGGAGGGTGGTGGATGGCTCCTATGGTTGCGCTACCTGTGGGCAAAGACTTGTGCCCACCTCCAAAAAATCAGGCCTAGAGCTTCCCTCTCACACTTTACAAGTGGCTGGTCTTTTAGTGATTCTTTATGTTTTTACTTTGAAAACTTGTGTAAAGTTGCCTTGTGAATGCCACTCTGCTGTTAATTCCCACTCTGCAAAGCTGGTGGGTAGGAAATGATCTGAGCAATTCTGTTGACTGAAATCTTGGCATGTGCTTTGCACCAACTAAATTACTAGGACTGTGAAGCAGGCATGGTGTGCTTTTTTAGGGCTTTTTTTTTTTTTTCTTTTTTTTTCTAAACAGCTGGCCACTTGTTCATGTGCCCCAATAACAACCTGTGAGTCTTGCTTTAGCTTCTTCATTTCTGACAGCTCCACCAAATCCCTTTCCTTGTCAGGCTTTCTGAGAAGGGCAGCAACTTTTGTGCCTCAGCTTCTAGAAATTGAAGAGCACTAGAACTCTGTTTGTTATCAAAGAGGGAAGAAGGAGTCAAGCTAAGCCATCACCAGCCTAGTTCTTCTCATGACAGCATTTATGTCCACACCAAGTGTCAATTACTAGCAATGTCATGTATCAGAAAATGTTGAACATCCGGATAAACCCCAGCAGAATTAAGAAAAATACTTTCAGAATAATAAATAAGTTATGCTGGATCAGCATTCCCAGAGCACAATATATTTCTCAGGCAGCACTGTTAACCACATTTTGCCTGCACCTGCCATGGAGCCCATGGAAGATGGCACAGTGATGTCCAAAGGGACCCCTGGGAGGCACTGAGCCCAGCAAGGTACACCAAAAATAGCTCTGGAGGTTTATTGATGTAGATACTGACTTCATCTTGGAAGGTGTAAAAGCTTGCTCTTATGATGTAGCTCTTGCCATCCATAAGCTTCCTACATTTCAAAGGAAAGTGTAGAATGGTCAATATAAAACCTAAAATGATCAGTTTCCAATGGCCAGTTGAATGTAGAACATTAAGCTTCAGCTTCAATTCCTTCCAATTGCCCCAACACATATGGTTCGAGAATTTTTTTGAAACATATGTTTAGGATAATTTTTTTCTTCATGTTTTACTCGTCCTTCCAAATTGAACTATCAGCAGAAATGACAACAAATTTTAAGAAGGACCGTTATGATATCACGTCAAGCTCCAGTCTTGTATGCTTAAAGTTCAGTGAGTCAGAATAAATATTTGCGTCTTGGAAAGTTTTTCCAATTCAAGTGAGAATTGTCAACACTTGGAAGGTTTTGCACCAATAAATACACATTTTCTAAAATAGATGACTTCAAGTCATAGTTATCAAGTACAGGTCTGTGACAGGATCTACACTTCTGAGATTTAGAAAGATTATAAAATGAGTTTGCTTTTAGGATGTTCTTGAACTAAGTGTTCCTCCATGTTTTGATTAATTCAGGTTCACAATTTCAGTTTAAGCCTATGTAAGAGCAAATGACTGAAATACAAAACCGATTCAGTCTGAACATTCCAATAAATCACAGAGATTTGAAGTGGGTGCCTTAGAGGTCTAGGCCTCTAAGGTTTCTGATTTCAATACATAGATATAAGAATAATGTTCATGTCAAATAAACCTGCATTTACGAATGGGGTGCAAAAGGGCTGCTTTTGTATTAAGGCGTTCAAACGAGGGTGGTTTCTGTGTGCTCTCTTTCACACAGGTGTGAGACCCGTGTAACTTCACTGACATGAGAAGGTTCAATTTACAGTCAGTTTAGCCTATAATGAAGGAACCTGGTCATGGCTCAATTTTCCTACATTGTTTATACATGAAGATATTTTAGCAACGGGCCAAATTTCCCTGTCATTCCCATCTGCAGCATCTCCACTGGCCGCAGCTGAGCTACCTCGGACTTACTCCTGCAGAACTGTGAGGGAGTTCAACCCCTCTAACTCCGTTTATGCTGTGACGAGGACCCACGAAACGACAGGCGTATGGCAGCTGTGCTTATCGGCATCCCGAGCCGTTTGCCCGACCGGCCCCGTGCCCACCCCCGGCAGTAGCCGCCGCCGAGCGTGAGGCCCGCCCGCAGGCTGGCGGGGCCTTTATGCGGTACGAAGGAGCCCCCTGCTGGGCAAAGCCGCGCCGCGCCGGCGGGCCCGAGGCCTCTCGGAGGCACATGAGGGGAGTCACTGGGTGCTGGGGGAAAGAGCAGTCACTGCGTGCTGCCAAAGGCCACGAAACCAAGATGATCAGGGGACTGGAACATCTTTCATACGAGGAAAGGCTGCGGCAACTGGGGCTGTTTGGTGTAGAAAACAGGAGAATGAGGGGGAATCTTATTAATATTTACAAATATCTGAATGGTGGTTGTCAGGAGGTTGGGACATCCCTTTTTTCTACAGTAGCTAGCAATGGGACAAGGGGTAATGGGATGCAGCTGGAACATAAGAAGTTCCATTTAAACATAAGAAAAAACTGTCTCACTGTGAGGGTGAGGGAGCCCTGGCACAGGCTGCCCAGGTAGAGCGTGGGGTTTCCTTCCTTGGAGGTCTTCAAGACTCGCCTGGACATGTTCCTATGTGACCTGATCTAGGTGACCTGCTTTAGCATTGGGATTAGACTAGATGATGTCTAAAGGTCCCTTTGATCCCCTACCATTCCATGATTCTATAAAATAGCCAGGTAGCCGCTCAATTTTTTTAATGTGGCTGAGATCAGTCACTTCAGGGCTTTTTTGGCAAAGTAAGAGTGAAGGCATTTCCTACTTTGGGAATGCATGTCTCTGCGTGTATGTGTGTGTGCGACAGAGATATATGCTTATCAGGCATCAGTTGTACACACACACATATATACATATATATGTATATATATATAATTTCTGCATCTATCTATATATACTTGTGTTTGTACATATTCTGACATGTACTATTTCAAACACTTGACAATTCAATCACATGGCAAATATTTATATGAGAGAAAGTGCCATTAACCCTGTCTAATGAATTGGTAACTGAAGCATGAAGAGATTAAGACTGATATTTTCAAAACCTTCATTCTTAAGTATATTTTTAATAAAGTCTCGTGGTGCACTTCTCTCCAACAACCTGTATTCCTGTCTCCAGATGCTACACAAGCTACTGTATCATTTCCTATGTACCAATTGTTGTATTTATTTACAGAGTTTTTTGATAATAAAGGACAATAAAATGTATAATTTTTATTATTAAATTATCATTGATATGACCTTTACTCAAAGCCCACTGTAACTTCATAGTTTTTCACTTTTCACAAATTAAAAAAATATAATAAAAAAAAATTTTATACCTTTAAAAAAATTGTTTGTCCCTTTACTCAGGGATGGACTACAGTACCTGGATTTGACCATCTATGTTTTGTCCAGGTTTTACGTCTGATGTTCTGATACCCAATACTTCATGCAATGGTTGAAGTGCCTTTGTCCACTCTCACAGTTGTCTCTTGCACATGCCCTACCTTGCCAAATGTACCTTCGTGTTCCCCACTACCTTGTTTTACAATTGAGTATCCTTGAGGTAGTTACTGCCTGCCAGAATCTACAAATTTAACCCCATCATCAGACACTCTTTGATATTAGATTGAACTGGTTGATAACCACAACTTCCTACCCTTGGGCTAGCTTTATATATCTTTATGACACCTCGCCTTCTTGGTCACTTTTCCTGCACACCTAGATAACCAGATACATTCCACTTTTTCTGATTTCTTTCTTGATGGTTGTTGCCCAGGAGACCCAACTTGCTTGCCCTTGCTCCTCCTCTTCAGAGCACTAGGTACAGGAAGTGTCAGTAGCCTGTGGCATTTGGTTTTCACACTGTGGTCAGCTCTGGAGTGTGGTGCTGCTGCCTGGCAGCCCTCTCTATTGAGCAGTGATACATATCTGGGGAGAGCAGAAGATCTTAGAGAGTTCAGAAATATATATTTGCCACAACATGTAACTTTCTTGGGCAGCTGTCTCAAACTAGTGGATCAGTGAGCTTCTTGGGGTTTTTTTTAATCAATTATAGATTTATTTGTTCAAAAGACTCAAACTTGTGATTTCTTTTCTACATCTGACTCCTGGCTTGTCAGTGGCATGCACTACAGTTGCCTTGCTAACAGCTGGGACACTTATCTTTGTGCTCCAAAATGAACAGATGATGTTACTCCATAGAGTTAGTACCCTGTTTCAGTATAAATTCATCATTTTACTGTGGCAACAGAAGGTTAGAGCTGTTGGGTTTGTTTCAGTGTTCTTCTGTTTCATCCTGAGGCCTAAGGACCTTCTGTAATGCCTGCTGCTCAAAACAACCACAGTGCTACAACATTGGCTCACCACCTAGGCCACCTATTCTTCATTCCCTCGTTTATGTATTACTTGCACACCAGGTCATAAGTAAATGCTGTACTTGGCTATTCTTATAATTTCTTGCACTGACTTCAAGAAGTTGGTGTTCCCATTTCTCGAGGTCTGTTTGGAAGTTCTCAGGACCACAGAGATTTCTGCCAGTGAAGATCTTCTGAGCTCTTATTCCTTTGCATTCAGACTAGTACTCTGCTTCTGGCTCTGTTAAGCTTGATAAAGACATCCTGTGCTATCTTCTGCTTTTGCCTGAGACAATAACCGTTGCCAGCTGCAGGTCTGGTATCTGAAAGTCCTGTTTTGTCTTTATCTGTTATCACTGGAATAGCATTGAGGGTAGGCTGATGTCTGGTGCATTGTTTTCTTCAGTGGTACCTGGCAAAAGGCATAGCACAGATTGTCAGAGGCTGAGTGATTCAGCATGCCAGAACCTGTTTTCAGCATTGAAACCAGAGACCTTTCTAGTCCCAGACAAATCAAGCAGTATATCTTCAGGATTACTACATAGTAACTCCTTTGCAGGACTCTGTTCCCTGATGAGAGGTTTCCCAAACATCCGAGGCATTCTTGAGGGCTTTTTACCACTGTAAAAATGCTAAAGGCTGCAAAAATGAAAAGGCGCAGCTGCTGACTCTGGTTTCCATGAGTGTGAGGGTGTCTGCGATTTCTGCTCTCCCCAAGTCCTTCCTCAGCAGGTCTACCAGGCCTGAAGGATGTCTGCACAGTTTCTCACTGTCTCTTGTGAGAGCCTTTGGTTGACTACAGCTTGTGCTGGATGAGTCAATCTCCTTACAGTATGTCTGTGTTAGGCTCCTAGAGAGGGCACAGAGTAGCTTTTCCTTTCATGATGGGAACAGTCAGGCATTGTATTTCAACCAAACTGGTGGCTTGCTTTAGTATCATTCCCTGTCACTGGTACCACTTTTCAATCAAGTAGCTTTGGTGGTTGTTTTTTTCTTTTTTAATGTCTATCTTAACCACTCTTGTCTGCCAGCTGGCTTCCAAACTGTTTTAGTGCATATTGCCATCATTTTGCCACACTTCTTCATTCTCATGTTGTGCTGCCTCTCAATATCTGTGGGAGTGAGCTGCAGCTGTCTCTGCACATTGGCTAGAACTGGATCAGTCATTGATCCCCGATTATAGCCATGGTAGTATGGCTGATTTTTTAATCAGATGAAGTTTTGCTGATCTGCCTCTCTTTTTTTCCAGAGTCCTGAATATTTCCTCTACAATAGTGGCTGTCATTCCTCATGTACATTTACAATTCTTCCTGTTTATAGACACTTATGCAGGATTAGTATTTCCTTCAGTCTCTGCAAGGTGTTAAGAAGTGCATTATGAATTATTGTCTCTAGGGGTATAGTTTTTGTGCCTCTAATGCTACATGAAGATGCCAATGTCATGGTAGAAGTGTCTTATTCTGCTCTCTTTTTGGCGGGGAGATAAAATCAATACTTCTTTACAATCTTGTTCCGTTTAATACTGCTTGTTCTGCCACAGAGCTGAGACCTGGTAGTGTGATCCCAACAGCATCTCCCCAGGCTTCCCCACAGAGGCTGTTGAGGATTGTCATGGTTTAAGCCCATCTAGGAACAAAGGACCACTATCAGCCATAAATACCAAGGGCCTTTGGATTCCCTAAGGACAAGAAGGGCTCATTTGCTACTTGTGGTCTTGGGCAAAACAGACAAGACTACTCAATTTGGGGAAGAAAACAACAACAAAAATTAATCTACTACCAACCAAAAACATAACTAACAGAAAACAACACAGATTGGAACAAAGATGAAGAGTACAACCAGCCCTTTAACCTTCCCACCACTCCTCTACTTTTCCTGGGCTCAGAGCCTTGATCCCAGTGTCTATCTCCTCCTCCTCTGAATGGCTCAGGAAGGGCAGGGAATGGAGGTTTCAGTCAATCTTTTCCTAATGGCTCCCCAAAGCTTGTCTTGCCTCAGAGCAGAACTCCTCCAGGGGTCCTTCCTGCTCTAGTGCAGGGTTCCTCACAGGCCACAGGCTGGGCAGCCCTGCATGAGCTGCTCTGACGTGCATTCTTCCTGATGGCTGCAGCTCCTCTGCAGCCTCTCATGAGGGTCTGCTCTGCAGCCCACAAGCTCTCCAGCACAGCCTGCGCCATGACCACCTCCTCATACAGTCTCCTGCCCATCCAGGTGCTCTCACTCAGAGCTGCTGATGTCTCTCAGTCCTACCATTGCCCTCCATGGGTTGCAGGGGGACAACCTGTGTTCATGCTGCAGGCTGCAGGGGAGTCTCCAGTCTGACACTCCTCCTCCCTCCTTCTCTGACTGCGGGGTCTGTATGTCACCTGCATCTTGTACCACTCCACCACCTCCTCTTCTGCTGTAGATTTCCCTTAAATACTGACGGCAGAGGTGCCAGATTGGCCTAGCTGGGCTGGAGGTGGATCCACCTCAGAGCTGTGGAATTTTTGAGAACTGCTTATGGGGACCAGCACTGCAGCCCCCTCTCCCTGTTACCAAGCAAAAAGTGTCTCCACACAAACTCATGACAAGGATATACCTCATCTCTGCTCAGATTGCATTTTGGCTCCCCACATGCCTGTGCTTGTGAGTAGTGTGTATCAAGATGCCTGGCTTCATGCTGTATTGGCCTTTCCTCTAGCTCTTTCTCATGCTTTTAGTTCTTAGCTAATGACATGTTTTAATTTCATTGCTACAAAACAGAGAGAGAGATCATTCCTGGACTGACCACTGCCACCAGAGTTAATGGATAATTTTCTGAATAATAGCACTAAGACTGCATTGCCACAGATAAATAGTGTATGTATATATATGGATATATATGTCACTACAGGGAGGAAGCTACATATTGCCTCAAGATTCAGCATCACAGCTGACTGATGTCTTCATGTGTAAACTGATCTTTTTTCCCCTAAACTGCCTATTAGAAACACTTTTGTAAAATGCTCCATGATGCTTAGGCCTTAGCTGGAAGAGTGCTAATTCTTACAGTTCTAAGCCGTGCTAGAGAAACACTAAAAGTGAAGCAGCATAGACTTTTGTAATCCTGTGCCTTGACTCTGTTTCACCTGCAAATCCAAGCATGGCTCATATTCCTGAAATCAGCTTGATTCTACATTGAGAGAAATATTTGTCAAGATGTTGAATGCTGAAACTAAAACAGGACAAATCTCTCTAGTGCCTTATCTATGTCCTTCTTTATGACTGGTCTTTTTCTCGTAACAAGTTTTATGCTTTTACGGTGTATTATGTTCTGACGTACATCCATTCAGGATAAAAAAAAAAAGACATAAAAAGAAATTACTCAAATGATGATGTAATTTTGTTACGTATAATTTCAAAAATTCTAAATCAGTCAGTTAATTTCTAAAATTTAGGTGATAGGTTTTTTCACTGCTACCTCTACTCCTTAAGATGATGTCAGCTTCATTTGCTCAATACGAAGATAGATTCTCATTTTATTTTGTATTAATTTGGTCCTAGCCTGTTATCCACACAGCTACTGAAAAAGCTCTAGGTAGTTAGTAAATGACTTCAACAAGATTTAGATATCCATAACATTTGGGAAACAACCATTGTTGTTCGGAAATATGACACTGTTCTTCATGGCAGATGTGATAGAAGGAGATGATAACATGAAAACAGTGAGTCCCATATCACAAGCATCACCAAGAAGAAGAAGGAGTGACCAGTATGACCAGCTGACATTGTTTGAAGTGGAAGTAATGAAGACTTTCAAAAGGAAATGTCCTGTTGCAAAGTTACAGCTAGCAAGCATTCTATGGCTGGTCCTATTTCAGTAAAGGAAACAAAAGTTTCATGGGGACACTATATATGTGATAACATACGCTGCATGTGGAGAGATGCTTGAACCTCAGAGGAGCTGTATCCTTAAAACTCTAAATATTACCTTTTATCCTTTTCCCTCAAGATACAGCAGGAGTCCAAATAGCAAGACTTCAAGCTGAAAAGTAACTCTGCAGTTAAGACTTGATTCACTTCATTCTGAGAAACATGTTTTATGTTTCTTCATCCTTGAGAAGCAAGCCCTGGTTCTACAGCGGATGACTACAGTTTGTAATTCAACTGCTGTTTCACATTTCTAAAATGGGGCCTATGGCATTTCCCCATTTTTAAGAGTGTCTCAGGACTACTACTTTAAAGCACAAACAATATTAATAAGATTAGGAGTGCTTTGGAGTGGATTGAAGTCCATAAGAAATTCCAGAACGGTAAGAAGCTAGTGACAAGGGAACAAAGGGAGGAGGGCCCTGGAGGGAGACACAGGTGGAATGTGTACCCTGAAATTCCTTCAAGGCTATGTCATTTCCCACCTCAGAAGCAAAACGTGGTGCCATATTACTGTGTGCTTGTCCTTCCTTCCTCATCAGTTCAGCCATTCTGTTCCCAGTACCTTTTGTGCATATCTTCTTACCTCTGAGGTACCATTTTGAGAGATTATGTGCTCGACAAGAAAAAACCTGAAGCTGGAGCTGAGTTTTTTAGTTTCTCTGCCTCCTGATGAAGCAGAGATATGAATGAATCGCTTTTGTCATGTGTTATTGCATAATGCATGAGTTGAAATAACTATGAAAAGCTTTGCTGAAATTTTCAAGATCAGTAGAGAAAATGTTCATTGCACAATCCAGTTTAGAGCACTGATGAACACAGAATGTAGAAAAGAGAGGCCTTCATGGCCTTTAAGAAGATTGCTTTTCACTTTTTTCTCCTTTCATTGCAGTTTTATTTCCTCACTAGTTACTCTTAATAAATGAGTCAGTATTTATGTGGGTGATAATATTGGCTATACTAGCTATGACAAATTGCTCATTTCAGGAAATTACCTATTTTTAAATTGCCTAATCCACAGGTAATTTATTCCCATGCAAAGTAGATGTGAAGTTCAAACTTCTTCAGTGACTTGAGCATGCTGCAAAAGCAGGTCCTCAATGAGGCGAAATGACCTTAAGTTTAACTTGATCTGTGCCCAGATAACAGAGGCTGCCAAATATCTATGTTCCCCATGGTTATTTTTGTCATTTGATCATTTTTTTCCTTATGGAATGAAACAAGGAACCCCAAAATAACCTTGAGGGTGAAGGCAGATTTTTTTTTTTAAAACAAACAATCTAATAAAATGAGCTAATAATGAAACAGCTTTAAAGTCTATTGAAAGTTAGACTGAATAGAACAGCATGTAAAAGCAAATATCTGCTATTCTATGCAGCTCCCAAGCTATCTCTTGGGTTTAATATACAGATCAGATGTTGCTTTACAATTTATTGTTTATGGACAGCTTAGTTGCTCATGTAGCTTTTTTATTGGAAGTTTCATGTAGGAGAGTCAGATTAAAAAAAAAAGAGAAACATATTCTTGAGAAGAAAGAATGAGCAAAGCACATAAATGTCAGGTATTGATCTCTCAGATCAGATAAATGTCGGATGCTGATCTCTCAGATCATGTAAAACCTTTGAAAAGTATGGAGCCTCTTTTAGACAGCAGAGAAGTCCTTTCAATTCTATTTTACTGACCTCTAAGTATCAGCATGGTGTTCTGGTACCTGAGAGGACTATTTGCCACCTGAATCTCTTCAGAAGCAGTGTTTTGGTTCCTTCAGATTTTTCCTGAACATCTCTCTTTAAAAATTCCTTTTTATTTAAGCCTCTTTGCCAAGAATTTTCCATAGTTTCTCTGTCCTAAACTCTCATACACTTTTTAAAAATGCATTTTCTTGGTTCTTTACATTTTTTTCTTCCAGTAGTAGTAACAAGTTCTCACATATGAAAAAGAAGACAGATGAATGTGCAGCACTGTTCAAATTACTGCAACCTGTCTTAACAACTTAGGTGACCTTCCTTTGCCAGAGTAGCCAGGTTTATCTGCAGTGTGATGGGAGAAGGTTGCAGCAGGACAGCTCAGGGCTATTTTGCATAAGCCTGGCAATAATGTTGAACATGTGCAGCAAATGACTAAATTTGGCATTTTTGAGAAGTATGATGCCTTACTGTGCCAGCATAGCCCAGCTGATCTGCACGTGCACTGCTGAAATATCCTGGACTGGCAGATGTATTGTGCAATTTGTCCTTCACTAGCCTGGAGGACACTAGTAAACATAGAGTACTGATATTTGTCCAGACAGAGCTTCCTTCTGAGAAAAAAGGCTGTACATGAGGGGAGCCAGTGACATCTGGTAGGCAGATCTGGGAAGTCAGCTACCTACATTTTAAGGATAGAGTACTGAGGCACAGGAGAGCTAAAAAACCCACAGTCAGAGTCATTAAAAAAAACCCTGTGTAGGAGTGAAACAGATCTATTTGGAACATGACTAATTATGGAATGATCTTTCCTTTTCTCGGTATTAATATTAAGCCATTGATAAAAGAAGGCAATTCCATCAGCAGGTCTTTGGTTTATGGGCAAGGCAAAAGTCCCCAGGTACAGAGACAGCTGAGATTGGCAGTGACTGAATAGCACATTTTACTGTGAGACGCATAATCAAGTTATTTATCCAATTACATGAAGTGTCAGCTGACGTTATACTGCATGTCTTGTTAAAATCTAGAGAAGTAAGCTACATAGAGGATTTGAGTAACATTTGAGAAGACATAACACAAAAGATCAAGGGGATTCACTTTTAAGTGCTGTCAGGGATGTTAACAAAATTACCAGTGAAGAAGAAAAAAATGAATCGATGAATAATCATGTACTATATTAGGTAAATCAAGCCATTTTCTCTGCAGTAATTAACTGCTCCAATGATATAGGCTGGCAAGGTAATGAGGAGGCATCAGTGAACACGCAATAATTACATTTGCTTTCAAATTCAACAGAAGCTGAACAGCTGTTTGGTGCAGTAGGTAAATTAAGTGCACTAGTCAGATGCAATTTTGAAGCGGATACTTGATGTCACTCAATGATTAATGTGTAGGCTGAATGTTTAAGGGCATGATTCAGCTACAAAATACTATCACTCGATGTCTTATTACCTCTTGCTGCCCTCATCACACTTTCTCTCCACAAAACCATAGGGGAGCTATGTGTAGAGGGTAAAGAAGTGGATGAGAATAATGACTTCTGTTGTTCTCCTTGCAGAATTTTCTTGTCAAACACTCATTTGTGGGGAACAGGAGAGAACGAAGTTTGCCCTCTTGTCCTGAGAAAACAGCTGTGGGGACAGTTTGTAAGACTTGCAGTTATAGTCTGTACCTGAAGCCTACTCGATTGGAGGTAAACTAGGGCACTCATCAGAGGAAAGAGCTGTCCCAGTTCATCAGATTGCCTTAAAAGGCATTTTAAGCAGGAAAGGAAAATTTTAACTGCATTTTGTTAACAGATGAGCTCCTCAGGAACTGGCCATGTGGCCTATACCATTGCATCTTTCTAGCTTTTCTGTTGCAGAGCTTACCCTTTTGCTAAAGGTAGACTGGAACTCTGGGCTGGATTAATAAATCATAATAATACAAACTTTTCTTGCTATGTTCCTGCTATATCTGACAAATACATTCTATCAGGATTTTTTTGTGGAGCACTGAATAAATCAGCAGAAAGGAAACACTATCAATGCCTCATTTATTCCATGAATCAGGGTCTCAAGGTAATGGAAGGGTTTGGCACTGGTCAGTAAGAGCTGAAGAGCTCTTCTTCTTGTAAAGATGGACAACACAGTCAGAAATCAAGATAAAACATATTTACACTCAGTCAAATGCCCCGTAATAAGTAAAACAACCAGGTTTTACTTATTCATACCTTTAATTATTTACCTTCAGTTTCTTGTAACATATGAGGGCTGTTTTGCTGCTTTCATTTTTGAAACCCAAGTAAACCCATAGAAAAATGCTAAGTGTAAAGAATGGGATAATCTGTTATCATTAAAGAGGGGACTTTCCTGGTGAGTCACATGTGACAAGTCATTGCCTTTTGTAATCCCAAGATTAAGTCTTTGTCTTTCTCTATGCCTTTAAATATAATATAGTCTTTGTCTTTCTCCATGCTGCGGGAACTGGGGCTGTTTAGTTTGGAGAAGAGGAGACTGAGGGGAGATCTTATTAACATTCATAAATATCTAAACGATGGGTGTCAGGAGGTTGGGACATCCCTTTTTTCTGTTATATCTAGCAACAGGACCAGGGGTAATGGGATCATAGAATCATAGAATGGTAGGGGTTGGAAGGGATCTTTAGAGATCATCTAGTCCAACCCCCCTGCAGAAGCAGGGTCACTTACATCAGGTCGCATAGGAACATGTCCAGGCGGGTCTTGAAGACCTCCAAGGAAGGAGACTCCACAACCCCTCTGGGCAGCCTGTTCCACTGCTCCCTCACCCTCACAGTGAAATAGTTTTTTCTTATGTTTAAGTGGAACTTTTTGTGCTCCAGCTTCATCCCATTACCCCTTGTCCTGTTGCTAGCGACGATAGAAAAAAGGGATGTCCCAACCTCCTCAGCCTTTCCTCGTATGAAAGATGTTCTACACCCTTGATCATCTTGGTGGCCCTGTGCTGAACTCTCTCCAGCAGTTCCCTGTCCCTCTTGAGCTGATGAGTCCAGAACTGGACACCGTACTCCAGATGAGGCCTCACCAGGGCAGAGTAGAGTGAGAGCAGAACTTCCCTCGGCCTGCTGGCCACACTCTTCTTAATGCATCCCAGGATGCCATTGGCCTTCTTGGCCACGAGGGCACATTGCTGGCTCATGTTTAGTTTATAATCAACCAGGACTCCTAAGTCTCTCTCTGCAGAGCTTCTCTTCAGCAGTTTGACCCCCAGCCTGTCGACCTCCCAGCCTGAATCAGATATCAAAAATCTTGATATTGGAATCAGGTACTGGAAATACTTGAAGAATCATGTATTGGAAATTTCAGCACGGACTCTAATATACTTAGTTAAAACGATTTTAGTGGAATCAAGCTACATCTTTAAAAATGATCTCCTTGTAAAAAAATTGTAGTTTCTCTGTCTAATGTCATAGAAGCACAGAAAGCCAGGAATAAAGAACTCACTACACTTAAAACTTCCTAGATCTCTCTTTACTATTACCACAACATCAATCCAGAAGAAAAGGCTATAAAGACTTGTTCAATAAACCCAGTGTAGTCAAGATATGAAAGTGTAGTCTACTAGACAGCACTGAAGCAAATCACATACATCTCAGAAAATAACTTAGAATGACTTTGTAGAGCTCCTTGAAAGTTAAACTGGAGGTCTACAGACCTGATCACCAAGCGTAATGAAACATAGTAAAAGCCAGCAAACGTTCTGTCTGTGCTAAAGTAAAACTATGTTGTAGTGAACTGCCTCTTAGAGATGTTCATGTGTAGATATGTTTGAGTCATCGGAGAGGAAGACCTTGAATTAAGAAGGCTCTCCAGCCCATGGCTCATTATCTTGAAATTGCAATTTTCACTTGAAAGCCAGCCCTTTGCTGAAAAAGAGGAAGAAAGTACCTCTAGCCACATCTGGCCTGCCAAAGTATGCTAATTCTATTGCTTCTAATCTGTCACATAGACACATTGGGAGCAGTATTGGCAAGATAGACAGCCTAAAGCCAAGAAGAGTGCATGTTAGGGTGGAGAGAGAGACCAGAAGAGAGGAGCACCTTCTTTTGCTCCCTTTACAGTTAGAATATTATCTGCATAATTTTTTATTCAATTGTCTTTGAATCAGTTGCCTTTCAATTTTGCCTTTAAAATATTTGCTATGAGGTTTCTGAATCCTCATTTATTATTATGTCTCAAAGTGTCATCAGGAAGGCATTGATCTAAATTGGTATAAAACAAATGTAGTGTATCATACATTACTTATATCATTCAATAGGCAGAAAGATTAATATCTCTGGGCCAGAAACATTATTCATTTGAGGAAAAGGTTTCAGGAGATCAGGACATAACACCTACAGCTTTGCATTTATATGCACAGAAAAGATGGAGACTGAGAGGAAATGAAGGAAATTCAAAGAAAAGCATGTAGCATCTCTAAGGCAGCAGAAATCTCTCTGCTTAACCTTCTGATTAAGGTATGGTCTTTTCACACATATCATCCTGCTCTCTTCTGTTAAAAACTAGTGATCTATTTTCACCCATTTTTATAAAGTTTACCTTTGAAATCTACTACTAAGATTATTACTAAATCTAGCAATCTCTAAGCTACACTCTAGATTCCAATTAGATTTGGAATTTACATGAAAGTCTTGACATTTTGTCTTCAAATCCAAGGTAAAGTTTTGCTTAGTGGCAAAAAATCCTTTTTGAAATTGTTCAAATATTCTCACATGTCAATGTATGTTTTTCTCCTTTCCCACAAAAAAAAATGCTTTGAGAATGAAACTGAAAAAATGAGAATCTGAAAGGAGCTGAAAATAGACTATCGAAATGATTAGGTGGTACAGAACATAACAATACAAAGCATTGAATAGGCTAAAATCACATTGTATATGATTTCGGCAATAAGACTTTTTTTAGTAGACATTATATGTGAATTTATTATTATTTTTTAAAAGTATAACATATCACATTGTTAATAGTTTAACTTCATATAATTTGCGCCTCTTGGCTTTTACATTATGTGACATGAATTTTACAGTCCTAGCATACTAAATGCAGATTAATTCAAAATCATCTAATGTATGTGGGACTGTAACAACTCATTACACTTGGTAAATTCATTCTTTGTCAGACCTAAGAATGCAATAAAAGAAGAGAAAGAGACATCATCTAAGCTGCTGTAGCAGAGTGGTATATTGGACAAATCTTGTAAAATATAGCTGAACTGTGTCTACAATTGGCAATTCTTTTGTGACTTCTTTGTTCTAAACTCTAAGAATTACCAGAATTATTCCCTAAAAATTTCAAGACCCACATGTGTCTATCTTGTATGACTAAGAAAAAAAACAAAACAGGAAGGAAAAGATTTTTTGCTGAAAATGCAGTCTCATTAGCAAAAAGACCATGGAACAAAGCATGCTGCAAATGATCTTTTTTTCTGTTAAAGGCTTGGAATCTTGCATTTAGTGTTATGAAAGTGAGATATGACTGTATCTGCCAGCATATAATTAGCTTGTTATTCTGATATTCAACACCGTCTGCCTAAACTTTGGAAAATCACTTAATCTTTTTCATGGTTTTTAGTCATAAGAGACTTATGACTCTCAAAATTCTTCATCGATCCATGATAATTGATATACATAAGTGGTGCATTTTGCTTTTCCATTCACACTACCATACTTTGCATGCATTCACTATAGAAAAGCAACTTTATTTCTGGTAGCCTTTCATACTAGAGAAAAACATCAAACTGATCCAAAACAAATGTGCAAATTTAAGAGAAAGTATACTATTTATATATCTGTTCGTAATACTGGTCACTTTGAATTCCTTACGCTTTTCGAGTGACAGTCAGACCAATTCTTTACTTTTTAAGTTGCCTTCAAAGAAGATAGACAAATTAATAAAATAGACCAGTCATTTATATATAAAATTTAAGGCACATGCTCTGCTATATAAATAGTAAAAGAATGCTGAAGAAAGCTTTCTAAGCTACTCAACATTACTTGTATTGTTAAAATCCATAGTCTGTAAAATTCATTCATAAAGTTTTGCCGTGCAGAGATGACTAAAACTTATATTTGCTGACTATCTGCCTGACTTTCTGCTTTGAGAAAAAGCAAGGTGTATCTTCTGCTAATATAAAAAGTAACCAGTGTAAAATAGAAGTGTGCATAATTTTATTTTATTGCTATATATAACATAATATTATATATTATGAATAATATTTTAACAATTATTTATTGATATTATTTACATTATCCAAAATCTGAATGAAAAAAAGGTTATATAATGTACATAAGCATACTATAAGTATAGTATGATATAGTATACTGCAGTATATCTAAAAGTTCTCATACCTTAAGTTGCTAAAACCAATAATTTAAAGATCAACATTTTTGCTTTATTATTATTTTTTACTCTTCCAAAATATTTTCTAAGCTTCCATTGTGGTACACTGAAATTCAGGTTTGCTGATGACCTTTCATGAAGTCTGTAAGTCTGGATAAGACTGAAGAAATGCAATAAAACACTCAAATGCTCTTTCTGTTTATACAGTAAAATCAAAGGTTTTTGCAAGGCTTCTCTTGAAAAATCCATAATACTTTGAATTAGTTCAGTTCCAAAAAAGTAGTGTGTGAATGGTTACAGATATGACAGAACTAAATATAGATTAATGCAAATTAAAGGTATGTAATGACAGTTATATGCCATAATAAAATGAACATAATTTGACACTTGAAAAGCATCTTTCCTCCTGAAGTTTACATACAAAGCCTAAACTCATAGTGATACTGGAATGCCACTGGTTTATATCAAATCACCACATTTCTATTTGATTTTCAATAGTTTTTCTGTTTGGAGATGATACACCCCCCTCTCCCCTTTTAATTTTATATATAATTGAAAATGTGTTTAAAATATAAATAAAATCAAAATAAAAGAAGAAACTGTAAGCCAACAGACGTTTTTTAGTGCCATCAGTAGTTTACCACTACAATGTCTTCATGGAAAAGCAAGCAGCACCATGGAAAGCAGAAGTGGTGAAGGCTTTTTTTTAGATTTGCTTCCACTGTTTCTCTTGCTGGTGTCAAATAAGCAGTGAGTTTTGGCTACAGATTTTCCATGGGTGGAAAATTCATAATAACTCTCTTGGCAATGGATTTCTAGATGTGTTTTGAGAGCTGAGAGACTATGTTCTCTCAGTGAAGGTAAGAAAGCCATCTTCTCCAATTGATTGCCTTTTTTTTTTTTTTTTTTAAAATTTCTTTAAATTTTAGAAACTCAGCAGATTAGAGCTTGTTCTATCTGTCAAATTTCATAACATTTACTACAAGTAAAAATCACAAGATGTGCAAACTCAACATATGCTGTTTACATATAAAAAATGATTACATAAGCCTTACTTCTTTGGGATAAAGAGGAATTATGGCTTGCCAGAAGGATGAAGAATAATTAAAGGGGATTAAGAGAAAAAAAAACCCCAAATCAACAAAAAACTGTTTCATTCATTCACTTGCTGATGTTTATGGGCATAGTTCTATTACACAGAGCTCAGGATTAGATCTTCCTATTTCAGCATATTCGAAGATGTCTAAAGTCAACTAGTACTTATGAGAATAATCAGCATGTAACATAACAGGACATTTTTTTAGTGATCCTATAAGATCACTGAGGAAAGTATTTTAAGTTCTTGACTTAACACTGTAGCATAGTATCTTTTTTACTATGCAAGCAGGTAGAAGGTTGAAGTGTCTTTGAAAGAATTATTCCTGCTCTTTAAAAGCAGAAGTTTGGTACTCCAAAGAGCTAATAATCTCAAAGAAGAATTTTGAGTCTCATCTTTTATTTATATTTATCATTTGACTATTGTCTGTAAAAGTGAAAATCTTACAGGTTAGGTTTTTTCTTCTTTATTTCCCAAGGCAATTATTCACCAACTGTCCAACAGTGATGCTAAAATTACCGATGCAGTAAGACAGAAGAAGAATGTCAAGTTTATTTACAAGTTCTGAAATATTTGAAGGGCAATCCAAATTTAGCAGGAAGGGAAGAACATCAAGAAGAGATAAAGTGCTCTTATCTTGAAATTTTCTCTTTGAAAACTGTCTGTGAAGCAGGCTTAAATATTACACTTGATATATGACATCTTATGTTTCCTTTGAGCAGCTATTTCTACACTAATACTAAAAATAGTGAAATAAAATTGGATATAAAATATCCAGTGTAAAATATCCAATGTAAAGTAAAATACTCAAATCAGTGAGAGGTACTAATTAACAATAACTAGGTTTTCAGTTCAGTATTTTCTGTCTCTTGATTCTGGGTTTCCTTCATGCCTTCCTTCTTTGCTTACATTTTTTTCTAACTTCTTATGGATGAAGTTGAACCTGGTAAATATGAAAAGTATTCTAGCCTAATTGAGAGTTTCATCTAAAGTTATACCTCTACACTGAAATATTTTCACTGATCAAAACTATAACTGAAAATTGCGAATAATATTTTGTTTCTTCCCATGTAAATCCGTGCATCAATGAATTTGGAAGATTCCAAGTCCTTGCTAGTATTGTGTAAATGCAAGTGATTTTATGGTGTACGTTTAATTAGAAAGAAGTGAAGGCTTTGGATGAGATACCACCATCCTGCAGACTGAGGTATTTTCTTCATGAAACTACTACCACAATGCAGGGGAACAGAAAAGTTATTTTTGCACAGATCATTTGATGTTTGTGTGTTCTTGAGACTGGAAGTTTTTTGCACACCTTTCTCTGCACCTGAGGTTAAATAGACAGTTAATCTGGTGGTTCCCACTCAATAAAGTGGAAGAAACTGGAACACTGTGAAGGGCTGAATGAAGCTATGAAGTACACCAGAGAAGTCTCTGCTGCAGGATGAACCCCAACCCTGCTGTGCCCTGTCATGAAGACACGGATGTCACCAGAGTGTGGCACTGTGGTACAGGCCTTCCTACAGCCCTGCAGCAGCTGCCTCCAGTGCATGCCTGTATCCCCCACCTTATAGCATGAGGAGATGTGGTTCTGAAAACCTTGCTCAGTGCCCAGATGAAATGAAGCATAGAGGTGGGCCTGGGCTCAACACACACTGACAGGTCGAGACACTTTCTTCTGTTCTAGGTGCATTTGTTTAACATCAAGCCTGAGGTTCTTAAGGAGACTTGGTGTTATATCTACAAACCTATGAATAATAGGCTTAAAAATTCACAATGAAAATTAACATTGCTTCAAGAAAAAGGTCATATAAGGTTATTTTTTTTCAGTGACAGGAGTAAACATTTTTCCACACAGTTTTCTAATAGTTAAGTATTTGGAGGGTGTTTCTGATAAATGGACAACTTACATAACTTGCCTAGTGAAAAAAAAGAAAAAAGAAAAAAGAGAATATACATCTCTAAAAAATTCTTTTCTGGCAGATTTTCACATTTGCACTAATTTGTGACAATTTGAAAATCGTCGTAAAGCCAAAAAACCCTAAAGAGAGTCTTAGGGCAGAGTAGTATTCTTGTATTGTAGATGCCTAATCTGGCCACAAGAGAGCAGTGTAAATCCAAAGAAGGTCAGCTTCAGCAAACGAAGTTCATGAGTCCTAAATGTTGCTTTTTCCCCACTGCTATCAGAAAGCTCAAGAAGTGATAACTATGTTTATTGACGTTAGTATCAGACAGATAATTAATTATTTAGGATTTTTCCTGAGAAGGGAAAAGGTCACCTTCATTACACATAACTTTGAAAAATACCGTGAATGATATCACAGGTCATAAAACATTGAAGTGCAAGCAGTGATTGAGAATTTCAGAGCTCATATATTTGTTTTATTTGTCCTTTCAGGTTTTTAATGCTTGCATTTCCACATTACTTAATTGTGTATTTTAAGAAAAATATCATTAACAAACCCTGCCTTGAAAAAGCAAAGGCTGAGGTCTTTTCTATTGTGACTGCAAAGAGGATGAGAAATGCTGAAAAGTCTGAGATATATTATGCAGTATTTTTTTCAACATTAGAAAAGAATAGAAATCTAATAAACAAAAAGTCAAGACTGGAGAAGTGGGAAAAAAGGGAATCAGGAGGGAAAAAGGAGAAATTAAGCTCTAGGCAATTTGGAAAGGATAAGCTAGAAGACAACAAAAGCAACAAAACTTGAAGTTTTGCACCCTGCCAGCCTCTGGCCATGCATATGACTGCTCACTGCACCTCTTTCTATTTCCAAGCTTCTCCAGCAAGCAATGACTATATTTCACCCCTGTGGATGGGAGGCTGCCAAATCAGCGCTAACAGCTCTTCTCTGCTACAACCTTGGGAAACCCCTTCTTCAGGTTTTCTGCTGTTGTTCCACAATGAGGTTGCTTGAGAGAGTCTCACCTTGTTTTCTCCCCTTCCTTGGGTACCATTTCCAGGTAGAGGCTTATTTCTTGTGCAGGTTTGAAAACAAGAGCAACACTCTTCACATTGCTTTGCTACCCCCTTCTCTATTCTTGTGGCATCTCACTGCCATACAGACCTGTTTGCAGAATGGGGTTTGTCTCTGGGGAAATAGTGTCCTACCTGGCCTCCTTGCTGAGAAGTGAATGTGCAGCTGAGGGAATGGAAGCAGAGCACAGCAGGACAAGGGCCTCTGATCAGATTTTGTGTAAGAAGTGCATCAGCTGTTTGGGGTGGGTTAAAGTGGCATAACAAGTGGATCAAAGTAATAATGGAATGGATTTTTAAAAGAGAAAATCTTATGCATTGCATCTGCCAGGTTAATTAAGTCTGTTTAGGAGAGTTAGCAGGGAGAAATTCCAATGAGTGTTTGCCATGCATGCCAGCTGCAGGATGTTGCAGCAGTGAATCTCGTTATGTTTGAGTGTATGTGCAACTTGATACTTTTACCCATATAAACACAATACAAACTTCTGAAAATGAAAATAGAAAACAAAAAAATCGGTGTGAATATAAGCATGATTTTTATGACATAAAAAAATGATATCAACTCTGCAGGGATTATATGTCTGTCATTAGAGAGAACAGATTAAAGTAGCCCATAATTTGCTTCATACTTTATGTCTCTTCTCTACTGGCTGGCTCTAGAACCTTGAAATACCCTGACAAGGAGAATATGAGGTATAGGACTGTAGAACGGAAGCCAAGGCTGAAAGAAACAACCATATTGATATGGTAAAGACAAGGTTATGCATTATACTTCTTGACAGTCTTTGTACCCAAACTATAAGGCACACAAAGTAAAACTAGTAAGGATTGTTTACAGTGAAGCTGAAGGATGTGCACTGAGTGCTGAAAAGAGAATTTCTGATAATAAAACTGCAACATTCCTGCTCAGATTGGTATCTGACCTACTCTACATGAAAAGAAACATTTTTATAACCATAATTGAAATATTTGGTTTCATGGCAAATAGCAGTGGCAGGTTGGAAGAGGTTCTCAGTAGCACATGTGGGCACTTGTTTGAAAAATTTTCACCATCCAGTCAATTGACTGGATGTACTGTGTATTATATTAATTAATTTCTTCCATAAAAAAGAAGGTATAGTCAATGTTTCCATGTTTTGGTTGCATCTAAAAAGTAGTTGTGGAGGGAAAGGGTTCATTTTGCAGATAAAGATTAAGCAGTAGGACACATGTTAAAGTTGTTGGCATTTCTGTTTTAGAGTTGGTATCTTTTCCCTTTTATATTAGGTTGGAAACTGACTGGAATTAAGTGGCTTTTGAAGGGAAGATGGAAGGACCATCATTCATGGCTAAAGAAGATGATATTAGAAAAGAGTATATAATATTTTCAGTATTTACCAAAAGGGAAAAAATAGAATAATACCCTGTGCATTTAAAAACAATGGGAGGAAGACTTGCCTATTTTGTCTTCTGGTGGGATGAATCCTTTGAGGTATTCTGATATTGTGTTGAAAAGTAGGCTCAGTGGCCAAGTTCATTTGTCCAGGGCATAAGGAAGCCTGTATATTTGCAAAACAAGATGTGAAAATAAAATTCTATCTATACCTCCTCTATACCTCTTCTTGTAGTTGCTGTCAGAATCTTAATAACCTGTTTAGTTGTACACTGGGGAAAAATACAGACCTATTATTCCACTTCTTTTGTAGATGTGTTATTTACAAATCTTTTTCTAAATAGCTGTTTTGTTTTGTGGTTTGTTTGATTTTTTTAATCCAGTGAACTGTTTCAATCCAGTGAACTATCTTACAAAGGAAGCTAAAAAATTCAATAACTCTCTAGGCAAAGTGAGGAAGGCAGTGGGCAAAAGAAGAGACCTTGAGGAGAATTTCTAAAAACAGTTGTGAATCTTTCGCTGTATTTTTTTGTTATTGTTCCTGATTTGCCAAGAAAGCCAAACCCTAAGGCAGAGTGTAAGCCAGGTGCATGTGCCCTGCTGAGGGCAGGGTAGGAACTCACTGTTAAGCCATGGGTTTTGGCTAGGGCAGTGAGAACCTGGCAGAGATCACCAGCACTGGCGCTTCTATGATGGAAACCTTAGGGCAGATCTCAACACGCAACGTTAGGCCAAGGGATATGTCAAAATCCACTTTTGTAACAACAGAACCCACTAAACTCCTGGCTAGTTTCCTGGGTGTAACTGCAGCAAGTGAAACTGTCAGATACTGATAACTGCTGATTTTCTTGGATGAAAACAGGAAGCACATTTGACTTCTTGCAGCTAATCCAGGACAGAAGTTCAGAATTATTTGATTTACATGCTTTTACTATTAGATCCAAATTCTCAAACAGTGATTCAGCTCCCAGAACACTATGCTAATTTGATAATAATCCATGAAAGGTCATTGCTAGAATAACAATATCCCATAATAGTAGAACAAGAATATTCAGTGGCATTTTACATGTGCTTGGTGCCGTGAAGCTATCATTTAGTGTCACTATAGATCCTATGCAGTGGTGAACATTAAAACTAAGTCTTTTCTTTCCCTGATTCTATGGCCTGATGCAAATACAAATACCGTCTGACACAAATACAAATTGAAAACACTGAGAGGGCAATAGATGCACTGTGAATGTAATGCTAGTCTCAATTTAGTCTTTGACAAGATGCTATCTGATGAGGCAAAACTGAAGCTCTGGGTCTGGATAACTGAGCCAGGAAGGTTTGTCACAGAAGAGAGACTATGAAAGTTGGGATGTTCCCAGAGCCTGAAGAATTTGGAAGAACTATTCAGTGTAGAAGTGACAGAGATGTTGATTTCACTGAGGCATTGATTTTGCTACAGGCCCAAGAAGCTCCAGTTTCACGAGAAATGTCAAAAAATGTTGGGTTTGGCCTCATTCACACATAGCAGTTCTGGACTTTCATCTTCACTTTTTCACTAGATGATCATGTACTCCCTGACCAGCACATCTTCCAATAGACAGCCAACAGAAATTGCGAGCAGGACAAAAAATAACTGCTATTTTCAAGTACCTAACATGCCCAGCATGAAATACTTTACATGAGGCTTATTTTCGTAATGTTTGGACCATTATTTGAATAAAACAGTACAGCCTTTCTTGTTTTCATGTTGAAAGAGTGGCAGTCATTAAAATGAACAAGTGCTGGTTACCTACGAAGAAAGCCTTGCAGCAAGTGTGTGATCCAAGCATTCAAGTGAAGGAGGAGATGAGAAGGGGAATGGTAATGAGAAACTGGATGGAAGTTGCCTTTGGCATGTTTTTATTAATTTTTGGTTGGTACGGGGAAAAAGGTTGGTGTATTTAGTGAACTTTGAGTGCTTCACAAAGTTATGTGGAAAATAGAAGTTACAGTAAATAAGTGTTGAAGAAGAAATTGCTGAGGCAATATTTATAGTGAAAAATTGAGCAGCAAATATTTTTCAAATTCTGCTGCTTTATGTATACTTATCCCATTCATAGTAACAATATATAAAAATTACAGAGCAGCATTTTGTGCTTTTGTGTGTGAAAAGTGAGTTTTCTGACAGTTCAATCAAGCCATTAAGAGAGAGGAAAAGCCAGTAATTTTGGTTGTTATTCCTTTCCTAATTTTGTGCTTTTGAATGTGAGGAAAAGTCAGCCTTGTCCTCTGCAACTCTCCTTGCCCCAGGCTGTGACTATATTTTTAAAGTTTCAAACTTTCTTTCAATATGTGTCAAACCAAAAGACAATATCAAAATATTGTAAGGGATGGGTTTTTTTAAAGTAGTCTTCGTGTGTCTGAGCCTTCTTTTACTTTTGCCACTGTTATATTCAAAGGTTACAGGCCTCTGTAGTAGGCTTCTGTTGTTGCATAGCAGGAAATCCATTTATTCATTTTGCACTAGAGACCTCCTTGGAAACATACACTGAAAGTTTGATTTTTTTTTGCCTTCTATTGCAATACATAAGACTGGAGCTTCTCCAATTCTTTCAGTTTCTAGAACTCTAAAGGAATTTAAAGAGCAGTAATGTGGTAGTCTGAGCACAAACATGCCTTTGAAACTGGTCACTGAAGGTCTTTCCACCTCATTATTTTCTTGTTCAGATAACCAATGCCTTTGAGACAGAGCTCTTTTTTTCTATCTTCTTTGTGTAACTCGTATGTCTTCTGCTGGTGCTTGGAAATGCTTGTAAATGGGAGTTACCCATTGCGATTCTGGCAACCTCTTTTTCCAAATATCAAACATTTCCTTGGTCTATGTGGTTACATACTCTGACTTTGTCAATGCCTTTGTGGTTAAGGTACCCTTTTGGGAGTTTTATACATTCTCTGCTGTGTTCACAGGCAGACTTCAGCTGTTGAAGACAAATAGTATGAAAAAAGTGCAAAACAAGAACAAAAAACAAACTGCATGTGCAACAAGCCTCAGATCATCTGACAGAATAAGTTACTTCTCTCAGGACTGTTCAACTTCATTATAGTCTTAGAGGCTTTTACAATTTTTTGCTTCTCTGAGGCTTGCGTTTGTAACCTATATGTCACATCTGTTGCAGAGATGAGACAGACATGCATTGCAGCAAGTAACTTTTCTTGCATGACGGAAGAAAAAGATGTATACAGACTCCCTTATAATTTAAATGCGCATTGACTTTGGATATTATGAATAGATTTGGTTCACATTCTGAAGATTTTACAAAGTGAAATTTTACAAAGGAAAGGACCTCACAAGGAAAAATATGTTAGAGGCTTCAAAATTAACAATCTTTTCAGCTGAAAAATAATAATCAGCCTAAGGAAATGTATATATATTTTATATATATTCATACACATGGTAAATATGATATATCACCAGATATCACTTTCATAATGGAAACAGTCTGACTATATTTTCCTTGACCACAATATTTTTCTTGTAAATTTTGATATCTGAACTCAGTCTCTGTGTGAACATTTATGCAATGAGTAGCTGGTTTGAATCTACTAGATATATTAGTCTTCAGCTGAGCATCTTTGTAACATGAGTTCAATATGAACTTTATTGGCCAGTTGGATCTTTTGTGTAATCTCACAATTGCACATCAAAGATTCATTAAACTGTTGTCATATTTAATTTAACTATTGTAGGAAGAATTACTTGAGATTGGTAATCGAAATGACTATAAGTTTCCTAATCAAATTACTATCAGCTTTGGTTTTTAATAACTTCAAATTCCTCAGGACAGGAGCTATTACATTTCCATATCTCAAAAATTTTGAATACTCTCAAAAAATAATTAATGAAATCAGTGGTTAATCGTGATAAAATTATTATTTATTTTCCTTGAGATTTCCAGGAGATTAGTGAGATGTCCAAAACCTTTCAGTCAAATGCACCAACATAGGGTTGTATAATAGTTTAGGTTAGGAAAGACTTTTAAGATAATCAAGTCCAACAGTTAACCAAGTCCACCACTAAACCATGTCCCTAAGCACCATAGCCATATGTCTTTTAAATACATCTGAGGATGATGACTCAACCATTTATCTGGGCAGCCTGTTCCAGCGCTTCACAACAGTTTTGATGAAAAAAATGTTTCCTTGTGTCCAATACTTGTTGCTACGTCAGGACATTTCCTCTTGTCCTGTCATGTACTATTTGGGAAAAGAGACTGACAGTCATCTGGTTACAACTTACTTTCAGGTAGTTGTAAAGAGTGATAAGATCTCCCCTCAGTCTCCTTTTCTAACTAACCAAACAACCCCAGATCCCTCAGTTGCTCCTCATAAGTATTATCTACATTTTGAATTTATAAGTAATAACTGATCCTCAAATATATTTACACTGTATGTGAGATAAATGTGGAGTCATAGGACACCATGTATATTGCATTCACTGAAGACACAATGAAATAAATGAATCAATAGCTTCAAGCATGCTGAATGTTGTTGTGATTAAAAACATGTATTTTAAAAATCGCTAAACAAGACACTATTCATTATTCTAAAGGTAGATTTTGAATCCATAATCATGATAGATATGAGTAGTATTTACAATCTGATCTACTAAGATTTAAGATGAGAAAAGACAGACTTTGAAAATTTTGATTGATTTTATTTTGGGATAAGTCTAGAAAAATCTGGATACTAATTTAATAAAAAGTTTTCTGGAACATACTACTGTCTCTTATGATGTTTTTGCCACTCTCTTGTCTCACCTTCTCAAATTTCTCTCTTTTCTGACCTTTACTGTACTTTGGTAATTTGCTGTATCTAAAATTTTTGCTCAACCTGTAATTTATACAAGATATTATTGTGATAAATTATACAGTTTCTGCCATTACACAGTGACATTCTTGAAGACTACAAGGGCCATGTCTACACTGGCAATTAGAATAGACCAATAGGAGTTAATATGTATGGTAAAACAAAGAATCATAGGATTATTTAGATTTGATGAGGCCTCTGAAGGTTACCTAGTCCAGCATCCTGCTTAAAGCAGGTCCATATAGATCAGGTTGCTAATTAACTTCTATAGTATTTTAAGGTATCTTTGAGGATAGAGATTCCCCACCACCTCTTATAGTAACATAAATAAATAAATAAACAAATAGGATAGCAATATTATACTCTTGTATTTTGGAGTGCTTCTAGCCTCATCCCATAGAGTGAAAACCCACAGCTAGCAGGAAAATTTAGGTTTGCTTGTAGAGCAAATTTTTTGGCCTAGCTATATTTAAAGAAGTTGAGTTCATGCAATTTAAGACTAGCTTGCTATGTGAACCAAATGGAGACAATCACTTCAGAAAAACTCTCCTGATTATAGAATAATAGAATGGTAGGAGTTGGAAGGGACCTTTAGAGATCATCTAACTCCCCTGCTAAAGCAGGTCCACCTAGATTAGGTCACACAGGAGCACATCCAGAAGGGTTTTGAAGACCTCCAAGGAACGAGACTCCATACTTTACCTGGGCAGCCTGTGCCAGCCTGTGCCAGGGCTCCATCACTCTCACAGTAAAGTAGTTTTTTCTTATGTTTCATCTTATGTTCCAGGTTCATTCCATTACCCCTTGTCCTGTTGCTAGATACAATAGAAAAAAGGAATGTCCCAACCTTCTGACACCCACCATTTAGATATTTGTAAATGTTAATAAGATCTCCCCTCAGTCTCCTCTTTTCTAGACTAAACAGTCCCAGTTCCCGCAGCCTTTCCTCATATGAAAGATGTTCCAGTCCCCTGATCATCTTGGTGGCCCTGTGCTGGACTCTCTCCAGAAGTTCCCTGTCCTTCTTGAGCTGAGGAGCCCAGAACTGGACACAGGACTCCAGGTGAGGCCTCACCAGGGCAGAGTAGAGGGGCAGCAGAACCTCCCTTGACCTGCTGGCCACACTCTTCTTGATGCATCCCAGGATGCCATTGGCCTTCTTGGCCACGAGGGCATATTGCTGGCTCATGGTCACTTTATTGTCAATCAGCACTCCCACGTCTTTCTGCAGAGCTGCTCTCCAGCAGGTCAATCCCCAGCCTGTTACTGGTGCAGGGGGTTGTTCCTCTCCGGATGCAGGACTCTGCACTTGCCCTTGTTGAACCTCATGAGGTTCCTCTCCAACTCTCAAGCCGGTCGAGATCCCACTGAATGGCAGCACAGCCTTCTGGGGAATCAGCCAGTCCTCCCAGTTTGGTATCATCAGGGAACTTGCTGAGGGTACACTCTGTCCCCTCATCCAGGTCGTTGATGAATATGTTGAACAAGACCGGCCCCAGAACCGATCCCTGTGGAACTAGTGCTCTACCCAGTTTTATCTGTTGACTTCAACAGAATAGAATGGGGGATAAATCTGTTTGTAATCCTCAAGAAGCAAGCAGCCTGTCTTCATTTAAAAGAAAGCATCCCAGTTAATAGAATACATAAATTATAGTATGCTTTGTGTTAAAGGGAAAATCAGAGATAACTTAATGGAATCAACAGAGTGGTACTGGAGTTAAACTGTTTGGAGACTTTGCCAGATCAGATTCTTTCCAAAATTCTTAACTATCAGCATATTTTTATGATCCTTTATTTCAAATTAAACCGGCACAGAAATGGAGTATACTATGTCCTTTCGTCCTTAGGCAAACAAAGTAAAGAATATATGGCATTGCTTAGAATTTATGTGTTTTAGGTTTTGAACTGAGATTGTAATTTATTTTCTATCTTCATTTCAATAAAACTTACCTTATGTGTGTGACATTTTTTATATAAAAGAAACATTTTGAATTCTTGACAAAACTATGACTATTACACATGGTTAAAACCACAAAAGTACTAGCTGATCTGGAGAAATGATGCAAGACACTGTCATCTCAACAAGGAATCTTATTCCAGTGCATTAGTACTTAATGATGTAGACTTATCAGATGAGTCTTCCCGATGACAAAGTCTATGACTCAACACTAATACATAGTTATTTTTGCTTTTGCTGGCATCTAATGGATAGCATGAGCAACAGTTGAAAGCAATTCTACCTCTTCTTAAAATGAGAATAGCATTCAAAGGCCCAAATTGTTCCTCTCAATAGCCTGTGGACAATAAATCTAACCAAAAAATTCTGATCTATTGAAAAGGATATGCAGGCAAACACCTTATCTAGTTTGTACTTCTGAGCAAACACTTTCATACTCAAGTTTTTAGATTCAATGCACATGTAATTTGGTTAAGTTTGTGGATAATATTATAGGCGAAATCAGAACGGGAAATACAAGGTTCCTTACATTCCTCCAATCTTATACGCTGCAATCTATTTTCTCTGATAGTTTAATATGATGACCCATTTAGGCTGCATTTCTGGTCTTCTGATCCTTCATTTTAAATTAATGCTATTTTTTCCTGAGGAAGCACTAGCTGCGTTTCAGAGGTATGGATACACAGCATGTGAAGTGGAAATCTATCTGCTTTTTCTCAGCTTGTCTTTTGTCCAGGGAACCACCTACCACAGGAAACCCAAATTTTATTTTTCCCAAAGCAGCTATTATAGTACTTGTTTATTTTCTTTATTTTGTGTTTGGCTAGTTTAAAAAATGTGGTTTTATCCAAGAGAACCCAAAAGGCAACCAGAGGAAACCAGCAGAGGGTTTAATAAAAGTGTTAGCAGAGGTGGCTGAGTACCTTCATTCTTCTTGGAGTGACAGGTACACAGAGCAGTGCAGGTTGAGCAATGAAAGAAGGTAAGTGATCTGCAAGAAATAAAAATCTGAGACAAGAGGAAATAGTTATTTCCTTAGCATGACAAATTTTGACCACAATGACACCTTGGTACTCCTCATTGTCTTCAGCTTTCTGGGCATGAGGCCAGATGTGGTCAGGTAAGGATGTCTTTATGCCCTACATCCATCATACCCATTTGTTTCAATGTTGTTTAATAATGTCATTATAAACTTTTGTACTTTGCTCATATAGAGTTGATTAGGTTTCCTAGATGATAATGATTACAGTAAATATGCCCATGCTCTTGTTGTGTGTATTCAAAAGCAGTAAATTGCTCATCATTATTCTACTGCAGGAATGAAATTAGAAGACTCTGTCATTAGTCAAATGATGATGACTATCACTTTTTAATCAAACCATATAATTTTATGGCTTATAAATTAACTAATGGCTGTGGAGTTTGATACACTTATCATAACACAAGTCTCAGGGAGGATCCTGATTGATATGACAAAAAATGCAGTTCAATATTATAAGTAGTGCCTTGTTTTGCATTAGTAGTAGTCACCTTTTACTATTTCTAGAGGAAGAGAGGAAGACAGGTATATCTAGATTTGTGCTGTGACAATGATCCTCCTAAATATAACCTCCTCTGTCTGTCTCTCTCTCTAACAAACTGCAGGAAGAGAGCTTCGGCTGTCAATGTTTCAAGCATCCACGGCCCTCCTCTGATATATCCAGCTGCCTAGCCTCGGCTCAGGCTGCTAAGTTGCTAAATTGAGACAAAGCTGTGACAAAGTCTGTTAAGTCTTTAAAATAAGAATTTTGGAGACATGGATCATGAGGATCTAAATCATTCAAGAACAAAAATATTGTCCTGACATGGTGTAAAATCTTAAAGGAAAAAGAGTGATGAGGATTTGCCCAGCTGTCAGTGTGTTAATAATGGTGGAAGTGGTGGACAACAGCAGACAAGCTCTCTTCCAGGGAGTTTTTGGTGGAAGTGATGGACAACAGCAGACCAGCTCTCCTCCAGGGAGTTGTGGAGGCAACCTCTTTCCCTCCTGACTGATCCTCTCCTCACCAGCAAAATGTCTTTGAGTATCTTATTGGGATGTAGAACACGCTAATGCCTAGCCTAGTAGCTTGTGAAATCCTAGCCAGGTTCTGTGTTCATTGGCAAATAAATCACTGCTTTGTACTTTTAATTATATTGCTTACAAATTACATTTGCAGAGCCCAAAATACCTAAATAAACTGGCCCCAAAATATAGCTGTAAGAGTATGAACATTTAAAAATATCTCTATGTTTTTTAAAAGAGTGTAACAGTGATCTATGCACCTCTAATCAAGAACAAAACACACTGCATTTGCCTAGAAGAATATCTAAGAATTCATATTGTTTTGGGGACAAATTGAGAAACCAGAGATTTTTCTAGAGGTACAGGAGAAGACAAAGACCTAAGGTAAACAATCATGGCAGCTTACAAACAGAAGGAAAATAAGCATAATATTGCCTATGTACAGACCAATAATCTCATTTTAATCCCTGAATCTGGTGCTGAATGAGATAAAAAATTATATAAGGAATATCATGAAATAAGGAATGACTTTCTAAGCCTCAGTTAAAAGAGACATGAGTGTATACTTCCTTGCTGTATTGCAGAATCCTTTGCTTTTCCAGCACTTCTTTCTTTCTTCTGACATGAAATCATACTTTGTCTCAGAATGCTCCTGCTTTCCAAAGGAAAGCTAGAAGTTTTCCAAAGCCTATCAGGCTTTCTGAAGGGTCCTCCTTGGTGCAGGATGCTCTGAATTTCAAACTCTGAGTGGTGACGGATGGCACAGGTCTTCTTGTCCAAGGCTATGCACCCAGAGAAACTACAGCAGGACTCAGAGAAACTAGAGATGCTGAACCATGGCATTATTAAACATAATTGCAAACAGATCCTTCAGAGACCCATCACAACCTGCAACAGTGCTTGTTTATATTTTAGTTTGTGATTATTAAGGAATGTGTATGTGAACTCCTTACATTCATTGTTATTTGATCTTTCAGGAGCTGAGAACTGGAAATGCCATTTTGTCTAAGATATTCTCACCAGGAGACAAATGCTAATTTTTGCTAAATGTACTATATCTGCATGTAAATGGAACTAGAGTCTAAGGTTATCAGCACATCTTAGGTAACCAGAAAAGTGTGAAAATCCATTTCCTAGCTTGGAGGTCCAGATACTATTTAAATAAATGTAACCAGGCAATAATTAATTTCCTTCACTTGAAAATCAGAAAGGTAACCAAAAGCTGGAAAATGGAAGATTGTCCTTAGGATTCAGCGGTGGAAACAGGAGTCAACAGGTTGATATATGCCTTTAAATCAATCCTTGGTTTGTTTCTTCCCAAGCTTGGGTGATATTTTCTGATTTGGAACAATTTTTAACTTGTTTGCAAGTTGAGTAGTAGTGTAAAAAGGATGAATTGCCTATGTACAGAATCAATACAAATATTGAATTGAAATAAGGGAAAACTTGTTATGCTTCTCCAAATGTCAGGTAAGTTCAAAGACAGCTTGACTGTAAATACCCAGGACAGAATTTTACTGTGTTTACAGAGCTATGTGTAGCACAAGCAGTTTAACTGTACAATGTGATGAATGGAAAAAATGATTTCTGCTTTTTTATACTGTGTTTAATCTTTCTTTTCATAAAGCAGAAAGATTTGACACTATATATGTATTTTCAAGCAAGCTGAACTGCTGCTAAGGTGTACAGTCTGATCTTCTATTAAAATCTTCACCTAAAACAGCGTTACAGCACTGTTAGTTAATTGAGAGTGCTACTCGTCTTTCTTCAGATTTCTTAGTGGAGGATGAGGGCTCCAGGGTAGACACTCGCACCCCAGAGGATAGTAAGTAGCTGCTGAGTTGGTTGGAAATCCAAATTTTAACATGTTAGAAATTTTGACACTCTGTAATGCTTTCATTCTAAATAATAAAACTTTAAGTTTCTCTCAGGAGATTATTTTTCCAGAGACTTTTAGGTTAGAAACATCAAAATGATAATGCTAAAATGCTCTCTTCTCCCTAGTTCCAACCAAATGCTTAATGCCTGCTGTAACAACAGTAACTCCAAATTCCCATGTATGGCATGAAATTTAAGATTTCAGATGTAACTGTAGAGAGAAATCAATACTAAACACTGTGTTTTGATTTTGAATAAGTCTAACAACTTCCCACCAGAAACATGCTCAAAATGAACATTTTGGTTTTAGACTAAACAACATTTTGCAATAGACAGTTGTGCTGTAAGAATAAACATTTAAACAGTTCTGTTTGTTATTTCTTAATTTCAACCTCATATTGCACAAGTCAGCACTATGAAAAGCTCTACTATTTGAGCATACAGGGGTCAGAATTAGCTGCTGTCTTTGCTTGTTTTTGCATTTTCTTTTTTTAATTAAAAAACCTCTAAAAAACTATATATAATCAAAACTCAAACTGTCTTTAAAATATCAAAACAATTTAAAACTAATCCAGCATATAAATGACATACTCAAAGAGACTAATTCTAGGATAGCGTTCACTGTAACTTACATCTGACATTGAGCTTAATATCTATATCATGGTGATTTATGCTCCCAAGGTTCACTTCTATAATAATTTTTTTTATACTGAAGCTGGTTCATCATAAAAAGAACAACTGCTCTTTCTTACCCTTACTCTTTTCAAGGTGATTTAGATTTTTGTTTGTTAGCTGTTCTATTTTATTAATTTTATTTTTGAAAGAGCATAAAAGGGACAAATAGCTGTCCCATATACCCAGGGACCTGTGATTTTTTTTCTGTCCCTTCTGTTCCTTACTGGAATTTCTCCATGCAACCTCGGTCAGGAATCTCTGTCCTTTCATAACTGAGCAGGTAAATCAACAAATTTCCAAAACTCTGCTGGTCTTTATTATATATATTATGACTACAGGGAAATGAAATAAAACACAGAAGCACACAAAAGCATATGGTATTCAGCTTGAAGATAAGTGCGTTGCTGATGAGCATTTCATTAATGCTAACAAGAAGTGTGCAACTGCATCGCCACATATTGTGTTGAATATGTATGCCTTGGGGCTAATAACCTTAATTTCAAAACTGATGAGTACAGTACAAGTCTCAGATAGAAATAAGGAGAAATATTCCATTGCATAACTTATTTTTTTACCCTAATTATTTTGATTTTGTCCAACAGTTTGATAGAAATTGAAAGGGAAACACACTCTGGAGAGCCAAAGTGATTAAATGAGAGGTGGAAGTAGTTCAGATTTTTTTCTTAACATTTCTTAACATTACTGGCAGTATGTATATAATAGCAAATGCCATGCTTGGCAAATTTCAGCTGTAATTTCTCATCAGAAAAGACCTTAACCCCAGAACCAGCAGTACAATGCAGATTGCACAGATTATTATTATTTTTTAATTATATTAACCAGTAGAAATATAGAAAGGAGGCTCTGCAGCATTGCAGAATGATTTTACAGTGACCAGTGACACAATTCCTGGGTATCATGTTGAGGCTTCTATTTATTTATAAGCATAAATGCAGCCTGTGATCTCACCTTAGTTCTACTTGCAAGTGCCAGTTGACCCCAAACTTTATGCCCTCTTTAAGAGGTCATGCATATGAAATAGGATCTCTCTTTTTTCCCACTTGACATCAAGTGTTCTGAGCCTTTGAGAACAGAAACTAAAGACCTGATATAAACTTAGGAAGGAGGACCAAGAACAAGCACTAATAAACATGTTCTGGCTCTAATTTTCCTTGGTCCACAGTAGGAGAAAGGTGATAGAGTAATATTGTTTCAAACCTCAGCAGCTCCCTGTATCTCAAGGACCAGGAAATATTTGGTCCATAATGAAAAGATCTCATTCCAGTCAGATGAGATCATGGGAAAAATGGTAAAACAGCAGCATTTTGGTAGGGACTGAAATTAATAAGTGAGATAGTGCTCCTAAATTCTAAGCATACATATGCACATGCATATGTATTCATAAATAGTGTTACTAGGTCACAGTTACTCTTAAGATACTAGCATTACCCTTCTATAAATAGCTCACAGATCATTTGCATACTTTAAAAGAAAACAATCGGATCTGGCTTATGGTAAAGGCTAGTTTACTTGGCTATGTCTCTTAATAGATGGTATACAAAGATACTTTATGTGCATGGCAGTGATGAGAGATTTTGAGCAGAAAACACTATTATACTGTCATCAATTAATTTGTTAACATTTTAGAACTATTTCAGTGGCACAAAGGAATCTGCCAGGAGATCTTGTTCAAAAAACAGCACCTGAATAGCGTGCAGAATCTGATTCTCAAAGGTTTTGTTTGCATGAGATGTTCTAAGAGTGAACTACATAGCATAAAAGAGAGTGTATTAAATGTCTAACAGAAGCTAAATTGTGAAAAGCAGAGAAGAGTGGAGCGGGCTATTTAAACAATCAACAGAAACTGATAGTTACCATTTAAAGAATCTTGATCATTTTTGAAGATGGCATGACTCATAGATAGGTAATGAACTGGAGTTGTTATCTATGGCACTATGTGTTAATACAGAATTTATTTTTGCTTTAAAGACATCTTTGACAAGATTAGAAATTACTAGCTTGAAATAGTCTGCCTTTGCCTATCTCACTATGCAGTCAGTACAATCTATTTAAGTTGACCTGTCGAATCACTGGGTTCAGTTATACACAATTGTGGATGAGAAAACCAGGGTCATCAAAGGTGCTGCACTCCATCACGTGGCAGTGTACTGTCCAGTCATCACAGAAAACATCTTGTGACTTGTTTCTCATTTGGCTGTGCCACAGCTTTTTCTTATGTTTCAGCTTGGCTTTCATTTCCAACTTCAGCTAACAACACATAAGCAATCATCTCTGTTAGATGATCAACTCTATCCTTCATTTTTGCTGTTTTGACAGATTTTGTCAGGGTCCTCACCCTGGACTGTAGCAGAGCTAAAGGTAACTGTTTTCTAGTGCTGCAGAGTTATAGGTTAATGACAATACTGTACGTATAGGATGAAGAAATACGCATTAAATTGTCATTACACTTAATGAAACAGGATTGGTTTCAGGAAAAAAGATAAATTATAAGAGTTAAGGGTTTTGTCCCTAGAATACAAAGGAAATACAGTATGTAAAAATATACTTCACATGTACAGAAGCATCTTAGCATGGGGAATCACAGAAAACAGGTCTGGAAGGGATCCAAGAAGGTCAGTTTGTCTATCTCCTGCTCCATGGCAGGATTAATTGTATATAAATCATTCTTGACAGATGGCTGTGTTATGTTCTTCTAAAAAAAGCCCAGTGAGGGAGACACTATAGCTCCCTGTGCAGTCTACTCCATTACTCAACAATCTCACCATTAGAGAAGGTATCTCTTGCTGCAATGTAAGTCACTGCTTCTTTTCTCATCATTGCTAAATAGAGAGAAAAAGGGGTTTATATCGTTTCTCTTTGCAGCAAGCTTGTATTCTGAAAGAGCAGAACACTCAGGAGAGTTCTCTGCATATGGAGACTGTGATATGGGCCATACTCCTTTCTCAGTTTTGGCAAAGTTGGTGGGCCCTTTTAGTAACTAACCTTGTGTAATGAGCTACCTATCCATACAACTTACTGAATAGAAAGTTGAATTGTTCATTTAAATCTTGCTAGTGACTCCCCTCCACCTTTTTCTATAAGTGGTTTTAGGTAAGTCTAAACAAAACGTAGACATGTACTCTGTACTTACTCTGCCCTAACCTCAGACCAGGAGCTCATGAACTATATGTGATGGATCACGTTAGCAGAACATGATTATTCAGCCTGCTAGTCTGTGGGCCAACTCAGAAAGCAATCAGTGTAAGCTTACACCCCTCTAGAGATGTTTTTTTAGTACTGTGTACTTTAGTACCTTTATTACTAAAGAACTATCTGTCTGGAGAGGT
Organism: Colius striatus; assembly: GCF_028858725.1. Taxonomy (NCBI): domain Eukaryota; kingdom Metazoa; phylum Chordata; class Aves; order Coliiformes; family Coliidae; genus Colius; species Colius striatus. Next base: position 54,235,975 of record NC_084762.1, read on the forward strand.
TACTGTGAGTCAAGCCAGGAACAGACACAGCAGAGCATGGCATCATGGAATGGTTTGAGTTGGGAGGGATTGTAAATGTCATATAGTTTCAACCACCCTGACATGGGCGGCAACACTTCCACTGGAATAGGTTGCTCAAAGTCCTATCCAATCTGCTCTGGAATACTTTCAGGGATGGGGCATCCGCAGCTTCTCTGGGCTACCTGTTCCAGTGCCTCACCTTATTCACAGTGAAGACCTTCTTAATATCTCATCTAAATCTACTTTTTTTTCAGTTTAGAGCCATCATTTCTCATCCTATCTCTACGTGTCCCTGTAAAAAAGTCATCATGGAACCATAGAACGGTAAGGCTAGAGATCATCTAGTCCAACCCTCGTGCTCAAGCAAGTCTGTCTAGATCACACAGGAACACATCCAGGCAGGTTTCAAAACCTCCAAAGAGGGAGATTCCACAACATTCCTGGGCAATCTGTGCCAGGGCTCCCTCACCATTAAGATAAAGAAGATTTTCCTTGTGTTTAAATGGAACTTTTTTGTATTCTAACTTACATCCATTACCCCTAGTGCTGTCACTGGACACTATAGAAAAAAGTTTTGCCCAATCCTCTTGACATCCACCCCTTAGGTACTTAAGAGTGTTGATGAAGTCCCCCTCAGTCTTCTCTTTTTTTGGCTAAACAGACTCAGGTCTTGCAGCCTGTCCTCATAAGAAAGATGTTCCAGTCCCCTCAGTATCTTTGTAGCCTGCTGCTGGACTTTGTCCATTTCCAGCTTTCTTGTAGGCCCTTTTCAGGTACTGGAAAGCTGTTATAAGGTGTCTTCTCCAGGCTGAAAAACCCCAACTCTCATCCCAACTCTCAAACCTGCCAAGGTCCCTCTGGATGGCATCTCTTCCCTCCAGTGTGTGGACTGCACCACATAGTTTGGTGTGGCTGGCAAACTTGCTGAAGGTGCACTCCATCCCACTGTTCACACTGTAGACATTAAACTGGTCCCTAGCCTGGGCATGAGCATGAGTTTCTACATAAGAAATGCCCATGTAGGAGGCATGCATTGAACATTAGGTACAGAGAAATAGCAGATTGACTAAGTAAAAGACTTCTCCCTGTTTTTCTGACCCAGTTATGAAGCTCTGTGTGTCAGGTAACACCATGGGAGTCAGGCCATGATCTGCCTTGGATGCCTCGGCAAGCACCCAGCTACAACGTGACATGGAAGAGACACAGCACATGACTGCACATGGAGACAATCTGGTGCCTAGAAAGGTGTTAGTTGCAGAGCTTTGCACAGAGACAAGGCTACCGGCATTGGCTCCTGAGAAGTTCTGGATCTTGTATACAAAGTGCCATTGTTTGGTGAGTCAATGCACGTGTGGGCTGATGGAAGAGGGGCTCACCAGAAGCACGATATGTGAGGGTCTCAGTGCAAGGAAGGTAATGTCTTCAAATTTCACACACTCCTTTACTTCTCCAAAACATCACTCCCATACGTTTGCCCTAAAAGCACATTTGTGTGATGTAGCTTTTTTAGCACTCAGTGTGAGGCAAATTATCTTTTTCTTAATGTATAATATGGGGAAACTGGAACATAACATATCCTAAGCACACTGATTTCCCCACATAGATGTGTCCACATAGGTAGTTTAAACATATTTGTCTTTCACCTCACATTTTTCCTTTTTCTGCTTTTCCTTATTGTATTTCTAATGGATCCCAGTTCCCGCAAAGTAGGATAAGAATTCAGTAGCTTTCACATGTTACTGAAATTAGAGTTTACCCTTCCTTAATATTAAAGGTTAACTCAAAAATTGCAAAAAAAGCATACATTTAGGTTTAACAACTTCTCTAATGTTAGTTCATTTTTTATAGCATAAAACTACAGACTGATCATTTTAAGATAATTTTAAGAACAAGAAACACTGCTGAGTGGTTAAGTCAGGAGTTCTGGTCCCAACAATGAATTTTCTAGCTTTTACACTTCTGTCCACATTAAAACAGTGAACACATAGAATCATTACAGTTGGAAAAGACCTTTAAGACTATCTAGTCCAACCACTAACCTAACACTGCCAGGCCCATCACTAAACTAAACCATATGTCTCAGCACATCATGCCAAAAGAAATGATTGTGCCAAAGAATCCCCCTTCCCACCAATTGAACAACATAAAAATCAAGTAATGAGCAGAACTGAGACATGCACACATATACACTTATTTCTGTCAGAACATTTACAGTATTTTCTTTTCTTCTATGTATGTATTAATATTGTGAATACATGGCATGATAATGCAAATAAAACTAATGGTCTGCAGTGAGATTGTAAAGCTTCTGAATGAAATTGAAGAAATATGAGATAAAAATTGTGTAGTGTATTTGGACTACAGATTCTGTACTTCTTCTCTTGAACAAATCTGAAAATAACTCTGTGTTGATAGACATATAACAGATATTATAACATATCTCCAGTCCATAGAAGCAGTCCACCTCAATGCTTTAAACATGATCATTTGAACTTTTGCAAATTTTATTCTTCTAGCAGTCAAAGAGTGGATACTTTTTTCCCTCAAAACATGTATATTTTATGAATGTAGAAGATTGGCATGTCTACACCTAAGAAAAACATTCTGGATGAAAGCTTGCTGAAATCCATCGTTCTTTATTTTGACATCTGGACATAAGTCTGGGGAAGAAGGGTGGAATTTTTCACTTTCTTCAGAGTATTTTCCTTTCCTCTGGGAATTTGCTAATTTCAGTCTTATGGCGAATTTGAAAAATGCCACTTTTATTTATGAAAAATTAAGTTATATGTATGTATGTGTGACTTTTCAGCATTTAGTTCTAAGGTGGAATGGATGTGGAAGAATTCATAAATACAAAGAGAGTATATCAAGAGAAAAAATTGTTTCCACAATATTGTATTTCTAAAAGGCTTACACATGCATATAGAGATAATGCAATGGGAGTATTTCTGTACAATAGAAAATAAGTTAAGTACAAAATTCTCCCAGTGCTTTTAGCAGCAGAGATGTGTTCTTTCTTGGATTTAAATTGAGTATCAACAGATTTGGTTAAGCCATGAAAATCCATAGAGATTTAGGATTCTTCATGTTGCTAGGAACCCCAGAACATAGCCATCCTTAAAACAATATGTTTTGAGACATAGCCTATCTTGCTTTTTTATGAAAAACAGATTTAAAAGCTTAAAAAAAAAAATCCATAAAACTGGATTTCAGCCACCAAGACAAAGAGCCTTGCATGAGGCACAATGTAATTAGGAATTTGCAAACCACTGATGCTCAATGCCTTCCCAATTTGCAGGTTAATCAGGATGGTGTGAATCATTTATTTTGTGACCTGATGCATCTTACTATTGTTAAATTTGGGCAACCTTGTCCAGTCTGCAATAGCTCCTTTTCTTTCCAGTCTTTTAGGATACAGCTATTGAATCAGGGAACAGACCAGATTTCTGAAATTATGACTGTGACCTTGACAATAAGTTTGAGGGTAAATACTTCTTTTAGTCAAATCCACAATGACTTATTCTATTCTGGGGTTTAATATTTATAAAACTCTTAGAGAAAAGGTGCTGCATATTGCAAATTAGAGTTATAGAACTATGCCCTGAAAGGTTTTTTGGTTTTGTTTCCTCAATCAGTAAGATTTTAATTGAATTGCATTTGTCCTGTTTATTATTACTAATATATACTAAGAGAACTATTCTATCTATCTTTTTCCTATTTTCAGGAGCATTTAAACTGTTCCAAGCAGCATTAAGGAAGGCAAAATCAGAACAATTAATTTTCTCAGACCTATGTTGAGCTCCTGAAGCACAGTAGCTTAACACACATTGAAATTCCTTGCTCATACATTAAATTAGAATATAGAGAGTTTATAGGGAATAAAAAACAGATTGGATAGAAAATGCTTTATATGTGACTCATGGTCATGAGTGTTCAGTTCAGAAATCTGAACTCAGGCTTGCCTAAATGTCAGAGGATGTTGCTTGTATGCAGAATTAGTCTAACATTTTCCTTGTGCTGTTTTTGTTGCATTCCACAGGTTACCTTTGCCCCACAAAAGGCTGTTGGTTACTACATGCTGTAGTATACGTGAACAGCAAATTAAAAGCACAGGAACATGTCTACAGTACAACAGACTATTTTAGTACCCAGTGAAACTAGGGTAAAGGTTGCAGCTGGTTAACAAATATTTTGGCAGCACACACAAAGGAGCAAAAAAGGAAATCCAGAATGCTGAGATTTGCACTATCAAAGGCTTTCCAATTTGTATTAATTTTTAAACACCATAAAATGTTTGGCTTGAACATACAGGCACAAAATAGCATTCATAATATTTTTTAATATGAAGCCTTGAAACAAGGAGCTGCTGACACAGATCTTTTGAAGACAACTCCAGCATTATATTTCAGTGAAGGAAATTTATTTTCAAGCTATTTCTTATCAAGGCAGCTGAATACCTTGGCTGGAAATATGAAGTAGTATAAACCAGTTTATTCCCATTGCTATGCTCCTCCTAAATGCGGTTCAGCAGAAATAGGATGATCTTCCTTTAAGACTTGACTTCATTGTACTGGTCATCTTAAATTACTACACTTGAATAATACCTACAGGGTTTAATTCACAGGAATGTAGAGATTGCAGACAGGTGGGCAGAATTGGTCTGCAGTGCAGAGACTGTCAGGATTAGCAGAGGTACAGGATAAACTCTCTCACTCCACATGAGCATCAGCAGAACAAGAGTTGAAAATTTTCCCTCAGTCCAACAGTGTAAGTATCACCTTGTGTACAATTCAGTTTGAAATGGAAGACTTTGGCAGTATGGGTGAGTATTCAATTAGGCACTGAACTGGCCTCCTGTTCTGCAATGACACTCCTGTCAAGACAGGCCTTTTGTCCGGAGTGTCTCACAACATGAGATGATCTTTCCTCCTGCCCACCTTGCAAAGCCAGGCTTCAGGCAGGCCTGAGTCCAGCTGCATGACTCATCCTCAGTCTGTGGGATAGGGGAATTAATTGCAAGTGAATTATATGAGAATTTACACTAGCTTATGAAATGTGCACTCATTACTAGCTCGATATTCACTGGAGGCTATGTTTAAGTCAAGTCAACTTTTCCTTAAAGAGTACTAAGTATAGATTATTTACAGAAGGCTAGGCAGATAGTTTATTTCTGAAGAACAGAGATTTTCAGGGTAAAGTTAGTGTTGTTTTCTGCTTCTCAGAATATCAGTGAACTTTTACCAGTGTAGTATGTAACTTGGCGTGCTGTGCTATCAGGTGTTCTAGTGCATGTTTGCTATGGTTCTTCCAGCAGTCGTCTATATCTCCCTTGGTTGACGCTGGGAAAAGAAGCAGGAGAGATTGCAGCTGGGAAGAGAAGCAGGAGAGATTACAGCTGGAAAGAACATTATGTTATTTTGGACAGATTTTTGGAAGATGGAGCATTACTCTGGAACTTTGTCAGTAATTCAGTCTCCGACTAAATTAATGCCTGTGACTGACAGTAGCAGTCATTGATACAATAGAAACAGTGTTTCAGTTCTTGCTTCAAATAAAACAAAAGTATTTTCCACAAGAAATTATAAGCAAATAAAAATGTACGTTTTCGCCTACTGTATATGAGGCAGCTTTATATGAACATGACATAATGCGTTAGCAAAGAGACCTTTTGACATATCCAGTTAGATGGAAAGTGAGTCCACCTTCCAAACAGATATTCTCATGAGTACATCATGGGCTTTTCAGCCACCCTGTATAACATAAGGCAACTGCAGTGAGAATTTTAGCAAACATAAACTACAGGCCAAACTACACATAAGATTTATGTTATTACAAGACTTCCACAAAATACTTTAACATGCTTTCAACAGGCATTTGTTCCACATATATTTCTGCCTGTTACTTTCCTAAAGAAGCTCAGCACAGATAACATACCTAGCTTTTTTCATCACCATGCCTCTAAACATGCTTTCCTGACTTGTAAGCATGAGTAGTGAAAATTACTTTCCAACAGCACCCTGTGATTGTTTCAAAGAAGGGCATGGCCTCAAATGTTTTTCTCTGAAGATCTATTTGCTTGTGGCAGCAGGTCTCACGATTTTTTTCTTTTTATATAGCTTTAAATTAATTTATCAGGCCTAGAAGTTCATGGATTTTGACAGGTGACACTATGTTCCAGGGCTCTCTTCAGAATTAGGTGCATACAGAAGATATTTTTGTTTGAATATGTTAGAAGATGATAGAATTTTACCCAATGTCTGTTACAAAAATAAATATTTACCAGAAAAATGGTGTATAAATAGTTGAACAGAAGACCATGTGAAGCATCAGCTACTGTAGAGTGGACCTAGCAAAGGACTTGAGAACTGCAACAATGTCTTACTTTTTAATTTACAGTACTAGAAATGGTGTAGGCAAGAATGGGTAGGTAAAAAGGAATAAATTTCAAAGGATTTATTTTTTAGGGCCAGACACAGACAAATTGTCTCAGTTCACATATATCCTCTCTGAGATGAGTCAAACGGTACAAAAGATGCCTTGCTGTGCTGAGCATTAGAAAAAAAAAAATGTACAACCTGAGCTCCTTCCTGTCCCCTAGGCTTCATACACGTCCCAGCAGAGGACTGGATGGTGCTTCATGTTCCCCGGAGTGTAAAGCCTGTGGTGGCACTGAGCTTACTTACAATGGGGGGAACAGCACTCTGCTGGTGTTTCTTTGAAAACAACAGAGACTCTGTCCCCTTGAAAACTTCTCATGAAAGCTGATCATGTTTATTCTGCCATATCAAAACTCAGACAGAAAACTTTGTAAATTCTGTTAAATTCTGCTGCTATTGTTGATGGAATTCTTACAATAAGAAAGGTTTTTGGGATTCATCTCCTTTCTTTGATCTTTTATTAGAATTCTACATATGCTTAAGAATTAATAGTGGTTAAAAGTAAGGAAAGATATCATTTTGGATGACATTGTCTATAAGATGGAAAACTGAGAGGAAAATGCAGGCAGGTTAGCAGGGGAAGTAGCAGGGTCTCCCTCTTTTGCTGCCTTCAAAGTGAGACTAAGTGCTTCCTGAAAGATATTTTTCAGACAGATGCAAGTTATTTGGCTCAGTGGAGGCCAATATCCTGTGGCTTCTGCTGTACAGGAGTTTGGATGAGTTTATTTACCGGCCCTTAATCTCAATGAATCTATGAAACACAAGAAGAAAGGCTCCAGACCAGTTGGAATGGGCTGTATAAGCATAAAGAAAGGAAAGAGAAAGCAAAGACAGCGATGAGAAGACAGATAGAACCTTTGCAGTCTTATAAATCAGAAGTGAATCCCTTGTCACCAATACTCTTATATCAGTGTAATAGCAGAATGAGACCTCTATCTAGCTATATTAAAAAGCTTGCAAGGGAAAGTATGAAGATTCCCAAGTTTAAGGCTCTCCAGAGTCTTTGTGGAAAAAAAAGGGTAAAATCCCCCCACATAAAGGACTTTTTAGTAAATATGTAAAGCAATTTAGTATATTGTCTGATGTGTACAGGTAATAGTGTTGCATTTCTATGTTTTCCCCAGGATCACATGCTCTGTGGGTAAATATATTTATTCCCGTTGCTGGTAGCTTATGAAGCATGGATAATAATATACGTGACTAGTGCTGTAACTATTAGAAAAAGCATTGTAGGGCATATTGCAGAGAACCTCTAAACAGCCAACAATGTATGGCTAAATGTGAAATTACTGGCTGCTCTTCAACAGCGCTCTAGGAAAATTGTGATTTTCAGATACGATCTGTTCAGTCAAATTAAAGTCTGATGACTGCCTCAAGATGTCCATTTATCACCCAAAATAAATCAAACTGAGAGAACAGGCAACAAGACATGATTGTATTCAAAGGCAACGCATCAGCACCTATGGGTAAAATTTCCAGCAGCAGTCAGATAGCAGGGTCAGGAAATCAGAGTACAACAATAGATCACGTCAGGACAGGATATTATAGAATCTCAGTCTGGTTTATAAATATAAAATAATGAACTACTGCTTTCATAGTCTTACCTGTCAAACTGTTTAAAAAAAACTTGAAAAAATGTTATTGCTGCCTTTTACAGCCGAAGATTCAGTCAAGGAGTTAGTTTGTACTGAAACAACTACACCTGTGGGTTTTTATATATGCAGACTTGAATGCAAGGAAAAGACAGATAATGGCCATTGATTTTTGTGGATTCAGATTCAAATTTATGAAAACTTTTGTTGATGTTCAAATTTGAAGGTTTTACTAGCAAACCTGAAAGACTCTCCAGAGCTATGGCATAGTGCCTACGCAAAGAAACAGAAACAATAATATTTGAAGATTCAGGTGAAAATCTGTGTGGAGTTACAATTCTACTCCAAGCATCAGTTGGAGTGTGTGAAGCATGTTTGAGCAGAAAGTCTGCCCACCAGATGGAGGATCAAGGTAATTGGAGGTAATGCAGTTCAACAGATGGAAGCCTGAAAAATATCTGAAAAGAAAACCTTAAGCGAGCACTTTGTTGTACTGAGTATTTTACTTTGTTTTGCAAAATGCACAAGTTGCAAACAAATATGTGCCCAAAGCTGACACATTAAGCGTTGGGCTGAGTATTAGAACTGGGAAAGGAACTCCTTCCCCGCATGTCAGGTAGTCTCTGTGTACAGATGGTACCTTTTGTACCCTTTGTATACCCTTTTGTATCCTTTGTGCATCCTATATGCTGTGCCCCTGCACAATGCACTGGGTCGTTGATGAGCAACATCTTCTCAACCACTGGTCTGGAGGAATTCTACCTCATTCTGCTTGAATTACAGTATTATCAGTGCTGAGTTTTGCAACAGGAGGAGACACGAGGAGACAGGAGGAGACCACCGGGCAGACATATGTTTATACTTACACAACTATATTCCAACCCTTTTCCTTGCAGCACTCTAGAGCTCAATGCCTAATTTTCCATGTCACACAGTCTGTGAAATGCTTCTGAGAGTGGACTGAAAGCACCCACTGAAGGAGAAAACTCTGGAGGCACTTTCACACACAATCTGAATAACTCACCAGCTGGACCTCCTCCACTTAGAGTGCCTAGGGCTTCTAAAATAGAAACGTTTCTGAAGACTGCTGACAAGAAGGCCCAACTGAGTTGTGCATGAACCAGAAACTGCTCCCAGACAAGACTGCATGATGAGGTAGGATGAACCTGTGTAGATGATGAGGATTTGCAAAAGAACTAGCAAAGTATTTCTACTTCTGCAGGCACTTAGGCTAGAGAAGAGCTCCCTGTGCTAATTGCACAGACTCTGAAATACTTGTTAAATCCCAGGGAATGCTGCAGCATTTTCATATAAAGAACACTTCATAGAAACGGCACATCAGAGTCCCTAACATCTCAATCACCATTCAGATTTAGTTACGTAGCTGAACTCCCCAAGGACACTGGAGTCAGATGACAGAAGAGGATACTGATCTGCACCCTGCATGTGGGTACCTTCACATCACAGATACTGATTTCACTGGGATAAGTGTGTTCTCTCTTTTCAAGAAGTGTCATAATTCTGATAACTGTAGTAGATGAGCACATGGTTCACTCTTGTGTCCATGAATTGCCTGTGTCTTCTCAGCCCATGTGACTCTTTTGAGCACTTCCCCATGGAACACTGGCTAGGGAAAAAGTGATTGTGACATCCTACTGAGCACAGCTGAGTGTGCTGTTCCGCATGAATACAGCAAAGATGTCCAGAATGGCATAGACTGTCACGAGATAGGAAAGGAGAAGAAGGTCGTGGCTTGCAAACTTTCAGTATATTCACAGCCACAACAGATTTACTAACACCAGACTTCTGTGTCATGGGTCTATAGGAATCTGGCAGAAATAGCTTCCAAGGAGAAATGCCCATGCATTTATACACTAGGAAAAGGTAAACAGAAAGAGGTATGATGCATCTCCAGCAACGAGTAGTTTCTGAGATAGAGCCATGATTATAAACTTTTGTATCCAGAAACTCACAAAACATGAATGTTAAGTTATCAGGAGGGCCTCATGATGCATACCCAGAATTGTTAAGACTTGGAAAAACTGAATTTGATGATGGCATCTGCCATGCATTTAATACATCAGAGAACAGCAGAGATTCAGATGGTACTGGCACAACTTCTGAAGAGCAATCTAGGAGATTCAGTAGCTAAATGGCCTCCAGAAACCATTCAGGGTAATGGGTTTTACTATCCTTGAATCTGGAAATATCTGGAGTTCTTGCCACTACTGTTGGCCTTTGTAAACTTCACAAGCTATAGCTTGCTGTAATATACTGACAACAGTGCAGATGCTGTAAGATGGCAGCAGGCAGTGGTCCCACAGGCCCTGCAGACTTTGCAGAAGTAAGAAATGTCTTTCAAAGACAATATGAGCACTTGCATTATTGACGTCAGGGCCTTGAGAACTTTATCCTAGACAAAGCAGGAATGTGCCTGTGGCAAACTAAGGGGACTACACAGACAAAGCACTGCAGCTTGGAGTCTCCTTACTGCGATCATGGCAATTGTGTAGACATGGCTTAATTCTGCTTGCTTGCCTTGTGACATTGCAGATCCATGGAAGAAACTGTCAAAGAGGCAAAAATCTCTATGTAGAGATTGCCACATAGCTCAAATATGTGTACATATAAGAGGCCACAGCTAATGAAACATTTCCAAGCTTTATTACAGACTTCTAAAGGTTTGAAAACTTGCTTTCAGATACTCACTTCTGTAAAACAATGTTACATTTTTTAGCTGGCTGTTAAGATTGTGCCTTTTTCCTCCCACAAGCCCAAAATGATAGAAACGGCTCTAATGATCCTTTGGCAAGATGCTGCAAACCATAAGGCAGCCAAGAGATCCTCCTTTTCAAACTGAGCTTGCTGCCACTTTGGAGAACAGGGTGAGATAGATTTCATTTAGTACCTAGAACAGAGAAGTCCACTCAGTGAGAATACAGTTGCTCCACAGACCCTCTTTTGCTTCTGAGGTACTGCCAGGGCTAACCCTTGTGAGCCCTGCTCCTCGAGCAGACACCTGCAACACCTTCAGTCTCCTGTTTTTGAGCTCCAGCATTTGTAGGCATCTTTCAGCCTCCAGTGAGTGGTGACAGGACTAAATGACACCATTAGCTCTTAATTTCCAAGATTACTTAAATACAGCGCAAACAAAATATTTGACACAGACTAAGTGCTGGAGTTTAAACTCAGTAGAGAAACATCAAATAAGTAAGTCAAGGGAGAGGAAACAGTGCTTTAAAAATTACCAAAGATTACCCATTTCAGAGCAATCAAAGTTCCTATTACTTCCAAAACCTTTGAATAACATATATTATCTATGATTCTATGATGCAAATTATAAATATTTTGAAAGAAAATTGCAAAGATATACAGTAATATTTTCTGGTCTTACTTTTGCTCATTTTTTTCACTTCCTGGCAATTTAAAGAAGTTATTATGGTATAATTGAAAAAAGTCATTATGGTATAATAAAAAAGCACATAATTTTGGACTGGATTATAATTAAAATGAATGAGGTCAATGAACTGTATCTGAATCACAGCTTTCATATTCAGAAATGCTGTTTGCTTCAGATGATATGTCTTTATTATAGATACTATACTTTCAGATGAATAAAAAATCTTAAACTGTATCTGTGATAGACAGAAAAAATCACAGTAACTGTGCATAAAGTTCAACATCTAAGCATAGGAATTTTTTTTACTGGATTTTAATTTACCTCTGACTAGCTAACCTACTCTATGTGCTGTTACAACTGATCTACAACCATCTTGTCTACATTTGCCTGAAATTCTACATACTGCAAATTGTGCATAATATGCTTAAAGCTTTAAACAATTGAATTAGAATTGCTTCTATTTGTGAATAATCTCTTTAATAATCTAATTATAAAAGAGCACTTTATTCTAAAGTTACAAGTTTTAAGAGTTAAAAACAGATACGGTTTTGAGAATTAATCTCTCAAAAATTCATCATAAAACCCTCTAACATCAGGTATTCAATGCCCTTGGGTCTCCCAGATGAGGTCTGTTAAAAACACCAAAATACCTGTATCCAGGTCCTCAAAAGTATTGATTTCTGTCCAGGCACTGTCCAGGCCAACAATACCAAGCTGGTGAGTTATAGAACAGATGTGTAAGAGCTGACATTGTTCTAGTCACTTGCCTAACTTTAATTTCTCCATGTATGTCCTAGTTCCAATACCAAAGCTCTTCCAAAGGTGGCTTATAAGAAAACTGTGGGTATAATGACAAGCTGCTCCTTTTAACAATTATTTATCAAACTGCAGACCAGTACTTTGCTGGCAGTCCTGAAAGGGTTTAAAGTAGACTGCTCAAATATCACGTGGCAGCAGCTCTCTCTCTCAGGTTGTCAGTAGCTGTTGCATTAACAAGTAAGGACAGCCTATGATTAGTATCTGGAGGATTTTACTCTACCCAGGGAAGAGATAACCACCTTAAATTGCTTAGAGCAGTTCATTTTTCTTCCAAGGTGAAGGAGTGAGTATGAACACTTTAAGACAATATAAGGTGATAGGAATAAGCTAAGCTGCTGGAAAGTCCAACTAAATATAAGTCAGGTGAACCAAGCATGATCCAGTTCTAGATAGTTCTAGACGCTCTTGCTGAGTTTAAATACTCTATTCTCTGCATTTGTGCTGACAAAGATGTGTGAAATTAATTCAGCACTTCCAACTTCTTTTCCTCCCACTTCTCTTTGGTCAATTGGAGCACTAAAAAAAAAAGAAGCAAAGTTAGTTATAAAACCAGAAGCAAAACTTAACTAATAATGATGCAGAGATGAAGTGTCAATCATTTTTTACAGCTTGACTTTTTTATTTACTGATGATTTATAAAATTTCTCAGAGGTGAAGATAAGTGCAGGATTTGTGCACATATTTCTTCTGTCTTTTAACAGTGCTTCACTTCTGCTAACACAAGGGTAGGTCAAGACTCTTTGTGGCTCATTTGGGGATGATAATGAGACCTTTAAGTATCTAATGGTACTTGTAGATAACTGCAGATACAAAAAGTGAGTGCTTAAAAGTTTATTTCTATTTCCACATGAAAGTGACAGCCCCCCCCCCCCCCCCCCCCCGCAGAGTAACATCAGTGCTGGAAACGCAAATTTCCTGTCTTACGTGTATTGGGGTTTTTTGGGGGGGAGGGTTTTTTGTGGTTTGTGGTTGGTTTTTTTCCCACAATGATTAGGAATAGATGTGAAACAACAGTATTTTCTCATTTCTTTAGTCTTCAGTCATTTGCTCCGGCTGTCAAAATGGATCCAGTTCATATCAGTTGCACAGGTGAATTTTTTCTGTAGTACCAGGTAAACATCTATTTCACATGAAAAGAACCAATGACAGTGACTCGTTTTGTATGTCAACAAGTAATCCTAACCATTATCATCACTGTAAATGGTAACTTTGAATCAACAGTAACAAATCTATTGCTCCTCTTAAGCTGAAAATCTGCAGAAAACAACTCTCATTCCATTATTAACCATGGTAGTGGTACTGTGTTATTAAACAGACAGTCTTTTGTTTCCACTGACTGAAAGAATGAAATGTATGTGTAAAAAAACCCCTGTGAAGATGCATCAAGGATAATAATTATCTCTAATTTCATCATATCGGATGCCTCTGCTTCAGAGGATACACATCTACTGCAAAGCCAATGGGAAATCTGGATAACAGGATTTGTGAAATGTAAGTTCTGAACATTGCACAGAACTATGAAAAGACCACAGTTTCAACTGCAGCATCATATGGTTTTGGTTATGTACAGTCTATGTTAATTTTTAAAGAAAAATTTGTGAAGTAAACCTCATAGATTTGTACAGAGTATTCCATTCGTGTGTGTAGTAAGAATTGAAAACAATAATTTTAGAAGTGCCAGAACTAACAGTAAGCAATCACTTCGCTACTAGGAGTAGTCATTACTACAAAGTGGATGATTTGCATTGGTGCCACACAGTGCAGTAGTGCAGAGGAAGGCTTTTTCTGTTCCTTCTGTGCTCAGGCTCCCTCCAACAGCCCTGTGGCCTCATCTGTCTTTCACAGAGTACATACAATATGATTTTCTATACCCATGCCACCTTGCACACTGCCGTTTAATTCTTCATCAACTCCTCAAACCCCCTTGGTTTTGATAGATGAGCTCAGCATTCCTGCTGAGCTGTCTGACTTGAAGGAATGTCTGAAGAGTGAAACGAATGAAAACAGTAAATGATAGCACTGGTCCTTGGAAGGAGCTAACAAATCAATCAGGTTTGGATAGCTAATTTTCACATAGCAAAGGCGAAGTTACTTAATTTCTTTAATGGGAGCCTCTTTTTGTAGACTTCTTTCAAAATATGACAGAACAAATATGCAAACTGTTTCATTGAGACAGTGAATAATTAGAGTTACTGAAAGATGTATGAAGGAAACATTTCAGAAAGTTCTCTGCAAATGTTAATATATCCATTACAAAATACTACATAGAGAAGTTCAGTCTTCTCAGAGAATCATGCTGTCAATTTTAGACACAATTCCCTTCAAATAAGAGTGATTTATACTTTCTGTACCAAATTTGTTTGAAATGTTAATTGCAGATGGGTAAGAAGACTGGGCAATGAAAATGTGCAAAAATCTGCTCTTCCAGAAGCTTGGCAAGAGAGAATACTTCACTGAAACTGTTCACATCTCTAAACATTACTGTCAGAGTATCCATACAGTCATTCAAAGGGCACAGCCATAAAGCAGCACTGTACAATCTTCAATGCCACACTACACTTTCACAAGGTTAAGTAACATGAAAAATTAAAAGAAAAACCTGTCACAAAAGTGCATGGAAGAAATATCCAAATCAAACCCCCAAAGACTTTGGCATCATGCTCACAAATATTCCAAGAACTGAAAGAGTAGTTACATTTATTAGATAAGCCTTATCTAGTGAATAATTAATAGGTCAACTTCAAGGTGGAGCTCAACATAACCTATTTGTTTGTTTTTGTTGTTTTGACTGTTGTTTTAACTTTTAATGCCTAAAAAAGGGTGATACCAGGTAATTCTAGCAAGATTAGGTAAGAGGTTTCTTCATTTAATGGGTCATATTAATTTCATTTTTAAATGTAAGTTATATTTTTGATGTCACACAAGTCAGTGTTGTGTTCATTTTACAGTTGTCCATGCATAAATGTCAAATGAACACTATTGTTACGGCCACAATATGAACTTGTCAAAAGGCTGAAAATGTTCCTCTGTAAATGCATTGTTATAAAACTGGGTGTTATGTACCATTTACTTCGTATAGCCCTTGCCTCTTTTGACATGAGGCATGGATATGAAGTGAGCTTGGGAAGTTCAGTAGATTATAGAGTGTGTTTAGCAGGACTTCTTCCGTGTTTGTGACAGAAGTTGAATAGTGAACGCAGCAAAGGTTTCTACAGAGAAAAGAACAGGTCAGCGGTTAAGGCAATTGAATGCTGTCTTGAAAGCTAAATTATAACCTTGCCTTTGAGTTTGTAATTGATGCTATGTGAGTTACTTTTATCATAGATGGCCACTAACCATTTTTTTTTCAATGACTGATGAGAATCTGATTTATCACAAAATGCTGAGTACTTAAAACTGGAAATGAATTGAATGAGAGCTATACAGGGCTAAATGAAGGATAGTATGGTGTTAAATAGTTGTATGTGTGTGCGTATAAATATATATATATATATATATATATATATATATATATATATATAAAAAAGACCTAGACTGTTCTCATATAAGACACCAAAGCTTTGTGGATTCTTTTATCTTAGCTCCTTTGGATCTCAGTATTCCCACTTGTTAACTGAAGATAATAGCATGTCTTGGTTTTGTAGCAATGCTTGAAAATAAACGTGCTAGCATTTTAGAAGCACTCTGTCAAAATAACTGTGGAAGAAAACAACATTGGTAAAATCTATACTTCTGTATTCAAAGCGTTACTTGAAGAAAATACAACAAATAGGACAGAATGCCAGATCAAGTGGTATAAAGGGGGGAAAACTTCTCATTAAATAAGTTCTTTCTGTTCCAGTCTAATGGTTGAAATGGCCCCAGAACAAAACTGGTAAAGGACCATGTACTCTAAATGATATAGTAAAATAATATGCATAAAGCAGTGAAGCAGTTTAAAGTTTCACAGACCTGGTGCTTCCCAGCTCCTGAGTGTTCTGGCATGGCTATGGATGGGTATTTGTGAAGACAGCGAGAGAACCATTTATGCCTGCTCCAATACAACGCCTAGACCACCATAAGCATGTTAAAGCCTAAACAGTTTTTCTGACAAAATAATGTCCTTGAAAAAGTTATGAGTGGATTAAAAGAGGATCTTAAAGCTGAAATAGAATTGCACATACAATAAATGATGTTACTAGCTTTGTTTAGGACACAGTACTCTCACTACCTATGCCGATCCTCACAGCTCAAGAAGAACATTTCCTATGGGTCCTTAGGGAGAAGCTTCTCTTCTTTCTGGAAGGGGTTTGGCAGTTCAACAGTGGTGTGATGGCATTTTTGGTGACAACAGCAAACAGAGTGCTGCAGAAATTTTTTGCCCATAAATAAAACCAGCCTGACAATGTAAATTCATTATTTGAACAGCAAAAGTTGTGACAGATACAATGATCTAAAGGTTCCATTACATTTATATGTCCATAAACAAGGAGCTGCAACAGTGGGTAGAGATGTATGCTGTGAATAGGACATCAAAATATCTGTAAAATTTTCTACTCTTACAGTGTTTTTTACATTACAAGATAAACATTCTGGGTAACTGGTGCTAGTACTTGGCACTAACTGAGCTGCAAATTATTTTTTTTCTGTTAATCTTGCAGATTTCATCAAGGTGAGCCTTCAAGTTTTTCTCCAGAAAGACCAGATGTTGTCAAGATTCTGAGAGCACGTCCATTAAAAAAAAGGCCCAGGAAAATACATTATGCTGTCTGTTACAGCTCCTGTGTGACTATTATTTTACAGGCAGTTTCCCTGCAGCATGCTTTACCTCGTTAAAAATATGCTAGGAGCTTTTATAAGCTATGTCCTTATCATTTGAGATAGGAGGCACTATCCAAGCATCGGATATGTCACAGTAGTATGGCATGTAACACATCATACATGGCTGTTCTTAACCGCAACTCCTGCTATGGAAAACAACACTAAAACATTTCTTTCTGGAGCCGGGACAATTCAAATAGCCAAAATCGTTTGCTGCTTTTTCTGTTGACTTTTCCCTTACCCCACAGGCTCTTAATCCCGGAAAGTGCTCTGAGATAAGACGCGGAAAGACAGACTGAGGTGACCCGAACGGGTCCCGGGGACCGCCGTGGGCTGCCCCGGGCTGGACAGCAGGGTGCCGGGGGCTGGCCCCGTCCCGTGCCGTCCCGCCCCACCGCCCTCGGGGCGGGCCACCAGCCACCGCCGCGGCCCATATAGCGGCAGCCCGCGCCCCAGGGACAGTCGCTACCGGGCTGTTTTTCCACCGTGTCTCGACGTCTACTCTTCCGTAGGCGACGCAGGTGAGCTGGAGCGTAGGGTAGACCCTGGCCGGGGACTGCGGGCTGCGGCAGGGTCGTGGCATCCGAAACTCTCGCCGCTGTTTCCCTACCACCCCCCCCCCCCCGCCTTCCGCAGCAAAGCGCTTTGTTTTCGCCGCAGGCTCCTCCGAGAGAGGCGGATTCGCTGCCATGGCCTCCGTGCCGTCCGCTGGCTGCCTCCTGGCCAAGAACCAGTACTACAGGAGGCGTAAGTGGTCAGGAAGGTCGGGAAGATATAGTGCGGGTACAGTGTTTAGTTGTATCACAATGGGAAGTAGAGCAACGAGGTTGTTTTGTGCTTGATGAACATTCACGAGTAGAATAGTTTGTTTTGATAGCAATATGTGTGTGATCAGAAGATTTCTCACGAACTTCAGTTAAAGTTATGCAAACAGATCTCAGTATGATTTTGTCTTTATACAAACAACTGTAGTAGAATAGCGAATGTGGTATAAAGTTAGACTATTATGAAGTAATATGAAGTATATTACTTGAATAGTTAGAGAAAAATGGCAATAAAAGTAAGATGTCCTAGGAGAACAGGTGATGCTGTGAAGTTTTACAGTTGAGATACCAGAGCTATAAGCAATCACATTGATGTAAACAGGATTCAGATGCATAGTCCAGAGGAGGATAGCAGGAACAATGTTTGCTATTAATATGTGTACATATTATATATGTGGCTAAGTAAACGTATCTTTCAGTTTATTTCCTCCAAGATAGGAGCAGGTCTGAAAAATTCTTAGTGTAGAAATAGTGTAGTCTCTCAAAGTATGTTTTTCATCCTGTGTGTCTCTGCTTTCTACAAACAGCAAGACAGAATTCAGAATCCAGTGTTTCTTCCAGTTCCTCCTCCTGCTTGGATACTGTGAACACAACAGACCAGGACAAAGCATTTCATGGTATTGTTCCCTTCTTTTAAACAGTTTTCTAGTTTCACCTGATTGTTATTCAGGCAGTGTCTAAGGCTGTGGGTTTTTGCTTCTTTGGCAGGGTTACCTGAGTTAATTGATAAATATTGGTGGATAAAAAGCTTCTTCCATAGTGAACCATCTCCACCAGCTGTTGGCAGAAAAACACTATCAGCAAGCAGGTGAGTCCTGTTTTTACAATGGTGAGAGTAACATTCCACCTTCTTTTTGGTAAAATTGTTACTAAACAAGTCATAACCAGCTAAAACAATCTGGGGGTACAATGCTATTTTGATGACTTAAATAAAAGATACAGCAAGTCTATGGCTATAGAGGCTTCCCATGCATTCATTTCAATAAATGAACTCATATGCTACTTCACATGAAGCAGATGCTAGTGAGTATTACTGTTATGCACTTACAGAAATATTTATTTAATGCTCAACCTATAATTCTTTCACACCTATTTAGGTAGTTTACTCATTTTACTTTATTAAAAAGATGATATGAATGCTTTCAAAAATACCTAGGCTGATAAACGTCTTTGAGGAAAATATTTCACTCATAACCTTTTTATATATATTTCTGCAGTACCAATAGTTGAGTAGGACAGCATGCTGGCTTTTCTGAACTGAGATACTACATACAAACATGTTTTTCCAAGAGGCTTGGGATGTTCCTCGTGTCGGCTTCAGGTGCAAGAAGAAAACAAAACCTTTTGGAGAGTGGAAGAGACTTATTTTCAAAATATTTGTCAGTGGCTTAAATGATATTACTTAATGAACCTGTCTATGGCCTACTTTGTTCCTTACAGAGTTGCTATAATTTGAGATTTCTCCAATGAAAGTTATCAGGATTAAACACCTTGATGACTTATAGTTAGAGAAAAATGACAGTAAAAGTAAGATGTCCTAGTTTTGGGAGAACTGGTGATGCTGTTAAGTTTTACCTTTTAAGATCCTGGTGCTATGGGTAGTTACACTGATGTAAACAGTATTCAGATATATAGTCTGGAGGAGGATAACAGATATCAGGTATATGATGACCAGGTACATGGTATCACAGCAGTGCTAGTGAACATTGACTTCTTCCAAGCTGAAGAGCAACCTTAATCAGAATTGATACTGCTAGCTCTGTTTTAGGTTATTCTCACCTGCTTTTCTGTAGCTTAAGAGCCACTTGTTCTCAAGTGACTAATTGTGTCCATATTCACTGCTGTCTGTTAGAGTAGTTACATGCTCGATCTGGCAAAGTGTTAACGCAAGCACATTATTATTATGAACCAAATCTACGTTTGTCGTGATTCATGCTCTTGAAAGATACTGTAACATAGCTTTGTTTAATCTTGATGATTTCAAAGCAGTATGTCACATTATTTATTCTACCAAGGATAACTGGAATGCATCATAGAGGTCATAGAAAATAACAAGTAGTTGGCTGAATTGTATCATTCCTGTAAACTGTCCATGCAACTTTGTCTGTCACTGGTTGAACTAACAATAGCAAACAACGTAGCCAGCATTTTTGGTTACAGGTTAATGGTTGTCATGGTTATGAATAACTCCAAAGTATATCAAGTGTCTGCTTCAGGAAGGCTGCAGATTTTGTGGAGACAATAAATGCATGACTCGAGACAACAGAAAATAATACAACTCTGAAAACATGGTTTCGGAAATCTTCAAGTCAACTTGTTATATACCTTACTTTACTGCTATTGTGTAGTTTCATTTAGTCTGTTCTCTAAATGTACAGAATGAACTGTTTTTTATACTAACTTTATTAATAAAAAAGCTTTAATCAGCATTTGGTCTGACTTATTTTTGGTCTCTAATAACACATTTGTGCTGTTGGTGTGGGTTTTGGGTTTTTAGAATGTGGTTTGGTTTTTAGTATGAAATATTAGTAAAATTTATGATTCCCACAGTGTGGGTCATGTTCTTCCTTTAGTCACTTTGAAGTCTTATGTAAGCTAGGAAAAAGACCCTAACACATTTCTCTAATGTGATGTTGTAAAGGAAAGAGGGGAAAAAGAACCCCAAGCTTTCTAGTTGCAAGAAGGTGGTTTTTATCTGTCTTTGAAAATGCTTGAAGCCACAGAAGAAATGATGTTGCCCTTCTTGTACCTGAGAAATACCTGATTCAGAATCATGGTAGAAAAGTACAATGACAACCTTCCATATTGCTTGCTGAGCTTAAGATGCTTCTGTCATGTAGTCAGAACATGGGATGCAGAACATGCTTAAAGAGCATGTTTAAAAACACACAAAGCGTCCCCCAACCCCCCTTTTTCTTGGTGGCGAGTGAGAAAAGTGAAAGAACAAATGAAGGGGGACTGCATGTTCTTAGCATTCTTCTGCTTAGTCCATATTAACTACTTGCTTTTTGTAATGGCATCATGGTCATTGAAAATTCTTCTGGAGTGGTGCCCTTGTGCCATTCACATCACTTTTTTACTGTAATCAGCTCAGCATTGGGGTAATACCACCCTCAACTCAATTATTTGTGACAGTTCTTCAAACTATAATTATCCTGGAATAAATCTATTAAATATCATCCAATGTTGCTATGACAAACTCCTGAGAAGATATGGGTAAATGGGACATTGAAGTGGGACAGTGAAGTATCAAAGGGCTGAATTTTGTTACATCATGGTCACAAGGAAAAACAAATTTTCTTATATTAAAATTCAATATAGTGCAACCTTTTGGGGCGTAAAAGCCAAAATTTGCATGATTTAAAGAGAAGCTGAGAGAAATATGGAGAATTATATTGTGTAGCTTAAATGCAGCCTAGAATAATAGGAAAAGTATACAATTTTAATACCTGTTGGGGCAAGACAGGTACAAATGTTCAAAGATTATCTGTAGTAGAAAAAAAAAATCTCTTAGGATTATGGGTAGAGATTTGTTTTTAGGAAGTTAATCTATATATTGTTATCTATCTGAGAAAAAAAAGTTTCAGAAACAGGTCTTGTACCAGAGTGTGAGTGCTAAGTTAGATTCAGCTATCATTGTCAAGTTAGAAATGGGGACATGAACTTGAAAAATGCATTTTTTTTACCCCTCCTCAAATGCACGTGTATCAGGCTTCTGTTTCTTTACTAAAATGAAGAACTAAGTCATAGCCTACTGGTCCTAGTAATACACTGTTTTAAAAGTCATAATAAAAGACATCTAATGTTTGATTTGGTTCAAGAAGGATGAAATCTTCCCGTTGAGTGCATTTAGAGAGAGAAATTTGTTACCATAAGACTTATTTTTTTCTTTTTTTTCACCCTATTTGTTATGGTTCAGAAGAAATACCATAAAGTTGCATTTCTTTCCAAGGATTTTCTTGTCTGTATGTGAGGGAAGCAGTACTACATATTGTGGAAATATGAAATGGGCTTTCTTTTTTTCTGCCTTGTCTGCAGAAGCAAGAGTAATAAACGAATCCATTTAAGAAACAGGTTTTCAATATAAGAAGTAACAGCAAATCAAAATCAATTTGAGTTGTTAGGAATAAGTAATTTTTTTTCTAATATGTGCAGTGATCAAGACTCCCATAAACAGTGTGATTTAGCATTATTTTGTAAGTTCTTTGGAAGGGTTATTTCTATTTGTGATATTACAACATTGTGAAAATATGTGCAAATCCCTCTTTTTTTATTAATGATCTTAACTAATAATGCATTATTTTTCTTGAAAGTAGACTCTCTCTTATTGTCATTTCTCAACTCCTCTTCAAAGGAAAATCCAAGCAGAATTCATCCAGCCATTTCTAGCAGGTTTAATATTGTTTGGAAAAACGTTTATTGGTTTATTGCACTTAGAGTGGATGACTAAAAATTTTGACCATGACTGTGTTTGGTGTCCTGACTGACTCTTCAGTGATGGAGATATTCTGTCAGATTTCTCTCGTCATGCACTCCGTCATATGCCATTTTAAGCTGTTCTGGCAGTAGCAGATGTGATATATACTTTGCATAATCACTGGAAGATAGGTCTTTGTAATAGAAAGAGGCTATTCCTAATAGGGAAGAGAATCAGATCAGTATATTGGGAAGAAGTCAGGGGAGAGCATCGTTTTTCATTTTTCCACTCCTTCTATCTCTGACAAACTGTGGAGGAAGAAATAAGTTTTCAAACCCTGTGCCAAAATATTCAGTTCCCAGTTACAATGCTCAATAGTATGTTCAGAGACACTCTATTGACTTTTTCTCAAAAACAGAGTTATAAAACTGATTGTTGTCATGATGACAGGACATAATCTGGACAGAGATATAATACTTTTATTAGATCAACTAATAAAAAGAAAAAAAAAAATACGTGTACAGTCAAAAAGTTTTTGCTTTTCTTTGCTGAGTCAGCCACCACATCTGCTTAAAACTTTACTGTCTTTGACTTCAATAAGATTAATTTTCGTGTAACACAGAATCCATAATCTCATTTTACTTATTTAGTTGGGATAACAGTATTGGATGCAAGACAAAACTCATCTATCAGTTTGTGAGGTTCGCTGAGGTACAGCAGCCTGTACCATAACAGGACTGACAAGACTGGCTGGATGTCAGTTACCCTACTGACAGTCATCCATCCTGGCTAAGGCCAGGATGTCCACAAGAAATGTGTCACTACTGGGAATAACTCTTTAAAAACACACTATGCAGACTTTGGTTTGTAGTTTTGATTTGTTTTGTTCTGGATTTTTTTTTCCTTGTTGCTCTTTTTGCAATATGTGAAAAACCGTCTGTTGTGGTTTTGCTCAGCTAGCAAAGAAGCACCACGACAGTCTCTCGCTTGGTGCCTCCCATACACCCCCACCCCAGTGAAATGGGAGTAAAAAGATAACCAAGGTTTTTGAGGTTGGAGAAAAGGGCAGGGAGGGCTCACTGCCAACTGTGGTTCTGGATAAAACAGACTCCAGTATTTGACTTAGAGAGGAAAGAAAGTAAAGTTTATTCTACTACCTACAAGAAACAGAACAGAACAAAAAGCAAAAAAGGGAATAGGATGATTGAGAAAATTAGAAGCAGCACTTTAAGATCTCCCTCCCCCATTCCTCATTTCTTCCCGGGCCCAGCTCACTGCTCCCGATATCTCTACCTCCTCCCCCCTCAATGGCTCAGGGGGACAGGGAATGGGGGACGTGGTCAATCTCTCACAGACGGGCTCTGCTGCTTCTCTCTTCTCAGAGGAGGATGACTCCTGGTATTCTTCCCCTGCTCTGATATGGGGTTCCTCCCATGGGACACAGTCCTCAATGAACTTCTCTGGCGTGGATTCTTCTCAATAGTTGCAGCTTCTGCAGATACAGAGTCCCTCTGTTGAGACATGGCCTCTTCTGGGCATAATTGTAATGAACTTCTTTGGCATGGATTCCTCCCCACAGTTACAGCTTCTGTGAATATGGGATCCCTCATATGGGACACGGACTCCTCCAGCCATAGTCACTGTACCTGGCACTGTGTCTTTAATCAAGAGAATCACTGACCCTGATGAGAGGTCTTCAATGAAATGCAAACAAATAGCTAGCTTCACCAGTCCTCTCTATAGGATGCAGGGGAGTCTGTGCTCCAGCACACCTCCTCCTCTCTTCTCTCACTGACCTTGGGATCTGAATGGTTGCATTCTCTCCCTTCTAACTCCTTGCACCACCACCAGCCAGAAAAGAAGAGACAGAAGAAAAAAATGAACAGGAAGAATGCTCCTCTTTCAGCTGCTTCTTAAAAAGTGATCGTGGAGGTGTCTGATTGGCTCAGCCCCAGAAGTGGGTCTGGCTCAGAGCTGGGGAGAGTTTTGAGCAACTTCTTATAGGAGCCATTTTACAACCTCTTCCCCATTACCAGAAATGGCTGTCATGTCAAACCATGACACCATCTCATCCTGACATTCAAGTAGTCAGTGATAGAGAGTCTGTAAAAGACCCTGGTAAAATTTTCCATGGTTGATCACACTCACCTTTAAAGATGTTCCTCATTGGTTCCATCTTGAATTTCTCTATGAAAAGCAGTTCTGGGGTTAGTCAGAAATACATGACTGAAATAACAAGCAAAAAAATTTAAAGTACTGATTCTATCTCCTCTTCAAGGATCTTGACAGTAATTTCCAAAGAGATTGCATCATTTTATTTGGTCAGCCATACTGACTTCAAAAAGTAATTCAGCACAATTAGAGTGGCTCAATAGGTGGAAGAAGCAGGAGATAAGCTTTTTGCTTCTGTGAGTCAAAGCTAAAAGCTAGTCTCTGTTGTTTATTTCTAATTATGTGAGGACATACAAACTGTTGCTAAAGAAGTCAAATGAGAAGGAAAAAGATGAGGGTGTGGTTTTGGGATCACATGAAAATGTTGTCCAGTTTGAAATCTTGGATGCTAAACCATGTGCTCTCACATGAAAATGTCACTTAGTGAATAGACTCCTTAATAAATCATAGTACATTTGAAGAGTTCTATGCATTGCAACTAAATACTTGTATGAAATAACAGAAAAATTAATGTTTTTAAAAACTGTAATATTTTCAGTCTTCTTTGGGCAATTATTTGTGTTTAATTCTGTTGTTACATTATATAGAGAGTATCTCCATATTAAAAAAACACTTTGAAATTTGAATAAAATTTTTTGAATCTAAAACAGGTTCTTGCAATAAACCTATCTTTATAAAAATCTCTAAATTGCATATTTCACTTCTCATAATAGTACAGAAGTGAACACATAATACTACGGGTAAAATACACAATGAAATATTTTCATCAGTATAGGTATTTTGGCATTATCTTTTAACCAGAATGATTGAATGCCATCATGACTCCAGCTCAGACCCACCATACACTTCAGTTCAATTAAAATCTAGAATTAGTATTGAATTGTCCTGACAGGATGTGTTAGTGGCTAGACAATTTCTCCATGGTGGTAGCAGACTGAGTGAAGTCTTGGATGTAAAGGGCAGGGTAAAAGTATGTTATTTGTAGCAATCACTTATGTTCTGTCAGAATAAAATGCATGCCTTCAAAATACACAGTCAATTTGGAGGAAAAAACCCCAAAAGCTCCTCCTTGTTCTCATTCTGTGCAGAAATATATTTTTTCTGGATGAAGCATTAGTTGCTTTGTATTCCCAATTTCATTACAAAAGAATGACAAGCTGAAATGTATTAAGGAAACAGATTGCTGCCTTCACTATTTATTTTCCTCATTGTCATAATTATTGTCCTACATTAATCTTATGCCATTTTTGCTTAATATATTTAGTGGAGGAGTTGTTTGTTCTCTGTTTATCTGTCAGCATACTATGAATGCAGCAGAAGTGTTATATGGAGGGGTTAGCTTTGTGGTGTGAACACTTTTAAAACCCCTTCATGCCATTAAAACTGAGCTCCAGTGACTAAGCAGATCAGCTCAGTCCTTCTGAGCTAAATGTGCATAGACTGTAACTCTCATGTAAGGACTGATTTTTATTCTACATTTTTAAAACATAGCATTGGATATTAATCTTGAAAGGCATCAACTGCTAGGCATTATAGTATTATATGAGGCCTTTATGACTAGTTCTGAAAATAAATGTCCTTTAACTTCTTTTTGGACATTAAAGCATCCATGGCATTTGTTATACATATCAAAGGAAGACTTGCCAAGATAAAAGACTACTATTTATTGGCCAAAACATTCCTCTGCTGAGAGCAGGCTTTTTTATGTACAATGTCAGTCAAACACTATATCCTCCACATGTTTAACTTGCTCACTCTCATAGCATTTAGTTCATCTCAAAACAGGAAAGTCATCTGAGATTTGTTTAAACTGAAGGCAATCCTTCAATGTCACCTGATGCTGAAATCCACTGAGATCAAAAGTGCTTTTCATAATAAATAAATGTAAACTCATTGACAGCTGATTTGAAGTAAGAAACTGAAAAGATCACAAAGTGAATACTTCTAATAGTCATTCACACCTACCTAAAATGCTAATGATATGTAGGGATTGCTATGGCTCAAAGTGTCACAGGGGTTAAGTTTATGTCAGTGTTCATTCACTCTCCTCTGCCCCAATTACTCTCTGCACTAATTAAAAAAGTCAAAACAAAAACAAACACTATTTGTAGCACCTGCACAGGAATAATACAGAAATGAGATAGAAAGGGCAGCCAGGCAAAGAGCAGTCCTAAAATAGATCAGCCTACCTCCAGGACATAAATCTACTCATCTTTGGTTAAAAAAATCCCGCAAAACAACCAGAGGTAGTTTTTTTTCTGTCACCAGGAGATAAACTAGATCATATTAGAAACTCGGAACTAGGCACTGGTATCATTTATATTGAGGCAACTCGCAAGTAAGGAAAACGGATTGAAAGTACCCAGAGCCTTGTAGTAAAACAGGGGGTAGGATTGCAGCACAATCTTTTACTTCGATAAAACTTTGACTTTTTGGCTGAAAAATTACATTGCTGAAATATGTTGACAGGATACGTTCCTGTGATGGCTAGTGGGAGTTTTGTTTAAGACCTCTTTTATGGGCTAGTCTTCTCAGAATTTGCTTCACCTGTTCCCTCACCGCCCAGTTTTATGCATATGTTACAGTAAAGTGAATTAAATCTTTATGGAAGACCCAATGATGGGCTGCAGGCAAGCAAAACTCCTTGAGACATATCCCAAAGGGTATGTAAATAAATATGTGAATTTTTGGGAAAGCGTAGTTTTAAAACATCTGTAGTATTTTAGTGAAAGAACAGAAAGAATGTTTTTTGACTGACTATAATAATGACTGTTAGAAGGAGATGTTAGTGTGAGGAACAAGCTGAGTTTAACATTAACCTGCAATATAAGAGAAAGCAAGCATTTTAATAATCTCTCAGAATGCAACATTACCGCTGTAGTATATTGCACATGGGGGCTTGATTCTCCCTTCCTTTCAATAAACAGCACTAGCAGTGATGTCTCTAGTTATAGCCATCAAATGGGCAGGCTGAGAGGAAATAAGAAGGATGAACAAGCCAAGCTCTCACTGGCTGCTGCAAATTATTTGAAAGAAAATCTTTAGGCTCACCTAGGGTCCAGATCGATTGAAAAATTTCTTATCACAGAACTAGTGGACTTCATTCACCATTTTACACTAAAGAGTCAGGTATCCCTTCCCTTTCCTCTCTTCCTCTCCCCTCTCTTCTCTGGCAAACACTTTAGCTATAGGGACTGAAGTCTCTAATGAGGTGAAAATTCCTGGGCGAATGAATGTCAAGAGAGTGATATCATTAGTTTTTAGCTGCTGGCAATTTCTCTCTGAAGCATAGCCACACATGTTACTATGACATTGATAGGCATTTTTTTTTAATACTTCAAATTTATTAATGGAAGTTATCTTTTTATTTACATAATTTACAATATGAAGAATGACTATGCAGTTTATGGCAGAATATATGTAAGGACATATTTTTACCAGGATTTCGGCTACTTTGGTGTACATTTATTTGATGAAAGCGATACATTTTCGGGGTGAACAAATAAAGGATATTTTTATGGTGTCTTTTCAGGATTGAAAAGACTGTTCAGCTGAAAGTAAATTTCAGTTAATAATCTCATATCCATTTCCCTCATGTGGAGGCGTGACCTAGAAAGAGCACTGCTTATATTTGGCTGCTGAAATACTGAGCTACAAATTCAGGATGAGGAGTTCATCTCATGTAGTTCCTTATTTCCAAGAAATCCAAGTGCCTTTAGTATTATGTAAGTCACTTAGGACACTAGAGTTAACGTTACTCTGCTGAGGTTTGCTCAGCACTGTTCTATAATTAGTTGGCAAGTCAATTCAACATTTATTTAAAGTGTATGAGGGAGAAGAAGATTCATGAATAGATAATATAGAAGGCATACATTGTCTGAACACATTAATTTAAAAAAGTGTTCTTAAAATATTGTTTTATTGAAAGCATGTATTTGAAGATTTTACATTATTCTGTTTGCAAGTCAACACATTGTGTGCATTACACTTGTATTAAATTATTACTCCTCAGCTAAATAAAGGCCCTCATCCCTGATGCTTCATTTTTATGAGCCTTCTACAGTAATGTGTGTAAATGCACGTGGGAGGAATGGAGAGAAAGAATTCTTTGCATTTTCAGTGTTTATTGAATAGCATAGTTTTTGGGTCATTGAAAAGTGTGGGCACAATTTGAGCAGTAAAAGCATGAACAAAATCTCTCATTTGAGAATGTTCTTTTAAGACTTACTAAGATTTCCTTTAGCATAATCTAATTAGCTCTACTTTCTCACACAGCATGAAATGGGAACACAAATGGTTCTCAACTTGTGGGGTGGTGTGGGGCAGTTTCATGGGTTGTACATTAAAAAATTTACAGATTACAATGTGTAGAGTTGGTATTTAAAGGTATAGAAGGACATAAATATTTGAAAGAGGAGAGATAAGGGCAGAGAAAGTGGGATATAAACCCTCTGACTTCATCTTGCCTTTTCCTTCTCTGGTTTTCTGAAAATTCTCAAGTGACTGTTTGTTATCAAATTGATTTTTTCTACATTATAACTGGTCTATTTTTGCCAGTCAAGAAACTGTCTGGACAGGAATGGGAATACTTAACATCAGTGGTTTGTAACGTATGTTGTCTTAAACTTGGAAGTAAAACATAACAGATACAGGTACAGACTTTTTCTCTCAATAATGAGTGAAATGCTATTGCGAAGCCTGTATCCTTCTTAGTACCTACATTGTCTCTTAGCTTTAAGGAATAGACAACAATCATATTTTGCACAGCCCTAAGTACATTTTTGGTACCTAGTGTACAGTAAAGAATGTGAATGGTTGACCATAATAATAATGAGTGACCACAGACTGGCCATTTTATTTGATTATCAAAATCCTCTTTGGATACAAATATTCCACATGCTTACTTTTCTCCCCTTTTGGTCTCTACTGAAGAAGAATTTTTTTAATATAATTACATAGAACAAGAACAAATAACATAATTTATTCTAGAATAAAGTATGCTTTAGAATCCTTTCAGGGTAGAAGATGGCTTAATAATGGGAAGTGTCCTGATTTAGGCCCATCTGGGAACAAAGGACAATGATCGGCCATAGGTACCAAGGGAACTTTGGAACTCCTGAAGGACAGGAAGGGCTCAATTGCCAGGCAAAACAAATAAGACTACTTAATTTGGGGAAGAAAATATAAATTAATTTGATCCACCACCAATCAAAGACATTAAACCCCAAAACACAACAAACAGAAAACACCACAGAGTGGTATAATGATGAACACAAGCGGACCTTTAAGACCACCTTCCCCCCACCCCTCCGCTCTTCCTGTACTCAGACCCCTGATCCCAGTGTCTTTACTTTCTCTCCCCTTGAACCACTCAGGGAAGCAGAAAATGGGGGTTTCAATCACTCCTTTCCCATCACTCTCACCTTGGGGCAGGTGGGGCCCTCACTGGTCCTCCCTGCTCTACCTCACACACCCCACACCCGGGAGTGTTGCACAGACACACGTTCATCCCGAGGGCTGTAGCTCCTCTTTACCTCCTGTATGGGTCTCTGCAGCCCACAGGAATTACAGCATGGCCTGCACCACGGCTGCCTCCTCACACAGCCTCCTGCCCATCTGGGTGCACTCATCCAGAGCTGCTGGTGGCTCTCATTGCTGCCATTGCCCTCCATTATATGAAGGGGTACAGCCTGCGTTCAGAGGTTACAGAGGAGCCAGGTTACAGAAGAGTCCCTGGTCCAGCAGTCCTCCTCCCTTTATCGTTCTCTGACTGCAACTCCAACTTGTACCACTCCTCCACCTCCTCTTACAGCTCAGATTTCCCATCTTTAATAATGATTGCAGAGGTCCTTAGCTAGGGTGGAGGTGGCTCTACCTCAAAACAGACTCCTCCCACTGTGTTACCAAGGAAAAAGTGGCTTCACATGAACCCATCACAGTAAGTTATTTAAATTAGCTACTGTTCTTCTGTTTGTAACATCTGTGGTATTTTAATTGGGATATTGACTCCTCAGTTATATATTTTCACAAAAACTAGTCACCCCTGTGGTATTTGAAACCCATGTAAAGAATTACAAGGGCTCAATAAAGAAAATACACACTCCACATTGCATTAATTTGAAAAGGAAAAGGATTAGGCCTATATATAAAAATATAAGAGTAATGACACATTATGCCACTAAAAAATGAATACATATCAATACTAGGCAGAATAGTGTGTCCCAGGGGTGACTATTCAACATAGTAATTTTTCTTATTGATCGTCTTCCAACTAGGAAACAGTGTTTAGACCCAGCATGTAAAACTCTGGAGTCATAGATCCACTAATGAAAGAAAATCCCATTACAAAAGGCTTATAGCAACATTTAACACCTTTGCCATCTCATTGATTTTCAGTTTTGGTGAATTGCCCTAAGTATAATAACTGTATAAGAAGAAAAGGCATATTTGTCCATGATGAAGGGCAAATTATATGTGAAGAATAAATGTATCTTTGAGCCACTGCAAATTTAAAGTTTAAAATCTGCTTTACTGTGTAATTGTACCAAGATGACTTGTCTTTCCTGAAATATGCTAGAGGTGAGGGCTTGGTTATTGTTATGATAATGATATTTATTTCAGTGGAAATAAGATTCAATCTTGAGCAAACCATGTGGCAGAACTTTGATAATTAAGGCTTTGATAACTATGTAAGACAGGTTATCACTACCAGATAGGCAAACTAGTGAATATCTTAGGCCAGCAGAGCTGATGTTTGTTACTTTTACAGAGATACCAGTTTTTCTAAATTAGGATCCTTTGACTTAAGATTACTACTGTTTCTGCAGGGACCATTCCAGATTTTACTACAATAGTCAGTGCATATTTTACCAGAGAGTTATGCATAGTATTAGGAATATCTCCAGACTTGTTAATTCTATGTGATTTAGTGGGGGGTCATTTAATTTCTGATGGATCACTTAACCACACGAGAATCTTAGACAAACATAAAAGGATGACAAAACATATGCACAGGCCTGCTTAGTCAATCATTAAAACCTTAAGTAGCATGCATTTGGTAGAAGAATAGCCCAAACTAAATTCAGATTCATGATTCCAAGTCCAGTGTGTCTGTGAGGACATCTTCCATTATACAGGCCAGGAAACTTCATCTAGTGAATGTGCACAATTGTTTAAATATACTACCTGAACAGTAAATCAGAAGATATGTTCTATATATTTTCAATTGGCTTAGTAGCACCTGTTATGAAAACTGTGTCATTAACTATGTCATTAACTATGTGGTTTAAAAGATAAACCACATGGAAAATTGTACAATGTAAAGTTTTCTTTTCAATGTTAACTTCACCTCTAATTAAATAATATTTTAATGTTTTCATAAGAATTATATTGAATATTAAAATTACTCTTGTTACTATTTCAATACTAGTACTGTTAGATTTTAACAATAAAAGCAATTTTCAAGTATACAATGTATGACCATTCCTAAAGGTAAGTTTATATGTACACACAAAAATGTGCACGGAAATATGTCTTCTTACAGAAATGAAGCAATCACCTAGGAAAAAGAAAACTGCTTTGTAAGGATTCAGCATGTTCAGAAGAAATTTTCTCTGTAGAAATGCAAGCACCATTATACAGCATCCTTGATTATAAACTTATTCTAGTACAGGACTCACTAATTAGTCAAACGCATCATTAATGGTGCTTTGGTGGCTTTATATGAGACTGAAGACAGGGAACTAGGAAATTAAATAGATTGCTTTATGAAATAGATGCAGCACTACTCATTTTACATGAAAGAAAATAAAATATGCTAATACAGTTTTAAGATCATACAGTGAAAAGTTTCAGTATGCTACTAAGAGTTTCTATGGAAATACTTAACACTGTGTTGCATACAATAACATAGTAATGCTAATTTGGGGGGAAGGAGCTATTGTTCAATATGTGTGTAAAACTTCCAAATCAGTTCAAGAATATTTTTTTCATTTGATATGATACAACACTGTTGCTTTACAGAGATAAGAGAACAGAGAAAAAAGTAATTGGAATTATTTCATTTTAATAACTGGTTTCTGTATTGCTTCAGTGAAAATGCCACATGACCTTTTAATGACTAAAAGTGTTTTATAACCTTTTCAGAAGATGACACTTCTAATAATGTCATGCCCTTACTTAACTTGATGAACTGAATAATGTGATTTTTCAGACAGCCATCTAAATTTGTCCAGATGGGATGATTGCTGTCCATTTAAAGTTTCCATTTAGGATATGGTTTACAGATCATAGTTTCTATTTATACTTTTGCAGATCAAAATATGTACACATGTCTAATTTAGTCCGTATTCCCTAATTATTTCTGTACCTTTGCTTGTACAGGAACAAAATTTGAATTCCAAACTTTTGAAATCCATCTTGAAAGAGCACTGAACTAATGCTCCATGTCATAAGAATCCATGGCCCTTGAACATGATGGGTGAAAAAAAATAGAGGGAAAAAATTAAGGGGAAGATATCTTTTCTTAGTGACCCCATGTTAGGATTCAAACTGTTATATGCCAGACTAGACACAATTTGGTTCAGGTCTATAAATAATGTGCAAAACCAGAAAATAATGGACATATTTAATGAGAATCTTCTAACATAAGAAATTTA
Organism: Colius striatus; assembly: GCF_028858725.1. NCBI lineage: Eukaryota > Metazoa > Chordata > Aves > Coliiformes > Coliidae > Colius > Colius striatus. The sequence goes on from NC_084762.1 coordinate 54,269,114, forward strand.
AACCTTTATACCGATTTGCAGATTGTTGCTGGAAACTAGTAGCTTGCTTGCATAAAAAGCCATTAGAGATGGCAATGTTAATAAAGTGGTGGAAACAGCCCTGGCAAGGAGGAAACTAAAGAGGCAACCAGCTTTCAGTTTGTGTAAATCAGTTTTCTCCAGGAAAAAGTGATTAACTGTGGACAGTAGCAACAGTGATTCTTATTGGCATAGCTTTCTTTTTAAGATGAGAAATCTCAATTGTTCAAAACCACTGAACGTGAAGGCATATCAACTGCTTTTAAACTGTGAAGCAGCTCTTCAAGGCTACATCAGCACAGAAATGGAGAGCTACAAATGTGGCAGATGTAGAATGGCTGGCTTCTAGTATATGGCTTGATGTAAATGCTGATATGGGCCATGTCTCAATCAGTCCCAAAGTACAGGTGACATGAACTTGTTTATGGAGGCGAGTCAACTGTTTTTGCCTCCTGGTTCCATTTCTTTAGGCATTAAAAAGCTGTACTGTTTTGTTGGAAATATTTATAGTGGTTTTGAATATGGTAGCATTCTATTAGAATATTTTAGTTTTCAGAACTTGTAGTTCTGTTTCCTGAGATGAAATTCTTGACTGATTGTCTCAACATTTTTGTTTACCTTAAAAATTTTGATTTTACTTAACTAAACTTCCTGTCATTATGAATCTGTTACTAGTACATAGTAACCTTTTTTAGATCTGATACTATTTCCTCTTCTGAAAAAACCAGAGAGAAGCTGTAGTAAAAAAATCTCTGTAGATATCTAGATACGTAGATCTGAGGTGTGCCTGTGAGAAGTTTAATTCTCAGACTTTGCTCTCATATATGACTGAAGAGGATTAGACATACTGCAGATCTGCTGGCAAATACTTGTGATTGGAATATTTTTAAACTGTCTGTAGATGCAAAGAACAATTATTTTAGTTAAGCCCAAGGTATGATACCTACTGTAAAATAGACCTGTTCTACTGTTGTGAACACCACTATTTTATTTTTTTAAGTGAGATTGTTTAAGACACCTTGGAAACTGTAAGAGTCCTCTCCTTTAAATAGAACTGCATGTAGTAACATGGAATCCAAGCCACTTTTAAATGTCCAAAAGGTGTTAAACTTTTTTTTAAATTTTAGAAAAATATCAGATGAAACTTTTTTTTCTTTTAGTGAAAATATATTTTCATTATATTTTCAGTGGTTAGATTTCTCAGGTTAAATATTAACACTTCCTGTCTTTAATGAATCTCTCTTATTCTGATTAGAAGCATCAGAACAGACATATAAAATCTTTTTTTTCATTCTTTCTTCCATCTCCCTTTCAAATGACTATTCAAATATTTCTGAATATTATCATTTCAATACAAGGAGTTAACATTGTTCTAATATCCTTTCTCTTCCTTTCTTTGATTTTCTATTTTTAAATTTTTTTTAAAAGCTTTGTTCCTCATGAGAAATAGATGCATTTCTAAAATGTATCTTCCTCTCACATCGTCAGCAAAAATTTAGTTTAAGAAAGCAATTGGGATGATCTTTGATTGGTGGCTTTCTTGTGTTCAGGATGTGAAGCTAGAAATAAATCATTGTTTTATGGGAATTTGATAATCTGAATATCTGTAAAGTTTTTCTTTCTGGAAAAAAAAAAAATCTGCCTGCTCCTAGAAAGAGGTTTTGGTTTGTTGGGTTTTTTTTCCCCCTCATATTTAAGGAAGCCCACACCCACAATTTATTAGCCTTCACATCACAAATCAAGACAAGGTTTCCAGAACAAGACATGCAGGATCAGACTTTATGATTCATATATAAGTTGCTATTCTGTTTTGTTTCCTAATGTTAATTGGAATTAGAGTCCTTGCTGATAGCAAAAGGAAAACATTCTTTAATTTACTTTAACCTTCTTTCAAACTAGGTTTTTAATTAAATGACTTTTCTTTTTTTCTCCCCTTGACTTATTATCTCAGGTAAGAAGCTGTAAATACTCAGACTAGTGCTGATGAAGTATGTTTTTAAAACAATCCTAGTCTCTACCGTCTATTCTTTATTAGAGACTACTAGCATCAGCTGAAGCTAAAAGTAATTATTATACATGAATGAATTGAAACAATTTGATTTTCCACAGGCTTTAATGTTACAACATTTAACAGAACTATCAAAAATACTGCCTGTTGAGCATTTTATGTGAATTAAAATATCTGAATAGGAAATAGAATATTATAGAATATACAGAGATCCAGCCAAAGCTTTGTTATTCATGCAGAACCTAAAATTACCTACATATGGATTAGAAATAAGTAGTAAGTTAACTGACTCTTCCTAAGTCTTGAAGGGCATGTCCTTTAAACATTTAAATCAAAAAGGTTATAATACTTTGGGACTGTTTCATAATACTGGCTTGAAAGTCCCTCCTCTCCCCAGTGAATTCATAAATTCAGGCAACAGACAAGGGTTTAAATTATTTGTCATCAACTGTGCATGCTTGATACTATGTATTGCCTTCATAAACTTCTGAAACAATAATCACAATTTAAACCAAAATTTTTCTCTAACATACCTTTTATATACACAATCATTCTGAGATATTAATTAAACTTTCTGAAAAGAAATGCCTCATTGGCACATAAATAAAGAGCTTGTGAGGACCAAAATAAAACCAGTGACTTAATTTAAATAGATGAGATCATTATGGGCTAGGAAATTTAGGAAATTAAAGGAAATTTAAATATACCGTGATTTTTATGCATGTCTTTATTCAGATAGCCAATCATATGAGTAATGAACAGGAATCATTATTGTGAGACTTCTCTCCAGAAGAGGCATTCACTATTATTGAGTTTATATACACCACAATTTGTCCACACTCACTGTGTGTAACAGAGTGGATAGGTGTGAGCTTTGAAGCTGTTGGGTGAGAAGCAGCAGAGGGAATGTGGAAGGGATACTGCAGCAGGAGGCAGGTGCACAGTCAGAATTCCAAGGTCATGGAAAGACAGATGCTTCCTATGAGCTCCATGGGAATGTTATTTCCTGCAATCTCAAATGCCACTGCAAGCTACTGGACTGAGATTAAGTTTTGAGAAACCTGCCAGGGCTCAGTGCCTGTGAAGGATGTATGTGTTCTCAAAGCATTTCATTTTGATCTGCCACTAGATCAGAAACTTGTGCTTAAAAAACTTTTCTTGTGTTTCTTTTGACATGTTCTCCTTAAGAAAAATAGCAGACAGGTTCCTCCTAAGGCTTTGTTTGAATTTAGGTCCTGTTACAAAGTATTTATCTTTTTTCCTGGATATTATTTACCTTAATTTCAGATACAGCTATTATGAGATAGCTATAAATCATAGGTTGACATTTTTAGTCCTGAATACTTAAACCCACACACATTAAAATGCATGCTGGTCATAGATTTACCAAATTAGAGGTCTGCCAAAATTTTTTTCATGCCTATTCCTTCAGTTAGATTTTTCTTGTGGTCTCTCTTTGCAACTGAAAAGCACAATTAAGGTACTGTTGAAGGTTAAATAAAAGTCAATAACGTCTCCTATAAATGAGTGAGAAATTGTTTCTGCAGAGTGCTCAGGCACTATAATGAACTGTAGGGAAGGAATGCACAGCTCTTCAAATGAGCTTTGGGAGCACTGAAGTACTAGCTATTAGAAACAGAATTTACCTTAAACTTGTCTTCATCCATCCATGTAGACTGATATAATGAAAACTAAAAATCCTAGAAGTTAACATGGAAAATGGACCCATACAACCCACTTTTCTCATGATCTGCCTGCATCTCTCACTTCACGGGCAGATAGAACTCATGAGGGCCAAGGCATGAAAGCCCTCATCTTTTATTTATCTGCTGGATGACAGACATTGCCATCTAACTCAGGCTGATGACTGCTAATACCTCCTCTCAAAAATTGCCGGAGATATGGAAAGGAGTAACATGTTGAAGTTAGAGTATCAGAGAGAATTGTAATTACTCCTTATGCTTTGGAGGGGTATATTTGGCATATGGACTTTTTCATACGGTGAGAAATTCAAACTTCTTTTGACTTTATTATAGAGACTCCACATACCTGTTCATTCAGAAAGCTCATGAGAAGTGTTTCTGTGCTTTTCTCATTTTGTACTCATACAGAAAAAGATATAATTTAGTACTGGACACTTTGACATTCAGTCTTGATCTGTAGGGATGTCATGGAGGTTTATATACAATCAAATTTGACAGCTGAAAAAAAGATAGTTTTATTCTAATCAAATTAGTCAGATTCACTGTCTTTATCCAAACTACTATCAAATACAAATCAACATTAATCAATTACAGAGTGTCAAATAAAATTAATGCTGTACAACTTACTTAAGAAGATTTTGAATGACGTTCCAAAAATGCACAGTCACTCAGCTACAAGATGAGGACTCTCAGCCTCGAGGAGTTTTCCTTGGGAGATGTCTCGACCCAAGCAAAGAGTCCCTGACTGCAGACCTGCTATTCTGAGGAGGTGTGCTCAACAGCCCTCCAGCAAGGCTCCATTTATACCCTAGTTGGTTAATAATCTAGAAGTTTCTGTGGATCAAAGAGCCTCATTGTCTGAGGGTCTCGCCTTTTGACCAAAGTGTATATGTGACAGTAGTCAATAGGGAGAGCTGTGGTTCAATGGTTGAGTGATTTCGAGAGATTTTGTCTTTGCTGGGGCCAGTGCAGCCACCGCAAATGAGACTATAGAATTTTGGCTGACCTCGATAAAAGCTGCATACCCCACAGGCAAAACTTAACGCTGCATTGCTCAGTATGTGCATGGTCAACGAAATTAAGTTTATTCAGAACTTTCTTGTGCTGCTAGTGGATCCTGAATAGTTTAAAACTGAGTATTTAAGAGTAGGCATAGACATCTGATACATATTTTCAACCAAGTTGGTGAGATGTAGCATACAGTAAGTTAAGTGGTTTCTGCTTTACTACATTTTTTCTCATGTTCACGTTCCACTTGTTTTAAAAAAGCAATTTTAATTATTAAGTTGCCTGCTCTGTGTTCCACAACTATCCTTAGCAGCAACTCTTTTAAAATCTGTCATGCAGGGAAGATGCTTCATTCTTTCTGTTATGAGAGCTAGAAAGATACTAATACAAAGCACAGCACTATGAAGGCTGCTATGAAAAATTGGATCTATCTCAGACAGACCCAATACAATCATGTATATTCAGTATTTGAACATCAGTTGAGGCTATTTTTTCATCCTCTTGTTGAAAGCATCTGCTACTGCTACAGACATGATTTATATTTATTGTTGTAACTAAATATATTTTAATTTTGATGTTATGTATGGGCACTGTAAAAATGTCTTTATTCCCATGTCTTTAAACTTAGAATTTGATTGATACTGACAGTATTACTTTCATAATGAAATTTTATATTTGAGTGCTCTTTGGAATGTCTTAATATCTTATTTAAAGGGATCCCATCAGGGAACCAGAGGCTTTCCTCTGACACTATAACCTAAAAAAAAAGAGGTGATAACTTACTTCTGTATTACTTTTGAATGAGACAAATAAAGATTTGTGTCTTGAATATGCATAATTACAATATGTAGGCTTCATTGCAGAAGAGCAGTTTTAGTCCATTCAAATCTGAAACTAGAATTTTTTTTTTTTTTTATGACTGGCAAAAAATGTATAGGTAACAAAACATTGCCATAGCCACATATCTTTATGTTTAAAAACATGTTTCAGGGTTTAGTTTCAGAATACACAGTGGCCCAAAAGGGAAATCCTTTAAAAATACTAGAACTGTAACAACCTTGCATTGTACTGTAGTCAAAAACTAAGACAATATTGATAGCACAGATGCCATTGCAGTGCACCTGTGCTGTTCAGATTTACCTTCTGTCTTATATAGTGAGGACCCATTGAACAGCTGGTACATAGTAAACAGTTCTGTAACTTGCTTGTTATATTGAGCTTTAATAAAACATCGTGTTTTCTCTACAATTAGCCAAGAGGTACATTTTGCCCTTTGCAGTACAGATCAAAACTCAGGAATATTTGTGTAGTTTTGCTCCTTTGTGGTTTGATTATGACAGTTCTTGTGAATATGAAGCTACAGTCTTAAGAAAAATTGAATCGGAACACAATGTATAGGTAACTGCTAAGAAGATGACTGCAGACTTCTCTGCTCACTCTCTGCTTTTACAATGCCTCATAAAGCTTCTAAAGGAGTGATGGATTCCCATGGGTGGATTTTCTCCAATGAGGAAAACTTTAACCCTTTCATTCCTTGTCCAAAGTGAAAAAGGCTATTCTTTACCAAAGCTTTTAAAAGCCTGATATATAAATAGACATCAAGACAAAAATCCCTCTTACACAAAACAAGAAACCACAAAGAACTGCTCTTTAAGCCTGCTTTTTTGAGCAATGGTTAATGACCAGATTAGAGGTAGCCAAAATAAATATTCTACAGCTGAAGCACAAGCAAAGGTGCAATGTTGTATTCTGAATCTTGAGAACTTTTTGTATTGACTAGAGACTACAGCAAAATAAATTACTTGTGGTTTCCATTTTGGTACTGAATGTATTTCATTCATTAAGTATTAAGTACTCAGATATTCAGAAAAAATATGCCAATGAAAGCACTTTACATATACACAGATATCACTCTTGGAAGAAATGCTTTGCATCCAGAGAAAGACCTTAATTAGCATACCTGCAAGACAGGGAAAACTAACAGATTGCTTTCTATAAACTAATCTCACAACTCATACTGGCAACTGTTTAGTATGCTACAACAGTATTGATCGAGAAGCCACGTCACAATCAATCAGACTCTCAGAGGACTGTGAAAGAATTGCAAATGCTTAACTTAACTAAGCACACAGTAAAAAGTTTTATTGAAATAAAAAGTGACTATTTTCAGCTGCAGATACTTACCATCTATTTTTTACCTTAGCTTGCTTGAAAAAATAGTTAGTTGGTCTTCTTGTAACTCCTAAGTACTGAGAGCATAACCAGCTTGTTAAAGGTGCTGTTCTCTAATCGCAATAGTCACATTAGAGCAACAAAATGTGCCAAAAGAAATACTGCAAACCATTATTCAATTCTAAGATTCCCTTAGAACACTAAACCTCTTCTACACCATATTTTCACTGGAAATCAAGGTGCAAGATCATTGGGTACTAATGCAGATCAGCAATGTCTAAGCCTGTTTCTACTCCTCTGTTTCTGTAGTACCATTTGCTTTGTGGGCACCACCTTTATTAGTATCAGGACTTGCTTAACATGACTGACCTAAAGAACCCCATGTTGAAGTTGCTGTAATTTTCTAGAAATGTCTGTTATCTGTGCCTTGGCCTGGTGCCATCAATGTAGACTTACTGTCCCTTTCTGTTCTTTCCACGTCTCATCCCCTTCTATCTTGTTTTTTTTATGCCAAGAGCAAACTTGGACACATGTCCCGTAACACTTGTGCAACAGCCTAGTTGGTATTCTGGCATGGAGAAATCAGTCTTCATAAGTGCACTTGACTCTTTTTTTTTCCCCTGTATTGGGTCTGATTTTTGTCAAACAGGGGTGAGTGGCAGATCATAGGAAGATATTTTACTTTTAATCCTTCCTCACCTGTCTATTCACATATGCCTTCTCCATTACAACTTGCAATGCTGTTTTTGGATATTTTGTTTACTACCTTTAATCAAAATCTTAACTTTGAGATGCAGATCTATTAAATAGAGGATCTCTACTCTAGGTAGTGTATATCCCAGGTGTAAGGAACTAAAATTCCAACTGTAGTTTCTAGAAGAAAGTTCTGTATCTCATTTGTAGGCTCCTCTCAAAGCAGGTCTGCAGATCAAGGCCTTACTTCATAGAATAGACGTATTTCAAAGACTTATCAGAAATAATGTGAACTAAAATTTAAATCCTCTGACACTGCTGTGTTATTTATAATTGAATAGTCAGCAGTGAACTTTCATTAAAAGTACATTAATGTAACCGCTTCTGCTAAGAATGATAGCATGTTTCTCAATCAGTGGGTGTAAACTGAATAAAAGCAACATGCTATTAATATGCCTTTAAGTGCATAAAGGGATTCATTGTTCAAAATCATCATGTCAGAATCACATTTGAAGTCGAATATACAATTGAATGTAATCTAACGTGTGAGATCTGTTTTTTAAAAAAGGTCCATATTTTAAAATGTTGCATGCAGAGATAGACACAGAGATAGACACACAGCAACGATATTGATAGGAACTTCACTCCTACATGCAATTTCCCTTTGCTGTCTTAGCTCTGGTCTAAATAGTTAAAACACTTCACTCTGAAAACTAACATAGGACACATGTGGAACCCATTTTAAGAAATCACTGAGGGGAAGATGGTGATTCAGATGATAAGAAATGAAAGCTCCCTTCATGCTTCTAAGGAGTCTTACTCAAATTTGGGTTTAGGTTTGTGACTCCCAGGAGTTTTGGCCATATCCCTGGTATCCGCTAGTCAAAGTAGCAGTTCAAACATGATCTATTACTGCTACTGTAATAAGGTGAAACTGCTCGTGTTTAAAACAGTAATGACCAAGAAAGTATCTGAAGCAAATTTCATCCATGTTTACTAAGGTGACAGAGCTGTTATGAGGCAGAAAGATGGTACGTTAACTGCATAGCCCAGGAGGAAAGAAAATCTCTACTAGCCCCCTACTCAGTTTCTAGAGCAGTTTTGTGAACCACAGAATAGCTGGTCAGAAATTGGATAGAAGCAATCAGACAACCAGTCAAGAGAAATTAACCCAATGATAGGAACATAAGATTTAATGAGCTAGTCTCACTTTCCTGCTTGTCATATCATTTGATCTTTTCTAAAGACTTTGAGGTATAGCATGATGCATTAAGTTGTTTCTTGAATGGGAATAACCCAGAAAACAAAACAGGAAAAAAAGATACTTTGCTGAAACTATGGGGGCTGGTGAAGCACTGTGACCTTCAGTGAGGTCAGTTACTTTCTCTAGATAACCATACCTAGGTCACACAGAAAATAATATTAAGCAATGTCTGGAAAAAAACCTGAAAGGACCACCTGTCAATTTCAGTACATTGAAACAATATTACCCATCCAATTATTAAAAAAACTTGAATGGGAATGTGCATATTGGGAGCTGAACTGTGATGGAGTATAGAGGATCAACCTTTTGGATAGTACAGGCATATGACATAGTGTGTCACAATATGTATTTCTCAGTCAGCTAGAAAGACTTGCTATGTTTTTGTTCAGAAGTGCAATTTTTCATGTTTGAAAAAAATTAGTGCAGATTTGGTGCTCAGAACCAAAGGAGTATTATTTGCACCACTTTGTAAAGTAACCAGACAAACCAAGAAATGTGTAATGAACTTGGAGATAAATGTAGTGATGATCAAGCTGTAACGCTGTAGTTTTATTTTGTATGTACTGTTTATTAAAGATAATGTGTAATTGTTGAAAATCAACTCCCTCTGCTTTTGCTAACACCTGACAAAAAGATGAAGCATAAAACTTTCTGAAGATGTTCAAAACTTGGCTATTGTGTTTCCCCAAGAAAGAAAAACGCTCAACTATTCAACTCTTTTTCAATTATTTTTTTCTGTGCCAGCCGACAGACTCATTTTCTTAAACAACTCTCCTCCCTTAGTCTTATTCTTATAAGGTCTCATATTTTCTATTTGAAAAATGCAATTTTGCCTAAAAATGTCCATGACTAACAACTTTGTTACAGAACTGACCGAAAGACAAATCTGAAAGGAGAGAGGAAATCCCTGCAGATCAAGTGAGTTTGTACTAAGTCTTATCAGCCTTGCCCCTGAGGCCATTTCACACATTTACTGTCTCTGCAACAGAGGAAACAGTTCTTGGCAATGACCTTTGTGAATCTGTGGCATATCTGAAATGTGCAGTGGACCATAGCATTTCTCAGCAGTAACCTTTTTTTCCCCTACGCTCAAAGGGTTCCTTTCACCGTTTTACTCCTGGGCATACCTGGCACTTCCTCTCTCTCTCACATATTCTCACACACATGCATGCACATAAACACACTCAGAGTCTGTAAGAATCATCAACAAGCTTCTGCAATCTCAGATGCTATTTTCAAAGCTGGAATTCATGAGTAAATACTGGAAATTGCTATTTCCTGGGAAGCTCTCTGTAGCTTTTGCACTTCTCTGTATCTCTGGTGAGTTAGGAGTCTTTTATGAGCAGTTCTTCAAGAGGATGGCGTTTGATCTACCCATTCTGGAGAGATGTACACCTATACAGTAACAGTGGCACTGAGCATTTTCCTTGTGCTCTACAGCACTGCCTCAAACACTGGGCAAATATGCATGCTCAGGAAGCAAACAGAACCTAACAGCCTGAGCAATTTCAAAATTATTTTTGATGGAAATATTTTTAAATGGAATATTATGACTAAAAAATCCCTGGAGTATGGACTTGTGTTAGCAAAATGAATAGTGTGCTGCAGGATTGCTAATACAGTCTAAACAAGACATCACAGAAATGCTGCAATGAATCTTGGAATCTTACCAGGTGACTAATACAACCAGAAGCTTCTCCAGTTCTGTCTGAAAGAGATTTTATGAGGAATAATAACTTTTGCTGCACTGTGATCTACAGTTTGGCATAAACAAATTTATTTACTTCAAGTTTGCAAAGTAAGACTGAAGAACAGTGAAACCGATGAGTGTAACATTGACATTTATAAGCCATTTAACTTATATAATACTTTACTTGAAGTAGTCCATTACTTATTTTATGGAGTCTCTTTTTGTACTTTTTGGAAAATAATACTAAATAATCTGTCTAGGACAAAGGCAGCAAAATATTTCCGATCTGTTAAGGTAGGGTCAACGCCAAAAGATTATCCTCTTGACAGCATCCATGACTGTGTCTACTAAGCTATATTCCCTGACTTTTGCACTGTATAATTCCTGGAGTGCCTTCAGATGCATCTCTGTGACTCAGTTCAAAAACCAAGTGGAAGACCTGTCTTTCATCTCACCCTCCCTGCATCCCCAGAGGCAGGCTAGGATATCTGGCTGTGCCAGTGCACACCCTGCAGAGCACTGTGCAGTCTTTATTCCCTCATGGCTTCATACTCTGCCAGGTGTTCTGTATCACTCCATGCAGACATCCCTTCAAAATGTGGTACATCTTTTATTTTTCTTGCACCTATTTGTGTGTGGTACCCTAACCATGGTTATCAAGGGTCTACCTCAATTTAGATATCTTTGTATTAATAAGGGAAGGATAAGAAAGAGATTAGCATGTCACTTGTTCTTTATGCAAAATAGAGTTTCTCAGGCTATAATTACCCCCCAAAAATCAATATTTCTTCCAATCTAACTAGCTGGAATGAATAAATGTATCCTTTCCATGTAGCGTTGAGTTGACCTGAGCTTTAGTTTTCAAGAGGCCATTTAATTCACTGTTGAATTAGTAAGCATTTAACAGACAGTCTTGAAAAGCAAACTTACTTGAAACATTATTATTTGCTAGAATAGCAATTTGGTTTGTAGCAGCATATGTTTATGGTAGCTTTGATTCTATAGAAGACTTTTCATTCCTCATCATCTGAGTTGCAATGACATAAACAAGATTAACATCTCATGCAATTTCCAATTCCTGTGTTGAACAGAATCTCAAAATCATTGAGACTCATATACCAAACAGCACAGACATAACAAAACCATGCAGACAATGTTGCCACTTTAGCTGAGTTCAGCCTCCTGATCACTCACTCACACCAACAAAGTACTGTTTGGCCTTTAAGCTTTGAGGCTACCATCTAAGCTCTAGCTTTGAGGGAACCAGCTGACTCTCCATGTAATGACAACTAGGATTGCTCATGTTCAAGTTGTGTCTCTACTGTCAGAATGGCTGCAACTGACACTGAGTACTTACCTCTATGACTTTGAGTATGAAAACCAAGCAGTTACCACAGAAGATACAAATGTAGGCCATTTATGTAGTGAGAGGCAAGGGATCATTTTACCAATTAATGTTTTCTCCTTTCTTCTGTGAGTTTATACTAGTTGATCTGAACCCAACTCTAATTCATCATTGATAAGTAGCTGTTATATTTTACAGCATGAGAATATCAGACAAGTGCCAGGAGTGTCAATGCTTGCTAGTGCAGATTCGCCAACAGATTAGAATTTAATTTTACCCCTGTGTGTTGCTTTTCATCAATGCCCATGAAAGTATCAAATTTATGAGAGAGGAAGGCAGATCAATTACATACCAACACCAGTGCTAAGTGTGATTGAATCTGTACCCTGGTAATACAGAGGACAGACAAAAAAGAAGCAGACTGTTGTAACAAATGACTGACACTTTGATGAATTTGAAATGTTATATGGACTTCAAATACATAAATACACTAGTCAAGAGATCTACAGCATCAAATGGAATGTTAAAGCTGAAATTGAGCAACTGATACAAACTGCTTTAAATAAAACATACAAACACCTACTCACATACTCTGAATTTTTATCTTACTAGGCAAATACAATTAATTTAACTTATGTCTAAAAAGTGTATATCGATCCTACAAAAACCCTCTAGATAACTTGGAGGCTGATTTTAATGACACTATATGCTCGTCAGAGCTTAGGCAACCACAATAACCATTTTCTGTTAAGGAAATCGGGAGAAAAGCTACAGACAAATTTTTTTTTAAATTATTTTTTATGTATGGAGAGTTTGTGTTTACAGAAAAGAAACATTTAAAAATACAGAAATAATCCAATGTAAACTGAAGATGGACTAAAAATGGATAAAATAAGGTGTCTTGTACTGTCAGGGAAGAAGAAACACTGAAAATAGCATAAATGGTTTATTAAAATGGACTGAAAATTAGGCCTTCATTCAACACAGTGTTCTGAGGTTTTGGTGCCCTTAGATCTTAGCCTGTAGAGAATTGGAAGAACAATGGATTGAGAGAGCAGTTTTTAGTCTCTTACCTTAAACCTGTTGAAAACAGGGAACAGTAAGGATTATACTTCCCTTGCTAAGGTAAATACTGACTTAAAGTTGTGTTTTGCTATGGATCTCTTTGGGACACATGACTCCCAAAAGCATGGCCTTCCTGGGAGGACTGGAAGCACTCTTCCAGTGTTTCTTTGAAATTCTATCTCATTGGAAATGTTTACTGTAATGAGCTAAATGCAGGCTCAAGCTTTTCTGTTCAGGCTCTAAGTCACTCCTCTGATCATCCAAACCAAAAAATACCGGTTTCAGGTAGGCTGCTTTTAGTGGGAGACTTCTGTCATGGTACAAATCTGCATGCTGTAGTTTGCTTATAAAGTGCCCTTGTTACAGTCTAAACCATAAGACTTCAAGAGGATCATTGTGAAATAATTTTTTCTGGTTTTTTGGGTTTTTTTCGCAAGTGTGCAATGTAAGACGGAAAGAGATGGAACTTGTGCTGACTGTTCATTCTTTATAGACAAAATTTATCAGTGTTGTTTAATTTCCTGTGTATCTAAGCCCTGATGGAGGAACTTATTGCTGTTCAGAAAACTACTTAAATATATACCCATCCTCCCACTGGTTTCAGTCTACCATGATTAACAGCTACCCATTATCTCAAGATATTTATCTTACAAGATAGATGCAAGCATAGGATAAAGCTTTTCCTGAATCAGGGCTAGAACCACAGAATCATAATTTAGATTGGTACTCCAGAGATCATCTAGCTGAATGCTGAAAACAGATCCCATTAATTCAAGACCATCCCACACTTATGGTAAAAACCCAAGCAAACAGAATACTTAATAATTGATTAGACTTTCTCACATTCTAATTTGTGTCAACTGTCCTATTCTCATGTACCTCCAAAGAAAAGTCTAACTTCATCCTCTCCATATCCTCTGACCAAATATTTTAATTAGCAATAACTCTCCAATTAGCCATTATTGTCCAGCCTAAGTAGGAAGGATACATTGCTAAATCATGGTCATCTTGCCAACTGGGAGATCCAGGTTCTTCTCTGTGGACCTGCTTTCCCAACTGTACTGTTGTACAGGGCTCTTCCATTATATTGAGTCTGCACAGTTAACTTTCTGCAGAGCAGTCCCTAACACACTGTATTTTTGATTTGCAACTACATCACTGTTGATAACACACCAGCTGTTTTGGCTGTTGCTGAACAGTGCTTGCACAGCATCAGGGCTCTCCTTCCTACTCTACCCTCTCCTGCTCCTCTCGAGAGTCAGCTCTATGTGAGCAAGGGGCATGGCCAGAAGAATTGACCTGAACTGGCCAAAAAAGATATTATATACTATATATATGTCATACTTAGCAATAAAAACTAGTGTACAGAAAAAAGAGGTTTTGTGGTTTGTGGTTATTTTCCAAAGTGACTCTTGTTTGGAGACCAGCTGGGCTGCCTGTGAGTGGTACTGCAAGAATCTCTTTGCTTCACTTGCTTTTTCTTTCCTTAGCTTTTTAAACTGTCATTACCTAGACCCATGAGTTTTCCAACTTCCATTCCTCCAATTTTTTCTCCTGTCCTACTGCTGGGTGCAAGATGGGAAGTGAGCAAGCATCTGTATAGGTGCTTGGCTGCTGTCTAGGGTTAATCCACCACACTCATCTCAGGTGCACCTTGCACTTGTTCTTGTGGAACTTCACAAGGAAGGTAATAAGGCCCATTTTTGTCCAGGTGTCTCTGAATTCCAGCCCTGCCCAGCAGCTACATGGCTGTGAACCTCAATGACTAATTCTACAACTCAAGTGAAGATAGATTTGTGTGGTGAAACTTGTTACTAACAACTTTTTGCAAATAAATAGTTCAGGAAGATCAAGAAATTTACTGAGAGGCACATCAAATGTGTCTAGTAAAAGAAAATCATGGAAGAATTTTAAATAATTTTTGAATAGATAAGATATAGTTTAAAAACTAATGAGAATAATAACTTCCACTTAATGAACACATCTATTTTCTCAAGACTATAAATTCTTGATGTTAACCACCTTAAAAATCAGATAGAAAGGAAACTTGTACTTTCAATTTATTTAGAGTTGTTTTTCAAATGAATTACCTCTAATTTATAAGGATTTCTGAGAATTATTCCTTATGTAAGCAATGTTTTGATATCGATGGTAGATGTGGCTTGGCTTGATGCTTCCCCCCTCAGAAAACTGACACTCTAAAACTTGAAGGAATTAAAAATTCTTTCTACTTTGAACAGCTAATTGCATCTGGTAGAGGGAAACATATAAGAAGCTGTTTTTTCAGAATCCTCATTTCTAGTAGGTGACATAGTGGCTCAAAGAATGATTTTATCTAATGTGAGCTGAAACATTCTGTAGCATGTGACTGCTGTTTTGATAAAAGATGCTCCCTCTAGTTTTACTATTATATAATCACTGCTTTGCACCATTCTGTTACAAGTGAAACTCAAGTATTTCACAAAAAATCATATGGATGAATTGCAAAACATCCCACATAATAACAAGAAGTCTAATGTGATTCAACTTTAAAAGAATTTTTGCATTCCTGGGTAATGTGAAAGAAATTCTGCATGTATACACATCTCCAGGCTCACAAAGGCTGTCCCTTTGCAAGTCAGGTTTACCAGATTGCAACAGAAATGGCTAGAAGGGAAAACCGATTGCAGAGTATGAAAAATTAAACTGCTGTTTTTTCCAGGACTCTGCTGGAGGCAATTTTGCCTGCTTTAGAGGATATTAAAAATCTTAGTGGGTTCCTGGTTATTAAACTGGATTTTAAATGTGACCTGTCAAGATATACTCCCTACTGCCACTTTCTTAGAGGGAGCTTCGCTGCCCATGTTCATAATCCTCCCTCTTCACCCAGAGTAATTGTCTTGAATATTGTTGTAGAAGCCTGTCCAGCATGCTGCAGATAGACTTGATGGCCAAAATCAGTAATTCTGCAGTTTATTTGTACCTGATCCTGAAGCAGAGTGTGATAAAGCTGGCTGTAATACATATATACCGGCTCTAGTCTTGCCTTCTACTGCCATGCAGACACATGCTCTAGCTATAAATTTTTCAGAGCAGTACTATGACTTGCAAGAAAATCTTAATTGCAAATTACAGATTGTTTTGCCTTTACTTGTGAATGGTAATGACTGTCAGTGCAGGCTATAAAGGTCTATGGCTGATTCAAATGCCATCATAACAATGTTTTACTATAATTATTATCCACAACTTCCATGTCAAAAAAGGCAACACAAATACAGTCACCTGTCCCCACAGATGAGTGTGGTTTCTGCTCTATAGTGATCTACTGAAAATATACTTTTTCTCCTGAGTCTTCCCAGAGAAGTTTAGGGTTTTAAGGCTCAGTCCTCAGTGTATTGGTGTGTTAAGTGTGTTTGAGCAAGAGGGTGTAGAGGTGTGATGCAGACATCAGAAGGCCTTCAATACGCTGTAGTAAATACAACCCATAAGAAACTGTGCATTCATCCGTTCATTTTGATCTATTTCAAACTTAGACGTGTGAAATCCCTTCCTTTCTAAACATTGATGGTGCTATAACTGAAATCTGGAAACTCCAGCTCTTGAGGCACCTCAAACACACACACCTTGGAAAGAATTAAATTTCATTCAAAGATAAGTGCCGGGTTGATTTGATTCCTTTATGTCATCCATGTTTTACTTGCAGAATTGAGATGATTTTCCCATCTTATAAATACTTATGTGTTAAAAGATTACTGATTAGACATGGTGAGAAAGATAAAGTGAAACTCCAAGCATTTTTACACTTTTAATTGTTTCACTGAAATAGGATTATTTATGCATGTATGTATCTATTTATTTTGCTGGCTGTTAAAGTTTTGGGAGACCCTATTATAAATTTACTTCCTTGTAAATCTTAGAGGTATATTTTGATGGTTTTTCTATGAATGTGGAGCATCTCCTCATAAACCTACAAGAATCAATAAGTGAACACAGCAAGTATAAAGTGATTTTGAATCACAGTTCTATCTTTTAGTTAAGTCAAAGAAGCTCACAAATTAAAGTTCTGTAAAAATAATTTCTAGATTTGTGAGATGGCACAGAGTATTAATCTGTACCAGTCTTGGTTATATTCCAGGATTGTTCCATGATAATTTCTATAGAAAAATGCAGTAAGTTCCTTTTGTCACTTTGGATCCTTGTTCAGCACTTCTATGTGGACTAAGTTTATGATATAGCAGCCTGTTAGCTTTATTCCTCTCTCATAAAATATCTATTGTAAGCTTCAAAGATTTCTCAATCTTCTTACATACTGAAGGCATTAGGTTTGTCCCTTACTTCTGCAACTGTATATACTAGCTCTTTTTCAAAATATATTTCGCTATACTTATCTTTAAAAGCCATAAAATCTACCAAATGATTTTGATTATTCTCTCTTTTGAAATATACCAATGCTAATAATTTTTCCCTTTATTGAAAATTTAATTTTCCCACCGTAGTATATCATAAAATGCTGAATGAAGTCATTGTACCATTCTGGCAGGCCTGTTAATAAATGTTTGCTTTCTGTTTTTTTCCAGGAGTAGGCCAAAACTTTAATTAGTGCATGATCTAACTGCCTAATTAACTCACTAGCTATATATCTTTCTCAGATCAATGCTATACAATGTATTCATAGATAGATGGTCCTGGAAGATAACAATCACACCTCCTTGAATGCCTCATGGATAGAGTATAGCATCTCAAAAGGCTAGGCTTTTGTGCTGTTATCTATTCTATTGTGCCTCAAAAAGAGTCTCCAAAGAATCATTTGAACTATTCATTAAAGATGACACTCTCTTGATATTGGAGGGGAAGACTGGAATGCTCATGTAAAGAAAGCTACAGTGCAGCATACTGATTAGCTGAAGCTACATTTGTTATCTGATACTGCAGCATGCATAGTGGGCCTGCTAATTAAAACATTTCACCTATCTTTGCTTTTCTATCCAAAATGAAGCCAATGTGGAAATTAGATTGACAAGTCCCCCTATTTTTAAATGAGAAAAGTGTAATGACTTGTTATCCCTCAGTGGGTTACCACTGTTACCAGTGGACTTAATTACTTCCTAGTATGGGCAGAGGCAGTTGGATACTACAATAGAGTGGAAAAGTAGAAAACCTTGCCCATGTTTCTTCCATATATTCTTCCCCCAGAGACATGTATAAGGATACTGGTATTGACTCTGCAGGAGGGAGCAGTTTGGAGAAGACGAGAACTATTTCACATGCAGAGGGACAGATGTCACTAGGATAATGCCATGTGCCAACAGCAGTAGTTTCAACACTGGGAGAAGAAACAAAATAAAACAGTGAGAGTCTGCAATTTACTGTATGGCTCAACTAAAGAAGAGGAGTAGCAATGGAATACTTCAGACATGAGAAAGGAGAAGAATTTCTGATCGCATAGTATAGACATCTGCAACATGGATTAGAAATCTCCCTAAACAGTTACTGTAAGGACAAAGATACCTCAAATGTGAAGTTCATGTCATGCTATTGCAGATTATATGGGTCAGAGAAACTTTAGGACTGGCAATTTCTCCCTATGAACTATGCAATGACTATCTCAGGTAAAAGTGACTACGCTGCAGGTATCTGAAGTTGGGAAAGATAAATTCCACTTTGGCTGAATGAAAAATGGGTTATGATGGAGTTCTGTGGACTCTCCATGGCTACAATATCCAGTTTCTACAGTGGGTAGTGGAAAATACATGTGTAGGAATGCAAAACTTGGATTTCTTTTTGACAATTACTCTGTGTGGATGACAAACCAAGATAGCATTGAAGCCCCTTGTGTCTTGTTTTTTACTAGGATAGTTAATTTTAGTTAACCTTCCTCCTAATAGCTGCTACAGGGCTAAATTTTAAGTTTATGCTGAAGAGAATGTTAATAACACAGAGATGTTTTGGTTATTGCTGGGCAGTGTTTTCACAGTGTCAATGCTGTTGCTGCTTCTCACCTTACCCCATCAGTGAATGGACTGAGAGGGCACAAGAAGCTGGGAGGGAACATGGCCAGGACAGCTGATGCAAACTAGCCAAAACTCTATTTCATGCCTGGTATATAAACTGGGGAGGATTAACTGGCAGGGGTGATCGCTGCTGGGGTATTGGTCATTGGGTGGTGAGTGGCTGCATTGCATATCACTTATCTTTCTCAAGTTTTGTTTCTCTTGATTACTATTATTATATTTTATTATTCTTACTGGTTTTATATTTTAGTTTAGTTTGGTTATTATACTTATTCTTATCTTAATCCATGAGACTTGATCTTTTTTTCTGATTTGCCTCTCTGTCCTATGGGAAGTGTGGGGAGGGAAAGTGAATAAGTGGTTGTGAGAGGCTCTGTTGCCAGCGTGGCTTGAACCACGGCACCTTGTTAAATGCTTTTTCTTGAAAATATAGCCAGTAATTCCTAAGGAGAACTTACATCTAAGGAGAACTTACAGTATAAGCTAGCACATGAACGGGCTGAAGAAATAAAAAAAATAAACTGAATTTTCATATATACCAAATTTCTTACACACTGAATTTTTTATATTTCTGAGAAAGACAGAATTTGGCTCAGGAGATAAATATTTCTATATGAGAGTATTTGATTCAGACACTATTGAGAAAATAAAAAAAGATCTGACATCACAAGCTTTAGTTTTTTAATGAAACAAAAACCAAAAAAGTTTAAGCAAATCTGTAACTTTGTTGATAAAGGCAAATGAAACATATGGCTGCTCATGAGTTTATACAAAAAAGTGAAATACAAAAAAAATAAGTAAAAGCTGGTATTAGAGAAATAAAAGGCAGTATAATATAAAAGATAAACAAAATAAAACTAAGAGACCTACCTGTCTGAGATATGCCTGACTGAGTTCAGTGACTGTCCAGGACATTCAGCAGGTGTTTAGCATTTTATTCATGCATAAGACAGACTGAAGCTTTATCTACCATGAAGGCTCTTAGTTTTCTGTTAATGTCATATACTTTTGTGATTCTAGGCCAAAAAAACCAATTACATGCAAGTTGATCAGCATAATATATATCATTCTAAGGTTCTAATAGAGAAAGGGGATGACATGAGAGAGGAAAGTAAGGAAGCTAATTATTTGGTGTATTAATATAGATAGAAAATGGCTGGGAAGGGGAAATTATTGGTGAAGGTTTAGAGTTGCACTTTGTTATTGGATAAGACTAGCAGCAATTAAGTCAGCAGCCTAGTTTTATGTTGGAAACTGAGGTTTACAATTCAGAGTTGAGTTCCACATTGGCTGGATTTAGACACACAGCATGAAAGCAGAACAGACTGCTTTACAGAAAGTACCACAGTTCATACACTGAAAATTGCAGCAGTCTTAGCCTGTGCTTACTAGCTATGAGAATTCCATCATTCGCCATGAAAGGAAAACTAAAGCTTTTTTTCATAAATATAGAAGAATTGTAGAAATTCTCAGACACCTCTGAAAACTGTCACCACTAAAAATTTCAGTTTAATTATCTTCTGCTATTTTCTTGACATTAGATATATAAATGCTAATTCAACCAATTGTCTCTGAGAATAAATAAAAACCTTATTTCCAAATAATCATAACAGACATTTGACTCATGGTTATTGCAGTTACATTTTCTTACCAGTTTTAAGTACTTCTATGATTCCCAGATAAAATGTTAATATGTGATTTGTTGAAATAACATAAATTTAAAAGTTCTACTTGTTGAACATTTAGGATCATTTATAAATTATAATAATAAAGTGAAATCTATTCCTCTCAGGTGAAGTAGGTGAATGCCTAAGGGAGGATGTCATCCCCTGTGAAGCCTATGCTGGAGTAAGCTCCTGGCAGGACCTGTGGACCCATAGAAAGAAGAGTTTAGCTTGGGCAGGTTTGCTGTCAGGACTTGTGTAGGGGATCCACACCAGAGCAGTTCCTGAAGGACTGAATCCTGTGGAAGAGAAGCACACCGGAGCAGATCATGAAGAATGTAGCCTGTGGGAAGAACCCACTTTGCAGAAGTTCATGGAACTTCCCATGCTGTGGGAGGGACTCCATGCCAGATCAGAAGATCGTACTGAGTTCTCCCTCTGAGGAGAAGCAAGTGGCAGAGACAAGATGTGATGAACTGACCCCAACCCCCACTCCATGTCGTCCTGTGCCACTGGAAGAGGTGAAGATAGAGGAAATGGGAGTAAAATTCAGCTTGGGGATAAGGGAGGGATGGGAGGGAGATGTTTTAAGATTATGGGCTTTTCCTCATTACTCTAATGTGATTTGATTGGGAATAAATTAATGTCTCAAATTGAGTCTGAATTGCCCATAATGGTAATCAGTGAATGATCTCTTCCTGTCCTAGAGCAGATTTGGTGAGCACCTAGCTTCTGGGCAGGGTCAGCCTACCATATGTCTCTAAATAAATTAAACAGATAATAAAATAATGAAACAGAAAGCCTAGCCAGGTCAAATAAGAAGTTTGTCTGTCTTTCAGTTATGGTTTGCCAAGGACATAATAAGAAATGAATTCACTCCCTCCCATTTATGAAACCTCAATGAGAAGCAGCAGTGGCATACCAACCATTCTTGTCAGAAGAAAAATACCTCCTATGAGCTGAGTAATGTTTCTGGCAAGTAATTATATATTTGATGAATTAGCTTCAATAAAAGGACATTTACATAAAACCATATTAATTTCAGTGGAGTGTTTAACATTTCTACATTCTGACAAAATAAAAATGGTATGTAAGGAAAATGTGAAGTTGTTCAGTCTTGCAATTAGAGTAGCATTAACCAAGCTTAACTCAACTTCACTTTATACATATTTCCTTGATGGAATTACAGTCTTACTATGAACAGTTAAGGACACATTATTTTGTATTTTTAATTGAAATGACCCAAAATTTACAACTTGCCAGCATACGAAATATTAAACTTTTTATTTTTAATGTCTACAGACAGCTAGAATTCACTAGTTTCACTACCCCTTGGGTACTGCTG
The DNA here is from genome assembly GCF_028858725.1 of Colius striatus. Lineage (NCBI taxonomy): Eukaryota > Metazoa > Chordata > Aves > Coliiformes > Coliidae > Colius > Colius striatus. Next base: position 54,291,079 of record NC_084762.1, read on the forward strand.
CTGTCAATTTTAGGCATTTCTGAAGTGTAAAACAAACACAGGAACATTTTGTTCCTCAGTACTGTCTATTTAAATGTCTGACTAATTCCCAGATCACTCCACTGCACTCTAAGGAGGCACATTGAACTGGAGGCTTTTGAACTGGAAAACAGCTGTATGACTATGCTTGAAGCCTTAAAAGTTTAATTTCCATTGGTGTTGTCCCGCCTGAGTATTGCTAATGTCTTGATAAAACTTTTCTAGAGATACTTTAATTTTATCTTAAGGCCACTTCTGTAGTTGCTCTGAATGTTGTCTCCATTTATTAGAAAATTCTTGCTAAATCATAACTCTATTGGTAGATAGAGCTATTTGCAGATGTAAACAAATCTGCAAGGAGACAGTAGAGTTTAGGTTAATATAATTCTTATATACTACAGAAGGAATTAGCAATCCATGGGTTTGCAAAAATAACAAAAGACCTCTCCAAATGGAATCCTTCTTGCCCTCATCCATTTTCTCACATTTACAAAATCTGAGTCAAATCTTTAGTCACAAGCAAAGAATCAACTGGTGATCTACAGAGGATAAACAGATGCTTGAAAGCACTACACATAAGAGCTTTTCATGACTCAAATCAGAACTATTTAATAATCTCCTACTGTTTAACACTTGTAAAACTTCACAACTATAGCCGTGTTGCAGAAGAGTTCTGAAGATACTTTCTTTTGGCTGTCCCTGCCTCCTAAACTGCTAGCTGACAAGTGTGCTATATCCAACCTGTGGGGAAGTGCTTCACAGAGTTCCCTGTACTTCTTGTCCCACACCTTTGCTAATGATAGGAGACCTTTCAGAAGGCACTTGCTGCCTCATACTTGGGTTTTCATCCAAAAGAAACCAGGGCATTGGAGAAAGCAGATACACTTCTAACACTTCCAGTGTTAGAGGTTGGAGACTTGTTTCAAGTTCAGTGGTTATCTAACACATCATGATTTTCTCTGTCCTTTCTTAATTGCCAGATAATTCTTCTTCTTTACCTAGAATCTTTGAAGTTGTAAAAGATCTTTAAGATCATTGAGTCCAAACACTGCCACATCCACCACAAAACTGTCCCAAAAGACCATATTTACACGCCTTTTGAATATCTCTAGGGAAGGTGATGCAACTATTTCTCTGGGTAGCCTGTGTCAATGTATGCCTGGGATGCAGTGGAGCTACCCAGCATCTCGTTTTTCCAGAACAGAAACAAATCATAAATCAAACACAAATATCAAAGGCAATTGCTATCCATGTTCTAATCAGAGCCTCATCTCTACAGTAACTTTTTACCAAATAATCGGGAAACAAAAATTCCTCAGCAATGAGTTTCTTTCTAATCCATCTTCTGTTTTGAACTCTGAATACTCCTTTCCACCTCAATGATGTCTCAGAATTTCAAATACTATTCAGAAATATAGTCCCTTTAATAGTAAAATACTGCATATCATCAGTCTACTAAAGACAGAGTAAACCCAGTTTCATAGACCTGAATAAATTATTTCCACTTTTCTGCAAATCACTTAGGCATTTTCTGCCCATCCAGCAATCAAAAGCTTTTACTAGCAATCACAAACTAATACACAGATGAACATTCACATGAATTTAACAGTGCTATTATTGTTAGCCACATTAACACACTGTATTGGGTTTGTATGGAGCTGTTTCTGGTAATGGGGGAAGGGCTGCAATAGTGGCCCCTGTCAGAAGTTGCTTGAAACTTCCCCCAGTTCTAACTGGGATCCTCTAGGGCTGAGACAATAGAGTACTTCTGGGATCACTTTTTCAGAAGAAATTGAAAGAGGTGTGTTGGAAGTGGTGGAAGAATTAGGATGGGAGAGAACCCACCATACAGACCCCAAGGCCAGTGAGGGAGGAAAGAAGGAGGTGTGCTAGAGTAGAGACCTCCCTGCCTCCTGTGGTCAGACAACAATTGTCCCTCTGCAGCCTATGAAGGGTGATGGTGGAGTTGAAATCTGCCAGCAGCTCAAGGAGGACCCCATGGCAGAGGGGATGACTGTGCCTAGAGGGTCTGTGACTCTGTAGGGAGATGTCATTGGAGAAGAATGTGCCTGCAGTTTTGCTGCCATGGAGGAGATGTGTGCTGAAGGAGTTTCTGAGGAGCTGAAACACTTGGGAAGAGGTTTGTATCCCATGGAAGGGACTTTGCATTGGAACAGGGGAAGAATACAAGGAGTCCACCTCCTCTGAAGGGAAAGAGGTGGCAGAGACTATCTGTGAAGGTCTGACCATATTGCCCATTCCCTGTTGAGGGCAGAGGAGGTAGAGATATCAAGAACATGGAGCTAAGCCCAGGAACAAGGGAGAGATGGGAGAAGGAGATCTTAAATGGCTGATCAACGTACTCTAGTTTTGCTTTCTGTCTGTTCTGTTTCTAGTTGGTGATGGATTAAATTGATTTTTTTTTTCTTCCCTATGTTGAGTAGTTGAGTCTGTTTTGTCCCTTAACCATAATTGTCAAGTGAGCCTTCCCTGCCCTTGTCTTGATCCACAAGGTTCTTGGTGATCTTTCTTATTCTCATCTTGCTGGGGCCTCCACCTTTCCATTACAGGGTGTGTATGTGTGTGGGGAGTGAATGAGAGAGTGTCTGTGTGGTGCTTCGTTAATGGCACACTGACATATACTAAAACTTCTGCATGTGGTGTAACCTGTAAAAATAAGGGTGATAATATATGCTGTATTTCCCACTATGTCAATAAAAATGGGAACTCAGTGGATGGTAAAGAAAAAGTCATAAATGGACATTTAAGATTCAAATGTCTGCCTATTAAGGGAAACATAACATTTATAGTAATTGAGTTTTGTTTTAAAATTAAGACAGTAATAACAAATATATATTTTACTAATGATGATTCTGATAACTATAAATGAATTTACATATTTATATTTTAAATTAATTCATCACAACTGAAAATAGTAGTTCTTTCTGTTCTAGGGGGTTATCTTGCTTTTACAAGGTCATCTCTGTAGTGCATTATTCTCTATATAACTATCTATGTATATAATAATACTGTTAATGCAATTTTGTCGGTACAGAGTCCTGTGAAAATACCCAGAATGGTAATAGTGAGATAAAGCTACACAAGGGGCATACTTGTTCACATTGCCTGGTATGATTGGGATGAGTTTGATCTATCCATCAACATAAACATCATAATCTGCTATAAAATACAAAGAATTTGTAAAAATCAAGAGATGAAATTGTTCCATTTGCCTTTGAAAGACAGATTATTATGTTTTTATAGTCAGGCTGCTCCCTTGACACAAAATACCAGTACAAACTTTTGAATCATTTTACTACTTAAGTACTAGACATTGTTCAAAATGCTGGTGGTTTGGGAAGTATCAAGCCTCATGCACTTTTAATTTCCCCAGTGCAATATCTTTAGATTTCTATTTTTCAGACAGTATATCCATGAAAGCTGCAAAAGCAGTAGTTAAAAATTGCTAGAAGCTACTGCAGAAAGAAGAGAAATGGCAAAAAGCTTTTTGAAGAATTCTGTGTCCTGCTTCAGTTCTCAGAATTACAATGAAGGATTACTAACAATTTGGTAAATTAGCAGCTTTTCAATAAAGTTTCTTTTTGATTTCTATCTTTGTTGATTCTTCCATAGGAACATTTAGCTTAAATCATAATGTACTAACCTCTCAGCAGACTAATTTCTCCTCCTTGCAAGACAGTTTTAAATACCATTGAAATCTTATAATTTTTATATGTAGTGTGCTAAGAATAGAAATTAAAAGACTAAATAAATTTATAGATGTTTCTTCCTTGTGTATGGCCAAAGACCACTCAAGCTCAGTCTGCCCTAGACTTTCTCTGTGTTCCTCCCCAAACTGTGTCTATAAAGTAAACATTCAGGTCTCTGTCGACACACTGAAGAAAATCAACGTCATCAGAACAATCAGTATCACAAACTGAAATTGAGGAAGGCTAGCTATTAGCCTATCTTTCAGATGAGATACAGAACATAGAAATCCTGAAAACATGGATGACTAAGTATATGACAGTTGCTTACATTATGTAACAGTACACCTTCATATACTTGCACAGGAAACCATTTGTAGGTTTAGATAATGAAACTGAATAGTGTGTGAAGCAAAAGGCAGACTTTGACATAATGACTCACTAGTGCAGAGTAGTGCAACATTCCTAAGCAAGCTTACTAGATGTAAGTGTCTATAAGCAAATATTATCAACAATATTCACATATGTTTTCAGCACAGTAATTTTAGAGTATGTGGATAAGATGCAAAGCCTTCATGAATAAATTTAATGCAAGTTAAAAGACAAATGGAACGTACTGTCTCTTATCTCAACCCATTTGGCTGCTGTCAAATAAGAAAAGATACCTAGTTTAATTTATTTTTTGATGTCTTCATATCAAAGGAAAAGAAGAAAATGAAGAAAACAGAGAAAAAAATAGAGGAGTAGATGGTAGTGAAGACAGAGAAGTCTTAGAGAAATAGTTTATTTGTCAAATTAAACATTTGCATTGGTATGGAGCAGATTGTAGACTAAGACAGTCTGGAATCAAGATGATCAAGGAACCATGATTTGCATCAAATAGTTGCATCAAACAGTATGACATTGGAAATATTAGATCCTTTGAGTGTCAAAGACAGATATCACTAACAGATGAAAACTGTACTTCCCTTATACAGATAACAGGATTTTATTGGAATAATGCCACCAGCTTTTAATAAAGCTGTGAATTTAGTCCCTGGAGATCTTTTAAGATCACATTTGAAAAAGAATTACGTATCTCTAAAAATAACTTAGGTACTGCGAAAGTAAGGGCCGACTAAGGAGATAAAAGTAGTTGTTGAATGTTTTAAAACAACATAAACAGAATAAAAAAATCAATGAAGCCTCCTATGAAAGATGATTTTAAAAATAATTTGTTAGGTTATGTTTTGCTGCAGTAACTCTGACAGTGTTTACACTGATTTTTTTTTCTAAGCTACTCCACAAAAAGCATTCTCCAGCCAGGTCAGCAAACAGTAAATCTACAAATCACTTCCTAAAATATCCACTTTTTTTTTCTTTCCCTCTATAACTTATCTAAGCGACTTGCAGCTACAGAGCTGCTGCTCTTGTTGACCAAAACCTGAGGCATTTCTCATCCTGTTGGCTGAGATGCTGACAACAGAGCTGGGCACCTTCTGAGGCTTCCTTCTGTGGGATCCGCAGTGCCCTGTGTGCTGGAGAGGTGCATGGCAGCAGAAGAGGAAGCACCTAAGAGGAGACAGACAAGTGACCTCATTAATGTTTACAAATATGTAAAGGGTGGGTGTCAGGAGAATGGAGCCAGACTCTTCTCAATCATGACCAATGATAGGACAAGGGGCAATGGGTACAAACTGGAACACAAGAGATTAAAAAAAGATACAGGGAAGAATTTCTTCACTGTGAGGATGATGGAGCACTGGCACAGGCTGCCCAGATGGGTTGTGGAATCTCCTTCTCTAGAGAAATTCAAGACCCAGCTGAAGGAGTTCCTTTGTGACCTACTCTAGGTGGTCCTTCTCTGGCAGGGGGTTGGACTAGATGATCTTTTGAGGTCCCTTCCAACCCTTAAGATTCTGTGATTCCTCCACGTTGTGGGAATCGCACAAAAAAGGTTAAAAGTGCCAATGCCCTCTTATCTCTTGTGCTGACCTAGGAGGTGGAGACCTGAGAGTTAAGCATGAGAAGCAGTCAAGGTAGAAAGCATTGCATGGAATCATAGAATCATTTCAGCTGGAAGATCATGGACTTCCACAGGGATCAGTTCTGGGGCCAGTCGTGTTCAACATCTTCATCAACAACCTGGATGAGGGGACAGAGTGTACCCTCAGCAAGTTCGCTGATGACACCAAACTGGGAGGACTGGCTGATTCCCCAGAAGGCTGTGCTGCCATTCAGTGGGATCTCGACCGGCTTAAGAGTTGGGCAGAGAGGAAGCTCATGAGGTTCAACAAGGACAAGTACAAAATCCTGCATCTGGGAAGGAACAACCCCATGCACCAGTACAGGCTGGGGGTCAAACTGCTGAAGAGCAGCTCTGCAGAGAGAGACCTGGGAGTCCTGATTGATAATAACCTAAATATGAGCCAGAAATGTGCCCTCGTGGCCAAGAAGGCCAATGGCATCCTGGGATGCATCAAGAAGAATGTGGCCAGCAGGTCAAGGGAGGGTGTTATCCCCCTCTACTCTGCCCTGATGAGGCCTCATCTGGAGTCCTGTGTCCAATTCTGGGCTCCTCAGCTCAAGAGGGACAAAGTCCAGCGCAGGGCCACCAAGATGATCAGGGGACTGGAACATCTTTCATATGAGGAAAGGCTGTGGGAACTGGGGCTTTTTAGTCTGGAGAAGAGAAGACTAAGGGGAGGATCTTATTAATATTTGCAAATATCTATATGGTGGGTGTCAGAAGGTTGGGACATCCCTTTTTTCTATAGTATCTAGCAACAGGACAAGGGGTAATGGGATGAAGCTGGAATATAAAATTTCCATTTAAACATAAGAAAAAACTATTTCACTGTGAGGATGATGGAGCGGTGGAACAGGCTACCCAAGGAGGATGTAGAGTCTCCTTCCTTGGAGATCTTCAGGACATGTTCCTATGTGACCTGATCTAGGTGAACTTGCTTCTGCAGGAGGTTGGACTAGATGATCTCTAAAGGTCCCTTCCAACCCTACCACTTTATGATTCTAGGAAGTCCAGCCTTTGTCCCAGCTGTGTCAACCCCGAGACCATTTCTATAAGTGCAACAGCCAACTACCTCCAGAGACAGTGACTCCTCTACCTCCCTGGGCAGGCTGCTCCAATGCCTGACAACTCTTTCAGTAAAGAAATTCCTCCTCATATCCAGCCTGAACCTCCCCTGGCACAACTTGAGGCCACTTCCTCTTGTTCTATTGTTTGTTACTAGGGAGAACAGACTGATACCCACCTTGCTTCAACTTCCTTTTAGGTAGTTGTAGAGAGCAATAAGATTTCCTCTGAGCCTTCTTTTCTTCAGGCTAAATGGACCCGAGATACCTCAATCATTCCTCATATGAAATGTACTCCAAATCCTTTACTAGCTTGGTAGCCCGCCTCTTGATCCTCTCCAGCACCTCGTCCTTCTTGTAGCGAGAGGCCCAAAACTGGACAAAGTATTTGAGATGTGTCCTCACCAAAGCCAAGTACAGGGCAATGATCACTTCCCTCCTCCTGCTGATGACTCTGTTCCTGATCCAGGCCCGGATGCCATTGGCCTTGGCCACCTGAGCACACTGCTGGCTCACGTTCAGTTAGGTGTCAACCAAAATCCCCAGGCCCCTCTCTGCCTGGCAGCTTTTCTAGCTTCTTGCAGAGGCAAGACACTCCTGTTTTGGCTATAAATTATGGGATCAAGCAGACAAACAGCTTCAAAACACTTTCAGCAAGGCTGAAAAAGCTGTAAAGCCCACTGGTGGACAGAGATTGCTCTTTTAGGCTCTATGCACAGAAGGAAAGTTGCCAGAGACAAAAAGGTAAGAAAGGCAAGAGCCAACATACTGAGCTGAGAGTGCACAGCTCATGCTTAAAGAAAGAGTGCAGTGAGGAGCAGAGAACTAGGTTTCAGTGGTGACTCAGATCTTCCCAGGGGCCAGAGAATACTGCAGTCAACTACAACTCAAATTATTGCTGAGATGCCTGGAAGCAAGAATTCACCTTTGAGCAAACATTGAGCAGAAAGAGTCTTGATATAAGACTTGATGATTTCATCCTGTCTTACTTATTTATCTGAACCATCTTTGTGAGTTTAATTTCCAGTCTTTGTTCATCAATATTAAGCTTGCCTTTTTTTTTGTTTGTTTATTTGGTTGGTTGGAGGTTTGTTTTTTTTGTGCCTAAGAACCTTTTTAGAGAGATCACAGCGAGAAAGAAGTCTGAGTACAACCACTTTAAAACTTTGACCTCAGCAAAATGAGTCTTGTGAAAAACTTGTGTTGACTTTAGTGGAAGAGATAATATGAACTCAAAGTACTTTGAGGCTTCCTATCCTGCAGAAAGTGATGTAAGGCATGAGTTTATGGAATTGAGGTTTTCTCAGCTGTTTGAGTTGCTAAGTTTTATATACTTTATAGATATTGTTCACCTCTAATGTCACAACTTGGAAAAGCAAAATGAAATTTTTATATTTTCCCTGCGGTAAGCAATTAGAAATCTTTAATCAGCAGCTCTTGTGAGCACACAAGAGCATGTTTTTGGGTTCATAGTAATGAAGGATAATGAGGATAAAGCAAGTAAGAATATTCCTTTCACAGTAGAATTCTTTTGGTCTCTGAGTTTCTGTTATCACGATTCAGTGGAAATGTCAAAGAGAGCTGAAATTAGTGCTTTATGTCAGACACTCCTATCACTCTTCTGTATCAAATTTAATTTTATAATCCCAATATATTTATGATTAAACAATTTGTCAAACTTGCTACATAAAGACTTCTAGGTTTATTCCATGCAGATTCAAATGATTTCATACCATTTCTGTAGTGAGATACTGATGAGTACAGTCACTTTGTCATAGATGTTTGTGATACAGTTCTTAAGCAGTAGTAATTACACATCATAGGAACTCTGACAAAATGATTTCATAACAGTTGCATCATGGACTACAAGTAATGCTATTCTGAGTTACGATAAAATGATAACACTTCTTGGAAAATTTTATAGTCACAAAGGCACTTAGGGAATTGTAAAATAAATTTCGTTTTAAATACATTTTAAGAAGGATGCTTTCCCTGACACAAAGTCCACTAGAAGCTGCTTGTTACTGATAAACTTTATTGCTTTCTGAACTTGCTGTAAGCATTGAAGGACACCTGAAGTAGCCAAAAATATTTTTCTTAATACCTCATCTTCTCCTTCTTCTCATCTGGTTGATCGACAGATATTTCTTTCAGTGGAAAACTTCTTCAATTTCTCTGGGAAATGCAGACTTCTTTATGTTTCTGACAGCTTTCTGGAAATAGGCAGAAGCAAGTTAGTTTTTTTGAATAAGAAAACTTAGCACTTTGCAGGAGAAATCTGTTCCATCTGTTCCTGTTCATCATGATGGTTTAAAAATGCTAATTTTGATTAAAACAGGCAGATCTTCCTAGACATCTAGTTTCAGGGGAAAAGCTGCTTTTTAGTTTCTTGGTCAAAGCAGCTGGAGTCTAAGCCCTTTTTAGAGCTGTCTAGAAAGAAGCAGAACTCTGCCTGTGGACTACAGCTTAAAGATCTCTCTGCAAGATAAAGATACTCTTGCTGAGTTTCTCTTTCAGTGTTTAGCTGTGTATTGGGCCCCTAGCAGAGCAAGGGATATCTCTAAACAAGCTTTACTCTGTACCACATACATAATAATAAATCTGAAGTTGCAATGCTGAGCATGCCTGCCACTCCTAATGAATTTTGTCTGTGCTTCCTACGCTAACAGAGTCTCAACAATTGTCCTAACAATGACAATACCTGTGTCCTCCCCTGTTACATACAACTACTCAGACTGAAATGTATCTGAATTGATTGTACATTTACTTGGCTGTAGTGATGAGTTTAAACCAAGGAAGAAGAAGTAAGAGAAGGATGTCTTCCACTAGAGCAGTTTGTCTGGACAGGAGAATGGAACACTTGAAACTCATCAAGACATATTATCTTCTGAATAAAGTAAGGAAAAAACCAACAAAAACCCCAATGAAGCTTTTGGTCTCTTTTGGTTTTGATCCCTTTTGTTTTTGCTTCTCATAGTACAAAGTAATTCATCTTTTAAAGTATATTTCAGATGAAATCTTGTGTAGCAAAATGCATTACTCTAATTTGGTAGATGATAAGATTTCTCAAGCACAACAAAGGAAAAATTAATCTCAAATTTCTTTTGAGATAATAGTTTTAGAAAGTGAATAAGTGAGTAGTGAAACAAGATCAGCTGAATACACAGTCCAAGACAGTAATTTTTGTTATCTGACTTATTTCCTCAAATTAAAAACTTCCTTGATTTCTGTTACGTTCCAATTGCTCTGACAGACAGAGCAGCCTATTGCTTCATGGTTAAGGTGATAAAAAGCTCTCTGGTCTTCATTCATGTTACACATGACTGCCAGCTATGCATGAGGCCTGAGAGAGAATAAATTTGTTTGCCTCAATTCTTTTGCAGACAAGTGCTGATGATATTAAAAACATTATGCAGATTAACATAAATGTATAGTAAGGAAAAGTAACTTTCTTTGTTTTGAAACTGTACCAAGAATTTTTGTTTTTCTTGTTTTTTAGCGACTGCATTATGAAAGATGGGAAATAATTATTTATGATTAACTTCTCTATGCCACAAAAAGATACTCAATGATATCCCCCTTTATCTGTCCCTTGTCAACCAGAGAGTCCTGCTTTGTTACATTGCTACTCTAATGGGAAGTGTTTTGTGTATGTAATCTCTGTTGCTAATCCTTGTAACTTCCAAATCTTTCTGGGAGTAAGGGGTATCAGAAAAGAAGACCATGATCCAAATGCGGCTGTATATTGATTTATTCAGATTGCTTTCAGAAGCAAATAGTTCAAATAAACAATCACAGAATTCTACTTAAAAGAAAAAAAAGAAAGAAAAAAATTCCTCTAAATGTGCCCATTAGTCCTGATACATTGGGCAGTACTCGCAAAACTATTAGTTTTATCAGGTAAAACTAAAGCCTCTCTTTGAGTCAGACTCTGGAATAACTCTTCAGATTCCAGAGACGTCATTTATTAACATGTAGGTGTATTCAGCTTAGTTGTGCTCCTGTATGGGATTGCTACAGTGTGGTCAATTGGAACTTTACCAAAGAACACATAAATTAGTCTTTATTAATTTAGAAAATAAGGATTATTCTTGTTCAGATCCCAAAATATTTTATAAGTAACTCTTTTGCTGGATAATTCTGTTACCAATGGACAAACTGAAAAGTTGAATTTGGTAAATTTTTTAAAAGAAATTGATTTTGCTGCTTATTATTGATGATCATTGTAAAAGTTGTTCTTAATTTCTATCCTTTCCCTTTTCCAATTTAGAATGCTGCTGACTATCTGCATAAGCTTTATGCTAGAACATATCAGATTTTCTTCTTCTTTGGCTTAATAAGCAGAGAAGAGCCAATAATGAATTAGTGTTGAACAGTTCAAAAGTAAAGTCCAAAGAAGTCTATTTCTTTGCAAACAGAAAGTACATCTTCTAATACGTTCTAAGAAATCAGAACATGTTCCTCCAAACAGTGTGTACTGTTTCCCTCAGGCTTAGGAGAAGGATAAATCAAATTTTGTATTTAAGCATTAAGAAATCATCCTTGTCAATCTTAGTTATGCTGAAAGTCACTTAATAGTTTTATAAAATACCAGGATGTCAGCCATTTTATGTATACTTGAATAGTAAAATTCAAGAGGAGTTAGGGTCCTAAATACATTTTGCCTTTAACTTATAGGATTGTCTCTGATTTTAGAGAAACCTAGGACTGTGATAATAATTTTTGTCTTACATACAGTAATCCTTGGTTTAAATATAATATTCACCACTACTTTTTTTCATGAACTAGAGAGGTTGACAGGTAAGTAGATATGAAAGTGCAATAGGGATTAATCTAGATTTTCTAATGCAAATTTCAGGAAAATTGATCACTTTGAAAAGAGTGATAGGAGCAAGAGAAGTTCCTTACAGGTCTGCTGAAGGACTTTGGCCTTCAACCAACGGGGAGAGGATAACCTAAGTTGATGTTTAAGGAGTATGTTCAAGATACTGCTGTGGTGTATGTCAATACAGACCTTTTGCTACAATGTTGATGCACTTGTCATAAGTTATTAACTACAGTTTCCCTAAGCGTTTAACTCTTTTCAGTACAGGAAGGGATAAAACTCCTTATGAGTGGAATCATATTGTCTTTCACAATGTGAAGAGACTAGTCCTCATGAAAGTAAAAAATAAATGTTCCTAATGAATCCCACGTGCTATTGTACATGATTCTTAATAGAGAAAGGATAGAGTGAAGTCAGCTGCCTAAAGCAACTCTTTAAAGACAAGAACTATATATAGTTCTTGTAAATGCTCTGATGTAAATGGCTGGTTGATTGACTTTTAGTTTGTTTCTTGCTTCAACAACTTCTCAAAAATGTTTCTTAAAGGCCAAGATATGCTCATGTTGAAGTGTTACAGAAAGAAAAAATAGTTTCCATTTGCTGGTTTTTGTTTTTTTTTTTTTTTTTTTTTTTTAATGATTAAAATGCCATTGTGGCAATGATATTTGCATCAATTCCCACAGAATGTTCCTAAACTTTTTTAAACTTATTTGTAGAATTCGTAAAATAACAGACAACTATTTTTTTAAAATGTAACATCTGGTATGAAGTATAGTTTAACAAGTACCTAGCTGCCATATTAGTGGGAATGCTGTCAGTAATGGCATGAATACTCAACTCAGACTGAATCTTCTAAAGCTTTTGGGTACATGTTAGGCTTGCCCAGTTTCAAAATAGTCTATGAATTTTCAAACTTTTGATAAAACTACACTACCTTATTTCTATAGCAATTCCAGTGCTACAAGTTTAATACCTCTTTTTATATCAGTGGCTTTATATTTTTTATATTGGTGCCTCCACCATGATTAGTAGACCAGCAAGACAATATAATGCACACAATAAAGATGACACTCCTAATGTACTTTATCTACTTCCGTTTATTGGAACAGCAGGATGCTGTCTTAAAGCTTGAAACAATACAAGTATTTGGAGACATATGGGCAGGATTGTTTTTATATTTAATAGGAATGACTAAAAGCTGGATCAGAACTGTGGTTCTCATTACATTCTTCCCCTTCAAGAGAAGTTGTCTCCAAGGTCAACCATTCTTCACTTCCCCGTCTTTCACAAATGTACTGAACGTCATCAACCACAATGACTGTGTGAGATTCAGGTGTTGTTCTAAGATGCCTGCCTTCTTGTTGCTCCCCAGCTGGCTTTAGAAATAACACTGGATTTTGTCCAAGTTGATGAAAAGTAAATCTCCACAAATAAAACTGTCTCCTCAGTACTACGCACTGGAGTCTCAGAGCCAAGAATAAGGTCTGTTGCTGTTTAGCTCCAACTTCTAGGATAGTTTAAGGCAGAAGTCTGACATTTATGAAGTCTTTATACTTTTTTTTGAAGACTGTTTAAACAGTAAAAGATAAAAGTAGTGCTTCTGAAGCCATAGTTTTTTGCTGAATCCCTAGTGCTTATTTCTCTCTCTTGAACAGTGTCTACCTTTCCTCAGTGCTGGTGTTTTTCATGTAGAAGAAAAGGCAATTTTGAAGTATGCCTTATGCTGAGATATATAATGCAACAAAGTGCCCTTTAGGTGGGGAAGAAAAACCCCAGAGACTATGATCCTAAAGCATGTATATATTTCTTTACTTATTCCCTCTTTGAGAATGTTTTAAACTAGGCTGCAGAAAAAGCTCTGGTTAAAGACTGAGAGATTCATAAAGCCTCTATAAAGGTGGACATAGAATTGTTGTAAATTCAGTGTTAGCTAATAGACACTAGAGTTTTCTGTGTATGAGGGTGGCATCTCATGAAAAATATTTACATTGCTATTCTAAGGATGCCAAATTATTACATGCAAACTAAGTCAAGTTAAACTTTTTTTTCCCTTCTAGATTAGATATGTGATTATTAAAAAAAGAAACTGGATAAAAATGGTTATTTTAGGTGTATAATGAGAATAATAACCTTGCAAAAAATGTATGCTATTTAGTAGTTTGGTGAGGCCTCTAAAATTAAAAGTAAAAAGTTTCAAAATTGAAGTGCTGAAATTCTAGGAAAAAAGTATTCTCTTCTTACTTCAAGTGTGAAAATGTTGTAAACTTTATGAAAGCTTGTACTTGGAATTTTAGCCTAATAATATAAAAAATTTAGGAAGTTCAAGTGAGATAAAACATGATGGATATAGAATTAGAAATGATGTAACTCTCAATAAATTGATTATAAATCCTTATGTGAAGCCTGAATAATCTGGAAAATTAGCCCTTTGTAGATAGCAGACTTGAATCCAAGCTCTGAATCTTGGGATGAGCCTTAAGAGAGGAATTGTCAACATTGTTATTACCTTTGATTTAAGAAGCTCATGTAACTGTGAGAATGTGAGTTGGACTCTATGGGAAGCATTTCTGGAACACTAACAGAGAGACTGGTGAAATTCAATTGCAGATCTTTTTCCAGGGGGGAGATTGAATTGGCTTTATAAAACCTGAAACCTACTAACCTGAACTTCTTACCTTTGTGATTTTGGCTTGTTTTGTTGCTCTTGCAGTTGAAAATAACACATCTCACTTGTAAACAGAACATTTTTGCTCTGCTTGTTTCTGTAAGAAGAAAGGGAATCTGTAAAACACAGTCACAGCAAGAAGTGAAGAGGTTAGTTCTTAGAAGACTTTTTAAAAGGTATAGTAGGGCATGATTATCTTTCCCAAGAGAAAGTGGTAATTCAAGAAACAGAACACAACAGGATGTCTGAATAGTGGTATAAAGAAAGCCGTATTTAGCAATATTATATAAAAAAATACATAAAAATCAGCAAGATTTAGACATATCCTGTAGCAATGATTGGATTTATATGCCTGAATGAAAGGCAGTGCAACAGTTAATGGAATATACAGTTTTATTACATTGCGTTGATGGATAGGAGAGCTGGCTAAATGGGGAAAGAAAGAGCTTTGTTTAGTCAAATTGTGTCTGATCTAAAAACTAATCACCTAGGAAAAAGTATTGGAGAAAGGGGACAAAATTTTGGCAAAGTTACTATTTCTGCACTGAAGCTGACCTTCAGCTATGGAACATTTACAGACATTGGTAATTATTAAAGAATTTTAAAAATCTTGTTATACCAGAAGGAAAATACATGAAAACACAAATGGGTCATTTCTTTGAGGTAAGGAAAAACAGTAAAGATTAAGAGAAAAGGAAAATGAAGCAGAGATATGAGATAGGAAAACAATGAATTTATATGAGAAGAGGTGGTATAAAGTAAGTGGACTATGAAAATGTCAAATGAGTAATTCAATCAACATTTTTCAGTGTTATGTTAGTCTCATTCTGTGGAGAAATACTGAGGTAACATAAAGCTTGGAGACTTTATGGACTTCATGTAGCATGTCAATGGCAGAGTGAAAAATGTTTTTCTGCTCTCATGTTTCCCTGAGCTGCAATCTGCCCAAACAGCAGTATCATGAAAAAAATGAAAAGTACAGCAAGCATGAAAATGTGCAAAAAAAGTTTTTTAAGTCGAGTTGTAAAGAGATTGACATATCAAAGAGAAATGGTGAAGTACAAAATAAGAAAATATATAATTAGTGTCACTTCATATAAGTTTGTATATGTTTGTAATCAAACACTGAAATATCAGATTTTTCAGCCTATCATGACCTATAGTAAAGTAACGTTACAGCTCAAGTGTCTTCCAAGAATTTTTTCCATGTATATGACATGGGAATAAAAGACAGGACAAGAAAAAGAAATTATTCTCAGACCTATGCATCTTAGACAGTGGCCCAACAGAAAATTTGAAATAGATGTGAGCTTGGAGAGGGGAAGTAGAAAGACATGTAGGTGCTGGAGCATGTCCAGAGAGCTGGGGATGTTTATCCTGGAGAAGAGGAGGCTGAGAGGAGACATAATCACTCTCTATAACTACTGAAAAGGAGGTTATAGGGAGGTGAAGGACAGTCTCTTCTTCTCAGTAATAAATGATACGAGAAGGTGAAATGTTCTCAACTTACACCAGAGGAGGTTTAGATTGAAGATTAGGAAGATTTTTTTCACTGAGAGTGTTGTTAAACACTGGAACAGGCTTCCCAGAGAGATGGTAAATTCACCATCCCTGGAGATATTTAAAAGACACATAGATGAAGTACTAGAAGATATGGTTTAGTGATGGGCTCAGCACTGTGAGGTGACTGGTTGGATTCTGTGTTCTTAAAGATCTTTTTCAAATGTAACAATTCTATGATTCTGTGATTCTATGACTGGAGGCAAAACTGAACAGTTTTACACGCCTTTTTTTTCAGCACTTTACTAGAAAGTTTTAATTGAAGTTTTGAAGGATATTTTTCAGATTAGCTACTGTGTCTCTACATGTATTGCCTATCTCTGAAAGTAATTTCCTTTAGTATAGGAAGAAATTCCAAAATTCCCACAATTACTGACATCTTGGGGAGCCTGCAAATTTGCAGTGTTTTCCTTCTTCTGCTGTAAAACATGAGGGAAGTTTGGGACGATGAACTAAATAGCTTTATAATGTATTGTTTTATGCGGTTGGAAAGCTATTTCCATAGGGATGAAGCATATAGCTGTAGATTTAAGTTCATTTAGTAATTTTGTCTTTATTTTCAAGAAAGCTATACCCATATGTGCATATAAATTTAAGTAGTTTAAGAAAGAGTATTTAAAAAGTTTACAAGGCAGAGCATACCTGAACTGGAGAATGCATATTTAGTATTAACTGGAGGAAAGTAATTTTATATATTTTACCTATTGAATGGGCTTTTGAAATTGTAGAAAGAATGGCTTTCTGAAGGTACATGTATCAAATCTCCTTTGTTTTTTGAGAGTAACTGGATGTTTCACGGTGTCCTATACTTGGGGATAATCACAATTTTCACTGCCACAAAACTAAATCCGAACACAGCTTTGAAGCTTGGTGAAACATTGAGATATCTTCCTCCCTTTTAATTTTGTGCTGGCCACACTAACTGTTGACAAAGAATTAGAGAAATACTGTTTTTTCTCAGTACTTATAAAAGAGACATTACTTTTTAATTGCTTTTCTCTTGGTGAATTGAACACAGGGGAGAGATTAAATTAAACTGATTGATTAAAAGTGTGGCAAATGTAGCCCTTTAAGCAACATTCCATTTAGGCTCTTTCTGTTGTTTTCTTGATAGTACTTGTTTTTCTTGTATCTTTTCAATGTCAGAGAAGTTAAATGACACTTGACAAAGCATTGGAAACAGTAGCTAGCAACCAGAGATAGCACCAAGACATAGATTGTTTTAAAATAAGACACAATGAAGAAGATCAGACAGTTATAAGAATAATGTTACCTGAAGCTCATACTGACATGGTATCTCTAGAGAGGAATTGGCATGGAAATTTTAAATATTTTCAGTCTAAAAGTCATTAACATTGATTTATTTTCTATTAACATTATTAGTGCAGGGAGAAAGCTGGTTTGAACTTGTGGAATAATGTGTATAAGATCTACAAGGATATTAGAATGTCAAAAAATCAAACTCAATTTTGATGATTTCTTATGATTTTCTTCTAAAATGTTATATGCATAAAATACATCATAGCAATAGGTTCTATAGGATCATATAGGTTAGTATCCCTTTGCCCAGACATATGATTTAAAAATTCTATTTTCATTGATATTAATATTTGATAGAAACAAACTGAGACTTTTATAGGTGCCAATCTTCTTTCTTCACATGTTTGTGTGAAATACTCTACAGTTTCTGAGGAGGCACTTTCTGTGCTTTTAGCATTTTATACCAGTTGTTTAATGGTAAGCATAGCTGGAACAAGGTGGGGAAGAAAAGGTGCCATGCAACTTGGGCTCATTAATCTTTGTGTCTGTGTCTGGGGCTTTCTGTTACAATCATTTATTTTTGTGATGGAACTTTTCCAAATCCCATCCTTAACCAAGTTGTACCTAAACTGCAGCCTGATGAATTATGATGAATTTTATCCTCTTTTTCTATTTTTTTTATATTTATCCTATTCCTTATTAACCTTATTACTCTATATGTTTCTTAGTCTACACAGTGTGAAGAGTAATGATGCTTAACTTGCATAATAAACTTTTAATAACAAGTCATGAACCATGAGTTTGGTAAGAGTAGCGACTATTACATCATACAAATGACATTGTTTGTTGTCTAGTCAGGTATTAAACCTATTTATATCTGCTCAGACAGAGGCTCATGTATTTCAAAGGCGCTCATGTATTTCAGAGGCACTCATGCTTATGAAGGACTTGTGCTTGTGGTGGGTTTGTGTGGCCAGGTTTTGGTAGAAGTGGGCCTACATGGGTGGCTTCTTTAAAAATGTATCTAGAAGCTTCCCCTGTATCTGATAGGGCCAGTGTCAGCTGACTTTGAGACAGATCCACTACTGAACAAGAGCAAGCCAATTAATGATGGAGGTAACGCCTCTGTGATTAACATATATGAAAAGAAGAAGTTGCTGCACGGTTGCTAAAACTGCAGTAGCAAAAGGAAGTGAGAATGTGAGAAAAAATTCTCTGCAGACACCAAGGTCAGGGGAGAAGGAAGGGGAGGAGAGTGCTTAGGTCCTGAAAGAAAGATTCTCCTGTGACCTGTGGTGAGGACCATGGTGAGGCAGCTGTGCCCCTGCAGTCCATGGAGGCCACTGTTGAGAAGAGATCCACTTGCAGCCTGTGGAGGACCCCACACTGGAGTGGGTAGATGCCTGAAGTAGGCTGTGACTCACTAGGAAGTTCACCATGGAGCAATTTCCTGGCAGGACTTGGGAGTCCATGTGACCCCATGGGAGACCCACCCTGGAGCAGTCTGTTCCTGAAGGACTATATTCCCCATAGATGAGACCATTGGGACAGTTTGGGAAGAACTGTAGCCAATGGGAAGGTGTCATGTTGGAGAAGTTTATGGAGTACTGTCTGCCACGGGAGGGACCCCACACTGTAGCAGTGGGTAGTATGAGGAGGCCTCCCCCCTGAGAGGAAGCAGCAGCAAAGTCCATCTGTAATGAATTGACTCATCTCCCATCCCCTGCACAACTGGAGGAGAGGAGGTAGAAACTCAAGAAGAGCTGGGAGAAGGTGTTTTATGATTCAATATTTCTTTCTCATTTTGCTACTCCATTTTATTTGATTGCTACTCTAATAAAACACTTCAAGTTGAGTCTGTTTTGCCCTTGATGATAATTGTTGAGTGATCTCCCCGTCCTTATCTCTGTTTCTGAACCTTTTGTTACATGTCTCTTTCCTGTCCAGTTGAGAAGAGGAAGCGATAGAATGGCTTTGGTGGATATCTGGCACCTAGCCAGGATTAAACCACCACACAAAAAACATCTCATTAACCAAGAATGCTACAAGTCTATAGTTCTTAAAAGAAGGAGTCAAAGCAATATCTTTGTTGATTAGTGTTTGCAGGAAATATGTAAAGGAATTAAATTCTAGAGGTGTCCCAGTCTTTCGGAAATTTGAGAAGACAATCTCTAACTGAAAGAGGTGCAAAATTTCCCTGTCAGCTAGTTGTCTTTCTTGAATTACAAATAATATTCTTTAGTTAAGAAGAAAAAGTACCAGGTATTAAGAAACACTATTTCTAGTTGTGTCTTCAAATTAAATATCCGAGTTTTATTAGAATACAATAAAACAATAATCTTTAGGATTATTTTGAGTGATATCCAGATTGAGTGACAATGACAAATGGGATGTTCTTAGGGTACCTCTACATCGGAGTTCTTGCTGAAATAAGGGATGGATAACTGCAGGGAATCTTCCAGGCATCTTCACTTTTTATATGCCAACTGAGCACCCTGGGTCAATCTCAGAGCACACAAACTGGATTTCTTTCAGAAGGATGACAGATGTGCTCCAGAACTGCACCTGTTACAGCTGGAATTATCAACAGATGTTCAGCCTCCCAAAGTGCCTAAGAAATCTACAGGTAAAAATCCTGTATAATGTGAACATTTGGTGATTGTTACCAACTGTTTCACTATATAAATCTAGTCCTACTGATGTACTCTACTTGCTAATGCAGACACAGCTCAGTATCTTGAAAAATGAAATGTTTATAGGACTTGGTTATGTGCCTGAACTAACAACTTTATGAAGAGACATCTGCATTAGAGTGTGAAGGAGTGTGTCTTAATGTACAGCAGTTTTACTTAGGATTCTGACTATTTCAGAGTGGCTTTGAGAGAAGTATTTCTATATTTCATATTTCATGAACAAGCTAATGGGACTGAAAATAATGTTAAATCCTGTTGTACCGAAGCCTTCTGGACATTCTCACTAGAAAGGAGTGAATTGTTGCAGATACATTTTTCATTTAAGTTTTCAATGAACTGTTGGAACCTCAAATGAAATGCACTGGATTTTGATTCAGCTATGGAAAAAGCTGTTAATTGAATTTTCACCTACTTAGTGTTCTGTTTACACTAATCCCAAAAGGAGAGTTGGTGTAAAGTTATAGCTTTGCTTTAAATTGGTATGGATTTTACTATCTTGCTAATGAAGGCTGATGAGCAATGCAAAGATAGTTATGTTCTTAAACTTCTCAACCCTGAAATGTACAACTCTGCAGCCTCCTGAATGTTTTCTCCTTCTTTAGCCACTACAAGTTGATTATCTTACTGAATGTCTCATGCTGAAAGCAATTTATCTGCAGCTATTTGTTGTCTAGGGACCAGCATCAACCCAGGGCTGTGAATCTGATGCAAAACAAAATTTTTGAAATGATTAATCTGTATTGAAATGTAATTATTTAAATCAGGTTTTCTAATTCACTTCTTGTGCTCATTAAACTACTTAGAACAAAAGTAAATGACTATCCAAGCATTCTTTTCAGAAGACATAATCATTTGCTCTTGAATAATAATGACTAAGAATATGATTTCATAATGTTGCCTACCTCTAAAATATATTGTGAATGCATCTTACACCTCTATAATACAGACAATTAGGTTGTTCTGGAATGCATAATTGATGTCTACCTTAAAAAACTTCTTGTACTCCCTAGTCTGTGATAAGCTTTTTATCCATACCATAGATGAATTGGTATGTATACCAACTGACTTGGGTTTGTCATGCTCTTTTTCCTACCACTACTTGCAGGGTGTTACTTATATTTGCTTACAAGGTCTTTTACAGCAGTTTAGGTCTGTGGTTTTTTAATAGAGCTTAGAAAATACTATAGTGATGTGCTACCCATCTGCCTTCAACCTGAATAACTGTTCTTGTTGCTTTTACATGGTTTGCAAGCCCACGAGACAGCAATAAATGTAAAATAACTGCTAACTAGTCACAATTTGTCCTTTCTTGAAGGTAAGAAGATCTTCAGCATATGAATAAAACTAACAGGTAGAAGAAAAGTAGCTGGACTGCCAGTTTATTTGAAAACAAATAACTACTTTTGCATGGACTTGAACTTTGCATGCCTGTACAAGAAGAGTCTGGAACACATGGAAGTGGTTTTTAACAGGTAAATAATGTTGCAGTGAGAAAAAGGAGCTGGTATGTTATTTCATGCAGATGGAATCTAGGAAATGATTGTGTTTAGTAATTGGGCTTTTGATCTAATTTGGGTGGGGAAAAAACAAGAACTATCCTCTTCTGACTGGGGCAGAATTATTTTCTGGACATGTCACTAGATTTGCGTAAATAGAATTTCCTTCCATAATCTTTGTGTGTGGTGTGAACCATAGCTCAGGTTTGTGTGTTTAGCTTTTAGAGATATATGCTAGTGAGATGAAACATACCAAGAGAGGCCAGAGGTCTGTGACTGAAGGCCCTATGACTGAAAGCCTTTTGTGATGCCTGGAGCATCACGAGGTTTTCCACAGTGCTTGAGGTTCCTCCTCCTCAACTGCTTTCTGAAATGTTCCCTAGCTCCGTGATTTAGAATAATTTTGTGGACTAATTTCAAATACCTGTGCACTAGTTTGGTTGAAACAGAAGAGTTTGTTAGCTTCTAGGTTAAATTTGTTTGTAGATAAGCAAACATCCTCAAGGTATTCTGTCAAACACAGTCTGTAATTACAAAATTCTTTGACTTACAGCACTGATCCCTACACTATTTGGAAGGTATGCTTTTGGGAGACATTTGAAGAGAGGAAAGACATTCTGTGATTAATGCACAGGACTGAGAAATCTTAGTTATGATCTGTTCAGTCCTAGCTTTCCTGTGTGATCTTGAACAAGGTGCTTGGAATATACTTCTGTTCTGAAACATACTTATTTAAAACAAGTAACTTTTTATTCAAGAGAATGGAAGCCCCTGGTATTTGAAGTGCTTTGTGCTAATGCTACTGACACATACAAAAAAAGAACCCCAAACACATCCCTTTCATAACCAAAAAACCACAACCACTGCTTTTTTTAAGATTCCTGTCCACCATGAAGAGCTATTTGTCACGAAAATAAGCTGTTATTTGCTTATACATCAAGAAAATAGTAGCCACAGTGCCCCCCTGCCTTCTATTATACATCCAGCCTTATCAGCAAAGACTATCATGCCATGTTTCAATTATCCATGCACAGAAAAGGTCTCCCTTTATTACCACTATTTTTTTACTTGTTTGTAGTCTTCAATAACATTGTGTGGTTTTAATGGCCTACTTATAACGAGTATGAGGTGGGCCCAATTAAAAATATTCCCAGCTGGCAAAACAAAGGAAGATTTCATCAAGAAAACCATGTTATATTTAAATCCTTGTTTAACTGTAGTCAGCATCCACAATATACAGCTTCTTTAATATATATATTCTCGATATTTATTTGGAAAACATAATATTCTGGTTTAATAAAAATATCAAAATAATGATCTGTTATCACAATTTTTTTGATTTATCATCCCAGTAACAGCAGAGAGGATGCAAAGCCAGCCATCATAAATGACTTATTTATAAATGACTGTTTTATTTTTTTCAGAAAAACAATGAGAAGTCGATCTGGTTGCTCACAGTGTATATGCTCACAAGTGCACACAGAACGTGAAAAAAATAGCTTAATGGATGTTGCTTTTATTTTAGAAGTGTTGCTAAAGAAGATGAAGATGTTGTTAAATGATTGTCATGATTTGACATGTAAAGATGATTCTTGTAAGAAGTTGCTCACAACTCTCCCGAGCTCGGAGCCAGACACACTTCTGGGGCTGAGCCAATGAGACACCTCCACGATCATTTTTTAAGAAGAAGCCGGAAGAGGAGGTTTCTTCCTCCTTCTTCTTCCTGTTTCTTCCTTTTCTATACCTTCTTTTTCTTCTGACTGGTGGTGGTGCAAGGAGTAGGAACACTGAGAGAAACAACTGTGTGGACTCCAAGGTCAGTGATGAAAGAGAGGAGGAGGTGTGCTGGAGCAGAGACTCCTCTGCATTCTATGGAGACAACTGGTGAAGCT
Source organism: Colius striatus (assembly GCF_028858725.1). Taxonomy (NCBI): domain Eukaryota; kingdom Metazoa; phylum Chordata; class Aves; order Coliiformes; family Coliidae; genus Colius; species Colius striatus. Next base: position 54,314,267 of record NC_084762.1, read on the forward strand.
GAGATTTATTTTCATTTCTTTAAAGGCCCCACATCGGCGGTAGAGATTCATTTTGATAATGACCCCGAATCAGGGGTAGAGACTCATTTTGCTAAAGCTGACCCCAGACCAGGGGCAGTGATTCACTTCATTAAAGGCCCTGAGCCAGGGACAGTGACTATGGCCGGAGGAGGTGTCCTGTGGGAGGGACTCAACCACTTCACTTCACACCAGAGAAGTTTTTTAAGGACTATGTCCTGGGGGAGGAACCTCATGTTGGAGCAGGGGAAGAATGGCAGGAGTCGTTCTCATCTGAGCAGAGAGAAGCGGTAGAGTCCATCTGTGAGAGATTGACCATGTCCCCCATTCCCTGCCCCCCTGAGCCGTTGAGGGGGAAGGAGATAGAGATATCAGGAGCAGTGAGCTGAGCTGAGGGAAGAAAGGAGGGATGAGGGAGGGAGATCTTAATGTGCTGGTTGTAATTTTTCTCATCATCCTACTCCATTTCTCTGTTTCTTGTAGAATAAACTTTCCTACTTTCTAAGTCGAGTAGTAGAGTCTGTTTTGCCCAAAACTGTAATTGGCAGCAAGTCCTCCCTGCCCTTATCTTAATCCACAACAACTTTGCTTTTCTTTTTTACTCCCATTTTGCTGGGGCCTCTGCCATCCTAATAAGGGTGGGGGTGAATGGGAGCACCGAGAGAGAGACTGTCATGGTGCTGCTGTGCTAGCTGGGCCAAACCGCGGCAATGATGAATGTGCCTGTTTCACCATTACCTTAGATACAATTTTTTTTAGAGAGTAGAACAACTATATAGCTTACAAAAAAACCACTCAAGAAAGTAAGAGTTTATGAAGTTTGAATTGTGATAAATTTATGGTTTATAAATACATATACAGTTGTGAGCTAAAAAATTGAGAGAATGTCAGAGAATGTATGACTTACTTGTTTGAGCTCTTGAATGCTCTGAAGCATTGATTTTGATCAAATTTTGTGAACCAATCCCGATAGATTTGAACTTTCTTACTGACAGAAAGGTTTATTTTTTCATATCCATGCTGTTTTGTTTATTAATAAGGGAGAAGGGAAGTTTCTGTATTGCCTCTTACATGCAGAGCTATTTTACAAGAAAATAAAACAATACAAACTTGAACATTTGGATTTTAATGCTTTTTTGTTTGCCTGCTCTGTATAAGTAGTTTTCAGTATGAAATTTCAGAGATAAATAAAGCATAATCTGTTGCAAAGAACCAATTTTGTAAACAAGGAGAGGAGCTATTAAAATAAAAAATGACATATACATTGTTGCAGCAGCCTACATAAGACATGATTGTATAACATCATTGAAGTTTGATCGGTAAAGAAAATTATCTAATAATAATATCTAACATCACAAACTTTTAAAATTTTGGATAAGTGTTTCATAATTTATTGATCCCCTAGTAAATTTCCTTAGCATAAAATCTGTATGTTTGGAATGCAATTTCTTCCTTTTATCAGACTTTTTTCTTCTATAGTTTTTTCTAATTCTGTCAATTCATCAAGTAAGACAAACAATTGATTAGAAAGTTTTTGGGTTTTTTGCACTTTTCATTTTTCTTGTTCACATTCTATGATTCCTTTTGTCCTGTGACATTTTATGTTTTCCTGCAGGAGGGTCATGACATTTTGCCTGAATGACTTTACACTTTTATTACTTTTCAGCAATTTTACCTGTATAGCTAGATTACAATATTTGCTTTCTATGTCATCTTATTTAAGTATTTAATTTTTTTGGTATTTTGTTGTTTTTTATAATTTTTTTAAAGCTTTTATTTATTGAGAAATCAAGCTTTGAGTTGGTATTGAACATAAGCATAAGCCATGACCGTAAGTATTTCTCATTTTTTCATTCAAATGCATTTTTATTACTCTAACATATATTCATGTTATTCATGAGCAAATGTAAATATCTGTTGCTGCAGTCAAACCTATGTAATCACTCATAGTTGCATAAATGTGGTATCTGTGTGTTTATCTGCTGTTGGTATATAATATGAGGGAAATCATGTTGTATCAACTAATGTGTGTCTGAAGACTACTTATTCATTATAGGAATACAATAAAATGGACATAGCAGACAGCAGGGTGAGCATGAGCCAGCAATGTGCCCTCGTGGCCAAGAAGGCCAATGGCATCCTGGGGTATATTAGAAGCGGTGTGGTTAGTAGGTCAAGAGAGGTTCTCCTCGCCCTCTACTCTGCCTTTGTGAGACTGCATCTGGAATATTGTGTCCAGTTGTGGGCCCCTCAGTTCAAGAAGAACAGGGAGCTGCTGGAGAAAGTTCAGCACAGGACCACCAAGATGGTGGAGTGGAGCATCTCCCTTATGATGAAAGGCTGATGGAGCTGGGACTCTTCAGCTTGGAGGAGACTGAGGAGTGACATCATTAATGTTAACAAATATGTAAGGCGCAGGTGTCAGGAGGATGGAGCCAGGCTGTTTTCAGTGATGTCCAATGATAGGACAAGAGGCAACTGGTATAAGCTGGAACATAAGAGATTCCAAAGAAATACAAGGAAAAACTTCTTCCCTGTTCAAGTGACAGGGCACTGGAACAGGCTGCCCAGGTGAGTTGCTGAATCTCCTTCTCTGGAGACATTCAAAACCCACCTAGATGAGCTTCTATGTGACCTACTCTAGGTAGTCCTGTTCTGGCAGTGGGGGTTGGACTAGATGATCTTTTGAGATCCCTTCCAGCCCTTGAGAGTCTGTGATTCTATAACATTCATACTGGAAGGAAATGTTTGGGAGGAAACTCGGGATCCTTCCTAAATCATCATTTGTTCAGCTTGGAAATAGAGGCAGAATTATTACAACAGATGAGATTGTATGGTTCAAATGGTAGTCTCTGTGACCTGGACCTTGTGTGTATTTCTTGCTAATAAAGTAGTTATAACAGGCTACTGGGGAGGAAAAAAGGAAGAAAAACCAAAAGTTATGGATATAATATGACAGAAGAAAGAAAAAGCATGGGAAAATATCGTATCCCTTCATTAGCCTGACTCTCATTTCACTCTTACGGTGCTTTGTACCATTCAACTCACCTCTGTTATGTCCAGTAGTTAATGGAATAAGGTCAGAGGGAACTTGGGAATGCTGTGATGCTGACCATGTTTATGCTTGGTTTCATATATGTGCTTTGAGCTTAATGCAAGAAAAGGCATACACAGCACCTGACCTGCTGTCAGGGAAATGGGTTGTATACTTCGTTACATCAGCTGATGGGAAAGAGTATGTCCCACTGATGTTTGCACTGTTCCTTCTGAGGGCATTACTTCCCTTTTTTAACTGCATTGATTACAAGAGTAGCGTGTAATAACTTTTAGAATAGGACCTGTACGGTTTTGGTTCACAATTTGGCTTCTGAGCAAGAAAAGTGCAGTGACCAAGGACAGAAAAGGAGGGGAGTGAGAAGAAAGAGCCTTTGATTGACTTTACTACTAGCTTGATTTTTTTTTAATATGCTGGGATCCTGGTCAGGTTACTAACAACGTCCAGATGTGTTAACTCAGAAAAAGGATGGAACAGTCACTGACACTGGAGATGAAAATGAGCATTGTTTAAATAGATTGGCTTAAAAAGGTAGGCTGAACAGGTCTTGATGGAGACACAGAATTTATAGAAGTGTTAAGTAGATACATTGTTATAGCTTTAGGAGGAACAAAATCTTACTTGTTCTCTGACAAATCTTTCTGATATCTGTTTCTATTGGGTTTTGTCACTGGCTCTCGTATGAAAAGTCTATGCACAGCCTTGGAAGAAAAACCTAAAAGCTATCATACAAGAAGTAGCTTAATTTTGCTCTAAGGATGAAGAGAAGGTTAAATATAATTGCATCTTAAATGCCAATTTCATTGAAAAACAGTAATTTACTTAGAAGTAGTCAAAGACTGTCTTTCATATGAGCTAGCAATTTTTAAAAGTAATGCATTAACAGCCCTTGAGAAATAAGGCATTTATTTAGAAGACAGAGCATATTCTAAAGCTTCTGATGATAATATGGTAGACATTATACAAAAGATCTTTTTCATAAGAACAGCTTTAGGTAAAACCTGTGTGAACAGGTATAAGGTATAAATTTGAAATAGCTTCACTTCACTTGGTCTCACCTAGTTAAAACAAAATGTTTCAATATAGGTTTGATTTTTATGTACTGTACTTAGTCTAGACATAGGATCCAGACTGGAAATATGAGCAGTGTCCAAGAATCAGGAATCTGATATGTTTTTCCATTAAGTTGTGTCCAGTTCTGGGCCCTTCAGTTCAAGGACAGGGAGCTGCTGGAGAGAGTTCAGCACAGGACCACAAAGATGATGAAGGGAGTAGAGCATCTCCCTTATGATGAAAGGCTGATGGAGCTGGGGCTCTTTAGCTTGGAGAAGAGGAGACTGAGGCGAGATCTCATTCATATTTACAAATATGTAAAGAGTGGATGTCAGAAGAATGGAGCCAGACTCTTCCTAGTGATGCCCAATGAAACGACAAGGGGCAATGGATGCAAGCTGGAACATAAGTGGTTCCAAAGAAACATAAGGGAAAACTTCCTCACTGTTCAAGTGACAGGGCACTGGAACAGGCTGCCTAGATGGGTTGTTGAGTCTCCTTCTCTGGTGACATTCAAAACCCACCTGGACAAGTTCCTGTGTGACCTACTCTAGGTAGTTCTGCTCTGGCAATGGGGGTTGTACTAGATGATCTTTTGAGGTCCCTTCCAACCCTTAAGATTCTGTGATTCTGTGAAATCAAGAAAATATACAGAGCTAAATTCTTGATGTTTTCTATTACTTCCATGTTTGAATCATTCAAAAAAAAAAGAAGAAAAAAGTTGTTGAGGGCACACATGAAAGAAATAAGGAACTTTTGTTTCAGAATACTTGATTTTGAGCTTCAGTAATGTTACAATATATATTCAATATTAGTTATGGTCTACTATTGAACAATCTTGTTAACAACATGCAACAATAAAACAACTGTAAACAGTAAGAGCTCAAGTGATTTGCATTGTGTTCATCCTCTAACATAAATTTCTACTAGAGCTTAGAATGCAAGTGTTTTTCAAACAGTAACTTGTCTCTTCTGCCTAGAAAACACAGGATAACATCCTGGAAGCATTTGAGGTAGAACATACATAAAGGGAAATGACAAAGGTAAACAAAGGAAAAAGAAAACAAATGTTACCCTTTCAAAGTACTCAGCCTTCAAGTGCACTCAAATTCTCTAGCAGATATTCAGGTACTGAGAGACAGAAATCAATGACTGATAAAGACAATAGTAACAATGCCCTTAAAGGTCAAGCCTTTGTGAATTAAAGTTTTAGATCAGGCTATAGAGATGTGTGCACAGAAAACTAGCATTCCAGGAAACTAATATTTTATTATATGACGTCATAAAAAGCTTTGTTGTTATTATTATGTTCTATTACAAAGTTTTGGAGTTCATGATATTGAACTCAGATCTGAGAAGTGATAGATGAAAAAGTAATTACAAGCAGAAGACGTCCTAGTTCCAAAGGTATACTTTTAAATTTTTCTTGGCATCTGGTTTCAGAACTATCTTTTCATCATCTTACTCATTTTTGTCCCTCTTGCCCTCTGTCTCTCACTCTTAAACACATCTATATAGGCAGTAAGTCTTGTGCTATTTGACAACCCTGGCATTGGTTGTTTCTTTTATCTACAGAATGACATGAAATCAATAAACAGCAACGATTATAATATATTACAGGGAAAATTATTTCTTGCTTTGGATAAAGGCAAGAATAAGCTGCTAATGAATCTGTCTCTTCAAGAAACAATGCCATTAGGTGTTTTCCTAAAGGTACGATAGAATTCAATAGTATGCTGCAGGTAAATTGTTTAAATGAGTTCAAAACTGTTAAGAGGATGGTTATCTCCAGACTTCCTCATTAATTGCAGAAATTTCATTTTAAATAACTTGATTTGATTGCCCAGTGGTTTAACTTGATTATACAAAAAATTATTTTCCCTGTGTTACCTGTTCAATAAAGTTCTTAATTTCTAACAGTTAGTCTCATATATAATCTAAGACAGTGATAAGTGTTTGAACTCATTAAATCTTAACAGTAATGCCGTTCAAGAAGAATGCAAAATACTTTATAGTGAAGAGAAGACTTTGAAACTTAACAATGTTTCCTGATATAAGTAAGTTCACTACAGCTGCTTTGGATGTTATCCTGAATTCTGTCAATCTATTTCTGCACAAAATCATGAGTGTAAATGAATGCTTAAACAAATGTTGTTTTAAGCTTTGCAACGTCATTGAACCTGCAAAACTGAATGAGGAGCTGTAAGTGCTCTAGTCCTTTCTGTTATTTACACTAGCCAACTGGAAGGCACAGACAAACACAAAAGGACAGCCAAGGTCAGTGTAGTGAAACATAGCTAGGATAAATCATTTAAGAGAAAATATATTCTGCAAGAATGAACAGAATAGATGAGGCTGAAAAGAAATAGGAAACTGCTGTCAACCATTTCAAAACAAATAACACAGACTTTAACCTTACCGTATAGAATTTTTTCTTGTATTACTGAAAAACAAGAGTAATAATATTTGCATGTGTATAGCCTTTATATAATAACATAAAACTTAATATTTCTGCTTTTTATCTAGATGGATGCTACATAGAAATAATTTTTTTCTTATTCTTTCTGATTTCATGTGAAAAACAGAATCAGAACACCAAACACAGAAGAGAAAGAAATCATCTGGAAAGCATTTAGCAGTTTCAGAATTTTCCGCTTTAATTGACTTACACAAGCTCCTGATGCTTGTGGAAAACAGGTAGATTTTTTTTTTTTTGATGGGGGGGAGGAGTATCTCTAAATATTTACTTAATGAAAACAGTGTCTGTCTGTCAGTGTTTAAGCTTACTGCTATTGAAATGAAGTTAGCAGATTTCCAATGCCTGTAGATGTCATCTACAATGAGCATGAGAACGTAACTTCAACATTGGAATTATATCCCAATATAGCTCATTCTGAAATGAATGCCCTGTGAACAGACTGTCCTCTGCAATTGTTGCTTACATAGTTGTTCTGCTTGGAGTTTCAATATCAGCAAATCAGAAGTTTTTGTCTACTAGGATCTATAACTGCCATCTTTAGAACAGTAGCTTCTATCACTACCCTAGGCAACAATTAAACTGAACACATTCGCCATTTAGCTCAGCTTTTTCCAAGAAGTATTAGCTACAGTCAATTATTATTGTCTTTTCACATTACTGTGGTACAGCTCAAGTAAAAAAAAAAAAAATGCAAATATTTTTGAAACAACTAAGCTTTTTGTTGCTTAGTTTAGAAAAAGGCTAATTTTTTAACATATTTTGTGTATTTAGTCCTAATCGTAGGGAAGCATTGTTACAGTAAACTGTGGATTGGTGAATGTTCAGGGACTCATTTTAATAGATTTAGCTAGGAGCTCTTATGTGAGATTACAAAGCACTAGAATCCAATATAGTATAATGTTGTCAAAACCGTTTAGCGAGAAAGGAAGGAGAAAGCCTGGACAGCTTTCTGTTTCATCAGAGTGTAGCAAAGCATAAGTATCTATGTCTGAATTAATACAAAATGATACCATGGTTTTAATAGTTTTATATGTTTTCAGTATGCACTAGCTTTAAACTCTAATCCTGCAAATAATTTACCCTATGCTTACCCAATACTCATGAGTAATTTACCTGTTCTTATATAAAGTTGTTCATATATATTTAAAGTTTTTGCAAGATCGGGGTCACATAAAATGCAGTATCAGTTTCACCAAGTCAGTTTCTGAGAGCTTTTTATGTATAGTATATTGGAGCCACTGGACAGCCAGGTAGATTAAATGGATTTGATTTTCATGTGTTTTAAAGTTAAAATGTTACAACAAACAAATAAATTTTAATTTTGTAAATATTACATCCTTTTGAATTTAATATCATTCTGCATATTCAAAGTTACTAATTTTTTTTAGTTCATTGTATTGGTTCTATGGAGTTTAGTGATAGTGTAAAGTACTAGTGTGACCACGTTTTATGTATTTTTAGACTGTCATATAAAAATGCAGTAGGTAATTCAACTTTGTTTTTGGAAGCTATTGTACGTTATTGTAAGTCATCTTATGCCACTGTCTGAAGTCAAGCATCAGTGTGCCCTTATAGCTGCTTTTTTCATTGTTCTAGAGTAGGAATGATTTGGCCAGGGTCATACAACATTTTCAGTGCTTCAGTGGCAGACAAAAATTTGGATGTATTAATTGTGCTGGCCTGTACTGTTATCACATACATCTAGTCTCTTTACCAAAGGAAATGGACTCATGCTATAGGAGTGCTTAGCCTTTACACAGAACTTATCTACTCTGATCTATGTTGTCATTCTCTGCCTTTGATGTGACATTTATTATTCAATATATAAAGTGAAAGGTATAGTGTTCTGAAATGTTAGTTATGCATGCTCTTCCTTTTTTTTGTTGTTTTTTGTTTTACTGTGGCAAAGAAGCTACTATACATGATTAATGTTTCCATCTAAACAAGATGGAATGTTAGGCATACAACTTTTGTGGTATAAGGTAATAAAACTTCAAATTTAGTAACCTCATTTTCTGCTATTGTTTTTATTTAAGCATTTTTATTTCTAAAGACTGATCTGGATGCAATGTAGAGAAAAATGAAGTCAAACATAGTATTTGTCCTCTAGACAGTAGTAGTACTGTCATTTCTTTGTCTTGAACTTTCAAAAAGACATTTAGCATTCCTCATAAGCAATGTATTTAGAACCAAGATGACATATTTGATGTTAATATTGAGTTTTCTTGCTATCTCCTTTTAACCACTGGAAACTATTGTTCAGATGCTCATAGGCAGAATTTTTTATGAAAAAAAGAAATGGCATCTTTACATAGCATAATACTCCTGAGGGGAAATCACTCTCTTGAACAAGATGCTTGCCTTCTGTGTAGTTGCAGGAGCCTGTGTTGCAAGCGTCATTGCATCAGTGAATTCACTTGAATCAAGTTAGACTACCCATGCTGTTCTTCCACTCATTTCTTAAAAACTTGTTGGTCTGTAGTCCTGTGTAACTACTCTAGTATCTGGATGACCTGTTTGTACTGCTTACATTATATGATATATGAAACATTTCCTACTTTAATTATTTATAAGGACAATCGTGTCCTTTATGATTGTTTCTGTGTCTGCATAAAAGATTTCTACTGACTGTTTACAACTGTCTGTATACAGTTTGGTCAGTTCTGCATTAGGAACTGCCTGGAGGATTTAGTACGCCTGACATTTTTTATCCAAGGTAAATGCATTTTTAGTAAATGCATAATAATAAATGTGTTTAAGTATACAGGTGGTGTCTGCCAAAAGGTCTAGGTACTCTAACTCCAGGACTGTCTCAGATTCCCACCTGGAAAGCTCCCCTAACAGAACCTTTGTTGTGAGGCTGGAAAAAAGCTCAGTCATTCACTTTGTCTCAAATTTATTCATTGTCTCATCTATGTAGAGACTAGTTGGGAAAGAAATTACCAACCAAAGGTGATGGGTATGTGTGCAGCCATAGCATTAATACTCAGCTATGCCACAGTTGGAATTATTGGATAGACTTGGATTGTATTTTCTCCAGAGTCTTTTACCTGAATATGTTAAAGAAGTAAGAAACAGTATTGTGGTTTGGCTCATTTTTTTCCTTGTCTGTTTCTTTGTCCTTCTAACAAAGTGGTAAAAAAGTTGTATTATAGAAATATAGCTGTATCTGTGTGTAGAAGCATTGTTTGTTTAGAGAGATTGACAATGTTTACCACTTTGTGAGGGAGAAATAAGCACTCACAGCCTGATAGAAAAGGAAACTGAGAAGGCAAAATGACAAGTCATTAGACTTTTAAGTAAAGCATTTTTCACAATTTGGTTTTACAAATTGAGTGTGCAATCTACTTTACAAGATGTAAGTGGGAGATAAAACTTTAATTCAGACAGGGTTACCAAATTGTAACCAGTTGTACCATGTAATACTGTTGCATTTTTCATCCTCTAAAAAATTTTATTGGCTCACTTTTATTCCTGTGCAAGAAATTTTGTAGCTGATTACCATATGGAAAGTAGGTACTTGTAATTTTAGCTATGTTTCTGTTGTAAATATCTGAAAATTGTTGTCTCTGACTGAAAATACATGTGGTTATTTATTATGCATTTTATTGGCAATTGTCGTGGGCTTGGCCCAACCATGAGCAACCACTTTGTTGCTCATTCCCCTTCCTACAAGACGGGGAAGACATAAGTACCAAGGGCATTTGGAACTCCCTAAGGACAGGAAGGGCTTACTCACCACTTAAAGTCCTAGGCAGAACAGACTACTCAACTTGGGGAAGAAAATAAAACTTATTTTAACCTGCTAGTAACCAAAAACATAACAAACAGAAAACAACACAGTGGGATGATAATGAAGAGCACAACCAGCTCTTTGAGACCATCTTCCCCACATCCCTCACCTCTGCCTGGACTCAGCTCCTTCATCCACTCTTTATAAGACTTGTTCTCTAGACCTTTAACCAGCTTTGTTGCTTGTCTCTGGACGTGCTCCAGCACCTCAATGTTCTACTTGTTGTTAGAGGCGCAAAACTGAACACAGTATTTGAGGTGCAGCCTCAACAGTGCTGAGTATAATGAGACAATGACCTCCTTGGTGCTACTAGTCACACTATTTTTGATACAAGCCAGGAAGCTGTTGGCCTTCTTGATGACTTGGGCACACTGCTGGCTCATGTTCAACTGGCTGTTGATTAACACCCCTAGGTCCTTTTTCTGTGGACAGCTTCCTGGCCACTTTATCCCAAGCCTGTAGTGTTACCTGTGATTGTTGTGGCCCAAGTGCAGGACCTGGCACTTGGTCTTGTTGAACCTCATACATTTGACCTCAGTCCATTGATCCAGCCTGTCCAGGTCCCTCTGAAGAGCCTTCCTGCCCTCAAGCAGATCAAAACTCCTGCTCAACTTGGTGTTGTCACCAAATTTACTGAGTTGTTCAGTAAGTTAGCTTACAGCTGTGTGATCAGATGTCTACACAGAAGAAGAAATCTCTCTTGCAGTCCAGGTATACATACTTAAGTGGGAATACAGTCCTTTTCCTCATCTTTGCTATTTCCTATGTATTAATTTATGTTGCTTTCTAAACAGCTTAAAAACTTGTAAGCTTTCTGCAACATTTATGGATCTTCAGTACCCAGTTAGGGTATGTTTGAGGACAACTAAGGGGACAATTACCTTGTTCTTTTGCCTATCTGAATTTAGCTTGATAAGGTGAATTTTGACTCGTCTGTCAGGCAAATATTTAAAGCCAGATGTAACCACACTACATTCAAACAGGACTAACTTGAGATTGCTAGGGTGCATTTCTGAATATTGTCTTCTAGCTTTTCCTCTCTCTCAATTTCTTGTAATTCATGGAGTATGGTGTTCTAGCATACCTCAGCTTCTCTAAATTTGCAAAGTAAACTGGTTCATAATGAACAGCAGGAAACCAAAGTCTAGGGCTAGGATCAAACTGTTTCATACATGAAAGAACTTGAGAGCAGAAGAGCTCCTTGCCAGAGTTGGTGCTTGGTACCAGAGGTGTGATGTCAGTGAGCAGCCTTCACTGTTTCCATCCAGTACTCAGTTCTGGCAGTTTATCTTCCTCAACCTCTATCCAAAACTACTACTCTGTTCTACTCAGAGGCAAGTGGTTTGATTGACATTGGCAACTGTCATGATACAGGTGTGCAGTGCCATGAGGAGCATGCTGTCTTAGAATGGCAAGCACTGCAGGTGTCACTGAGAGCTTCATTCAGCACTTTCCTTCCAAATATGTAATGGAATAGTGTATAGTGGAATATGAATAACATCTGTTGCTCAGTCGAGGTGTGGACTCTATAAATAACTTAGAAAGGACTGACATTCTGTTGCTGTAAAGATATTTCAGCTGTCTGTAAGACTTTTGTACCTTCACTAGCTTGGAGGTTTTTAACATGAGTTAAACTGACTTTCTGTTCACATCTGCAGACAGGAGTCTTTATTGACTCCTAGGAGGCAAGTGACTGTTTTTGTATGCAGTGCTGACTATGTCCTGCTATCATATGTCTCCACTCAGGTTGGCTGCTGTAGACTCTGCTTCTGTTAGCTAACAGTATAGCACAACTAGTTGAATAAATTTGCAGCATGAGTGGGTACCAAGAATGCAACATAACACTACATAATAGCCTTTACCTTTCTGACTAGCTCTGATTTGATCCTATGCACCGAAAAGTTGCAGCTACAGGTTTCTGCCCCTCAACTTTGAGTTGCACCAAGCATTACACATGTGTCATTTATCTCACAGAATCATAGAGTCATAGAATCATTTAAGTTGAAAATGACCCTTAAGATCATAGAGTCCAATTGTTAACTTAGCACGACCACATCCACCACTAAACCGTGTCCTGAAGTGCCATATCTTGGATGTGGACTCAATTACTTCCCTGGACAGCTTATTTCAATACATGATGACCCTTTCAGTGAAGAATTTTTTCCTAATCTCCAATCTAAGCTTCCCTTGGCACAACTTGAGCCCATTTCCTCATGTGTCATCACCTATGACTTGGGAAAAGAGACTGACACCCATCTCACTACAATCTCCTTTCAAGTAGTTGTAGAGAGTGAGAAGGATTCTGCTGAGCCTCCTTTTCTCCAGGCTGAAAAATCCCAGTTCCCTCAGCTACTTTTCATAAGACTTGTTCTCCAGACCCTTCACCAGCTTTGTTGCCACCTGTCTCCGAACATACTCCAATTCCTCTGTGTCTTTCTTTTGTAGTGAGGGCCCTAAAATCAAACACAAATTTGAGGTAACTCACTTTAGATCTGTGTGAGTAAAGAAACTGCACAACTGCACTCACTCTTCCTTTATATCTTCAAATTAACATTTCAGTAGTAGGATTTTGCAAATCCTGAAACTGAACTTGTTTTACAGAAATCTACTGATTTCCAGACTGGATTTTTCTTTTACACAGAAGTTGATGTTTTACTCTCAGCTTTTCACAGAGAAATGCACTCTTTGTTGCTATACCATTATATATGTGTTTCTTGGTATCTTTTTTCTGAGTTAATCTCATGAAACTGGGAGGACTGGCTGATTCCCAAGAAGGCTGTGCTGCCATTCAGCAGGTTCTTGACTGGCTTGAGAATTAGGCAGAGAGGAACTTCATGAGATTCAACAAGTGCAGAGTCCTGCACCTGGGGAGGAACAACCTCATGCACCAGTAGAGCCTGGAGATTGATCTGCTGGAGAGCAACTCTACAGAGAGAGACCTCGGAGTGCTGGTTCACAATAAAGTAACCATGAGCCAGCAATGTGCCCTCGTGGCCAAGAAGGCTAATGGCATCCTGGGATGGGTCAAGAAGTGAGTGGGACAGAGAACTTTTGGAGACAGTCCAATGCAGGAGATAGTCCAATGCAGGGCCATCAAGATGATCAGGGGACTGGAGCATCTTCCTTATGAGGAAAGGCTGCAGGAACTGGGGCTGGTTAGTCTAGAGAAAAGAAGACTGAAGGGGGATCTCATTAATATTTACAAATATCTAAATGGTGGGTATCAGGAGGTTGGGACATCCCTTTTTTCTATAGTAGCTAGCAACTGGACAAGGGGTAAAGGGATGAAGCTGGAACACAAAAAGTTCCTCTTAAACATAAGAAAAAACAATTTTACTGTGAGGGTGATGGAGCCTTGACACAGGCTGCCCAGGGAGGTTGTGGAGTCTCCTCTGGAGGTCTTCATATCCAGGTCTCTGCCTGGATATGTTCCTGTGCAACCTGATCTAGGTGGACCTGCTTTAGCTAGATGATCTCTAAAGGTCCCTTCCATCCCCTACCTTTCTATGATTCTATGATCATCTTGCCAACTACAATTGAAGAGCTGATGGCTTGGGAAAGCTTAACTCAGTAAAACATATGTGGTAGTTTCAGTAGAGCAAGTATATTTATTCCTTAGGGGACACTGCAGTTCATGGTCAGATTTGTTAAGACAGGCAATAACAGAATTTCAAGGCTGTAACCTAATTGTATGCCAATGCAGAAAATTGACAATAATAAAATAACCACTATAGACCATTCTCAGTCCTGTAAAGACTCAAAAAATAACCTTAAATATTTTCAGTTTATGTTCCCTCCTAGTCAAATAAGCAGGTTAAACTAACAAAGCTGGAGAGAAAATAACATGATTTCTTGTATTCTCTCCATGGACAGTTCCAAAAGATCTTCAGGAAATGTTCAAGTATGTGTTTAGATATTCAAAGAAACTCTCAAACAGTACTATCAAGAGACATGCTAGAAAACCTTCAGAAGACTGTAACTAACCCAGTTCCTTACCAGTAATATCTACAGTACCTTATACAACTGTGGATAGCAAATCCTGCCTATGTGAGCTGTTTGCTGACTCTAAGATCCAGCTTGAGTGAATCAGTAGGTAGGAAGTATAACTAAGTAGGAAATAAAAATGTGTACTTGCATATAAGCTAAAATTGATAATCTAAAATTACTTTGGATCTAGCTTTAGATGTCTGTCATATTAGGAACTGAAGTGCTACCACTCACATCTAATCTCACCATGAGGTATTATGAGCTACTAAAAACCTACAGTAATTAGCACTGTCACTTAGTTACAGCTTTTTGTAATAAAAGTGAACATGTCTGCAATCCATAAATAAGCTTGGTGGGAGGGAAGAAAGTCCTTGATAACTTACATCAGTCATATGAATTGGAGGTTAAAGACTAAAGCAAAAGTGTTTGTTACATCTTTTGACTTTTATTGTATTTTGCAAATGAATAATGATAACATTCCAGCCAAATGATTAAAAAAGTTAATCCTCATGGCATTCTTTAAATTAATGCAGGGATTAGAAGAATGTAAAGATAATTGTCAGAATATCTGATTAATGGCTAGTCAGCATAAAAAACCAGGACAAAAGACAGGACAATGAATACATTATACTCACAGAAATGACACCTCTGAGACAAAAGTTGCTAACAGTAACAATAACAAAGACCAGAAGTCTTGGAGCACTGATTGGTAGATGAGCCATTCGAGGAATTGCTCAGGCATATCTTTGAAAATGTTGAATCAGAATTTTTGGATTGATAAGAAAGGAGAGCAATGGGACATATAAGATTTCATGGGAGTTAGCTTAAAAGATAGTTGAGAAGGATTGTGAGATTGTCTTTATCTATAGAAGACAAGGATATTTCATCTTTATATCTGTAAATCAGAAAGTATTTTTGCTGTCTTGAAGCTTAGTTTGGTGGTAGTTTGGCTTATCCAAAGAATTCCTGAGCAATTATTTTGCTCATTGCTGTGTCTTCTGTTTGGAAGAAATAGCATCCTATTTTAGGGCACACAGTCCTCGACTCTGTGTAACTACTGTTCAGAAGTAATTAAAACATCCCTATATTATCAACACTATTTTCAGCACAAATCCAAACATAGTCTCATACAAACTACTATGAAAAAATATAAATCTATCACAATCAAACTCAGTACAGTGAGGAAAGGAATTGATTTCTGAGAAAAGCTTTGTTAAGCCAAATCATTTTCTTGGTTCAGAGACAATTAAAGGCCATACAATACCCCCAGGCAAACATGAAGAAGGAATCACTTCTGAAAGGTCACTAGAATCTCTTTCCGTGACCAGACATGAAGTCACTTTTTACTGCAAAGCCATCTGGCCTGTTGCCATGGTTTTTTTTGTTTGACTATTATGCACAACAAAGATCTTAACTTGAACAAAGTTTTTTGTTTTTTTTCTAGAATACTCATTCATATTCTGAAATATCTGGCCTGCTGGGAATATGGACACAACAAATTGACATTCGTCTGCACCTACTTCCCCTCAGAAAATTTGCAAGTGTCACAGAACTGGAAGAAGTGATTGATTCATCATGATTGTGCCACCATTCAGAGAAAGTTTGGTGGACAGGAGCAATGGGCAAACAAAGGTCACTAATTTCAGCAAATGATAATGTGAAATCCTGCACCTGTGGAAGAATGATCCTATGCACTGATATATGACGGAAATCAACTGGTTGGAAAGCAGCTTTGTGAAGAGACCCAGGGGTACTGATGGACATCAAGTTGAACATCAATCAACAATGTGCTCTGGGGCAGCAAAGGTGACTAAGTCTCCTGGGCTGCATTAGGAAGAGATTTGCAATTTGAGGTAAACGATACTGCTCCTTTACTCAGTGATGACGTCACACGTGTGCTTTCCAGTTCTATGTTCCCCTGCATATGAAGGACATGGATATATTTATTGGAAGTGGGTCCAATGAAGGACCACAAACATAATTAAGAGACTGAGCATCTCTCACATGAGGACAGACTGACAGCTGGAATTGTTTACCCTGGAGAAAAGTAGAGAAGGCTGGGAGGGATCTCATCAATGTGTAGAAATACCTGATATTATGGAATAAAGAAGATGAAACAAACATTTGACTTCCAGATAGCCTAGCTCTCTCCTGTCTGTCTGTTAAGGAGTCAGAATTGTGATGAAAGGCACAGCGCAGACTAACTTTCACCCTTTTTTTTAACACATTGTTTCATTTCAAGTCAGATATATGTGCTCATATATAATTGTTTTTCTGTTTGTATGACTTATGGTAAAACACTAGTTCTTCAGGATTATATTTCTTCCCTAGATTCATATAATTTGGAGGAAGAAAAATTCAACTAATCTTCCAGCATCAATTTCTTAATTTTCTCTTTTCACTCTTATCAGAATGATTAAAGTGAAAATAAGATTAATCTGAATTTAAAAGTAGTGGCTAGCCTTTGTTCTGATAAAACTTTTCACACTTTACTGTAGGCCCACTTCTGCAAATGGCCTAATAGGAATCATATTTGCACATGACACGTTGTGCTAATAACAGCATATTTTTTTTGACTGCCTTTCTTTTGACTGTGGCCTTCTTCTTCATGCATCTTCTCCACAGTTGTTCTAAACAAAGCAGACCTTGACCAAATTAGCTTTATCAGATGTGCAGTGTAAGCATGAGATTGGACTGGTTATATGCATTTCATACTGCTACCTTTCTTCTTGTTCTGAGAATGGCTTTTCTTTTATAATCGACTGCCTTTCTTCTCTCCAGACACTTGCAGAAAAGTTCAAGCTTTCTGATATTTCAGTTCTGTAAACCTTTTAAGAGGAAATACTTGTACATCTAACAGATATAAAAAATCAGACTTAAGAGAAAATCATATTATGGAAGACTGTAATTAAAAATGAAGTGAGTATTATTACTTGAATGTCTAAGGACTGATAGTACTGAGTAAGTGGTAGTATCGAGCTGTATTCTTTGTTTCAGACACACCCAGCTACCCTAATATCTGAGACAATGTAAGTCTTCTATGCAGACAGGATTTTTTATGGGCTTTGCATTTTCTGTTGATGGAATCAGTTTCAATATTTTCCATAATATGAATCACTTTTTAAAGGATTTGAAATACCTTATCTACCTTCCCCCATCACCCTAAGTACCATTTCCATTTGTGAACTCATTACAATTCTGCCATTTAGAGTGCAGAAGCCCTTTGTAGCAAAATAATTAACATTGCTGTCCAGTAAGTCTCATAAATTTAAATGGATAAGGTTACAAAAAGTAAAAAGTAACATTCTTTCAAAAAAGTAGATGTTCTTTTTTCCAATGTTTTATTACTTTTCAACAAAGTTTCAGCAACTGAAAAAGAAAATTTCCTCCTTTTCCTCTTTCTAAAAGATCTATATACACATTATTTGCCCTGGTGTTTATTTCATCATCTTTATAATTCTTCTAGGCTTCTGTAAAACTATTTGTGTCACTAGACACTCCCTAATGTGTGCATAGGTTGTACTAATGGAGTATAAGAAAGCTCCTGGTACCAGGTTGACAGATAAGTTGTTGTTTTTCTGCCTGACGAGAGGAAATAAAAATCGCTTTTAATGGTTGATTGCTAGTAGTGTCTTCCAGGCTTTCTTCACTTTTTAAAAAATCTTTTATTACAGTTGAGTGTTAAGAGAGTCTTGAAGAAAAGCTAAAAAGGAAAAAAGGCAATCACCAACACTACAACAATTCGGGAGTGAAAATAACCTCTCTGGTTGTGGGATTAAAGGACTGAGAGTAAACCATGGTATTTCTGGGTCTGAAACTTGAGTTGTGTGACCTCGACGAGCAAGCTCCAAAAGGGGAAAACCCACTATACAACCCATCAGCTGCTCCACCTGCAGTAGGTAATGGACTTCACAGGAAGAGGCAAAGGGTGCTTGTTGTGGGTGACTCGTTGCTAAGGGGCACTGAGAGACTCATCTGCGGAGCAGGTAGGGAGTCAAGAGAGGTGTGCTGCCTGCCTGGGGCCAAGATCAAGGATGTGGCCGAGAGACTGACACAGCTCATCAGGGATGCAGGCTACTACCCCCACTTGTGTTCCATGTAGGTAGGAATGATGTCATGAGGCAGGACATCTCCAGGATCCAGATGGATTTTAAATCCTTGGAGGAGCAGGTAAAAGGTAGAGGGGCTCAGGTTATTTTCTCCTCTATCCTGTTCACTGGTGATAAAGGAGGAGTTTGTAATGGAAAAATCAGCCAAGTGAACTCCTGGCTGAGAGGCTGGTGCCGGCGGGAAGGCTTTGGGTACTTTGACAATGGATCCTTCCTTGGGGACTACAGCTTCATAGGATGGGATGGGATTCATCTCTCCCATAAAGGCACTGGATTATTTGGGAGTAGACTAGCAAACATACTAAGGGACTTGGGGGGTGGGGGGAGAAGCAAAACAGAACAAACTGTCCCCTCTAGCTGGGAAACAGGGCAGGACAGGGGACTCAATGATAAGTGCCCTTCATCTGCACACTGGGCTGAGATACGGAAGGCTGACCACCCTGAGGAAGAGTCAAACTGGGGAGTAACCTCCTGCACCCGCCCAGGGAAACCTGTGTGTTTGAGCAAGCCCCTGCGCTGCCTCTACACCAATGCACGCAGCCTGGGGAATAAGCAGGAGGAACTGGAGATGTGGGTGTGGATACGGGGCTACGACCTCATTGCAGTCACAGAAACATGGTGGGACAGCTGCCATGACTGGAGCACAGCCATGGAGGGTTATGTATTGTTCAGGAAAGACAGACTGACAAGGCATGGAGGTGGAGTTGCTCTCTATGTGAGGGAGCAATTAATGTGTACCGAACTATGCCTGGGTGGGGATGACGAGTAGAGTGCTTATGGGTAAAAATTAATGGGCAGGGCAAGGCAGGTGATATTGTTGTAGGAGTCTGCTACAGGCCACCTGATCAGGAGGAGGCTGTGAATGAGGCCTTCTACAAACAGCTGAGAGCTGCCTCACAATCACAGTCCCTGATCCTCATGGGGGACTTCAACCAACCCGATATTTGCTGGGATAGCCACATGGCCAAACATATGCAATCCAGGAGGTTCCTACAGATTGTTGATGACAACTTCCTGTCACAGGTATCGAGGAACCAACAAGGAGGGATGTGCTGCTGGAGCTGGTACTGATGAATAGAGAGGGCCTGGTTGGGGATGTGAAGGTTGGAGGCAACCTCGGCTGCAGTCACTATGAGATGGTAGAGTTCAAGATCCTGTGTGGAAGGGGCAGAACACAAAGCAGGACCATGACCCTGGCTTTCAGGTGAGCCGACTTTGGCCTCTTCAAAGATCTACTTGGACGAATCTCATGGGATATGATTCTAGATGGTAGAAGTGCCAATGAGAGCTGGTCAATCTTCCAACACCAATTCCTCCAAACCCAGGATCAGTGTGTCCCAATGCACAAGAAAGGAGGAAAAGGTGGTAGGAGGCCTCAATAGATGAGCAAGGATCTGCTGGGACAACCCAAGCAGAAAGCAGCCATCTATGAGAGGTGGAAACAGCGGCTGGCTTCTAGGGAAGAGTATAGGAACATTGTCGGGGCATGCAGGGCTGCAACTAGGAAGGGTAGAGCCCTTCTAGAATTAAATTTAGCCAGGGATGTTGAGGACAGTAATAAGGCATTTTTCAAGTACATCAGCAGCAGAAGGATGGTGAGGGGTAATGTGGGCCCATTGCTAAATGCTGAGGGTGCCCTGGTGTCTGAGGATGCAGAGAAGGCCGAAGTACTGAATGCCTTCTTTGCTTCAGTCTTTACTGCCAAGGCTGACCCTCGGGAAGCCCAGTCCAGCAAGGATAACAGGATAGCCAGGACAGCAGAGGACTTGCTCTGGGTGGAAGAGGAAGAGGTTAAAGACTTGTTGGCCAAGCTTAAGACTCATAAATCAATGAGTCCTGATGGGATGCATCCTAGAGTGCTGAGAGAGCTGGCTGATGTGATTGCTAAGCTTCTCTCTATCATTTTTGAACAACCATGGATGACAGGGGAGGTGCCTGAGGACTGGAGAAAGGCCAATGTCACACCAGTCTTCAAAAAGGGCAGGAAGGACCACCCAGGAAACTACAGGCTGGTCAGCCTCACCTCCATCCCTGGAAAGGTGATGAAACAACTCATCCTGAATGTTATCACTGAACATATGAAGGATAAGATGGTTATCAGGGGGAGTCAACATGTCTTCACCAAGGGGAAATCCTGTTTGACTAACCTGAGAGCCTTCTATGAGTGCATAATCGGCTGGCTAGATGAGGGGAGAGTAGCAGATGTCATCTACCTTGACTTCAGCAAGGCTTTGGACACTGTCTCCCACAACATCCTCCTCAGAAAGCTCAGACAGTGTGGCTTGGATGAGTGGACAGTGAGGTGGATCGAGAGCTGGCTGAATGACAGAGCCAGGAGGGTGGTGATCAATGGCACAGAGTAGAGTTGGAGGCCTGTGGCCAGTGGAGTTCCACTGACAGGGCCAGTCTTGTTCAACATCTTCATTAAAGACCTGGATGAGGGGACAGAGTGTACCCTCAGCAAGTTCGCTGATGACACCAAACTGGGAGGACTGGCTGATTCCCCAGAAGGTTGTGCTGTCATTCAGTGGGATCTCGACCGGCTTGAGAGTTGGGCAGAGAGGAACCTCGTGAGGTTGAACAAGGACAAGTGCAGAGTCCTGCATCTGGGAAGGAACAACCCCATGCACCAGTAACAGGCTGGGGGTTGAACTGCTGAAGAGCAGCTCTGCAGAGAGACCTGGAGTCCTGATTGATAATAAGCTAAATATGAGCCAGCAATGTGCCCTCGTGGCCAGGAAGGCCAATGACATCCTGAGATGCATCAAGAAGGGTGTGGCCAGCAGGTCAAGGGAGGTTCTTCTCCCCCTCTACTGTGTCCTGGTGAGGCCTCATCTGGAGTACTGTGTCCAGTTCTGGGCTCCTCAGCTCAAGAGGGACAGGGAAGTGCTGGAGAGAGTGCAGCGCAGGGCCGCCAAGATGATCAAGGGTATAGAACATCTTTCAAAAGTAGAAAGGCTGCAGGAACTGGGGCTGTTTAGTCTGGAGAAGAGAAGATTGAGGGGTGATCTTATTAACATTTATAAATATCTAAAGGATGGGTGTCAGGAGGTTGTGACATCCCTTTTTTCTATAGTAAATAGTAACAGGACAAGGGATAATGGGATGCAACTGGAACACAAAAAGTTCCACTTAAACATAAGAAAAAACGATTTCACTGTGAGGGTGAGGGAGCCCTGGCACAGGGTGCCCAGAGGGGTTGTGGAGTCTCCTTCCTTGGAGGTCTTCAAGACCCGCCTGGAAATTTTATCTGGGACTTTTGAACCTGAGGGTTTTTCAGGTGCTGGAGAATCTGAAATGAAAACAAAAAAGATAAATTCTGAGTATCAAAACTTATTAACAAGCCACAGCACTCAAAATACATTTTTCTGAAATGCTTGTCTTACTTTTCCTGAAAGCTTTTTTCTATCTAGTTTTCAACATAATTTTGGAATACGTCTATGCTATGTAGACTCCATGGTAGACTGCATAAATTCTGAATTAGAAATATTCAAAATATATCTTTAAAGTCAGATTTTGTATTAATACATGAAACTTAGTAGTAAAGGGTTTATTTAGTTGTAGATTTTGGACATTTGAAGTAATGAAAAAATCTGTCAGAAGGTTTGGTTTTGTCTTGACTTAGGCATTTTATTTTTTTCTGACCTGTGAGTGTTTCCATTAATTATCATTAGTCACAGGATATCATGTTTTTGGCCTGTATGAAAGCATGCTTTTTACTATTTGGACCAATTTGTCTATCCTTACCAGAGAGGACTTATTTCTCTTGATCTGTGCTTCTATCAGAGGATAGAAGGATTTTGGAATGATATGTCGGTATCCTTAAAAACTGTTATTTTTATAATAATAGTTCTTAAGTCATGATGAACTATTATTTTTATAATAACAGTTTAAGTCAATCCATCTGAGGTGCATGTATTAGATGTATATATTTGATTCCCATATTTTTAACTGACTGCTGTTTCTAATTCAGTATGCCTATAATATTTGGGAAAATGTGTGGATTCAGAAACTATCAGCAACAAAATAGAAAAAAGTGAAGATTTTTTAGTGCTGTAGGCTTGAATAAGAACATGGTAGTATCATTCTTGCATCTATAGTCACAGAATCACAGAATGTCAAGGGCTGAAAGGGACCAACCCCCTGCCAGAGCAGGATTACCTAGAGTAGGTCACACAGGAACTTGTCCAGGTGGGCTTTGAAAGTCTCAAGAGAAGGAGACACAACAGCCCATCTGAGCAGCCTGTTCCAGTGCTCCATCTCCTCAAAAGGGAAGAAGTTTTTCTTTGTATTACTTTGGAACCTCTTATGTTCCAGCTTAAACCTATTGTCTCTTGTCCTGTTATTGGACATCACCGAGAACAGCCTGACTCCATCCTCGTGACACTCACCCTTTATGCATTTGCAAACATTGAGGTCACTCCTCAGTCTCCTCTTTTCCAAGCTAAAGAGCCCCAGCTCCTTCAACCTTTCATCATAAGGGAGATGCTCCACTCCCTTCATCATCTTGGTGACCCTGTGCTGAACTCTCTTTGTCCTTCTTGAACTGAGGGGTCCAGAACTGGACACAATATTCCAGATGCAGTGTGATGAGGGCAGAGTAGAGAGGAAGGTGAACATCTCTCCATCTACGAACTGTCTCCCTTCGAATACACCTCAGGATGCCCTTTGCACACTCTACTCTTTTACCAGGAATTGTTCAAGCGTACACATAAAAAGAGAGTTGGAAACAAACTAGAATCTCAAAAACTTTGGAAAGCTTTATGACCACAAAAGAATATGTCTTTTCAGTCTTTTCAGATCTGGGAAGATAATGTCGTTTTAGCTATCAAATACAAAGAAGATGGGCTTTAACTTTCATGTCCACCAAACATAAAGTGTATGTGCAAACAGAAGGAAATCCCAAACCTATCTCCTCCACATATTTCATTAGCATTATCTTAGTATTTGAAAGTGTGAAGATAAAATCCAGGAGCTTGAAGGATTCAAAAAAGACTAACTAAGTGCAGCCTGATTAAAGATTGGGTGATACTCATCATAGAATTGTCAACATAAAGAAGTCATTGTGTGAGAAGCAATCAAATGTATACAGGAAAAGTCAAGCCCTTGTAATGTAGATTACTAAAAACTTGAACCTCACTGCATAGGCTGCTGGAAAAAATTGCATGCTAGCATCGTTGTTACATATGGTACTGTTTCAAGTTTATATAAAGCTGACTTGGAGTGGTAACTTGAGGAGGTAGGACTAGAAACAGATGGGAGCAACCAGGACTGCTGTTGAGTGAGAAGTTGCACTCTAGAGCAGAGGTTGCGATTTGTGGAAGAGTCAGGGCCTGGTAAAAGTACTAGATAGCTATGTTCTTATTGCCTGTGATTCAGAAATGGTGATAGGTCTAAGGAGGTCTGCCTGTTTAGAATGTAATATGAACGCAACGATAAAACCACTCATGAAAAAAGGGAAGCAAAATTATTTGAAGTAGGATAAGAGATAGCTAAGTGTGATCTTGGACCCTCATTTCTTGCATCTAAAGCTAGATTTGCACTCATAGGGAAATGGAGGGATATATAACACATTGTTAGCATTAGCAAGTACACTAGGCTGTTCTTATGGGTTCTTAACAGTGGTACATGGTTCTTCTACACATAGATAAAAACCACTATAATACTTGTGAGTTATTATATCATATGAAACACAGGTGAGATTAAAGATCCTGATGTAGTTGTTCATCTTGAAATATTATTCTCATAAAACATTGTGAGACTTATTACCAACTTCTTGAAAGTCAGAATATGGCAAAGATCAGTTATTGTTTATCTGCAAAACTGGGTCAAAATCCAGAGAGTGGATCAGTTTTTCTGCCCAAGTATAGACAAATCTTTCAATTCAAACCTGACAGACATATGATTGTCTGGGGACTGTGAATCTCAAGATAGAGAAGTTGGAGACCTACCAAAACATATTCTATATGGCTGGATCTTATTATCAGTTTTATTAGAATAAATATGCTAACTTCTCTTAAGTTTGTCCAGGTTTGTTTGGTTTCATGCTTAATTTATTGTCGTGCTTTGGCCCAGTTAGCACAGCAGCACCATGACAGTCTCTGTCTCGGTGCTTCCATTCACTCCCACCCTCATTAGGATGGCAGAGGCTCCAGCAAAATGGGAGTAAAAAAGATAAGCAAGGTTGTTGTGGATTAAGATAAGGGCAGGAAGGATTCGCTGCCAATTACAGTTTTGGGTAAAACAGACTCCAGTACTCGACTTAGAGAGGAAAGTAGGAAAGTTTATTCTACAAGAAACAGAACAGAATAAAAGCAAAAAACGGAGTAGGATGATGAGAAAATTACAACCAGCACTTTAAGATCTCCCTCCCCCATTCCTCCTTTCTTCCCAGGCCCAGCTCACTGCTCCCAATATCTCTACCTCCCCCCCCCTCAACGACTCAGCTGGGCAAGGAATGGGGGACGTGGTCAGTCTCTCACAGATGGACTCTACTGCTTCTCTCTGCTCAGATGAGGATGACTCCTGCCATTCTTCCCCTGCTCCAACATGAGGTTCTTCCCCCAGGACACAGTCCTTAACGAACTTCTCTGATGGAGGTTGCTCCCAGCAGCTGCGGCTTCTGCCAATACAGGGCCCCCCACATGGGACGCAGTCCTTGGTGAATATCTCAGACATGGATTCTTTGCAATGGTTGCAGTTTCTGCAGTTACAGGGTCCCTCTCTCAAGACAAGTCCTCTTCTGGGCATACGTTTAATGAGCTGCTTTGTTGTGAGCTCCTCCCCACAGTTAAAGCTGTGGATATTCGGTCCCTTCCTGGAGACACAGGCTGTCCACCCATAGTGATAAAGGGTCCCTCCTTTGGGACACGGCCTCTTCCGGACATAGTTTTTAAAGAAGAAAAATCACTACCCCTGGCTCGAAGTCTGTAGTGAAGTGGTTGTGTCCCTCTCATGGGACATGGCCTCCTCTGGCCATAGTCACTGTCCCTGGCTCGGGGCCTTTAATGAAGTCAATCACTGTGCCTCTGGTCTGGGGTCAGCTTTAGCACAATGAGTCTCTACTGCTGATATAGAGTCTTTAAAGAAATGAAAATAAATCTCAGCTTCACCAGTTCTCTCCGTAGAATGCAGAGGAGTCTCTGCTCCAACACACCTCCTTCTCTCTTTCATCACTGACCTTGGAGTCTGCATGGTTGTTTCTCTCACTGTTCCTACTCCTTGCACCATCACCAGACAGAAGAAAAAAAAGAGATAGAAGAAGGAAGAAAATAGGAAGAAAAAGGAGGAAGAAGCCTCCTTTTCCAGCTTCTTAAAAAGTGATTGTGGAGGCATCTAATTAGCTCAGCCCCAGAAGTGGGTCTGGCTCAGAGCTGGGGAGAATTTTTAGCAACTGCTTACAGGAGCCATCTTTACAGGCCCTTTCCCCTTACCAGAAAAGACTATCATGTCAAACCATGACATTTGTCTCCTTACTTGCATGAAAAGACAAAAATACATAAGTACGAGTTCAAGCAATTTACAAAACTATTCATCCCCTCCATGTTAGCTTACTGTGTGTTTCTTTAAAAGTATTAAAGTCTTTTCAAAGGAGAAAAGTGTCTCAAAGTTTTACTGTCTATTTTTATATTGTTTTACATGAACCTATGGAATAATCAGTTATATTTGTATATGATCTTAGGTTTGATTCTACTTTCTGAGCTATATTTTGATTGTCAAGTAGAGAGGAACAGATAAAGGACCTCTTCCCATTATGCATGGTATACAAGAGTTGGTCTAAATTCTGGCTTGAAACCATGAGTTCATATACTTCTATTAAAGTTTTCTTACCATTTTCAGATATCCAGAAGTTCAGGCAGGACAGTTTAAATGAATAAAGACATAGTCAAAATGGTAGAAAACCAAGAGAGTTGTGGTCAGTACCGCTTTCAAGGTACTTTTTAATGATTTGGATGTTTTTAATCTATTTTTTTTCCATGCTGTATTTTCAAAGATCAGTTAGAAATGTAATTATTTTTAAACATTAAAATTGACTATTAAAAGATTAATTCGGGAATTGAAGATTAAAAAAAAAAGAAAAAAGGCTTTCTATACCCAGCATATCACTGAGCTGGATTAACTACTGTAATTTTTATAATCCATTTTTATATCAGTGCAAGTCCATTAAGACTTCAATTCTAAAACTAGAGCTGTAAGTCAGAGCAGTAAGTCAGGTTTCCTGTAGGAAAATAATAAATGTCCAGTCAGAAATCTCTGGAGAGTGCAGATTGAATTATCTTTAAATAATTCTTCCCTTGTAGGTTATATAGAACACATTTATAGCTCAGGACTTCAAGAGTTTCCTTTCTCCTTACTTGACCTAATTTTTTAAGATAAAATGTGACACTGTAATCCGTTCATTGAACAACTAAATACCGGGATGATATTTATGACCTTTCTGATAGAACCTACGTGTTCAAGTCTGGCAAGGACTTTGTGGCAGCTTTCCTTGACATTCTTCCATACTAAAACTCATGTCTGAAGCTTAGCTGTTTTCCATCTGCTCATCAGACCTTTTTTATTCCTTTTGCAAAAAATTTCTTCTTGCCAAAACCCCTCTTTCCCCCCATCTTGGAACATTTTATTTTCTTTTCTTGTCCTCTGTTTTTGTAAAGCCTGTAGTTCTTCTAAAAGACTGCAATGCATACCAACTACATGAACATTACTAGGCTGCTGAGAAAAATGTATTTGAAACATCAAAGTTATGACAAAACCTGTTCTCCCAGATACTTCTTGGTCTTTTTTATAAGGTAGTTTTACTGTCAGACAGGCTAGCGGTTACCTGGATGTAGGCAGTGCTCTTCTAAACAACTCCAAGCATGAAGCTTTGTGGGGAAGAAAAAGAAGGGACAGAAATAAGGGCGTTCCATCAGACAAACCATCTTTTTCACCTTGCTGCTATGCCTCAAACTCTGCTCACTTTCCCAAAGTAACATCTAAGTCTCTCAGAAAAGTAACTACCTACAAGAAACAGAACAGAGCAAAATGCAGAAACAGAGCAGGATGATGAGAAGCATACAACCAGCACTTTAAGGTTTCCCTCCTCTATCCCTCCTTTCTTCCCAGGCTCAGCTCACTGCTCCCAATATCTCTACCTCCTCCCTCATTAACAGCTAGGGGGGCTAGGGAAGGGGGGATGTGGTCAGTCTCTCACAGATGAGGTCTGCCACTTTTCTCACCTCAGAGGAGGATGACTCCTCATATTCTTTTCCTACTCCAATATGGGATTTCTCCCACAGGACACAGTTCTTAATGAACTTACTGGTGTGGATTCTTCCCAGCAGCTACGGCTTCTGCCAATACAGGGTCCCTCACATGGGACATGGCCTCCTCTGGACATAGTCACTGCCCCTGGTCTTTAACGAAGTGCAAACAAATGTGTGCTTCACCAGTCCTCTCCACAGGATGCAGGGGAGTCTCTGCTCCAGTACACTTCCTCCTCTCTTTCCTCACTGACTTTGGGATCTGCATGGGTGCTTCTCTCTCTTCCAACACCTTGCTGGAAAAAGAAAGAAGAAAGAACAGGAAGAAGAAACAGGAAGAACCTTCCTCTTCTGGCTTCTTCTTAAAAAGTGATTGTGGAGGCACCCAATTGTCTCAGCCCCAGAAGTGGGTCTGATTCAGAGCTGGGGAGAGTTGCGAGCAATTTCTTACAGAAGCCATCTTTACAGCCCCTTCTCCCTTTACCAGAAACAGCTCCACGCAAAACTATGACAAATACTGTAACTGAAAGTTATTTCCCTATTTTTTTTTCTCTTTCTTTTAATTTGAGAAACGTTGTGATTGGCAAAGTGGAAGCATTTCTAGAGCTATAAGTCAGACTTTAAGTTTGAAAATAGAGCAAGATTGGTAAGTATTATTATGTTAGCTATACCTAAGGGGGCAAATAGACTCAAAAGATCATCTCAGCAAGATTTAATCAAAGGCTATAGATGAATAAAACAGTTACACTTTATGATTCAAATGCAGACGGCAAGCAACTCAAAGACATGTAGTATATAGAAACATACCCAATGGATCTACTGGATATATAACTAGCTGCAGACAGAGGACTCTTTGTGTGACAATAGCATGGTAGTATTTAAAAACCCCAGGCATCTACACTTCTCTTAACTATAGCTAATTGGTAAATAGGAGTGGAGAAGTATTTTGGAAGAGACTTTGACTATAAGAAGAATAAAGTAAATAATCACATGGCTGGAGGGTCTGTTCTGCACCATCAACAATAAAGGTCACATTCTTCATTTACTCTTTCTGAAAATGTTAAAAAAATAACTGTGGTGCCTTGACTATATTATGTTTGTAGTAATTTTATTTCCATTTAGAATGTCATTTATCCTGTTGGACTGTGAAACTCTTTAGAGGAACGATTCTGTTTGTCAGTATATATTTACTCATTGCATTCTATAGCTAACCAAACATAAATAATCCTAAAAGTCAATGTTCTAGGGAGATTATTTTAATGCTTCAGGGTGCTTATGTTTTCTTGGTTCTGGCACCCAGCAAAATGAATAGCATAATCATTGTCAGACTGGTCTAAATAAAAGCCCTTGCTTACTTTAATGTGTATGTTTTTCCTGTGTAAAGCAAACCAGAGACTGTAGACTAGCAACCATGGAAACTGAAATCCTTTGACTATAAAATTGCTTGGGTATTGCCTACACAGGCTTGAACACAAATAAATTGTCAGCATACCTACCCATTCCCTGGCCTCCAGGTTGCAAGCAGTAATTTAGATTTTCAACAGTGTAATCACCATTCATTCTGATCTAAATCCCTCTTATACCACTTCATACATAGAGCATACCTATCTATTTAAGCTTTGAACTGAGTAAGTAAAAAATTTACTTACTCTTGTTGAACAATATTTCCATATTTGAGTTGATAATGTAAGATTCAACCCTACTTCTTTCAGGTTTTCTAAATTCAGTCCTCGGATGTAGCCAAGGAGGTAGTCATCTTTTTGCCAAGTGGGAGGGATTTTCCTGTTTTTCTAAACAACACAGAAGAACAGAGAAATTACAATGCTGTTATGATAAATCATGGTGGTAACTAATGTTGTATGGACCTCGAAAATCTTTTTAGATGGATGAAATTCAGTGACTAATACTCTTCTTTTTTATGGTGTTTGAAGTTATGCTCTTCCTTTCTGACATTTTCAGAAGCCTTTGGAAGACTGCATAAATCTTCCTTCCCTCTTTTTTTTTTTCTTCTTAGAATTATTTAACTGCTCATCTATAAACTAAATAAAAATTTTAAGTTGGGTTTTCCCTTTTCTGTCCATGTATTTGGGCTGTTTGCATGTGCTGGTAACACTAAAAAGCAAAGAACAAAAAGGTAGAACAGGACTGATGGAACTGGAGCATAATACTGTTCCATTTGAGATCTCATGGGTTAAAGGACTCTAACATCTGGAGTTAGAGTGTATTTCTGATCCTTTCTTCTGCTTTTCAGCCTCTGATTACAAGGCATTTTAGAAAACTAGCATTTTTAATCTTTTCTGTGACAATCTGATGCTTGACATGACGTAGTAGTTTTTTATCTGGGCTGGATTTTGGCAGAAGAGAGGCTACAGGGGTGGTTTCTTTAAACTACTTCAAGAAGCTTCCCCTGTAGCTGATAGGGCCATTGCCAGTCAATTCTAAGATGGACCCACAGCTGACCAAGGCTTGGACGATTAGTGATTGAAGTAACATATTTGAGAAGAGGAAGATGTTACTGCGCAGATGAAAAATGTCAGCAGCAGAAAGGACTGAGAATATGAGAACAACATCTCTGCAGACACCAAAGTCAGTGGAGGAGGGAGAGGAATTGTTCAGGCACTGGAAAAGAGATTCCCCTGTGACCTGTGGTGAAGACTATGGTGAGGCAACTGTCTCCCTGCAGTCTATGGAGGAACACGGGGGAGCAGAGATCCACCCACAGCCCATGGAGGACCCCATGCCAGAGTGGGTGGATGCCCAAAGGAGGCTGTGGCTCTGTAGGAATCCCAGACTGGAGCAAGTTCCTGGCAGGACCCGGGAGTCCATGGTGAGAGAGGAGCTCATGCCAGAGAGTTGATTTGCTGTGAGGACTTGTGACCCCATGAGGGACCCATGTTGGAGCAGTTGGTAACTGAAGGACTGTTCTCTCTGTGGATGACCCACAATGTGGCAGTTTGTGAAGAACAGTAGCCTGTGGGAAGGGCTCATGTTGAAGAAGTTCAGGAGGGACTATCTCCCGTGGGGGTGAACCCACATTGTAGCAGTGAGGAGGCCTCCCCCTGAGAAGAAGCAGCAACAAAGTCCGTCTGTAATGAACTGACTGTAAACTCCATTCCTCATCCTCTGGGCTGCTGGGGGAAAAGAAGGAGAATCTCATAAAGAAGAGAGCATGAGGGGAGGTGTTTTAGGATTTGATTTTATTTCTAATTTCCCTGCTCTGTTTTGATTGTTCATTAATAAATCAATCCTTTTCTCCCCAAGTTGAGTCTGTTTTGCCCATGAAACTAATGTCTGAGTGATCTCCCTGTCCTTATTTCGACCTATGAACCTCTAGTTGTATTTCTTTCTCCACCTGTCCAGTTTAGGACGGGGAGTGATAGAATGACTTGGTGGGCATCTAGCACCCAGCCAGGGCTAAACCACTACACATGAGCAAAAGTTCAGTGGAGTAATGACTTGTGGTGGAGTCCTCAGTCTTGCAGAATTCACTGTTTTTTAGGAATCATAGAATCATAGAATGGTAGAGGTTGGAAGGAACCTTTAGATATCATCTAGTCCAAACTCCTTGCAGAAGCAGGTTCACCTAGATCAGGTCACACAGGAACATATCCAGGCGGGTCTTGAAGACCTCCAAGGAAGGAGACTCCACAACCCCTCTGGGCAGCCTGTTCCACTGCTCCCTCACTCTCATGGTGAAATAGTTTTTTCTTATATTTAAGTGGAAGTTTTTGTGTTCCAGCTTCATCTCATTACCCTTGTCCTGTTGCTCGCTACTATAGAAAAAGGGATGTCCCAACCTCCTGACATCCACCCTCTGGATATTTATAAATGTTAATAAGATCACCCCTCAGTCTCTTCTTCTCCACACTAAACAGCCCCAGTTCCTGCAGCCTTTCCTCGTATGAAAGATGTTCCATATCCCTGATCATCTTGGCCCTGCGCTGCACTCTCTCCAGCACTTCCCTGTCCCTCTTGAGCTGAGGAGCCCAGAACTGGACACAGTACTCCAGATGAGGCCTCACCAGGGCACAGTAGAGGGGGAGAAGAACCTCCCTTGACCTGCTGGCCACACTCTTCTTGATGCATCCCAGGATGTCATTGGCCTTCTTGGCCATGAGGGCACATTGCTGGCTCATACTTAGCTTATTATCAATCAGGACTCCCAGGTCTTTCTCTGCAGAGCTGCTCTTCAGCAGTTCAACCCCCAGCCTGTTACTGGTGCATGGGGTTGTTGCTTCCCAGATGCAGGACTCTGCACTTGTCGTTGTTGAACCTCATGAGGTTCCTCTCTGCCCAACTCTCAAGCCGGTCGAGATCCCACTGAATGGCAGCACAGCCTTCTGGGGAATCAGCCAGTCCTCCCAGTTTGGTGTCATCAGTGAACTTGCTGAGGGTACACTCTGTCCCCTCATCCAAGGGATGCTTGTTGGTTTTTCAGAGAGCAGCAGACTCAACTGGAAAGTATGACCTCAAATTCAGACTTAGGCTGAGGAACAGAGAGACATTTAAAACTCATTTTAAAGAGGCTTCACAACTGGATTCCAGTTTCTATTCAACACTTGTCTCACTGCCAATGATTCTGCAGCCTATTGCTGTGGGCAGCAATTTGACCATAAATATTTAGGTTAATGTTTGTAGTCCTAGAAATATAATAAGGAAAATGATGAAATTTTTAAGAGTAGCTTATTTATTTGCCATTCTTCCTTCTAGACTGGATGAAGCTGGGGAGCTAAGTCGGTTGCAGTGAAATAAAGGAGACCTTTGGAAAAACCCATTCTCAAAGTTCCATTTCACTAGGTCATGTGGCAGTCTGCTGCCAGGAGGAAGTTTGTATTCAGATTCTTAATAGTCTGAGTAGTCACTGAGTGTGGACTGGTGGCATCTGTCTCTCACAGAAGAGTATGAGAAAGGAAGAACTTTGGCTTTTGTCTAGCAAATATTTTATTTTTTTTTTCTAATAATCCTTCTGTTTATACCAGACTACATTACTTGTAGATTGACTATTTAAAAAGTTGTCCGTCCCTAACTGCTAGTTTACATGAACTACATTTTCCTGTAACATAGATAAGACTACAAAAAGAGGATCCCAATATTCTATCTCTCCCCATCTGTCTGCTTCTAAACCCTTAAACTGAGCTCATGTGCAACCTACTGCATATGAACTATATAAAGTACACAACTGCAGTAAAATGACAATTTCATTAATCCTGCAGAGAAAGAGTTGAGAACATGCAAGTGAATCATTATTACTGTGAACAAAAATGAAACCCCTAGCCAGTTGAGGAGACTCTCTTTGGAGAGTTGCTTTTGGTTTTGTTTTAATTGTCATTGATAAAATACACCAGAGTACTCGAACACTGTCTGGTGAGGTAAGACAGTTATAACTTTCCTTGGAACAAGAGCCAGAATAAGTGTTTATAACGAGGAATCATGTAGATGGGAGAATGTAATTTAGTAAGCAGTTGCTGCGATAAATTAATTCCCAAGTGAATTAATATAAACTGACTGTGCTCTTTAATGATTTTATTTGTTTATTTTCTGGGAGTATAATAGTGTGATGAAATAGAAAGAAGCTCTGAAATTGAAATGAAACCTATTTTTGATTATGTGCACCCCTAGTTTCACAAATAGGATAATTTATTATCCCATACCTACTGTGTAAGGACAACATGATCTGTGTAAGAATTTAGACTCTCCATTCCAAGAATAAAAGAGATTATAGGTGATGGTAATACAATTGTTCCTCTTTCATCAGTGGTGCCAAGACTTTGAACAACTTACTGGTGGGATGACATACCAGAAGTGAGAATAAAACATCCTGATTTTAATCTCCTGATTTTAATCCTGAATGCTGTGCTAGGTGTTAAGAGCTAAATTTCATTTTGAGAGAATTTAATTTTGAGAGAAGTGAAAGCAATGGCATTATTGGTCTCTGTGAGGAGAGGCTGAAAACAGCCCGTTCCAGCTGGCTCCAACAGACCCGGAGCCAAGATGGCTGGGCCTCTGTGGTAACATTTAAGAAAGGACACAACTCTGCATGAGGATGTGAGAAGCGAAGGAAAAAGGTATGAGAAACAGCTCTGCAGAAACCAAGGAGAGTGAGGAGGTTCTTCAGGTGATGGAGCAGACATTAACAGTGCAGCCCACAGGGAGGACCATGGTGGAGCAGATATTAACACTGCAACCCATAGTGGACACAAGCTGAAGCAGAGAAGAAATGTAGAGAAGAGAGAGTAGCAGAGAGGAGCTGTGATGTACTGATGTACTAACCAGAGTCTCCCATTCCCTACCCACCTGTGTTGCTCAGTGAAGGGAGACGAAGGAGTCTGGAGTGAAGAAGTGGAGATGAAGATGGGGATTTTTAAATTTTTTTTGTCTTTGTTTCTTACTACCCAGTTGTAATTTATTTGACTGTAAATTAATGTTTTCCCCAAGTCAATTCTGTTTGCCTGTGACAGGAACTGGTAGACAATCTCCCTGTCTTTATATCAATCAACAACATTTTTCAACACATTATCTTTGTATGCTGTGTTGAGGCGGGGAAGTGAGAAAACATCTGACTGCTTGACCAAGGCTAACCCATCATATTTGCTAATTGTAAGCCCCTGTTTGTTTATGATTGCTGTCCTTTGAAAATCTAAATTTGATGTGCTTGTCCATAATTATATGAGACCGAAAATCAGAAATGGGCACAAGATGAGATTAAACGGACTGGATTAGAGAAATTACTAGAAATGGTGGTTTAGATCTTGTCTTGAAAAGCTTCTAAGAGTATAACACCTTATGAGATTTTTAAGTTCTATGAGGGTGATAAGGGACTGGAACAGGTTGGTGAAAGATAGACTGTGGATGCCATCTCCCTGAAAGTGTTCAAGTCCAGGTTGGATGAAGGTCTGAGCAACCTGGTCCAGTGGAAGTTGTCCCTGCACGTGACAGGGGGATTGGAACTAGATGATAAGTCCTCAAACCTCTGAGATATAAATGAAAGACCTGGGCTCAAATTCTCTCCTAAGCAAATAAAATATGTATTTAATTAAGAGCATGATCTTGGCTGTTTGGTTTATGTGGTTTTTTTTTTTTTTTGTAGTGAATATATTCAATTATTTCTGCCGTAGGCACTTGTGTAGGTGTTATACAATTTCTTTTTTTCATGGGAATGTTATAGTCAGTAAGTCACAGCCTCTCTTACTGTAGCCAAATAAGTATTGCATTATTCCATGAAAAAGGAATGGATTTCAGTAGGGAAAAATAAAAGTCTAAAGTTAGAATAATTTACATCTGATGCTAGATGTGATTTAAGTTGCTTCACATAAATGAATGTCCTCAAAGTCTCAAGTCTCCTACAGGCCAGGTGATTGTTGTCAGGTCAAATTTGACAACTTACTGTTTTCTGACCTTTCAGGTGAACTAAAACTAGTTCTATCACACTGTCTCAGTTATGTCCCTTAAAATGAGATAATAAGGAAAGTAGTTCTTTCCTGAATGTCATTGAAGATTAGACAGAAGACAAAAAAAAGTGTGATTCATTCAAGCTATAATGCAGCAAACACTGTTAGGAAACTTTACTAATAAAAATATAAGATTCTTTCCTAGACAACTGCAGAAAAAAGCATGTTGCTGTTAATAATTTACCTAGAGTAAATCTTATCAAGTTGTTGTAATAAGAATACAATGTAGAAGACAGGAAACTAGGAAGAATGCACATAAAGTACTGAGTAAATGTCTCAGATGAAATAAATTTGACGTATTGAATAATTTTCTAAGAAGTTTTGTAAATAAAAAAACCCTAAAATATTCACAGCTTGAAGGAGTAACATCCATTTCCTGCACCAATACTCTAGTTTTACATTCTTTGTATTATTATATTTTCTTTTCTAGACTAAATTTTTTAAAAGATTTTTTGTGGACAGAATTGTTGCTGTTAATTACTCAGTACACTAAATCTCAAAACCTGTGCCTAAACTGCACAGAACCAACTTTTTAAACATGGAAAATAGGCAATAATCTCCAATAAAAAGAAGAAATTTGTAATGAAAAAAATGACATCAAATCTGTTTACAAAATTAAAGGTTTTTTACAGCACATCTTCCAATTGCTTAAGGCACATACTTCAGATAATTTCAAATATTATTTTAGTACAAATGTTGACTTGAAGATATAATGAGCTCTTTAAAAAAGAGAGATGGATGAATATTCAAATTGTTTAAAATGAAGTAAATTTTTAGGTTTTTATTAAAATAGGTCCCTCTAATTCTTTGAAGCATCAAATTACTGGAATCTACCTACTTAGAAATGAAGTGAACTGAAAGTACTGGGATATTTAGACTGGTTTCAGTCTTCAAGGCTGGTTTTTATGTTTTAATATAAATACTGTATGGACAAACATTTCTCATAGATATTGTTTTTCTTTTCCTAGGACTGGAGATGCCTTTTAGATTAAAAAGATTAAAAAAACCCAACTCAAATTGGAAAGCAATAGATTGAATTCTTCTGGAATTCAAGCTACTCTAAAAGCTATCAGACGGTCATTCCATTTTTTTTAAAGCTTATTTAGACAATAAGCTTCAAGATTCTCTTGCTCTCTGAACTCAAGCAAGTAAATGGCAGAAAGTGAGGTTAAGTGAAAACGATGATATGATACTACTAGTTGAGAAAGATTCCAAAGCTGTGGCGACATAGAAATCAGAGACTTTGAATGGAAAAATATTTAGCACTCTTTCTGTCTTCCTCTGTTACCAAAGATCCTTTAGTAAAACTGAAACTCTAAACCGACTGGACTAGTCTTTGTTCAGTTATATAGTTTAAAGCCAGAGTAGATTTAGAATTGAAATTGATTTAAAATGCAGGACTTGCATTCTGGCTTTCTTTGAATCAAAGGTCAGGCTGCAGGCAAGCAATTCTGTTTTCTGCTTTTCCCATTATTTTAGTTGCTTGAGGGTAGCTGGTAGATTGTGCTGGAAAAGATCTTGTCTAATCATAATGCTTAGAACCATTTTGTTCAGACTACTCAGAGCGAAAGTGAACAACTACTACTATTCTAGCATATTTATTAAAAAAAATTATCAAATCATATTTTCTGAGGACTTTAAAAATTTCTATTCATTAGTACAGCTTACAACAATATATATACACATATAGGTATTTGATATTCAGTTAATAAACACTGATAACTCATGCCAGAATGAATCAAAAAAGAAACTGCAAGGGAAGTGGGGTAACTGGAGACAAAAGGGGAGACCCTGGATATCATAGCAGTCTTATACCTGCATGTGGCAGCATCAGAACACTGAATAAACATCAGGAAAATAAAGTATAAACATAAGTAAAAGTAAGAACTTAATAGGCACGTGGTTCATTTGTCTATTTTGCGCTGGCATCCTCAAGAGTGAACATTCTGCCGTGGATCATCTGTTCATGATCTCTGCAGACAGCTCTTCTGTTGTTATGGAGCATTTGAGAGAACTCTGATAAGCACAGCACCAATAGTACATCATGTGGGACTGCAGCTGTTATCCAGAGAGAAGTCAGAAAGGAAGATGAAGGGAGAGGAGGCATAAATCAAAAGCAGCCTGCTTGTGGCACTTAACACATCACGTTCATTTCTCTTTGCTGCAAATTTTAACTTCTATGGGAATGGAGAGGATTAATTGAAATGCAAACATTTCTTATGGATGTTGCCACAGGGACATACATTCTAGAATGCTTGGACTCTTATTTCAATCAAGTAATTTAATTCAGTCCATATTGCAGCTGACAGTGCAATGCATATAATATCAATAGAAAACTGTCTGGTTTAGCATATGAAAGCATTTATAAGATACATTAGACAAATAAAATTATTATGATCAACTGATTTAAAGCAGAGAAATTCTCACTCTTGCTGTTTTTTTTTCCACCTGACTACTTATAGAAAGGCAAATTGTTACTATATATGCATCTAAACTGTGAAATGCACCAAAGGTTCACTTGAATATGGGCACAGATACAAGTCAGATGCACTTGTTGAACTGTTTTCTTTAGAAAATTTAGAGGTAGATCTCAGTGACAAGACCATTGACCATTTACCAAGTGGGGTAAACCTTCTGCAGAACATTTTATAGCATTGTTCAGGTTCATTCTGTCTTGGAGTAGTTTCTGACCTGTGTTCAGCTAATTGTGATAAATAGATGTCCCTAATCAGTCACACTTTTGTGTACCCAGAAAAATCTAGAGTAGCTGTAGACAGGTCCTCCCATACAAACTGGATGTTAAGCCCTTTGGAAATACAGGTGTTTTCCTGTAGTAGATGCTCTCCAAGCTACCATTTATTACATTTAACACATAACTATAGAATCATGTAGGTTGCAAGAGACCTCTAAAGGTTATCTAATGCAACCTCTTGCTCCAAGAATTCCACAAGCTTGGAGATGACTGGCTGGAAAACTGCCTGGTGGAAAAAGACCTGTGGTGTTAATGGACAGCCAGCTGAACATGAGCCAGCAGTGTGCCCAGGTCACCAAGCAGGTCAATGCTCTCCTGGCTTGTATCAGAAATAGTGTGACTAATAAGACCAAGGAAGTGATTATGCTCCTGTTCTTGGCACTGGTGAGGTTGCATCTCAAATACTGTGCTCAGTTTTGAGCCCCTCACTACAAGAGGGACATTGAGGTGCTGGAGCAAGTCGAGAGATGGGCAATGAAGCTGGTGAAGGGTCTCGAGAACAAGTCTTATGAAGAGCAGATGAAGAAACTGGAGCTGTTTAGTCTGGAAAAAGGGAGGCTGAGGGGAGACATGATCGCTCTCTACAACTACCTGAAATGAGGTGGGTGTTGGTTTCTTTTCTCCCAAGTAATGAGTGATAGGACACGAGGAAATGGACTCAAGTTTTGCCAGAGGAGGTTTAGGTTGGACATTAGGAAGAACTTTTTCACTGAGAGCATTGTTAGACACTGGAGCAGGCTGCCCAAGGAGGTGTTGGAGTCACCATCCCTGAAGATATTTAAAAGACATGTAGATGAGGTGCTGAGGGACATGGTTTAGTGGTGGACTTGACAATGTGAGGTTAGTGATTGGACTAAATGTTCTTAAAGGTCTTTTCCCTACCACATTCCAACCAATTATGTGATTCTATCATTCTAAGCCTTTTACAGTCAAGGATTCCATATCTTCAGAAACTGAGTTTCTTTGAGCCTTCTGAGCAGCCTGTTCCTGTGTTTGACCACCTTAATGGCAATTAATATTTTTTTTCTTGTATGTAACTGGAATTTCCCATTAGTCACCTTGTATCTGTTGCCTCTTGTCCTTATGCGCTGCACTTCTGAGGACTGCTTAGCTCCATTTTCTCTGCATCTCCCTATTATGTAGCGGTAGGCAGAAGTAAAATCTGTCTCCAGAAACCCAGTTCTCTCTGCCTCTCTTGTTGTCTGAGCATGCTACTGACTCATATTCATGTTAGAAAACACTTGTCACCATGATCACCTACATCTATCACAAACGCAAAGTCCCGTATCTGTCTTCCATTTGGCTGAGCTCTATAAAATGGAGAGTTCTGTTCTATCGGCCTGCTTTAGTCAGAGAAACTCCCCAGACACCAGGGGAAGCCTCATGCACTGAAAAAATATTGAATGCATTAATTATTTTTTTAATTCAGTAATTGATGTATCATTCCTTATCAAAATTAAACACAGTTTAGGATTAGAAATTAGAAAATTAGAAATTAGTCCACTGTGGTAGTTTGAGCCTGGCTGGATGCCAGGTGCCCACCACACCGCTTTACCCCCCACCTCCTCAGCAAGCCAGGGAAGGGGAGAAAATAAGATGGGAATCTCGTGGGTTGAGATAAAAGCAGTTTAATAAATAAGCAGCAAAGCCGCGCGTGCGGGAAGCAAAGCAGAAGCAGATAAGCTGTTACTCTCTACTTCCCATCAGCAGCGATGTCCGGCCACCTCCCGAGAAGCAGGGCTTCAGTACGCGTAGCGGTTGCTTTTGGAAGGCCAGAAATGAATCTCGCCTCCCCTTCCTGCTCCTCTCCCCCAGTTTATATTACTGAGCTGACGTCATATGGTATGGAATATCTCCTTGGTCAGCCTGGGTCAGCTGTCCTGGCCATGGTCCCTCCCAAGATTGTGCTCACCCACAGCTATTGGTGAAGGTGGGGGAAGGAATGCTGGAGGGACAGCCCTGATGTTGTGCAAGCAGTAGTCATAATATTGATATCAACAGTAAGCACAGCACTGCAGGAGCTGCTGTGGAAAATCACAGACCCAATACATCCACCTAGTAGACTTGGAGCAGCACTAAAGAGGAAGTGGTAAGATGACCCCTTTAATCGGGTGATCAGATGATGATTCAATGAAAGTCACACTTATCTCTATATCATGTTAAGTAACACCTAATCAGATGTTATATTTATTATTTCTTTCAGTATTAGAGTACTTTGACTGTAAGTTGAAGAACCCAGGTTTTATAATAATTTTTAGTTTCCCTCTCTTGGTGCAATAGCATGAGTCAGCTGAAGTCTTTCCAAGAGTGCTGCTAATGTGTCTATAGCCATTTCATGCATAGCTGCAGGTCTCTATAGTCTGACTGAGATTCCCAAAACTGTTATTAGCTGCCATTTACCGCAGAGAATAAGTACAGTTTAAATGGCTGAATTATATGATCAGCCTACTAATAGTGATAGATGAAACTGCTACAAAGAGCTAGGTGTTAGTAAGAGGCTAAGTTTAGTTGCATAGTTCTAGATGGGCTGGAAGAGACTTGTTGACTGGAAGAATGTGTTTAAGTTTTGTGAAGTATCTCCAAAACAAATATCATTGGATAAAGCAGTATTCATTAAATATACAAAAATATATAAATTCACATAGGTTGTCTTATTTCTATTAAGTTCGAGGACGCCATTTCAGTTCCCAAAACATGAGAACTAGAGAGCAAGTCTGTGGATTAATTAAATGGAAGATATTACATTATAAGTGTTCTTACATATTAATTCAATGAACATACTGTCATAGTGGTAGTGTGTGAAATTTCGAGTGTTTCTGATAGGTACACGACACAATTTTTTTTTTTTGGTCGTTTTCTGTCTTTTTTCTCTGTTGATTTTCATCTTTTGTTTTGTTTCCAGAGGAAATGAACAGGCATTTCAAATTACTTTTCTGTCTTTTTATAAATTCTCATTTGTAAATGTGTTATAAATAAGGGTTATAAACAAGGAAACTGTCTCTAGTTTATTAGGGGATCTTGGGTGTGTTCAGGAGAAGCAAGACTGCACTATTTTAAAGGAAACAGATGCTTCACAAATGTCCGATACTATTCACATCTTCTCCTTGGTAACAGAAACAATCAGCTTGCCTCTAAATTTTGGCTAAGGACCTAGGTTAGAAAAGGGAAGCTTCATTTTATTTGGTGCCTGTAGAGAAGAAAGATGAGCTTCAAAGCATGGCTTGGAGGCAAAACAAACTTCGTCTCTAGAGGATTATTGTGGAAAGTGAGTTCTACAATCAACAAAGCATCCAAACACTGCCAAAAACACTGTTGCATTTAGACTGAGTGTTCTCTGACTTAGGTATCTCTGATATCATAAATGTGACACGAAATGGCTAGCCAAAGAGGTGGTGATTCCACGTAATATTCAGATGACAAAATGCCCCGTGCTTTATCAGTTGAAACCAGAAGTATGCTTTTCACCTGTGAGTACAGAAAGCTGATTCCGATTAGGCTGCCAGTTATTCAATATTGGTGGAGGAAGAAGTATCTAGAGCCCAAAATTTAAAGAAACAAATATTTGTGTAGTTAAATTCTAGCTGTTTCACTCCGCTGAATGACTTTCTGTTTAATAGAACTGGAAACAATGAAAGAATAAGCCTTTCAGTTCATGACATTAAAACAACTGATGTTGAGGGCAGTAGACTACACAGAGATGACTGTACTTCCTTACAGTTCTATTCTGAATTGTATTTTTTAAGTAGGAAAAGAATTGTAAAAGGAAACAGGGCAATCAGGCAGAGCAGGAACCCTAGTATTTTCAAAGAACTAAAAAAACACTAGAATTGTGATTTACAGAACTAAAATTATGTCTTTTCAACATAGCTGTTTCTCATCTACAAGTTTAATAAATGCTGTGTTTAAGGAATAGATATATGCCTTCTCATCTTAGCTACGTCAATTTTCTATTTGTTTGTTTTTCAAACAGCTATCGTATTTTTGGCAAGCTGGATCTTCAATTATTTATTATTGGAAGCTGTGGAAAACTACATGAATCCAATTTATTGAATCCAAGTTAACAGAATTGTGACAGAAATAGTGGCTTCCTCAGTAACTGTTGCTCCAATTGTATAACTAAATCAGGAGTGGCTATACTGATGCTTCCGTACAATCACACCAAAAGAGAGGTGAAATTAGTTACAGTAGTTGCTAAATAATCCATATGGTTTTGCTCTTACTGTATGTCAACAATATGCAATATTTTTGCACAGCTGTGTGTCAGCTTTCATTTTCACTCTTAGTTTTTATTCAAGTGGATTTTTGTCTAAAAGAGTTCCTTCACTGGAATCTAATGCAAATTCTTCTATAAATCCATAAGGAGTACTTCATCCTCCTTCCTCCTCCATCTAGTTCAACTCTTCCCAATGATTTTCATTGATTGAGAGCTACCAGTGTCACTGACACTATAGAAATATTCTTTGTGTCACTACAACTTAACTTGGAAGTACTGACCATTTAGTTCCAATTTAAAAGCAATAAGAGTTATCATAGAATCATAGAATCATAAAATGGTCGGGGTTGGAAGGGACCCAGTCCAACCCCCCTGCAGAAGCAGGTTCACCTAGATCAGATGGCATAGGAACATGTCCAGGCAGGTCTTGAAGACCTCCAAGGAAGGAAACTCCACAAGCCCCCTTGGCAGCCTGTTCCACTGTTCCGTCACTCTCATGGTGAAATAGTTTTTTCTTATGTTTAAGTGGAACTTTTTGTGTTCCAGCTTCATCCCATTACCCCTTGTCCTGTTACTATCTACTATAGAAAAGAAGGATGTCCCAACCTCCTGACATCCACCCTCTGGATATTTATAAATGTTAATAAGATCACCCCTCAATCTCTTCTTCTCCACACTAAACAGCCCCAGTTCCTGCAGCCTTTCCACTTTTGAAAGATGTTGCAGTCCCCTGATCATCTTGGTGGCCCTGCGCTGCACTCTCTCCAGCACTTCCCTGTCCCTCTTGAGCTGAGGAGCCCAGAACTGGACACAGTACTCCAGATGAGGCCTCACCAGGGCACAGTAGCGGGGGAGAAGAACCTCCCTTGACCTGCTGACCACACTCTTCTTGATGCATCCCAGGATGCCATTGGCCTTCTTGGCCATGAGGGCACATTGCTGGCTCATACTTAGCTTATTATC
The DNA here is from genome assembly GCF_028858725.1 of Colius striatus. Lineage (NCBI taxonomy): Eukaryota > Metazoa > Chordata > Aves > Coliiformes > Coliidae > Colius > Colius striatus. Next base: position 54,357,379 of record NC_084762.1, read on the forward strand.
AATCAGGACTCTGCAGAGCTGCTCTTCAGCAATTTGACCCCCAGCCTGTACTGGTGCATGGGGTTGTTCCTTCCCAGATGCAGGACTCTGCACTTGTCGTTGTTGAACCTCATGAGGTTCCTCTCTGCCCAATTCTCAAGCTGATTGAGATCCCGCTGAATGGCAGCACAGCCTTCTGGGGAATCAGCCAGTCCTCCCAGTTTGGTGTCATCAGTGAACTTGCTGAGGGTACACTCTGTCCCCTCATCCAGGTCGTTGATGAAGATGTTGAACAAGACTGGCCCTAGAATTGATCCCTGTGGAACCCCACTGGCCACAGGCCTCCCACTCGACTCTGTGCCATTGATCACCACCCTCTGGGCTCTGTCATTCAGCCAGCTCTCGATCTACCTCAGTGTTCACTCATCCAAGCCACACTGCCTGAGCTTTCTGAGGAGGATGTTGTGGGAGACAGTGTCCAAAGCCTTGCTGAAGTCAAGGTAGATGACATCTGCTACTGTCCCCTCATCTAGCCAGCCGGTTATGCACTCATAGAAGGCTCTCAGGTTAGTCAAACAGGATTTCCCCTTGGTGAAGCCATGTTGACTCCCCCTGATAACCATCTTATCCTTCATATGTTCAGTGATAAGTTATCCCATCTAATGTTCATTATAATGTCTTCTGTTACAATTGTCTTTACAATTACTGGTAACTAAATTGAGTTAACCAATCTAAAACATTCTATGTAAGATTTCGTATTGAGCATGATGTTTCTAGCAAGATTTGTGAAGGGAAGAAAAAGAAAATCATTGTTTGACGTAGAAGTCCTGTATAGAAGTATCTTAGTTATGTTGTTGTTGGTCCATGATCTATATTTAAGAGACAAGTAACTACACTAGGCTTAACTAAGGCAAAGAATTAATCTTGTAAGTTTTTATCAAGTTTCATTACTTTTTTTTTTTAATGGATTGTATGTTACTTACGTAATTAATTCAGTAGGAATTTTAAAGAATCATAGACCTGGTTTGATTGGAAAATACCTTTAAGACCATCAAGTTCAACCACTAATCTTCCAGACTTCTCCTTTTGAAGTCATGGATAAACTGGGACTGGACTGTATCTATAGGATCAGTTGTGGAAGGAAGGGGGAAATGCTGTTAGCAGCACAGTGATGTGGTCAAAAACGGTGAATAATAATTTAAAGAACAAAGGTGTCATCTCTTATGGTGCAAGCAGGAATAATAGCATCAAGCTTCAATGAAAACTGAAGATGAAAAAATAGAAAAAAGACAACAGTCTAAACACTGAAAGTTAGAATAGTGATTGGCATGGAGACAAGTAGAGGTGTGATTAACTGTAGAGCATTAGATATAGGGAAAACAAAGTGGAAACTGCCTAGAAATCACACACAGCCTGCTCAAAGTTACCAGAACTGATGTAAGCAGATGTGGCAGTAAGGTAGATGATGAAATATTACATTGAAACTAACATAAATGAAGAAATTGAGAGCACATGTAGCAAATAGTAGTGTTGGCCACAAACCAGAGATTATGGTTTATCACCATGTAAAATTTGAATTTTAAATATATATTTATATTTATATATATAATATAATATAATATAATATAATATAATATAATATAATATAATATAATATAATATAATATAATATAATATAATATAATATAATATAATATAATATAACACAATCCAATATAATTATATATAATAAATATGATATAATGTTATAATGTTATAATATAACATATTCTATAATATAATATAATGTAATATATTATATTATATTATATTATATTATATTATATATGATATATTGTATATATTTAATAATATATTATATTAAAAATACACTACATATTTTCTGCTGGTCCATTTTTGCATTCTACAGCTTGTATCTGAGAAATTGCAAAGGAAACTACTGCTGAATCAGTAAATGAGAAAAGTGTACCTAGTTGAAGCTCACACGCTTTCCTGCCTGCAGAAATGTTGTTAGCACTTCAATGTCATTTCGTGAAGTATTTGGCTGTCAACTTTGGAAATTAATAAATATTTTAATATCTTAACCTCATTGCATTTTGGAGTTCTGATTTTGCTGGAGAAAACAAGGTCCCAGTACTCATATCACTTTGTTCTGAAGGGATGGTTGACAGTTCCTATGAAATGAAATCAAAACAAAGTCTGAAGTCTGCATTGTAACTTTGTTGACATTCTGAAACTAATTTAAATGTTTAGTATTTGCCACACAAAGAGATTTAGTGGAGGTTGAGAAAAAAGGTTAGGTCTCTTACAGTTCATGAATAGAACTCTACCGTTCAATTTCATCATGATGTTGTAAGTCACTGTTAACACAGTTGAACTTACTATGATTAGCTGTTGTACCTTTGCTAGAGGAAAATAAGAAAAAGATGATCTGTTTTCTCATATGAGACATGATATTCTGAAGAATTTTTCTGCTTATGTTTCTTGTATGTTTCATTTTTTCCCTCTACTTTAAAAATATTAAAATAAGAGAACTTCAAGTCTAGTGGCTGCTGGCTTGGGTTTTTTTTTTTGTTACTAATTACAGTGCAGTTGTTCAAAATTATTTCTACTAAGCACAGATTCTTTCTAGGTAGAAATGTTATACTCACTTTCAAAATGAAGTTCACATTTAACTTTTGGAATAAATTATTTAAATTTTATTACATTTTAAAGAAAACAGTTAAATTATTTTAATTTTAGTCCTGTGATAACTTAAGATTTTTAGACATCTTTTTATACAAATTGAAACAAGTTCAGAATTTCAAAGGTAATTAAAACATCAGTACTGCAGACTGAATCAATCATATTTCTAGTTATGAAACACTCCAAGACATGTTTTCCAAAGACTGCTAAAATGAAGATTCATTAGTTCAAGACATGTTCCTGTAAAAAGTCTCTTTCTGGCTTTCTTTTGGACTCCTTTTAGGTACTGGGAGGTGACTATAAGGTCCCTGAAGCCTCTTCTTCTCCAGGGTGAACAACCCCAACTCTCTCAGTCTGTCTTCATAAGGAGAGGTGCTCCAGCCCTTTGGTGATCTTTGTGGCCCTTCTCTAGACTCACATGTAATGGTAATGGCTTTAAACTAAAAGAAGATACGTTTAGATGAAATATTAAGAAGAAATTCTTTACTATAAGGATGATGAGGCATTGGAATAGGTTGTCCAATGAGACTGCGGATGCCTTATCCTGGGAAGTGTTCAAGGCCGTGTTGAATGAGGCTTTGAGAAACCTTATCAAGTGGAAAGTATCCCTGCCCATGACAGGAAGGTTGGAACTAGATGAACAGACTGCCCAGGGAGATTGTGAAGTCTCCTTCCTTGGAGGTCTTGATTCTATGATTCTCTGATCTCTAATGATCCTTTCAGCCCAAACTATTCTATGATTCCATGGTAACTCAAACACAGCTTAATTCTCATTGGTTTTGCCTGTTTTTTTCCTGATTAACTTTTAAAAGATTTGTTAACTTAAAAATTGTACTATTAGTTTATATTTTTATGATTGCAATTCCTTGGGCTGACATATAGAGACTACTACTCTATTGCTACTAATCTATTAGTTCTGTTCCTAATCTATTTCTATTTCATGCGTAAACTAATATAGGCTCTACCTAAAAGAATCTGCAAAGGAGTTTTTGTCTCATCTATATTTAGTTATCTACATAGGCACTTTAAGAAAAGTTCAATGCATGATTCAGACAATCAGTTTAGGTTTCTGTGAGGTAAGCCACAGCTCACCTTATAGTACTCATTCTTCCCATTTACTGTGAAGGTAGTCTAGAGGACTAACTTTAAAGTAAATATCTTCAGCTTCTCATGTCTAAGGTCAGATGAATATTGCCATTTAAGTCTGAGAGCACATTTGACATGGATACTTTTGCTGATATTCAGAGCATGCTCTTGAATCTTAAAGTCACAAAACTTGTCCAATTGCATTCTTTACCCGTAACCCTTAAAAAGTATTAATTCGGTAAATTCTATCCATTTTGATAGAATGACAAAAGATTTCAGGGTCTTGCGAATTTTTTATTATTTTCAGTTTAGTAGAGGAGTCTCAGCAAGTGCCCTTCATTAACAAAAAGTAAAAAAAAATAAAATAAAAATCAGCCTTAAAGATTTTTTTTTTTAGCACTAACCAGATAGTTCTGAGCCTAAGTTTAGGGAACAAAATGCACAAGTTCTTAGAAAACTTTGTCATTAATTCCACTAATCACAGAAAAAAGTTCTTCATATGTCATATAAGAAGAAAAGTCCCTAGTTTATATACTTCAACAAGAAAAGTGCTTTTGCTGATATATGGTTTTTTTTATTGGATAATTACTAGGAACTCCGCAGTCAGTAGAACCCTTTTGCTGATACAGGCTTAATCACTGGGCATTTCTGTACTGGTACATCAATTTCATGTATAGGCCAGGACTGAAGAACTCTTTATTTAGATTTCAAACTATTAGTCTTCTTTTATATATCTTTTACCAGATATTTGTGTCTTGATCACACATCCTATTTTTGCATGGTATTAATTTCATGTGTATTATATGTTTTAATAGACTAGGACAGCAGCTTTAAATCTGAAATGCTTTTTCAAAAGAAAATCATGGAATCATGGAATCACAGAAACACAGAATGGTAGGAGTTGGAAGGGACCTCTAAAGATCATCTAGTCCAATCTCCACTGCTAAAAGAATTCCACCTAGATCAGGTAGCATAGGAACATGTCCAGGCGGGTTTTGCAGACCTCCAGAGAAGGAGACTCCACAACCTCCCTGGGCAGCTTGTACCAATTTTCTCTTGAATGTATGTCTAGGGGCATGGTTTAGTGGTGGACACAGCAGTGCTAAGTGAACAGTGATGATCTTCTCCATGATCTTAAAGGCCTTGATGATCTTAAAGGCCTCCTTCATCATAAATTATTCTGTGATTTTGTGTTTTTTCTTCTTTGATCTCACGTTTGTATCTAAATCAGATTTTAAAAATCATTGCACTTATCTTTTGATCTTGATTGTATCTTCTCTTATGCCAAAGTTTGATATTTAAAAAAATATCTGTCAACCTACTATCTTGCATTGTTTCATTCCTCCCTGGAAAGCAATCCCTGATTTTTAGAAGAAACCAAGTCTTGCACATGTAAAGTACAACAATGTAGAGTTTCCCTTTCCTTACTCCAAAACCACATGCTGTCAAATATCAGATCAAAAACATCATCTAGCATTTGCATGTTGTTGCTGAATCTCATTGTTGCAGTATGCTTGCTCAGAAACACAGTTGCTCATTAAGACAGAGGCACTGTGTGTTACATGTCAAACAGTGTTCAGTGGGCCATAGTGACAAAATATGTTGTAAAATGCAACACAGAAATTGGCACTTAGTTATAGTATGGATGTATACAAAAAAATTAATCCCTTACTCATTACTCAGAAACTATGACCTGAATGTAGGGCCGAAGTCACATCTGACTACTTTGATAATAAAGATGCACTGTAATAAAGGTGTGAAAAATTTCTTTTGATATTTCTTTTAAATTATTGTAAGTACAGTAGGAAAAAATCCAACTTAATGTACTTTCTGTGTATTTTCATCTCTTCTTTCCTGGTCATTCAGTTACAATGTGAGGACTTTTTCCTAGTATATCTAGGTGGATGAAATTTTTCATATGATTTCATCCTAAAATTTCAAAGAAAAAAATATTTGAGAGGAAAATGATGAGTTTCTTCCTTAGTCAAAACCTAAAATTTTTATTTGTACTATATCAGTTTGGAGAAATACACTAACTGGAATTCTGGATACTTATAATCCTTAATGTAAGAACATTAAGAGTAAAGTAGCATTAGTCATTTCTTCTAAACATGTTCTAGAGCAGTATGTTTGTATATAGTTTAAATCCTTTGTTTTAGTGTTCTTCCATAGTGTTCACTGTGAAATATCCCAAATATTTAGTGTTTGAAGTTATATGATCTTCATGAATACGTGTTTACTGGTGGGAAGATGACTTTCCTTTTTTGTTTATGCGTATATTTACATGAATGATGCAATAAAGTATAGAAATAACATACTTGTGGTAAGTGCTTTTGAAGAACTCAATTGTGTCTTCACTAAACAATCCTTTCCTGCTGCAGGACACTGGGTACATCTGAAACGACAATGGAGAAGACAGTTCTATTAAGTGGCGTGTCTTTTGTACTGTATTGAATGGTGTTTTTTTAAAGCCTTAGTATAGCCATTATTTGACCTGTATATGAGTTTGTAAAGGGTGCAGGTGTTAAGTGTTACACTGCTAGGTTTTTTAATATTGGTCTATGGTTTATGTGGTGTGTTTATAAACATCTGGAACACTGTATCCAGTTTTGTACTCTTGAAAGCAAGACAAGTGTTGAAGCAGCTTCAGTAGAGGGTCAGCAACATTTTGATTTCAGCGCTTGCTCAAAAGAAGGTAGAACCAGTCACTTATTGGTAGCCTTAAGTGAATGGACAAGAAGCAACAGGCACAAATGTTTCAATTTTTTTTCTTTTTCTACAAGGAGATCCATTTAAACAGAGGAAAACATTTTGAAGGGCGGACAGTGAAATAGGTGCTCAGAGAAGTGGCAAAGTCTTCATTCTTGGAGATATTTGAAGTGTGACTTGGTAGCCTACAGTTGTGGGCAACCTGCTCTGTCTGACACTACTTTGAGCAGTGGGTTGCAAAAGACAATCTTCAGAGGTACTTTCTAACCTCAAATATTCTCTGTTTCTCCATTCTCCAACAAGATCTGATTGAGCTGGAAGAACAGTGGTTGCAACTCTGGAATGTCAAAGTAATAACTGAATGTTCAAAACTGTAGCTGCCTCATTTCTCTGGATTTCTGTGGCTAAAATGTATTTTAAAACTGACCTTATGCATCAGAAAAGGTGACTTTTATCATGACCCTCACTTCCCTAATCTACTTATCATTTTTTTCTCTGTGAGTGTTGTGAGTATGACACACTATGTTCTGTATTTATCCCACATAAAAAACTCACCTACCTCATTCAATTATTTTCTAATCTAGAGGCCCTTCCTTGCTTCCTATATCCACCTCTGTTTTGCAATATACCTCATTAGTGAGTTCAGTCTCCCTTGACTTTTTCCATCCACTTTGAAATCTGCTGTTACCATACTTGATGCTATTCCTGTGCTGGGAAATGCTCTAAATTGTGGAATTCCTTAGCAGAAATCTTGGAAACACATTTGACCACTTTGCCTCCCATACTGAGCACATTCTGAGAAACTTTGTTCTTGTGATTAGTGAGTAAAAATTTTAGGAAGAAATAACCTCAGCTTAGGCACATCAATAAAATCATACATTGACCATATAAGTAAACTATATGTTGTGTGTTTAAACCATCTTGGCAACTGTCTCACTACTGCAGGTATTATTGATGCTTTCCAAGAAGACTTGTATTAATTTTGCTGCCAATTTTCATTTTCTGAGACTGACTTTGTCCTAGTCTATGTGGTAAAAGCAATACTTCAAGCCTTGACTTAAAAAACAGTATGTGGCTTTAAAATACTCTTACTCTAAGTGGTGTCATATATTTTAAAATAATTTCTATTTTTTAAATTGACATTTAAGACTGTCCCTGCACAGTGTGTTTCAAATATTGGGGTTACAATTTTTGTAAGCTAGTTGTTTGAAGAATAAAACACCCTGGGCCAATTTCAGAGGTGAGCTGTAGAATCTTGTACAAAACATGAAATAGGATTTAAGCCTATGACTGCTGCTCAAATGACAGTGTCAGCGCTTGTATCCAAAACATACTTGTCTCAAATCTGCTCAACTGTACTTAATCCTGGAGAATTATCAGCTCTGGGGCTTAAAACCTACCTCCTGAGTATGCTGGTTTCTAGCAGCAGGCAGCTACATGACACTAAGACAATAAACAGGCACTAGTTCAGATGTAAACTGTCTCTTGTAAATATTCTTGGATGGTAGAGCTGCAGGTCAGTTCCGGACCGTCTTCTGTCTGTATCACAGTATTTGAATCATTCATCAGGATATTAAAACCCAAAAGTTAGCCTTGTTTCTTCCTGATAGAATACATAACTTCTCCTGTGTGTTCTTAAGACATTCTGAGAATGGATGTTTTCAGTTCTTAGCTGGACTCTCCAAGTATAGGAGGCCTGAAAGAACGTGAGTTAACTCATTTTGATAGTTTGGTTCTTAGGGTAGTTGCCTGGGAAGATTGTATAGTCCGCTGAAATAAGGTGTGTTATAAAAGTTATATTAGATTACATCAAATTGTGCATTGAGACAATGAACTTTCAAAGATAAATTGAAGTGGACTGCAGTTCTGCTTTAAGTACCATATTTTGCTTTAATTATGATCTCTGGGAATGTTTTTTTTCTGTGATTTCTCATTATTCCAGAAACAGTTATTCCAGTTCTCAGTGGTTCACAGTCTTCCACTTATTATCAACCATCACAGAAAGACTTGTCAAATCTAAAGTTTACATTACTTTTCTTGATCAGACTTGATTTACTTCTAGATGTTGGAAAATAGAATGTTACTGTTTCTCTTCAGTAATACTCGGAAGTATCTGTTGATTTCAAAATATGTAGAAGTAGATATAATTTTATTTCCTTTTTTTTCTTTTTTGTTTTCCCACTGCTCATCAAGTCTCAGTATCAAACTTATTCTGTATTGATAGCTTTAGTAGTAGTGTGAGAGCTCTTTATGCTTGGGCAGTGGGAAATTCAGCTGTTCTTGCCTAATTAGAGTTTCATTTTTTATTATTTCAATTTCCAGTGCTTTTCCTGCTGTCCTAAACACATTATCTTCCTTGGGTGTTTAATACATTACAGCTCTCTAGGGCTTATGTAGTTGACTCGGCAGTGAATAATGTTTATCACTTCCTGACCTGAATATTTTCTCTATAAGTCTTCTTTCCACTAGAAAAATAAGTGAAGATATTTAAAATTATTCAAATTCAGTTTTAATTGAAATTTCTTTTTTTATTTAAAATTATTGTGCTTCTTTGAAGTCCAGGCAAAATAGGAAAAAAAGGACACTTTTTTGTTTCCAGGGAGGTAAAAAAGGAAAGTGATATCTTTCCTTGTAAGTAATCATAACCCTCAAACCCTGGACGTATACTATCTTATTGGATAAAAAGTACTTGAAATCAAACCAAATTATTAAACTGTTAATGTTAGTTATATATTTTGGGTTCACTTTTGAAAATGCAGATAGCTTTTACATTTCTGGATATTTTTAATGAACAAAAAAGAAGCTTTTCAGTTAACAGGCTGCTCACTTATTGATGCACAAAAAAAAAAAAAAAGGTTTTCTCAGAATTTATTTCTAACGTTCATTCCTTTAAAAAGATAGACCCAAATCCTTCCAGGTGTATCATTTCATAAAACCATACTACTTTAATTTTGTCTTCTAAGCAGCCACAGGAGCTTGTGAATCCTTTACAGTAAACGGTTGGCTATCTGTTTAAAAAGAAGCTACATAACTATTTGTAAAAGAGGAAAATTGCAATAAATGCTTCATGTAAATTGTTAAAATAATCTTGTTAGGAAGAATTTGTATAGACATGGAAGAAAAGAGGGATATTACAGAAATGAAGATGCACATCTAAGTGTACTGCATTTTGAAACATTTCAATTTGCATAAAAATTGAATATTGAATGAAAAAAACTTAAGAAAATTGAAGCATGAGCTATTTTATATATTAAGAGAATATGTAAAATATTGAAATACATTTTCTGTGTTTGCTAGTCACCTTGACATATATGTTGTGATTGTTACTACTATGCTTCTTTTAAAGACATGTAAAAGAGTTTTGATTTAATTTAGGGAGGATGTATACTGCAGTAAATTACAATATTATTACAAGACAGTTATTAGTATTAATCATTATGAATATATTCTCCTTTATTTATTAATCAGAAAGATGAAAGTAAGAAATTTCATTTGAGGAACATGGTCAAATAAAATAAAATCTAGTCTTGAAAAAAAAAGATTGCATCTGTATTAATTACATTTAGTTTAAAATATGTCTGCAAAGTACAGTAGATAAATTACATTGTCATTGGAAATTACATAGTGAGAGAGCTTATTCAAGGGAATGTCTGTAATACTGTATTATGAATGACACTGCACTCTACCTGGTTTTATCTGTCTATCACTAAAATTTATGTCCATTGGCCACGTCATTGTTCATGACAAACTATCTTGTTTCCAGATGAAGTAGTAATTTGTTATCACAAAAAGTAGTTCCTCTAATGTACTCTGTTACGTTTATTAGAAATTCTGGTTTACAAGTCCTGAAAATAATTAAACATGAAAATTAATAATGTTTTCCAGAGAAAGAATATTTCTCCACAACAATGCTTATTTGTTTGTAGGTGTAAGTAAGGTAGTCCTACAAATGTCAAGAGGAGATGTGCATGTTAGGAGGAAAAACAGTTGCAGTTGTTTGGCAAGATTACGTTAAGGGTTTTTATTATGAGAATTTTAGGTTTATCTTACTAGCTGGCTGCTGTGAATGCTTCTTCCATGGAAGTGTTTAAAGTCAGGTTGATGAGGGTTTCAGCAACCTGGTCTAGTGGAAGGTCCCATGGTAAGGGAGTTGGAACTAGATGATCTTGAATATCCTTTCCAACCCAAACCATTCTATGGTTCTATGCTTCTATACTCAAATTACTTAGCATGTATTCATATTTGTTTCATTATTTTTGTAGAAACAACATGGCTATCCTAATATCGTCATTGTCTTTTACACAATTGTTTAAACATCTAACTCTTATTTAGTTATTCAGTCTATTTTCTTTAGTTAACTTTGGACTGCTCTCTTTCTAACTGTATTATAAGTATAGTAAAAAGGAATGTATTTGTGATGTTAAGTGAAGAGCAGAAGCAAGTAAAAGAAATACATAGCATTTATGAAGACAAGTAATTTTAAAATATGCATTCAACACTGATGTTACCAAAGAACACAACTGAATTCCAAACAGATTGTTTTTGTCACTGAATGTCTGAAGGTCATCAACAAATATCTGCTACCTGACAGCTTGTTTAGCACAGAGCATGGATTCTTACCTAAGAGCCTCTATAGAATTCCCTGGGTCTCATTTTGCAGAATCTTTGTAACTTTGATAGATTCATGAAGTTGAAAAAAGCAACTTCTAAAGGCAAAGGAGTAAAGCTTCCGAGGTTTCCTGAAATAAATGTGAATTCAGAAACTGGAAAAGAAGATCCCAAGAAAAAAATTGGTAAGGAGATTTGAAAAATAAATGTTACTGAAAATTGCATGTAGCATTATCATGTCTGTACTTCTATGCAGTTTCTTGGTGTTATATTATCCTTAATATGAAACTGGAAAATAGGGGTTGTTTATTAAAATGTTCCATATCTAGGTATGTACTAGGAAGTTCTTATGAAAAGCTTTGCACTTTTAATTGGATCTCTGACACAATTAACAAAACTAACTAAACTAACAAAATCAGTTGTTAACGTTGCTGGAATACAAGTGAATAGCAACTGAAATACTTGTGTACTGAAAATGTGCAATGAGGAAAGAGAAACTATAAACCAAATCTTGGTTGGAGACCTAATTTTTAAGCATATGGAGACACATACTTTCAAATTGAATTTACTACTTTTTAATAATCTTTGGTCTTGATTTTTTTTTTTTTAATAGGTTACTGCTTGTAATGATAGTTTATGTTTATCATAGAATCATAGAATGGTAGGGTTATAAGGGACCTTCTAGTCCAACCCTTCTGCAGAAGCAGGTCAATCTAGATCAGGTTGCATAGGAATGTGTCCACGGGGGTCTGAAGACCTCCAGAGGAGGCTCCACAATCTCTCTGGGCAGCCTGTGCCACTGCTCCGTCACCCTCTCAGTGAAATAGTTTTTTCTTATGTTTGAGTGGAACTTTTTTGTGTTCCAGCTTCATCCCATTACCCCTTGTCCTATTGCTAGATGCAATAGAAAAAAAGAATGCCCCAACCTTCTGACATCCACCATTTAGATATTTGTAAATATTAATAAGATCTCCCCTCAATCTCCTCTTCTCCAGACTAAACAGCCCCAGTTCCCTCAGACTTTCCTCATATGAAAGATGTTCCAGTCCCTGGATCATCTTGGTGGCCCTGCTCTGGACACTCTACAGATGTTCTTTGATCTTTGAGAGTAGAGACTACTTACTAATTGCTGAAATATCTCATTGTGAGAGTTTGCCCTGTTTGTGGAGTAAGGAAGCATTTTTGACATCCTAAGCAAGATAAGCACTGGTTTACTAAGTACACAACACAGTTGTTTTAACTATCCTTGTCTTAACTTGGACCTTTTTTCTGTGTTATTAAATCAAATCTTTCTGCATAAAATAGTAGGATTACAAAATAAATGGAATATCTTTCTGCAGCATGCCAGCAATAGTAGTCTAGAATACAGCATGACATTTGATATTTTCTAGCTATTTGTGTGGGTGGTGTTGTTTTAAAACTATCAGCTTTCAACAAAGAGCACGAAATACATGCTCTTAGCTTCTCTAAGTTGGAGTGTATTTGGAGGCTGTCTGTTTGGAAGGTTTTTTTGATTGTCACTGGACACTAAAGTTCACTTCTTGTTACTCGTAACTCTGATATTCTTAAGGGAAAGCGGTAGAACTTAGGCAACACATTATCTTAGTGGATTTCGTCCAATGTTATCTCTATCCAGATCCACCCATTTCTTCACTATATGGAGAATGCTCATATAGAATCACAGGGCTTATGTTACTATGTCTCAAATTGTTATGTCTTGCAAACAATACAATGTCAATTAAAAACACATATCTCTCTTGTAGTTCAAGTCCTTGGGACAAACTTATTTCCTCTGTTATGTCAGAGATTGAAATTCTTGATAAATAATGAAAAATATGCCACTTTTTTTTAAATCTGGAATTGTGTTTTGTTATTTTTTATGTATTTATGAAAATTAATTCAGAAAAATGCCAAGGGCAGAACAGATTGGGAGTCCATTAGGGAACATTTTTTGTTTGTATTATTGTGCTTTGCTGTGAGGTTAAAAAACCTAAATGCTATTAAAACACAAGAAGACTGTAATTATAGTTTTTAATGCTTTCATTGGTATTTAGATGTTCTTAAAAATATAATCTTGCACTTTTTTCTTCTCTAAAGCAAAAGTAAGTAGCAAAATAAAATGGTAAGCATTTCTGCATAAGTCTATGCATCATGAGTCTGTATGTATAAATAGATAAGTGTATGAATGTGTGAAAGGATCATCAGCAATTCTCAGAGAGAAAAGTTATTAAGTTCTACATGGAAAAGCAACAAGAATACATAACTGGTCTCTGGAACCTGATAGTGTGAATTCATCCATAGCAAGGTAGTGCAGATTAAGTATCTGTTAATCTAACCAAATTTTTTTGTCTTTAAAAGAGAATTATATTTCACAGAATTAATTGATTTACAACAGAATAGAAAATTTTGAAAATTATGTTTTTTGAGTGAGAATTGACAGCAAGAGCAAATTCTCTAGATGTAATTTTGATTAAGATTTCTTTAATATTACAGGAGCCAAGAAGTTATGTATCATTTTTTATGGAGGCTTTAATCCTGATATTAATCAATATTTGACAAGGTGTACATTTGCCTATAAAATTACACAAGTCTTGTTTGTTTACATTCAGTTGACATTTGTTTTCTTCTAGGTTGTGCCTAGCAACAGGCCTCACCTCAGCATTTTGGTCGAAAGTTCAACTCTGCATTAAATAGATGTTGTCAATGGCTCCTTCTTACTTAGAAATTGCCAAGTTACATATTTTTTCATGTAAAACAATACTTTGAAAATTTATGAAACCTCTAAAATGTCAAACTACAGAGTCTGTCTGTTTTCGTTTGGGTTTTTTTTTTGTAATATCAAGGATTCTATGTCATAGTTCTCCTTAAATGGATCACCTCTAGATCATCAGGCACAGGTACTAGTGCTCCACCCATAGATCATACAAGCTATCCTATATTTTTTTGTATGTTGAGTTTGTGTGGCGCTGTTTCTGGTAACAGGGGAGGGGCTACAGTGGTTGCCCCTGTAAGATGTTGCTTGAAATTTTCCATGGCTGAGTTGAACACACTTTTGGGGCTGATATAATCAGACATCTCTGCAAACACTTTTTTTAAGGAGGAGAAGATAAAAAAAGAGGGATTGGAGGTGGTGGAAGGAAGGAGACAGGAGAGAAGCGACCATGCAGACCCCAAGGTCAGTCAGTGGGGAGACGAGGAGGTGTGCTGGAGCAGAGACCTCCCTGCACTCTGTGGTTAGACAGCAGCTGTCCCTCTGCAACCTGTGGAGGGTGATGGTGGAACTCAAATCTGCCAACAGCTCATGGAGGACCCCACAGCAAAGGGGATGGCTGTTCCCAAAGGGGATGTGAGTCTGTGGGGAGCCAGTGTTGGAGCAGAATGTGCCTGGAGTTGTGCTGCTGTGGAAGAGTTTGTGAGAAGCTGCAGCCCTTGGGAAAGGCTCACACCAGAGAGGTTCATTAAAGACTATATCCTGTGAGAGGGATCCCATGTTGGAGTGGGAGAAGATGATGACTAGTCCTTCTCTGAGGGAGAAGGAGTGGTAGAGACCATCTGTAAGAGACTGACCACAGCCTCCATTCCCTGTCCCCTTGCCCTGCTGAGGAGGAAGGAGGCAGAGATACTGGGAGCAGGGAGCTGAGCCCCAGCAGAAAGGAGAGGTGGAAGAAGATCTTGATGTCCTGGTTTATTTTTCTCATCCTGCTCTGCTTTTGCTTTCTGACTGTTCTATTTCTAGTTGCTAGTGGATTAAACTGCTCTTATGTTCTTCCCTAAGTTGAGTAGTCAAGTCAGTTTTACCTGGAAGTATAATTTGTGAGAACACCTCTTCTGTCCTTGTCTCAATCCACAAAGCCCTTGTTTTCTCCTCAGATCTTCACCTTTCCATCACAGGGTAGGGATGTGTGTGGGGGAGGTTGCCAGTTGGGCTTAAACTGTGACAATTTGTTACAAGTGTAGCAAGTGTGCTTCAAGATTCTCTGACTACTACATTTTAGCTGAAAAGAATCCTAACAAACACTCTGGTACTGGACCTCTAGTATCTAATTAAAGAGCAATTTAGCTTTCAATCTAAAGTGCTTGGACATAGCCAGCTTGATTCACATTTCTCTGGTTTTCATAGATTTAATTTTCTTTGTTTTTCACAAGTTATGTGAAACTGTATGAACTTAAATTGACTCTTGATTTTGTCTTTACTTTCTTATTTCCCAAGATTTGTTTTTTTCATTAGTCTTTATCTTCTGGTTTTTTTCCCCTGGTTTTTCTTAACTACATTAATTTTATCAAACTCCAATTACTACTTCAACATTCTGCATTTATTTCCAAAATAGTTGATATTGCACTCTATTATGCCAGCCTTTTAGTGTGAATAGAGTGGACCTCATCGTACTTCCTGACCCATTATTACTAAGGAGAAGTGGACAGCCCATGGTTGAAAGGGAACTTCAGATTCTGCCGTCTGCATTTATTGGTACCTTTGATGAAGGAGCTTAGATCCCATATACACACCTAGTAGAAGACATGATATCTCTGCAGTCAGGTATGGTGTCAAATTGCATTGCAGGAGACATTTACTGTACCCTAGGGTAGCACAGATTTGAGAATTTTTCCCTCTGAAGTGTTTCCTCTCATAGCATCATCTTGTCCATTTTCTTCTAGTAAAGTGTACAAAGACTGCCAAAATTGTGTGCACTTCAATTATGGGAAATAGGGAGCCTTGTCTAGCACTGTCTCATGGAGATCTCCACTTGTAAGACAAAGAATAATCAATTTGCAAGAATCCTGTCAGGATTTAAAAAAAAAGAAGAGAGTCATTACTATATCACAATGATATTTCAAAGGCAGCAGGTTCTTCTGTGCATGGGCCTATCTGTTAAGCAATGCATATCACTAAAATGGGTCCACACATCAACCTGAGTCACATCATTTCATTCTACAGCAGTCCATTACTCTTAAAGTTTAAAAAAGGTACTATTCAGTGAAACAGTGCTATTTTAATAACATTATGATAAAAATATTTTTTAAAAAAAGTTTTCATACATTACATGCAGATGATTACAAGTTATCATTGTCAGATCTGTTATATTTTATAATTAGAAATACACAAATTCAAGAAACATTTGACTTTTATAAAGCTGTAACCAAGAGAACGTTACAGAATCCTACTTCCCTTCTCTCTCCTGGTGGCTATCTGCCTTAGGTCTTACTCTCAACTTCTCCCTCATTACATCTGCCCTTAGTTTCAGTCTCTGTCGCTTCTTTACTTCTTCTACCCTGCAGCACCACTTTCCCTATAGAACATAGGATCTGAGGATTTGTGCCATTCTTATTACTGCTTCTCTTCTCTATGTGTCACATCAGACTGTTCCAGATGATTGTCTCATCAGTCACAGATTCATCAGGCTCACAAGAGAGAATTTTATCAACATTTAAACAAGACTAAAAATCTTTTTTCCTTCCACCTCCTTCAGAACAGCCAGAATTCAGTTAAAAAAAAAAAAACAAATATGAAAAAAGACTTCAATAAAATCAACAGTATTGAACTCTTCATGCTAATATAACAATGGAGTTGCCCTTTTTCTCTTGTTAAGTCCTCTTTTCTGGCCTATTAACATTCCAATGAAATACATTCAAAAGCACTGCAGAAATATTTTCAAGAGCACTGCAGTTACTTTTGACCTATGTCTGACTCCTTGGCAGCAGTCAAGTGTTTAAGTAAGTCAGATGAATTAAAATAATGGGATTTTTTGTCTTTTTCAGGAGAACATTGAAAAGTTTAAAGTAAAAATAGGCAGCTTGACACTTCCAGTAGTTCTATGTCATAACAAGGAAAAAGACTTCATTTTTGTAACCATTTTTTGTTCTGTAATATGGTATTTCCATATTTTTTTTATTTTTTGTGGTTTTGTGATTTGGTTGCTTTTTTTCTTTTCTATTGGTAACTCCTCCATTAAAGCATCTTTTCAGTTTGTCTTTTTTTCCCAGACTATCTGCTTCCTTTTAATGGTTCTGTTCCTTGGAAACTCTTTATCTAGGTAAATGATGGACTATATCTTTTCATACTGTTAAGTGTTTTACTGTGACTATCTTGTCTATTCTTGTATGCCTATTGGTAGAATCCTTGTAGATGTTTCTTTTTCATGGTTTATGGCTGCTCTAACGGCTATGAATTCTTGGTCTTACTACTAGGTTGTGATCTAAAAAGCTAGTCCTGTGAAGAAAATATTTGCCAGTGGTTTAATATGTTCCATTATTTTTTTTTCTTTTTTTCCTTTTTTTAATCTAGCTGAATATTTGACTAATTTCTTAATGTGACATCTTTGATTGATTGTACTTCTCTTTAGGTTTCTGTGTGCTGTTTCCAGGCATTTAAAGGACAAGAGGGTCATTAGGAGCAGTCAACATGGTGTTACCAATGGGAAGTCATATTTGACCACCCTGATAGCCTTTCATGAAGATGTAACCAGATGGATATATGGTAGTAGAGCAGTGGATGTGGTTTATCTTGATTTCAGTAAAGCATTTGATTCCATCTCCCACAGCATCCTTGCAGCAAAGCTGAAGGCTGAATGATAAGGTAGTGAGGTAGATTGTTAACTGGTTGAAGGGAAGAAGGCAGAGAGTTATGATCATTGGAGCAGGGTTTAGTTGGAGGCCTGTGTCTAACAGAGTTCCTCATGGGTCAGTGCTGGGAGCAGTACTGTTCAATATATGCATTAATGATCTTGCTGAGGGAACAGAGGGCACTGTCAGCAAGTTTGCACCTGGAGGGAGTGGCTGACACACAGGAGGCTGTGTTGCCATCCAATGAGACTTGGACAGGCTGGAGAGTTGGGTAGGGAGAAATCAAATGAAATTCAACAAGGGCAAGTGTAGAGTCGTGCATCTGGGAAAGAATAAATCCATGTATCAGTACAGATTTGGAACGAACTGTTAGTGTAGGGGAAAGAGACCAGAGGGTCTTGGTGGACAGCAGGATGACCTTAAGCCAGCAACGTGCCATTGTGGCCAAGAAGGCCAATAGCATCCTAGGATGTGGTTAGTAGGTAGAGAGAGCTTCTCCTGTCCCTCTGCCTTTGTGAGATCTCATCTGACCCCTTGGTTTGAGAAGGACAGGGCGCTGCTGGAGAGAATTCAGTGCAGGGCCACAAAGATGGCTAAGGGAGTGGAGCTTGTGAGCTGCGAGCGCCTTTTCCTTATGAGGAAAGGCTGAGAGAGCTGGGGCTCTTTAGCTTGGAGAAGAAGAGACTGAGCGGGGATCTCAGTAATGTTTACAAACATGTAAAGGGCGGATGTCAAGAGGATGAAGCCAGCCTGTCCTCAGTGATGTCCAATGATTGGACAAGGGGCAATGGGTACAAACTGGAACATAAGAGATTCCAAAGAAGTAAAGGAAGAATTTCTTCATTGTGAGGATGAACAGGCTGCCCAGGTGGGTTGTGAAGTCTCCTCTCTGGGGACATCCAAAACCCACCTGGACAAGTTACTGTGTGATCTACTCTCGGTGGTCCTGCTCTGACAGCAGGGTTGGACTAGGTGACCTTTTGAAATCCTTTCCAACCCTTAAGATTCTGTGATTCTGTATCTTATCATTGTTTTTCCAAACTCGCCAAGAAATGGTCATGTGATTACCCTTTCCAGACTGAATATTTAATAGATTTCAGCAGAACCATAGAAAAACAAGTTTGTGAAACACATTAACAATTTCAGAAATGTGACAAACTTTCCATTGCTGAAACCTTTAAGGTCAAGATCAAGAGGGAACATACATGTTAAAGAGATGCAAAAGAGGGGTTTTTTTTCTTTCTTTTTTATTGGGTTTGATGCTGGAATTCTTAAGATGACATTCTGTCTCTGGGTCATGGAGAAAAGTTAAACGCAAATGATTATTATAATTCTCCTCGCCTTAAAAAATTGCAAATTTTCTCACTTTTTTCTTCATCCCTATTGGCTTTCTCACTTTTTCAGTTTAGGATGTTGATTTTTTATGGAATCTTGTAGTTAATTTCCTGACCATATGTGAAAATAGCAGTTCATGATCAAGTGTCATGCCTTGGACTCCCACTTTGTATTTACTAAGGCTCTGCACTGTCCTTTGTTAATGTTGTAGTAAGATACATTAATGGGATTAACATTCTTGAGACATTTTAGCATTGTCCAGCTTTCCCTGTAGGATATTCTTTATTGTGATTTTATTAAAAAGGTTTTAAGTCCCAGCTCAAGATTTATCTTTGACATAATTTGCCAGGATGTTCTTAATAACTCTTTCTTCTTAAGAAAGAAATTCCTTTAGATTTTCTTGTTTTACTTTTTCAGATATTCTCTAGCAAGACACTAACATTTATTGCATTCAATGATTTAATGGAATTACATGTGTCTTCTGGAGCAAGGGATGAGGACTGTGTTAACTCCAACATGCTCCCATGATTTACATAACAGTTGTTTTAGGCTGAACCTGGCTGAACACCAAGTGCCGACCAAAGCTACTCTATCACTCCCCTTCTCAACTGAACATGTACAAGAATATAACGAAAGGCTTGTGGCTCAAGATAAGAATATAAGAGATCATTTGCCAACTACTATCACAGGTAATACAGCCTTAACTTGAGAAAAAGTAATTATTAACAATCAAATCAAAGTATGATAATGAGAACTAAAATGAAATCTTAAAATATCTTTCCCTCATCCCTCCTTTTTTGTTAGACATAACTTCATTACCAATTTTTTCTACCTTTTTCCCAAGCAGCTGAGGGTTTGGGAGTTGTAGTCAGCTCATTACACTGTCTCTGTCACTTCTTCATCCCCACATGGAGGACTCTTCACACTCTTCCCCTGCTCCAGTGTATGATTCTTCCCATGGGAGACAGTCCTCCATGAATATCTCCAATGTGAGTCATTCTCATGGGCTGCAGTTCTTCAGAAACAGACTGCTACAGCATAGGCTTCAATCTCTCCATGGGTCCACAGGTCCTGCCAGGAACCAGCTCCAGTTTAATCTTCTCACAAGGTCACAGACTTCTTCAGGTACATCTGCCTGCTCCAGAGTGGTGCCCTCCCCAGGCTCCAAGTGAATGGCTGCAGGGACAGGGTCTGCCTCACCATGAACTGCACCACGGGCTGCAGGAGAATCTTTTCTCTACTACCTGGAGCATCTCCTCCCCCTTCTTCACTGACCTTAGTGTCTGCTGTTGTTTCTCACACATATTCTCACTCCTCTCCCTAGTTGCTGTTCTGCTGCAGGGTGTTTTTTTCCTGTTTCTTAAATCTGTTAACACAGAGACACTGTCACCATCACTGATGAGCTCTGCCTTTGCCAGCAGTGGGTCTTAGAGCTGTCTGACTTTACGTTTATTGAAAACAGGGGAAGCTTCTAGTGCTTCTTACAGAAGTTAGTCTTGTAGTTACCTTGCTACCAAAATCTTGCCACACAAGTCCTTTATAGCAATATGCTACAAACTGAAGACAAAAAAAATTGTGATGTCACCTACTGACACTGTGTGACACCTTTTTGAGACATGGTAAATTCTAATCTGTAAGTTTAATAATGATAACAGACAGTTACTGTAAGTATTTCTAATAGTTAGATGTCCATTCGGTTTTTTCCTCCAGACATGCCAGTAGAAAACTGAAATGGATTTTTCAAGATCCTAACATATCTTGCTGTTAGGCAAAGATCAATTTCCTAAAGCACAGCTTCCTAGAATTTTCTGTTGGTTACCTTATTTTAAGTGGTTAAATGTGATTCTTCATATTCAGATATTAACAGTAATGGCCATCCAAATGTATAAATGCTGTAGAATATCATGACTGATACCTAGAACAGTTTGCTGAATCTAAGAGTTCACATGTCTGTTCTCTGAGAGGCAAAACCTACATCTCTGAAGCCAGTTGTAATACTTAAGGAGTTTTTTCTTAACCAATTTGCAGGTTTAAAAAAAAAAAAATGAAGTATTAGATTCCAGTATAGTTTAAGTGGATAATAAACTGTCAATATAAACCAAACATAAATGATATATATTACATTTTCAAATTCAGTTGCTCTTAGCAGACGTTCCACACAATTAAGGTGTTTATGAAGAAAAAAGGCTCATTCCCCCATTGTTTTTCCCATTGTCTATTATAGCTCTTCCATAACCATTTATATCTATTTTCAAATTAAGGAAACTGATGCCAAACTAAGTTTTATGACCATTTTATTCTGTTATCTTTTCCTCATTGAATTAGCAGGACACACATCCCTATTCTCTCTAGATCACCTCACATTTTTTTTTCCCTAATAATAAAAAAATCCAAATACTTGAAAAGTGTCTCACCTACACTACCCATTTTTGTTTCCTTTTCCTCTTACATTACAGTGGATTGCATTTTTTGAGACTTCTGCTATAATTTCAAATTCTCAAATATTACCTTATTCTAATAGAATTTAGGGCTTAACTTTTGTTGTCTCCTACAGTGAGTAAAAAAAGAACAAAAACCCCCATAACTGTGATAGTTTTTCTTTCAAAGCTATCTATCTGCTACATCTTTCTTATTGTCATTTCATTAAAAGCAACGTAGCAGATGGTGTAGGAGAGTTGGGCAGAGAGGAACCTCATGAGCTTCAACAAGGATAAATGCAGAATCCTCTATCTCGGGAAGAACAACCTCATGCACCAGTACAGACTGGGGGTCAACCTGCTGGAGAGCAGCTCTGGGATCCACTGGAGAGAAGGGAAATATCTGAGGGTTCTAATTGACAATAAACTGAACATGAGTCAGCAATCTGCTCTCATGGCCAAGAAGGTCAATGACATTCTGGGATGCATCAAGAACAGTGTGTCCAGTAGGTCAAGGGAGGCTCTCCTTCCCATATATTCTGCCCTGGTGAGGCCTCATCTGGAATCCCGTGTCCAGTTCTGGGCTCCCCAGCTCAAGAGGGACAGAGAACTTCTGAAGAATGTCCAGAGCAGGGCCACCAGGACGATCAGGAGACAGGAGCATCTTCCTTATGAGAAAAGGTTATGAGATCTGGGTCTGTTCAGCTTGGAAAAGAGGAGGCTGAGGGGAGATCTTATTTATACTTAGCAAGTATTTGAAAACAAAGTTGTCAAGAGGATGGGGCAGCACTTTTTTCTTTAATATCCAGTGATAGGATGAAGGGTAAGGGATAAATGTTGGAACACAAAAAGTTCCACTTAAGGAAAACCTTACTGTAAATGTGAGGGAGCCGTGGCACAGGCTACCCAGGAAGGGTGTGGAGTCCCCTTCTCTGGAGATTTTTAAAACCTGCCTGGACATGTTCCTGTGCAACCTGATCTAGGTGGACCTGCTTTAGCAAGGGAGTTGGACTCGATCTTTAGAGGTCCCTTCCAACCTCTACCATTCTGCGATTCTGTGAAAAATGGAGAACCATCTCATAAAGCACCTCAGTCTTTTTTTGTTTATAGGTATTCTAAAAAAAATCTGTTAATACATAATTTTTAACTTGCTACTCTGTGGAAAATCAATAAACTTAAGTGAGTAGAATTAATGATACTCATCCTGATGTCTTTACTTACTTTAAAATATAGAGCCTTTACCAGAAGGAAATCCTCCCTGAAACATTACCAGAGCATGGAATGACTAAAAATGCCATTAAAGTTTCTGAATTTTCTCTAATAAACTATCATTACATTCACTTTCATCTTGTGCTGTGTAAAATGATTACTGTTTTAGAAACAAACACCATTCTTTGGTAGAAATTGAGTTTTAGGACATCTACATGTCTCTTGTTACCTTTATGTAAAAGGATGTGGAAATGAATACAGTGCTAGGAATGACTGCTGAAGGAATTATTTATAAAAGACAATATGGAATATTGATTGAAAATTCTCCTTGAGCCTTTGTCCTCTGATGTTTTAATGAGAAAGTTATTCTGATGAGTGTGTGTACTACATAGACCTTGGCCCTTAAATGACTAGTTAGGAAAATGTGATCAATTAAGAGAGAGTGAGAGAAAATAAATGAAGTCACACAGAGACTTGGAAGTGCCAAAGTAGTCCCTGGTCTTATGTTTTTTTCTTCAGGAGGAGCTCATCTTTCTTAATATAGGGTGATCTTTAGAAGATCAACCAGCTAGTGTCAGTAGCTGAAGGTGAGTGTCATTAACCTTGTAGAAGGATTTTAGATGATATAAGACAGAGCTGGAAACAATGTCAATTATATTTAGGGAAATCTACATCTGCTAAAATTTTGAATAAGGCTTTTTATTGCATAATGTGGATGGTAAGAATCATCGGGAAATACGGTTTAATACTACTGAATTACAGACAAATACAAAACCAGGAAACAGCAGCTGAAATAACTGCTGGAGTTAACTTCTAAACCAACAAACAAGTTAATCTCACTGATTAGTCTGTACTTAATCGTGATTAGTAACAGTATTTGGGATACCATTCAATAAGTATAATAGTGATAATGTGACATTTTTTTTCCCCAAGTAAAAATGTTTTTATGACTATGAAACTAAAGAAAGAACTTAGGAAATGTTTTAGTAGGAGGAAGACTTATATATATTTGTAGGCAAAATCCAGATGCTAGTTGGTAATTTAAGATATAAGATTGAACACTAATGAACTCAAAAAAGCTTTACAGAATCTTATATGTATTAACGTACTGTAGCCTCAGTATGCAGAAATATGATCTTTCAGATCTTTCAGCCCTGGAAAATTTTTGAGGCATCAAATTCTGAGGTCAATGTGTTTGAGAATTTAAAATATAGTGTTTTTATTTAAAATATAAGTATTTTTAAAGGTTTGGTTTAGTTTTTGAGGGGTTTTTTTGAGAAAATAGCAGGTAAGAGTGGAATTTAAAGCTATTAGACGATGTGAATATGAAAATAAAGTGGAGAATTTGGAGTGTCTTTGTAGCTTTTGTGTGAGTTACAAAATCTTAGACACAAAAATTGCTGATATCATATTCTATTTTGACATTGCAAAAACGGCACCAAAGACACGTGATGGAAAAAAATGCTGCCAAAACCCCATGATGAGGGCATAACGTCTGAAAGATAGGAACTCTACTGAATGTGCATTGTTTTACATTTGGTCAAGTAAGCTGAGAAATAAATTGCAGGCTTTAGTAGTTGTAAGATGATAGGTTTCTTTCATCATGCAAAATTGACTTGGAAGTTAGTTGGTATTTGCTATTAACTTCACGTACATATAGAATTTTCTATGCTTTTCTTGTTTATGATGTAGAGGTGGAAAAATCAAATAATGGTTTTAAGGAAATTAGTCAAGTGAAATCTAAGAAGATGAGGTCATAGGGACCAGGGAAATTGTTAGATTCACTTAAAGAATTTAAATTTCTTTTAGACTCTGTATTTGCACTCAAATTTTCCTTTAGGAAAATAATTTGGACTCGGAAAGAAAGTCAATCTGCTGGATTTTCCTAGCAAAAAGTCTTCTCACTTGTCTCAGAGACATTATACTTGAAAAAACTGTCAAATACATACAAATTTTGTAATTTTGCAACTATGATCTCTCATTTACTACTGAGAACACTGACAGTTTTTTGCTTGTGAAATTTGTTGTAGTAGCTAAAGATACTTTTTTTGTCATACAGCATGTGACTAAAACACTCCTTCCACATGTCCCTTTTCTTTTGTCCTCATTATCATTCTGCTGTTCATTTGCTTTTGCAATACCCAGTTTTAGAGACAGGTGATTAATGCTCTGATTCTTGCACAGGCAGAATTCCTATACTTTGCATAGAAGACAGATAGAAACTGCATTTGATGACTAATGGTATGCCTATATAACCTTACTATTTTGGAATACATTCCAGCATCTCATTATGGAAAAGGTAATGAAATCAACTGAGTAGAATAGGTTCTGTTCAAAGAAACAGAAGTGCCAGTAGGGAATTTCTGTCCTATTTTAAGGCCAGATCATTTGAAGAATTCTGCTGTTCTCACTTTTAAATAACTTCAATAAGAACTAAATTAATTAAGAGTTTGAATCCTGCACTCATTATTACTACCCTCAAGTACTTAAAGAAATCCTTATACATAGATTTTTAAGCACAGTGTATAAATGATTATGCTGTTATGCAGAAATGTTGATCACTGCCTTGTTTTTATCACTTCAGAAACTCATTTTTGGTAAAAGTGTTATAAAACATTCATTTAAAAGTGATACAGCTTGCTATGCTAATCAGTCTGAGTGTTCAGACTGACCAGAATACACTGTTTGCAAGCAGAGAAGATTATTAGTGATCTATGAATATTGTCATTGGTTATATTTAAAACAGAAAGATACTTAAGGTAGCATGTATTCACAACTAAATTACTTTACATTTGTAGACAATAATAGACTGTTTCTGGAAATGCATTTTTAGACCAGTAGGTACAGTTTTGGACATCTGAAAGAAATTGACTCCAGATAAGAATTCTGCTTCTCCATGAAGTTTGCATTATTTTTAATAATGCAAATAATTTTCATCTCTGAAAAGCCTTCTTCTGGCTTTATCCATTGTCTTATCTGACTACTCATAGGCTCTAAAAAATCCATCAAATCACAGAGATGTTTTTTATAATCATTTTCAATCTCAAAGCTTAAAAAGATAGCATTATAATACATTAATTTTGGTAAATGTATTTAACGGGCTGTTTTGGTAATACACAGTGTCTCCAATGATGAAATGTATAAGTGAAAGATGCTGAAATCCCCAGTTGTAAAAAAGATCTTTAAAACTCCCAAGAATGATCAAATTTGTTGTATCTTGAATATTGACTACTATAATTTCTATTTTTTATATCTCAGTTGTTAGAGGTATATGTCGAGTGCACAATGAGCTGTTAAAAACTGATGTTAACTGTGAATTTAATGAGTCCTGCATTAAGAGTCAATGCATTACAAGGGAATAATGCAGAGCCAGGTTAGAATTCAGTTTTTTTTCCTGAATTCTCCCTTCCATTCTCTCTTCTTGCCTTTTGCTCCACAGGAAATATTGGCATCTGACTCTTACTTGTTGCAGGTTATTTTTTAAAATTATTTTTTTTACATTGGATCCTACGACTAGATTTCATCTCACTTTCAGTATGCCAGTTCTCTTGTCTTCCCAGGATGAGTGACATACCCTTGTGCTCTACTTCTGATACAGATTGCAAGTGAGGGTAGATGCAGGGATTTACTCTTTTGTAGACATACAGAAAGTGACTTAATGAGACCAAAATATTCTAAATATATTGTAGAAACTTCTCCATTGATTATACCATGAATCTATCAGAGCTGCACAAAAGTAGTACTGTTGTTTTAGAAAAAATAAATGCAACTGTTGACTGTCATTCCTTCATGACATGTCAAAGTAATTACTACTTATGAGGAAGGAAAATAATTTCTCTACAGATATTTTTCTGCTTATCCATCTTATGCCAAAATGTCCTCCTATTACTGTTTATATTAAAAAAAAAAACTTTTCTGATGACATAAATCAACTTGTGTAACAAATTGCAATAAACTGTGATTTTTGGAGCTAATATTTCCTCTCAGATGCTACTATTGTCAGACTAACCCTTTGTGAATTTTCTCCTTTAAAATGAGTCAATAAAGCCTTGGAAAGGACTGTGAGGTCAGATCCTGATTTTAGGGGATAAGCCAGGTATTTTGAAGCACATTTATGGATATTTATATTTATCATTATCTATGTAAACTCTAATTGGAAGTGCAAAATATGTAAGTTAAAATTGTTTTTGTTAATAACTAGCAACTTGAAGTACACTATGGGAACATACTCCTAGTATGTCTTCAACTCAAATTATTGTGATTTGAGAGTGTAAAATATGCATTGTGCCTATATAGACATTTCTCTTCAAAGCTTCCTCTTCTGTTCTGTGTAAATAGTACTTAAATATGAAAAACTTCTGTGTGGAACTAACATACTCTGACAGTATTGGTAGACTACATAGCTTTTTTTATTCAATTAAGTGAAATAGAGTCCATTTAAAATTACAGGACCAAATATGCTGTCATGTTTCCTCTTAGGCAGAATAAGAAGTAGAGATGAAAGCATGCTCAATACAATTCCTCCCCACACAAGAAGAATACATACAATAAAGGTAGAAAGAAGCAAATATGAAAGACTCTATCAAAAAAATGTCTGTTATCGTCTGTTACTTATAATGAGTCTTAACAATCTCCCTCTGGAAAAAAAAATTCCCTGCATTTAGTTTGTAGGTTTAGTACTAACATAGATTTGTTTTGAAGTATCCATGAAGAAACTAATCTAGTGCCTGCCAAGAGTTCAGTTATTTGTATCTTGTTAGTTCAGTTATTTGGTGTGATCTCCAAAATCAGGTTCACCTGACATTTCTTGACAGTTTTTTTTGGTGGCCAAGTCAAGATCTTTGGCATGAGTAGAAAGTATACTCTTCTGGAACAATTAACTTGAAAAGTTACTCAAAGACTATATGTTATGAAGTATGCTCTTCATAGAATCACAGGATGGTAAGGATTAGAAGGGACCTCTAAAGATTATCTAGTCCAATCCTCCTGCTCAAGCAGGTTGACCTCAATCAGGTCTCACAGGAAGGAGTGCAAGTGGGTTTTGAAAACTTCCAGAGAAGGAGACTCCACACCCCCCTTGGGCAGCCTGTTCCAGTGCTTCTTCACCCTCACAATTCAAGTGGAACTTTTTGTGTTTTAACTCGTGTCTGTTAGCTCTTGTCCTGTCATTGGACACTACAAAAAGACAACTCACTCCAATCACTTAACACCCTCCCTTTAGCTAGTTTTAATCATTGATAAGTTCCCCTTTCAGTCTTTTCTTCTACAGGCTAAACAGCCTCAGATCTCACTGCCTTTCTTCATAAGAAAGATACTTCAGTCCCCCAATCACCCTGACCATCTTGGTGGCCCTGCACTGGACTCTCTCCAGCAGTTCCCTATCCCTCATGAACTGGGGAGTCCAAAACTGGACACAAGACTCCTGAGGAGACTGTACCAGGGCAGAATAGAGGGGGAGGAGAACCTCCCTCAACCTGTTGGACACTCTCTTCTTGATGCATCCCAGGATGCCATTGGCCTTCTTGGCCTTGAAGCACATTGCTGGCTCATGGTTAGTTTGCTGTCAACAAGGACTCCCAGGTATCTCTCCACACAGCTGCTCTCCATCAGGTCAGTCCCCAGCATGTACTGGTACATGAGGTTATTCCTTCCCAGACGTGGGACTCTATACTTGTCCTTGTTGAAGATCATGAGGCTCTTCTCTGCCCAACTCTCAAGCCAGTTGAGATCTCTCTGAATGGCAGTGAGAGCCTTACAAAGAAGTGCTGTTTCAATGTGAGCCACGTGACTTTTGCTAACATCTTACTTTCTGGATCAAGATAAAGAGCAGAGGAAGAAACTAGTTTATCTTTTATGTATGCTGGCCATGGATAATATAAAAATAAAAACAGAAAAGAAAGCTTAAAAAAAATAGTTTGATTGTGTTGATTTTTTATTTTAAAATTGATTAATATTAATGTCTTTATCAATATGGATACTCTACGATATCAAAACATCTAGGAGAACACTCTCACTTCCTTGTGCAGCTGTTTCATAAAAGAGAAGATACAGAATAAACAAAAAAAAGTTTTGGAAATACTAACACAGAGAAAACCGCAATTCTTAAATTCCGGTTCACTTCAAATATTTTGATAACATATTATGATTCAAAAATGCTTAAATAAACCAAAATTTTTATGCTAGTCAATATACAAATTAGATATCAATTAGTATTTTTGCAGCTCAGGTTAAATATAATTATTTTAAAAGCTTTTTGTTTGGGAAAAAGATAAAATTAAGACTTCAGGAATGACAGTGCAGACTCTTCTGTATGATACTGCCTTTCATACATTTCAAAACCAAATGAACATAGCATTTGTTCCTAAAGTCTTAAGTAATTTTGACAACAGGTACATTTCAAAGTAAATAAACAACTGTGGAATTGTTAGTCAGAACAGGTAATCACAAGGGAAAAGAAGAAAGTAACAATGACAGTTACGTGTTGGTATGTTACCAGAAATAAATGTGACCAGACTTGAATAGCTGCCAGGACTGTGGTGGGAACAAAACACCATGCACAGGAAATATATGAGAGGAGTAGGTTCATTATCTACATCTTAAAACCTTAAGTAAAAAAAAAAATCAACAACTCTAAAAAAGTTTTGGATTATTTACTTATAAACTGCTTCCAGTTTACAGACAATTCAAACAGCAAAATATATCTGATATTACCTCAATAGAAATCTTGCCAATGGACTCCTGGTTCATAGAAACATTCCTAATCAGGGTGGCATTACAGTGTCCTTGTTTATGGTATGTAATGATATCTCAGAATCTTCTTTGAAAGATGAAAATTAAACATATCATTCACTCAAGCGTGACGAAAGCCAGTATTACTTATTCTAACTAAAAAGGGAGTAAAATAATACGTGAATCTGAGCATCTTCAGAATTTGTATCTGTATCATGTCCCTGTCTATATTCTAACAATTGTTTTGTGTTGGAATTGTTATTTGATTTAACTGAAAGGATTGGAACATTGAGGTAATACACCTGGGATTAGGCAACAGTTGAGAAACTGTTCAAATTGTGGTTTTCTTAATCTGGGATGAATCTAGAACATACTTTCCAGCCCCCACCCCCCCCACAAGAAATGCATGTTAACAGCACTGTATAGCAGTTCAGTTTGAAAGGTTCTGATTTTTCACACTGAGACTTTTAAATGGAAACAACTAGCTATAGGGCACTGAGCAGCAGGAAAAATCCCAAACAACTCACATGAGAATGGAGAGTCATCTCATGGTATGTTTTTCAGTAGACATAAATTTCCATTCTGAAACATTTTAATTTTTATTATGTAAATATTTACTAGTGCGCAGCTAGGCCTAGATTATTCATGGCTTTGGAATTACTGAAACATTATATAAGTTATTAATGCATTCTAAAAACATATATTTTTACATATGCTTTGGCGTAGTCATTTGCACATTTTATACAAAGCATAAAATTTGTCCTGCAAATTCATAAGAAATAGTCAGTTATATGGAAGCAGCCTATGGCTCATGAAGCTTCTAGAATGATGATTCTGTGAAGATGAAAGGGTGTTTTTAGAGATGTAACATGTCTGTTGTAAGATTCCTCAGGCACAGGGGAAGCAAATCCTCAGCCCACAGTTTCCATTTCAGTTAATATCCTGCTTTTTTGCCTCAAGGACCAGTAGAACAGATTCTTTATGGCAGCCCTGTAGACATGTCTGCATTGCATCAGAAATGCACTTCTGAAGTGAAACTCCTGATACCAATTATTAAAGCTTATTGTTCTTTGGTTTGTATGAATGTGGTACGGGACCACATAAACTGGATTTCATTTGGATGAAACTCAATTGGAAACTACATTCCAGCTATTCATGGGTGTTCAATTCATTAGCTTTGGACCAATCCAGCGCTAGTTTTCATTAGAAACATTTGAATCATGTTTAATGTCATTATCATATTCTGAGCACAACTGTTTCATGCCACAGATATGCTCCTGGCCAATATTCGCCCATGCAGATTTGGTTGTATAATGCCTAGATTTCTACTGGTATTAACTTCTTGAATTGTCCATAAAAGTTAAGCTTGACTCAAATGGAGGATCTCATTCCTTACATCTAGAAAGTCTTTAGTTTCTTACATGTGTATTTATTTAACATAAGAAAATTCTGGAATGTAATGATATAGTGCCAAAGAGCACAGAATATGAAGACATATTTTAACAGAGTTCATTTGTTTCATTTTAAAACATAAATCAGATTTATTAAATCTGTTTAGAGCACAAGTTCATCAGTAGACCGAAAAACCAACAAACCCAAACCAAAAACCCACTCCCACTTTCATGAAAGTTGACCTGCAAAGGAAAACAGTGTGAGTTTATAACCTTTCTAGTTTTACCACAGTGCAGTCAGAAAGAGAATATGGGGGAGAGGACATAATGGTTCTGAGTTTTATTTGTTGCTTAAATCTAGGATTTTACCTTAAAATCTGCAAAAGGAAAAATTCCCTATATTACCTAAATTCCAGTTAGACATTAAAAATCTCTTTCGGGCACTTATCTATGTTCCTTTAGAACGGTGAGGTTTTCCTTCTTCATGCACACCAAAATAAGATTACTGCTTGAATAACAGAGACAATGTTGGATCAATGTGTTGGGAGAGAAGGGAGAAAAAAAATTGTGAAATGCAAAAGAAAGACTTAGCATCTTAAATATTTCTAATTATACATTTCTTCTGACTATGAGATATAGTTTAAGCTCAGTTGGCAACAAAGCACCGTACAGATGCTTATTCATTCCTGCTTTCCGAAGTGACAAGAATTGGAAGAAAAAGGTAAAACCTCATGGGTTGAGATAACGATGATTTAATAGAACAACAAAACCAGAAAAGAAACAGCCATAACAACATTAAAGCAATGTATAAAGTGAGCCATGCCTAGTGTAACTGCACACCACCAGGAATCTGACACTCATTCCCAACCAAAAAAACCACAGTTCCAGTGTACTACTGTGCCCCAGTCTAAGCATGACATGAGCATAGTATGAAATAGCCTGGCTAAAGCCCCTCTAGGTGGCTGGTAAAAATTAACCCTATCCCAGTCAAACCCAGGAAACTGATTATAAAATAAACTGTACTTTGTCCCCTAGTTGTATCTTGATATAAAACTATATGTCATGGTTTTGCCCATCCAGGAAAAAAACAAACACGACTCCTCCCCCTCTGAGAGGAACGGGGAGGGGATCAGAGAGAAGGGAAAAGAGCCTGCATAGGTTGAAAAACAGTTTGATAGAACAAAGTTCAAAACAAGTTAAGAAGGAACAGCTGTAACAATAAAAGAGGGAATATACAAAAGGGACTGTTGTGTAATCCAATTGCTCACCACCCAGCACCCAGCCCGACTGACTGCTCTGGACTGTCAGCTGAAAACCACAACCCCGGCATAGAGTGCCTCCCGGCCAACTCTCCACCTCTATACTGGACATGATGTCAGGATGGTATCAAATACCTGCTGGCCAGCCTCGGTCAGCTGCCCAGGCTGTATCACTTCCCAGTTCCTCATAGGAGTTAACTCTATCCTAGCCCAAACCAGGACACTATACAATAAAACCATACATTTACTGGATTTTAGACAAACTAAAAATTCCACTGAGCTATTTTAGGAATGTCTAAAAAATTTGAATTCAAAGTGAGGGCTGAGACAGTCTGCACAGCCAGTTTCATTCTAAGACCTTCAACTTAAAGGGACTTTGACCTAACCACAGTTGGTGTTAGGAAAGTGTAACTAAAGAAAGTACTGCTTAGTTCCTACTTAGAGAAAGGTGCACACTTCAACTCAGTCTTCTTTTCACTCCCTCTCTGCCCACTGATGTAGGTAAACACAAAAGAGATCACATAGAACTGAAAATTCTGAAGTGTATGAAGACTCCTTCCACTGCACAGCTACATTATGGCTATGAGTTTTTCACATTGTTCTAAGCATTTTATAGTAGTGGGCTTGAGCTATGCCAAGAGTAAGGATAGGATCTGGGACCTTTTTAAAATTAAAACTTTTGTTGTCCTTTTTAAAGATTGCTGTAGTCCACTGATATCTCAACATATTTCCAGTTGATTGCCAGATCTACCAATATTTTACCTCAAAATGACCTGATTCAGTTGCAGCTCTGGCTAATTAATGTTATGGGAATCCTGGTTAAACTCTACATTCACTATCTAGTGTGGCCAGGAACGTTAACTATAGCTTGACCTAACCTTTATTATTGCTTTAGATACTGTAGCAATAATAGTGACTACCTTGATTAACTTTTAAAAAATTCTTTCTTTTCCTATCAATCCAAATGGTTTTGAAGTAGTGTGTTTAGTGAGTGGGAAAGCCCAACATGTGTAAGTAGTTTCTGTACAAACAACTTCCAAAGACCTACTGAGATAATGAAATTTATCTCACTGTACATGAAGTTGAAAACCAATATTCTGTTCTCTTTAACAACATGTTCTGTGTAATGGCTTTGTGTTTGTCTGTCATGAATAATGCAGTCAGTTGCAACTGTCTTTAGGTTCCACCAAGCTTTCATTTCTTCAGGTATGAATTCAATCAAGATTCTAAGCTCTTCCGTACATATTACCGTTGAAATTTTCATGGATAATAAGTATAAATTCATTAAGTTAGAGACGTTTCTGTGATGAAAAGCTTTGCCTTTGCCCATGGGATATGAATGATTTTTCTTCTATTTATATTATGAAAAAAAAAACCCAAAACAACAACCATAAAAAAACCCCCAATCACAGAAAAAAGAAAGAGAAGTATGCCCAAAGAGATGCAGGGAAGCTGCTATTTATATACTATGTGAAACAATCTAGTGAGTGTAAAGGGTGAAAGTATAATTTTTACGATGAAATCAAGAGAAAATGAAGTGAAAATGAACAGTTTGTAAAATTTCTTGAATGTGAATCAAATATTTAGAGAAAGATTATCCTTCAAATCATTACTTTGACACATATTGATTCATCACTTACTGTACATTCTTTCAGAGTCCTTTATTTACGCATCATTTTAGTACTCTTTCACTGTTGGTAAAGTATAATTTAGGTTTGCTTTGTAGTTAAAAGGAGTAATTTAAGAAGTATAGGACACAGTTACAATGACTGAAGCCAATGATGGAAATTTAGCATTTGGTAATGAAAACTGATTCTGATTTTCACAAATTGACCTGGATTTTTCTGTAATTACAGTTAAATCTATTGAAGTGAAGCTTTCTTATACTGAAGAAAAAATCCAAAAGCCCAGGCTTTATAGAAGTCACAAATATAAAAACATGGAATGGATACAGAAAATAAGGTAGTTTATGTTCGCTTACTCAAGTTCCTAATCAAACCTAGTAGAAATATTCAGGTACAGTATGCTTTGAAGTAAGTGACCTATCATGACTTAAAGCCCTGAAATATCTTTTGCCCTAGCTTCTTCCAGTGTTTACTAACCTGGAGTTTTACAATCTCTGGATCTTTCTCTGCCAAAGACTTTCTAAGACCTTGTCTTTCTTGGAAACCTTATAGAGAATATTCTTGTTCCTACTAAGCACCTTTGTTCCTTCGCCTTTTCAGATCAATCCCTCTTTCTCCAGCTGTATCCAGGTAGCTCTTTCTCTCTCAGTTAAGGACACAGCTCACCTCAAGGTTCCTCACCTCTATTTCTTCTGCAACAGTTCCTCTACTCCAGGAATTGAATTCCAGACATTTTACACCTTCATCTAGCCCATGCCATTATACTCTTGTCAAATAAAGGTTTTCTTGCCTACCTGTCTCTTCAGAGCCATATCCCTGACTTCTGTTTCTAACAGGGAATGAAAATAGATTAATAAATATCCTAAATGATTTCTGAAGCAAGACAAAAGGCAAAAAAAAAAAAATCCTACATGTATGATAGCCTAAAATTTTGGGCAGAAATAAAATTATTGTGAGAGAATAAAATACTCTGGTTGTGAAATGACATCTTGGCCCATTTCTTCCTTATTACATGTGTTCTCTGTCCTCAAGGAATATTTATTAAGTATTAAGCAACCAGTTACCAGAACTATTAGTCCAAATGTAATGATTTCTTTTTAAAATCACAACCTAGAGACATGATCTCTTTTAGTTTCTTTAGTTTCCACATGTCTGCTTTCATTCTTGACTTGATACTACCCCTTTATGGCTGCAATCTGTTGGTAAAGCTTATATTAATATTTTCACCAGATTTGCAAATCTTTAACTTCAGGTGGTTATATTGCCATTTATTTTCTCTGGTCAGTTTTGAGAATATAGTCTTTAATATTTCCTTTTATTTATTTATTTTTCTGAGATACTAATTTACTTCTACTAGATTCTAATACAGGTTGAATTTCTGTTTCTACTTATATGTTAAAGTAATTCAGCTTTAAAATAGCCTAAAAAGCCTATAAAATATTCTTCATTTTAAGAGTCCTACAAAAAGTAGTTCTATATTTCCAAGTTTAGCAAAAGGGTTTTCTAAACCACTGCCAGATGCCTAACATGTTTTTCAATTATTATAAACATTCTGAACTCACTTTTATAACTGATATTACTACTGAGTTATAAGGTTATTCAATTCCACACTTGTTCATAAAATATTTCACTACTCATGTAGCAATAATATATTAGTATATTAGAATTTTATATGTGTATATAAACAGCAAATCAGAATCATCACAAAATGCATTTCTACCCTACTAAGCATGTAAGAATAAATACTTTTTATTCTTTGAGAGGAAAAGTCAATTTGTTGTAAGCAGACTGTTTGGAAAGAGGGAGGGTTTTGAATGGAGAAGGAATGAAAAGAGAGACAAAATTTTGTGAATTCAAAAGAATTCACAAATCTACACTCAATTCCTAACTAAAAATAAAAAAGAGAAAAATGACAGTAGCTATATATTAAATACCTATTTTCTATTCAACCACTCTATGACCCATAGCCAGGATTAGGTATCCTTTTAGTATGACCAATTACAAACCCATTAATTATTTGAAATACAAGAATAATCCATTAAAATATTTAATAGTGAGGGTAGTCTGCTCATTCAAATGTTTAGAATCAGATTGTATGATGTATTTCAGAAAAAAAGAACGAAGATATACCACTTTGTTGTCTAGAGCATGGAGGTTGTACAAACTGTTTTCTCTGAAAGGGGAGATATTGTCCCTTAACTTTGCTTAGGAAAAAGGTCAGTTTCCTTGGAAATTTTCTGGACATGATAAGATACAGTTATATACTCCACATTACTCTCACTGTGCTGAATTACATTTTTCACTGCCTTCTTTTTCTAAGCTGTCATTGTGCACCCTGGGAATCATTCTGTCAGATCTTGTCATGGTTAATGTATGGTAAGACTAGTTTGTGAAGACAAATGAAACTTTACCTAAACTACAATTTTTCAGGTTTGAGACACTATTTTTTAAAATATATTTAATTAAATTTAATTTTTTTAATATATATTCACATACATATATAAGCATTTTGATATTTTAAAGGTTAAAATCCAACTTTAAAGATTTGCATTTAAAAGAAAGATTCTTTAGACATCATCTCAGTTTCTTGAAAAAATTAAGATAAAAATTAATTCCTCAACTCCAAAGCAGTGAGAGAATTGCCTTTTTTCTAATATTGACATCGTATTCAAATAGAATAGAATTGAGTCTTTTTAGTGGTTTTATTATATTTTATATATACTATTTTCTGGTAAGAAGTTCCAATTTATACTGAAAGAAGAGGACGATAGTTTAATACCAGGGTTTTAGAATAGGTAGGGGAAGCATAAGAACCTTATCAGACTGTGAACAAAATGTTTTAGTACTTTACTATATTTATGGGCATTATTTCAAAATGGAATATGAAAGTTGAAAATCTTCAAATATAGAAAAAGATTGAGAAAGAGTAATTGTTGTAAATTTGATTATAAGGCTCTAAATTAGTCTCTTCTGCCTACCTGGAGTATACTGGTAATCCATTCCTGAAACAGGGCCATAGACCATGAGATAAGGAATAAAGGCTTTTACAGAATCCTTCAGGCGATTCAAACTCTTCCTTCACTGGGGAGAATTAGAACCTGTTCACAGACCATTATATGGATTTGAATAATTTTTTCATAATTACTCTTCAGTAAGTATAAGCTTCTCTCTTCCCCTTCTTGCCCAGTTGCTCTTATCAGTAGTTTTTTTATCTTTAACCATATTGTGAAGTAACCTCTACTGTTACCAGAACATTTGGTCAACTTTCCATGAATAATAAAGCTTTCCTGTGATTTCTGGATAGTTTGTTCAGATATTCACATACACCATGATATAGATTTCATTTGAATTCTATAGCTTAGCACTGAATGATAGAAAGAAAGTGTCTAATTAAAATTTGCTTTGTGTTTACATCTAAAGTTCTACAGAAAAAAAAAGTCCCTATCCTGGAAGTGAGTACTTGAATCTTCAGAATCGAGGGAGTGTCAGGAGTGGCCAAATATATGATGCTAACCATATTGCAGTTCTTGTGTGCTGTTAACCAGAGAAATTATAGTGACAACTGGGTTAGTTCAGTGTACCCATGGAACAGATATTTAATTATTACTATTATTTCCTGTATTTTATTGGTGCATCTCAGAGTACTATCAGCTGTCCAGAAAGTTAAATATAAAGCATGTAGTTATGTTTCTGGATGAGGAATGGACATGAGGCATACAATGCCACGTATCTTTGAGTTGATTTGGTTTCTGTTCATGTACAATCTTAAACACTGAGAAAAGAATTTACTAATTCTCTCAGGGGTAATGTTTCAGATAATGTATGGTTGAGTAAATTAAGAGTTTCCTGAGGTAAAACACAGTTCTGCTGTTGAATTTAAAAATCAGACTTTCACTTTACATTCAAGCACTGACACATCAGAATTAAAGGAGTTTTTAGCCTGTCCTTTGCTATTAGCGCCAACTGATGAAATACTGGTATGAAACCTGCTGCAGAATAGGTTTTAGAGATCTTTATGTTACCCATATAAACTGTCACAGCTTCAGACTGTTTGTGGAGGAGCACATGCAGAAATACATAGTATATACACAAACTGACTAGTTGCTTATGTGTCTCTTTCAAAAATAGAAAACCTGTAATGCACCAAGACACAAAATACTTAAGTCTTGGCCAAGGTTTTAACAGCACAGGTTATCAAAGAGGAATAACCTTTTCTCCATGCTGAACAGCCCCAAATCTTTCAGCCTTTCATCACAAGGAAAATGCTCCAGTCCTCTGATCATCTTGATGGCTCTGTGCTGACTCTCCCCAGAAGTTCGCTGTCCCTCTTGAGCTGAGGAGCTCTGAACTTGACACAGGACTCCAGATGAGGCCTCACCAGGGCAGAGCAGAGAGGGAGCAGAACCCCTTTTGACCTGCTGCTCTCTTCTTGATGCATCCCAGGATGCATCCATTGGCCTTCTTGGCCATGAGGGTATATTGCTGGTTCATGGTTAGTTTGTTATCAAGCAGAACTCCCGGGTTTCTCTCTGCAGAGCTGCTCTCCAGCATGGCAACCCTGAGCCTGTATTGGTACATGGAGTTGTTCCTGTCATAGTACAGAGCTCTGCACTTGTCCTTGTTGAACCTCATGAGCTTCATCTCTGCCCAGCTGTCAAGCCAGTTGAGATCCCGTTGAATGGCAGCACAACCAGTCCTCCCAGTTTGGTGTCATCAGGGAACTTGCTGAGGGTACACTCTGTCCTCTCACCCAGGTCGTTGATAAAGATGTTGAACAAGACTGGTCCCAGAACTGATCCTTGTGGAATTCCACTGGCCACAGGCCTCCAACTTAATTCTGTGTCCTTGATCACCACCCTCTGGGCTCTGTCATTCAGCCAGCTCTCGATCCACCTCACTGTCCACTCATCCAAGCCACACTGCCTGAGCTTTCTGATGAGGATGTTGTGGGAGACAGTGTCAAAAGCCTTACTGAAGTCAAGGCAGATGACATCCGCTGCTCTCTCCTCAACTAGCCAGCCAGTTATGCACTCATAGAGGGTAAAAGGTTAGTCAAACAGGATTTCCATTATTAATATTGTTCCTATAAATATTATTATTATTGTTCCTGGTTTATACTCTGCTTTATATAGCGTATAGATTTTCTTTATTTGTATATCATTGCCATATCATTTTTGGAAATATTTCTGTTTTCATGAGTCTTATTCTCTGAGAAACTAAAAAATTTAATTATTAAATTGATATGATCTTTTGATACATTCATAACACCTTCTTCCACAAACATGTTTATGTTATTCCATGCAAGAACTACAACAAAAACTGCCTGCAAAAAACCAAAAAAAACCAAAAAGCAGCTGATTAAACTAATAAGTGTCATGAGGAAACAAACATTGTATATTCAGAAGAGCTGCTTGTTAACAATTGTTACAAATTTTCATGGTTTTGTGTTTTTTGAATGTAATTGGAAACACCAGCTAAAAAAGTTAGAGAGATAAGCAGCTTCTACTGCTTAAAATAACCCTTAGTGTAATTACATTTTTCACCTGTAGTGCTCCACTTTTCTTTCTTTTTCACCTTCCACTGGATTTATCACGTTCTACACAATTACTTTACAGATGAGAAGAACATATAAAGCATGATGACCACAAAATAAAAGTTGCATTCGAAGTGGATGTGTACTTCTGTTAAAAAATTATTATGGAACTGTAGCTTGTTCTGTAATATGTGATTTGTAATGACTGGTACATACAAAGAGGCCATGCAAAGAGTACAAATGGCAATTCTGCCTTATCATGATGCTTCATACTATAAGAGAATGACACAATAAACGTGTGCTTTTATTATCAAGAGTTACAGAATATTTATAGGTCAAATTTCCTCTACATCTACTACGTAGAAGCAAAGCTGTGGTTAAATGAAGTTTAATTGTATTTTGAGTTTACCATAGGAGAGTCTGAATTCTCATGGTGCTTCTGGTGCCCTAACGTTTTTTTTCAATTTTGTTAAATTAAGACTTCCTTTTGATTCGATTTTTCACTTCCCTCTACTCCTGTAATTCACTTTTCTGAGGTCTATAGGAGCTCTATAGAGCTCATCGAGTTAGAGGTTTTACGACTTTATGTTATCGCATCTCTCACAGACAGCCAACAGTCACTTGATGTTTCCTCCTACTTGTTGCAGATTTTAGGCTATTTCAGTGTGGGAGATTTTTGGTTACTAAATTGGATCAAAGGCAAATATGTATTTCTTTATTGCAAAACCAACTTTACCTTTCATTCCTTTGTCTTTTTTTCAAGTTTTCCTGTCTGGATTTTGAGGGGATCTAACATGCTGTCTGAATAAGAATTCCTCCCTCCCATTGTGTAAACCAGATTGCAACTGGTGATGTTCTGCAAAAGATCTTAGGAAAAACTATCTTCATTCTAGCCTTGTATTATTGCTGCATAAACTGTTTTATCTGTTTTGAGCACTTGAGTCCAGTTGGTTGACCAGTTCAACATATAGCTAACATAGTTCTTCATTCTCTAGGTAAAATCATGGTTTGAGAACATATCCTCCAGATGTTCATCTGTCTAGCTGCCTGCTGTGAATATCCCTGTTACTTGACTGAGCAGGTGTTATATTTTCAGAGCCTAAGTCAGCACAGAGTGAAATTAACAGAAAAAATAGTATCAAGTACTATGCAAACTGAATGGCTGGATGCCCATGGGAGACTTGTTACTTCCAGAAATATGTCAGAACAAACATAACGTTGTGAAAACTCTAATGTAATCTGTATAAATTCAATAAACAAATACAAGAAAATATCAAATCATGATTTCAGAAAAAGTGTCTATAATGTTGATACTGGAAAGAATCCAGCAAAAGGCCAAGAAGATGATTAAAGGACTAGAGCTTTTTTCCTATGGACAAAAGCTAGGAGGACTAGGACTGCTTAGCTTAAAGAAGAGAAGGTCCAGGAGGAATCTTATCAATTTGTTCAAATACCGGCAGAGAGGTTTCAAAGAAGACACAGTCATAATCTTTTCAGTGATGTTTAGTGATAG
This sequence comes from Colius striatus, assembly GCF_028858725.1. Classification (NCBI taxonomy): domain Eukaryota; kingdom Metazoa; phylum Chordata; class Aves; order Coliiformes; family Coliidae; genus Colius; species Colius striatus. The sequence goes on from NC_084762.1 coordinate 54,398,018, forward strand.
GATAAGAGGCAATTGGCACAAACAGAAAACCTGGAGATTCCCTCTGAACATCTTCTCAGTTGTCCAGAGAAGCTGTAGATGCCCCATCCCTGGAGGTGTTGGATGGGGCTTTGAGCAATCTGGTCTAGTGGAAGATGTCCCTGTCCATGTCAGATAGTTGGAATCAGATGGTCGTGAAGGTTCCTTCCAACCCAAACCATTCTATGATTCTACTATCAAGAAAGCCTTTTTTACTGTGAGGGTGACTGAACACTGGCACAGGTTTCCCAGAGAAGTTGTGGAAGCTCCTTCCTTGAAGATATATTAAAAATCTGTCTGGATGAGTTCCCGGACAAGTAGTGAGTCGTGATTTTGCCCAGCTAGCAAAGAAACACCGTGATAGTCTCCCACTTGGTGTCTCTCATTCACTCCCACCCTCGTTAGGATGGTAGAGGCCCTAGAGAAATGGGAGGAAGAAGATAAGCAAGGTTGTTGTGAATTGAAGCAAGGACAGGGAGAGCTTGCTGCCAATTACGGTTCCAGGCAAAATAGACTCCAGTACTGGACTTAGAGAGGAAAGTAGGAAAGTTTATTCTACTAACTGACTCTGGTCCCAACGGCTGTCATGTCAAACCATGACATGATGCCAGGTGGCACTACTTGAGCAGGAGTGTATGACCTCCACAGGTCTCTTACACCCTCAACCATTCTGTGATTGTTTCATTCTACTCCTAATTTTTTTTTTATTTAGGAATCATTCAGTCACTGTGAATATGTACATATTGTCCAAATACCGGAACTTTTATTCTGCCTTTTGTTTGTGAATCATAACAGACAGATGGCAAGTATTGAATAATCTAGCTCTAGAGTTTTTCAAGTATTCTGATAAAGAGCTGAAACACCACAAGACAGAAACTGAGAAACACGGCATTATGCAGTAGTTTTGTTAGAACTTGGTGAACATATCCTAGCCTGTGCTGTAGCCACAAAGGGATAATCTATGATCGTTTTTCCTTTCAAACTAGCAGCATAAGAGACTGATATTCTCCTCCTGCTTTTTTAATTTCTTCAGTCTGGTGAAGTTTAAAAGGTACAGAACAGTACAAATGTTGCTATTTTATCAGCAGGGGTATTTTTAAACTATTAATTTCTTAGGTCATCTTTTATAATGTCAACATGCTAGAGGAAGACTGCAACATTCTTCATTGTCTTTTTCCCTGTCTGGGAGATAGGGGAGATATAAATAGAATTTCTGAATTGTTTTCACAGTAGCTTTAGGCTGTATCTCCAAATGATCTTTTCTGTTATTTATTTTTCATTTTTTCCCCACAATTACCTAAAAGGGAAACCCCAGACTTCTTAGGAGATAGGAGATGGAGTATTTTTATTTCAGGCAAATAGTACTTTTCTGTTATTACACAAAATCAGACAAATGCATTTACCTCCCAAAATTTGTTGGCAATAGCAGTTTCCTTAGTTAATTGTATATTTTCCATATCAGTACCAGTAACTGTATGGCCTACAATATGTTTGAAGTCAGGGCACTTGCAGAAGACAACAGTATCATGGGATACTTCTGACACAAAGGTTGCAGCAAGCACTGTCTGACATTTCATTTTTGTACCTGACTGGTAGTCTTTAGAACAGGCAAAGGCAGCCTCTAAAAATGAGGCAGCAGTGATTGATGTCTATGTAACTGCTGTTGAAGTTTCAGAGCTTCTCCTCAATAAACATTTTACTTTTTTATTTTTCTGTATTTTTAGGAAAGATATTCCCTTCAGATGGAATGACATATAAATGTTTCTCTCTCACATAACTACAATCGTGTTTCTTCATTATTTGCAATGAACAAAACCATAGACAGCTGTAGAGTCTGTCAGAATCTACTGTCTCTCTTGATTTTTGGGTTTTTTTGCAAGGTCTTTTATATATGTTTCTAACAGGGAAGAAAAAAGTGCTACCAGTAACTGCTGCCTTTTATCTAAGAGGCTTGACGGAACTTCCAGAAAGCCTTGGTTATCTCCAGGGTCAGCTTTGACTTGTTCTGGCAAAGTGACTATAGCACAATGTAATGTCATTTTAACTCCACTGTACTGAAGATGGGAGTGAAATTAATGTGTAAGGCTACTCATGTTTTCCCTTTCCTTAGTTATTGGCCTTGTTCCTGAACTACAAGATGAAACAATAAATTGAAGTATAATTTCACTGCTAGGAGAGATGCATGGTGCTGTTGCAGTCCAAGTTTTTACAGTGTGACAGCAAAAAAGTGTGTCATGTAAGTATAGAGAGGTCAGTGTTTCTTGAAAAGGTGATGTGATGAAACTAAAAAGAACTAACTTTTCATAAACAGAAACTGAGATGCAATCTAGGTTAAAACTTCTGCCTCACTGTCTGCAGAATGCCTTTTTGGTGTTGAAAAACAAATACATGGTGGAGTCATTTGTATTCCAAGTAGGAAAAATCTCATAACACAATGTCCATGAAAGAAACAATAGTCTTTAGTGTTGCCAGAATCTGCAGTATTTATTACATGAGGCAAGATAAATGGAGTTATCCTGCTGGCTGTGTAAGATGTAGACCTTCTCCAGGTTTAAATGTTTGTTCTCGGTCATAGATGCTGTCATATTACAACAGGATAACTTGGTAGTGCTGCAGCTCTGGACAGTAACAGTTCTATGGTTAACAGAAAAAATACCCTTCAGTATTGACAGAGCTACATGCTGGTACTACCTACAGCTTGTTCCAGGGAAAAGGCTTTCTGCAGGTTTTTAAGTGTTTGGGTATTTTGGTGGTTTTTTTTTTTTTTTTTTAATAATGTAATGAAGCAAATTCCTTCAGATATCTTGAAGGAAATGAAAGCAAAGTCTAATAAGTACAAATGAAATAAATCACATGTTGGCAAAATTAGAAAATGAAACTTCGGAAAATGTGACATCAAAGATGGAAATTCAGACTTCTATATTCACATTTAGGAATCATTCTGTCAGATGGACGGTGTAAAGAAAATTTTATTGAGTGAATGGAATCTGGACAGAGTCTACTCCACTGGGAGCATGCCATTAGCACTTAGACACTGTGAAGTCTTATTCTGTTATATATGCCCATAAATTATAGGTCATTCTATGCCTACGGAGAGCATATAATCCATGCATTAATTACCAGAGCAAGTAAGTAGTTCTGAGCTTCCACAAGATTGCTAGACTCAGAATGAAAGTAGAGTTACAAAAAAAATCACTTGTGGTAAATGCACTTGCATCTTAAGGCATCTTTTCTAAATCATATACTGGATTCAGAGATAACTAATACAACTCCTGCTATAAAATGGTAATACTGTAGTGAGAAACACCATTCATACAAATCAGAGCTTAACACATTAATTTTTCCTTCTGTTACCATTCAAATCTTTATTAAGCTCAGTGTGATGTTTCAATGTCAAGTCTTGTCCTATTTTATATAATTTCTTTATATAAGAGTTTGGAAAAGATTTTTTCATATTAGAAAATATTTTGTCATATTAGAAATCTTACTGATTTCATAAAGCAGTGTTCTGTGTTCGCTGTCCCGAAAACCACATACTATTCTCACTCCGGGAGAGAGACACCTTGCTCAATTCACCATTAGCAAGTGAGTACTGCTGTGTAAAGGAGATTATTTCATATTCTCTCAATCAAAAATCTTTCTTTAAAAACTTCTGATTTGTTTATTCTTTTTTGGTTAAGTCACAGATTTTGCCCTTACTGTCACCCAGATTAAGGGTGGAATTTATCTATTAAATTACATCTGTTTAATTTCACACTGTACAGTGTGAAAATATAGTCTATTCCCTTCATAGTAAATGGAATAGGTGCTTATAGGACATAATTCAAATCGACTCTTTCAGATTGTTTTAGAATAAAATGAAGTGTCTTTAGTCAATATCATTAACCCTAAAAAGAATACAGACATCTAGCTGGTATTTAGGTGTTAGAACTTAGGCAATATCGGTTCTGTCTCTATTTCAAATATAGTAAACATTCACATCCATAGTTACACACATGTATCTTCTAAAATAAAATAAAAAAAAGATTACTTCCAGTTGGCAAATTGGAAAACAAGCTTTTGGTTGTATATACAATTGAACACCAAGTGTAAGTAATCTTTTCCATTAATTATTATATTGCATATTATATCTGTGACTTTATGTAGGTGGACCTGCTCCTGCAGGAGGATTGGACTAGATGATCTCTAAGGGTCCCTTCCAACTCCTGCTGTTCTGTGATTCTGTGATTCTAGTAATCATCAGTTATTTATGGGTTTTTTTTGTATCCAGTATGAAAATAGTCTTGAAGTTAGAGAATGAAAGAATGTTTTCTTTAAGACATTTTCTTAAATCCAACATGATTTTCCTCAAGAAATATGAAATGTAATCAAAATATATCTATGGTTATTGAACTTTACAAGATGGTGAAATTTCAAATCTTATTGAAAGGAAAATTATGCCCAAACAGCAGAAGACAATGAGATATCTCTGGTTTTGTTTACGCAATTTTGGACTGGACATGAAAGGTCACTCTGTAGAACTTCCAGTTTGTTTTCTAGGTTGTCCTTTATTCGAAAATATTCTAACCAGAATGTGTTCTATTTCAATGATGATATTACTTCTGGTTTATTACATGCATCCTATGTCTTTCCACTGCTACAATGTTTCAAATCAATATTTCATTTTATAATGTATTCAGCATTGTAATTGGCACATGCTAGAAACTCACACTGAAATTACTGTCATATAATGTATAAATACTCATATTCAGCATAACATGATGGAAATTTTTTGATCTTAGGTATTCAGTACTATGAAAATAATAAAGAGTCCAAAGCTATTTCTGGAAATGGAGTAAAATAAAAGTTAATCCATGCTATACCCTCAGAAGAGTGTCAAGTCTAGATATTTCTTTGTTTTAGAGATTTCAGTTTCCAGCTTCTCTATGTACAACCTAACCTGTCTGTTTAAAAGCTTTTAAAATTAAAATTTTCTTTGCAAAAAAGCAAGAAGATTGATTCAACAACCTTATCATTAAATATGCACATATATGTACACACATACTTTTTTCATGTCTATATCGCATTACAAATATTAGTGTTTACTAAGATTTATCCTTTTTTGACATATTAAAAAACTTTCTTTACTGTGGTCTTTATATATGTTTGGTAATGATGTCTCTTTAGGCAAGATTTCTGTACAGGAAACTGCTTGAGAGTAAGTCTTAATGATAGTGCTGTGACACTTCTGTTTCATCTCAGTTTTCAAAGGCACTCTGAGAACCCAACAAGAAAATTAACCTGCTATTCATGCATCTATAATTTCCTAAGCTATCAGCCATAGCTGAAGCAGGAAGGATTTAGAAACAAAACCACAACTTTGGTTTTCACAGGATCACAGAATGTTAGCTATTGGAAGGCACCTCTAGAGATTATCTAGTCCAATCGCCTTGCAGAAACAAGTTCACCTCAAACAGGTCACCCAGGAATGTGTCCAGATGAGTTTTGAAAACTTTTAAAGAAGGAGACTCCACACACTCCCTGGGTAGCGTGTGCCAGGGCTCTCTCACCCTTACAGTAGAGAAGTTTTTCCTCATGTTCAGACAGAACTTCCTGTGTTCCAGTTTGTGCCCACTACCCTTTGTCCCCTCACTGAGCACTACAGAAAAAGGACTCACCCCATCCTCTTGACATCCACCCTTTAGATACTTAAAAGTGCTCATGAGATCTCGCCTCAGTGTTCTCTTCTCCGGGCTAAACAGTCCTAGGACTCATAACCTTTCCTCATAAGAGAGATGTTCCAGTTCCCTCATTGTCTTAGTAGCCCTCTGCTGGACTCTCTCCAGAAGTTCTCTATTACTTTTGAGCTGAGGATCCCAGAACTGGACACAGGACTCCAGACGAGGCCTCATCAGGGCAGAGTAGAGGGGGAGAAAAACCTCCCTTGACCTGCTGGCCACACTCTTCTTGATGCATCCCAGGATGCCATTGGCCTTCTTGGCCATGAGGGCACATTTCTGGCTCATATTTAGCTTATTATCAATCAGGACTTCCAGGTCTCTCTCTGCAGAGCTGCTCTGCAGCAGTTTGACCCCCAGCCTGTACTGGTGCATGGGGTTGTTCCTTCCCAGATGCAGGACTCTGCACTTATCCTTGTTGAACCTCATGAGCTTCCTCTCTGCCCAATTCTCAAGCCAGTCGAGATCCCACTGAATGGCAGCACAGCCTTCTGGGGAATCAGACAGTCCTCCCAGTTTGGTGTCATCAGGCAACTTGCTGAGCGTACACTCTGTCCCCTCATCTGGATCACTGATGAAGATGTCGAACAAGAACTTACCCGTGTGGAACTCCACTGGCCACAGGCCTCCAACTTAATTCTGTGACAGTTCTTGATCCATCTCTCCATCAACTCATCCAAGCTACACTGTCTGAGCTTTCCTATGTGGAAGTAATGCAATGTCAAATGCTGAAGCCAAGGTAGACAACATCCACTGCACTTCCCTCATCTAGTCAGACAGTTATACTGTCAATGAAGGCTATAAGGTTGGTCAAGGAGGATTTCCTCTTTGTATATCCTTGTTGAGTCCCTTTATAACCATATTTTCCTTTGTGTATTTACAGGTGGCATCCAAAATGAGTTGTTCCATCATCTTTCCAGGGATGGAGGTGAGGCTGACCACATTGTAGTTTTCCTCTTTCTTGTTCTTTTTGAAGACTGCAGTGGCATTGGCCTTCCTCCAGTCTTCAAGCACCTGATCATTAAAAAATTATGGAGAATGGCTTAGCAATCAGTCAGCTCCCTCAGCACTCGTGAGTGCATCCCACCAGGACCCCTAGATTTCTGGGTATCCAGCTTACCTGACAGGTCTGTAACTCTATTCTCCTCCATGAAGGGGATATCTTTCAATCTCCGTTTCCTCCACGGACTGGGCTGCCTGAGGGCCAGCCTTAGCAGTAAAGGCTGAAGCAAAGAAAGCATTCAGTAGCTCCACTTTCTCTGCATCCTTTATCACCAGGGCATCCTCCTTGTTCAGTAACTTTTTATGCTGTATTTTTGTTAATTGTACTCATTGTTGACTCTGGAGCTTAAAGAGTGTGTGTCCAGTGTGACTTTATTTCCCCAGCCATTGCATGGCCTACTACTGTCTCTCTGAAGAGAGTAAGTGAAGTAGTCTGGCTGTCCGGGTTGTATGTGTGCTAAGACGATGTTTAACATGGCCTTCTAATACTTAGCTTCCTTTATCTTGTTCTGGAGGTATTTTCAGGTGTTTTATTTCTAACGAGATTTCTTAATCCTTGTGCTCCCTAGTCATTTCTTATCAAAAGGATTGAATCTCCCTTCATCTCTCTCATGATCATTTTGAAATTGGAAGAGTGTTGTATATGAACTAGTAGGGATAAACATAAGGGATACTGTCTTACTGACTGTAAGCTCAATTTTCCTGTTGACTGAGTGATTTGCATCCCTTGTGAAAAATCCTTAAAGTTGCTCCAGGTAGTGGGAAAGACTCATTTTTCTTTAGCAATGTATGACATTGTTTTTAATGGACTACTGATCAATTTATAGATGTAGCAATAGGGGTAACTTTCAGTTATCACCTCATTATGCTCTGTAGTGAACACCACTGTACTGAATCCATTGTGATATTTATTATACATTTCCCAAGAGCCTAAAAACTTTATTTCCAAATGTAAAATATAATTTGGAAAATATATATTTGAAAACCCATCATGATTTCTAACACTGCAGCATAGTCACAGAAGAGCAATCAGATTTCATGTTTCCCTAGTTACACTAAAGCAATGCTTACTCATCAGAAATGTAGCTTATTGCAGAACTTTTAGATCTTAATTGTTAGGTAGAACCTTCCCTATCTATGGAATTTGTTGAGTCAGAGACTATTTGTATGTTTAATTGCTCTGGAAAAATATTCTTGCTTTTAGACAAAGCATCAGGGAATTATTTGTGGGCAAAAAATGTCAGAAATTCTCTTTTCTTGCCTCTTTCTGGGAACTTAGAGAATTGCTGACTCCCAACACTCATCACCTTTGAAAGAACTGCCAACTTAATGTGTAGAGCTCATTTTCCGTATAAAAAATAGTCCAAGTTAATTGACATTAAAGGAGAAAAAATAATGTGGGTACCTGTAACAACAAAAAATATACAGTTAGTCTTTTCCAGTTTTTTGGTTCCCAGGTCCTTGTGAAGATGAAATAGTTTCAACTTCCAGTGTGGTGTTCATGTCTGAAGGTTATAACAGGATCTACAATGAATACTGAATCACAATGAAATTACTTATTGTTCTTTATTCACTTTGTTACTGAAATTGTGTGTATTTGGTATTTTCGTCATCCTTGTCATAAAATGCACCTTGATCTCTGAAGAGACAATAGGCCTTGAAAAGAATGCATCCTTGGACTGATGTTCGAGTACTGCTTATTAACTTCCACTTGGCTAAGGAAAGTTCACACTATGAACAGAATAAGAAATGCACAGAATGAAGGTATATCTGCTCATATAATAAGAAGGAAGTCAGACCTGTTTTATTTGCAACATCACAGTACATCTTTCCACAGTCATTTGGGAATGTTTGTCTTCCAGATTGTATTTTCTTCCATAATGACACAGAAGGCTGAAGATATCATCAGAACAGAAGCATGGAACCTGAGGGGCCCCAGCGCCAAGCACTGGACACCTCCTTGGGGTTGGACTGAGGTTGTGTCAGGACATGGGCTAGCTTGATGGAGCCCATGGCCAGGCAAGGCAAGACTGTGGGAACCTGGAGACCAGCACTTCCGCAACATTGCTGGGGCAGAGAAACACAGACCTGGGGGCTGCAAGGGGGGTTCTGAGACTTAGGCAGAATGGGGAGACCTCTAGGAGGTCTAAGCAGGTACAAGAAGGCCATTCATTCATGAATTGTTCTAGTCTTTTTTTTTTTTTAACCTGATTGGTTTGGATTATTTCTGTCATGAGTCTGTATCTCACCAAAGGGAAGACAACCTACAATTTCCTAAAAATTTCTGTGTTTTTCCAAGAAAGCAAATTTGGATTCTTCCATGTCTTGACAACATTTTCATTTGTTCCTTTGATTATTTGGAGTTTTTACAGGCGTTGATAGGTTTCACAGTACAAGGATTCTAGATTCAATATTACATGATGTAAGTCCAAGAATATTTGGCAAATTTATTCTCAATTCTCTCTCCACCTAGCCAGTAATGAGATTCCATTGATATCAGTGGAGAGGGTGTATCATTCTTGGCATTTTTCATGTTGGTGTAAAGTCTCATTGCTTGCATTATACTGGTAATGAATGTAGCAAAAATAACAAATGTGTCTTTGTTACAGTGAGCTGATGATATGGACAATTAAAAATGAACTTGTATCTAATAATGCTGCTTAGTTATGGTCAGTAGGGTATCTGTTCTATTTAATTCATTATGTAGTTAGCAAGAGATATTCTTCTCTAAATTTCTTGCACTGAATCATGTAACAGTTACTGGCAACAGCTAGGCTGCTGTCTAGGTTATTGCCTGAGTCACAATATGTGCTACAGAGGAAATCAGAGGAAAACCAGGACTGCAAGGTCTGATATCTCAAATGTTGTTTCTCATTTTGTCGAATGCAGTACTTTGTTATTTCCTAGTGAAAACAGTTTTGTAGTCATAACTAACCAATAAATAATAAAAGACCCTGGAAAACATACAATGTATTTAGAAAACTTCTAAACATGTTTATTTTCACACTCTTTCTGAAATCGTTGCATGCTTCTTAATGATGCCTGTGCTTGCAATGCATTTCATTGGCTCTTTATTTATTTTAAGGGAGTTAAATCCTTTTGCACTGTATTAGGTACAAAGACATTGTGCACTTAAGAGCTTATTCAAAACAGAAATGTCAAGAAATGTAATAAATATGCATAAATAGCCTGTACTGCAGTATTATGTAAAGTATATAAAGCACATAAAGCAGAAGAGGACGTAGAAACATTAAATAATTTTAAAAGTAGACAGTGGGTTTACTAAGCCGGTAATACACATCTAGAAAAATTGTAACTCTATAAGCTATTACATGTATGTATGTGTGTGTGTGTGTGTGTGTGTGTTTGTACTCCAAATATAAAACACATATCCATAAAGTATGCTTGTAACAATTTTATAAATTTATTAAATATCTGTGTATTGCTTATTAGATTTATTAATAAAGGCTTATGTTTCATGATAATGTCTCTCACTCCTGTTAACATGATGTTTTCTCCTTCCAATATCAAGATTGCATGCTTAATTAATCTTTTTAATAGCTATGGTAAAAATTACAAGGTTTTTAAACCAATACATTAATCATAATATCTTTGGCAAAATGTCATTGGCACACTTTTACTTGCAAAACAGAAATGTGAATCATTTTTTCTACATGTCCTTATTCTGTACTGAATTCAAAGAAAGTTTTGAAGTCTTTGTACTGCCTTCTAATCTTGTGAGCAAGTGTGACTTCACAGGAAAGATTCTTTAATATTGGTAACACAAAGACCGATCCCAAGGTGAGAAGGTGTTCTATTGCTATTTCGTGGGAGGTAGTCTTGTCCTAAATAATATTTGTCACGGCATTTTACTTCTCTTAATTGCCATTGAGGTCTCATGGTTACCCTGAGTCTGCGAACATTAAACATCTTTCTGGATGTATTTGTTCACAATTCTAGGCTTCCAGAATGTAAGAATGGTTCATAAACCAAAGCCAATATAGTTTTCTAGTTTTATTTTTCTAAGTCTGGCAACATTGAGCTGAAGATATAAGCAACAGTTTCCCAATCAGTTACAAAGCAAATACATATTTTTCCCAGTAGCACTTGATTTATTAATACCTGTTCAAATTCTTGATTTAAGAGTCTCCACTATTATAAAGAGCAAGAAATAGAAAACAAGAGGGATCCAAAAGGTCTGGTTCTGGCGTTCATTTTACTCTTGGTATTGAAAAACTTGAATGATCTTATTTACATTTGTTTTATGAATTGTCATCGCATCTTAAGATTAAATATTGATTAAAATTTTTGCATCCTTTAAAAGTATTATAAAAAGTGTTTAAAAATATCTAGCAGTTTAAATGTAGTGTGACTATTTACATTAGCTTATGCTCCTCAGTTTTCAAAGAGGAGAAGAGTTTTAAGCTAGTTCTGAAATTTAAGTTGAGATTTGTACAGATTTTTTCTCAAGACAAAGACAACAGGTAGAAAGCAGAATGCTTGTTTGAAAATTAACAATTGGACGATTATGTTTGGCAGATATGGTAAGCAGAGCAAGAGTTTACATAACTGTGAGTGTGAGCTATTGTATAAAACAGGATATACCACTGAGGAGGGCAAGTGGCTGACAGCAAGTGGCCAACACTAATGTAGTAGAGAAGAAGGAATCAGCAGGAGAAAGCAAAAGCATTGACATAGTCAGAGATATTGTGGACTGGAAAAATTATTTTTACATTAACATCCTGAACAATTTGGACAAAAGGTATATGAATGCAAGGGAAGCAGCCCAGGATTCACAAAAGAGAAGATAGAGATGATCAAATTTTATTTAAATCATTATTGGCAGCTGCATTAAATAGAAAAAAAACCCTCTTAACATGGATTCTTAATCACCTTCCTGTACCTTGTGAGGGTATGAATGTAATCAAACATCACGAGGAAACCCTTTAGGTAATTGCTTGTTCTTTTAGTATATTTAATGATAGTTTTTTGTATTTAAGTGTGTAGTCCTAGAGTAAAGATGCAGCATTTCAAGTTCTATAAACTACCTCTGAAACTGGACTTTTGTAACAGCAATACTGTAACTAACAAGGATGCTGTACCATGGAAGAAATCACATTTATATTATCTATGTATGTTAGAATACATTGGTCCAGTATGTCTATCTATCACTCAGAAGCTGAATGGGAATTTTATTACTCCTAGGAACTTAAAATAGAAGTTTAAAGATGTGAAACACACTTTTTACACTTTTTATATATATATTTATATTTATAAAATTGGTAAATGAAGCTCTGAAAGTTCAAATCTTGATTGGTTAATGCTTTCTGAAATACTGCAAGGGAATGAAACATCAGTAAAAGGATCACACTGATAAAAGTTATAAGCACGTTTCTCTTAACCTTCAGTGGAAGTGTAACTAAAATATTTAGTGGCAGAGATGATCCTTTCATACCAGAACCTGTCTGATGGGTCTCTTTTATCTGATCTTAAAACGTCAACTGATTCTGAAATGAAATGGAGTAGTCATAAAAGCTCTTACAGTAAGACCTCTTGAAAACACCTTTAGCCACTCAAGTTGAACAACAGTAACTGAACACAACAAGCAGAACAATTTGTATCCATGATCTTTCCCAAAAGGAGAGTTTGACGCTCATATTTATATTTGCACAGATCAATCAATTAAATCTAATAATATCCACTTGTAATCTTTCTTTCCATTATCGGATATTCCATTTAGTTATTCAAATAACTGATGAGTATTTTGTAACCCAGAGGTTGACAATCACTACTGCTAGGAAAAAAAGCTATATTTTAATGGTAGTTGCTGAACATATACATGAATAGCTTCATGAGATTTTTTTTTCCCCAGAACTGGTAAAGGAACCACACTAAATTGAAGAATTTCTTTCTGAAACCTCATGTTATTTTCCATTAATGTCTGCAAAGGACACTATCTCCTTGGGGCCCAGCAAGAGTAGTAGAAGGTAGCTGAAATTATGCCCCCAGCATCCACATATATTTTTGTAGCATTTCAGGCATGGAGATGTATTTGGCTTACTCTTAAGCAACACACTCTCATTTGGCATCAAACCTGATGCTTTGTCTGTTCAGGTGTGGAAAATAGGCTAAAACCTTAGAGTGTTTCTTTGGCTTCTTACTGAATGAGAGCTTCCAGCTTCTGTTACCTTTTTTTATTTGGCAGTTTTGAAGGCCCAGTGAAATGTGAACGATGTTTCCTAACAGGAATAGAACAACATTATTTACATAAGTTCTTATCACAGGGGCATAAATAAATGCCAAAGATGTGAAAAAGGACTTTTCCATTTTACTTTACACAGTTTTCATGGCAAGACTGAATCAATTTGATTTATGATTGAGATAGTCAGTTGTGGAATCTGGAAGACACTGTAACTAAACTCTATAAAGGAGTATGCAAATACGACTGAAAATGAGGACAACAATAAAGATTTCAGGTGAAAAAAATATGATGGCTTTAAAGAGTATTCTAAACCTGGTATCCTTACTCTTTTTTCCTCATAATTTCTTTGTTTTCTTTTTATTTTCTATCCATCTATGTAGTTTCTTGATTTTTTTTTTTTCTTCTTGCCAGGACCTTTACTAAAGCATTATTAAAAATTTTAAAAGATTTGCTCTAGCAAACTAAGTCTAGTATATTCATTTGCAATGAAAGACATTTTCTTCAGCTGGACTTCCATTTTTCACATCAGTCAGTTTCTAATTTGGCAGTGAGTTAAACTAATCTTACCATAAAAGAAAGTACTATTAGGGCTAAACTTGCATTTGGATGGGTTAGTGTTTTTTTTTCCTTATACATGTCAAGAATTAAAGTCATATTGTATTATTCCAAAATTTCTTAATTGATGATTTTGGAAAGATAGATATTTTAATAAGGTAGAAGCTATTTAAGTACCTGAGAACTGAGAAGATTATAAATAATAAATATCAACAGTTCCCAGAATCTTTTAGGGAAGTTTAGGAATATATGGACATGGAAAGTGACAGTCATTTATAGTCTCTTTCTGATACATATGTCTATGACTGTTTGACAGTCACTATTTAAAAAATTTACTATTCTCCTTAGAAATTGCAGACTAACTGCATATATGTAAAATAAAGGATCATGTATTAACTACTGCTGCTGGTCTGACTATGTAAAAGCTAGATCCTACTTTCCAACACAATTATGCAGACAATTAAAACAACCATCCCACTAATATTATTTAAGTTACTTAGTATGGACTTTTAAATATCAGAGTATATGATTCATTTTTTTTTAAAAAAGTTAAATTTTCAACACAAAGTGAGGATATGAAAGAAAATTGGATACAGTTAATGAATGGAAGAGGAAAGAGATCCTTACACTTGAACTCCTTTCTTGCTACTTTTCCCTCCACGTGGATCTTGTGGAGGGGTGGGAATTATGCCATTCCTGTATTTCTTGTGTTTCCATTAATCACCTTATTTCCATATTCTTTTTATAAAAGGGCATACTATAGATGTTGCATTGCTATTGCATAGCTAACTCTCTTTTTCTTGCCTTTTTGAAACTTTTGAAATAAAACTTTATGAATATCTGAGTTCTGCTTCTTATGAGAGACTTAAAACAAGAACATTCAGCTTTCTCTTCAGTCTAAAATATGCCTGTCTGCCTATACAAGACTGAGTTCTTTAACTGTCAACATGGAGTGACTGTGTACTGTGAGAGTTGTTTAGGGAGTAGGATGTTTTTTTTCACTCAATTGTTTGCTTGCATAGTTTTTCTACACATTCTAACAGTGACTCAGATTCCACTAAAAAGCAGAAGTGCTTCTCGTACCTTCTGCTTTTTTAATAAAGTAAAAAGCTGCCTATAACACATTCTTTATCATTGCTTCTGTCTCAAAAGTCTATAAAGAAGGATATCCTGAACCATTTTGCCAAGTGAAGGTGCAAAAGCTTTGAAGTGCTAGAGAAGCTTTGAAGTGTTTCAGTTCTGAGTTGAAACAACAATATATTCTTCTGTTCAAGAGACTTAGAATATCTTCTTTTCTCAATCTGTTCAAAGCTGTAAAGTAGAAAATATGCTTTTGTTGACTTTGTGCAAACTGTACAACAGAGATGTTGCAGAAAAATAACAGTACTGACATAATGAATTGAAGACAGGAAAGATGTGGCCAATAATGAAGAATGAAATAATTAGGAATTGAAAGCTTCTTTGACATCCTTATGTTATGTAACATGTAGAAAATCAGTGAAAGATATATAATTGTATATCACATTGTAAATCAATTGTAAAAAATGTTAACAATACAGGAAAAAAAATACAAGCAACAGTTAAGAGCAAAGGTCACAGGTTAGGCTAAGGTGGAACAGACAATTTTAGAGCAAAACCACAGGCACCGTTCTACAGAATGGTAATTTATGGATTTGATATTGAAAAAAAAAGGGTTATCTGAGTCCAACAAAGCTAAAGATCATTCAGTATGTTTGTGGGGGAAAAAAAAACCAAGTTAAAAAAACCTTACAGTCGTAAAAACTCAACAAAGGAGGACAAAACACAGGGGAGAGGATGGTGTTGGAATTTGATACCTTCACAATCTACCTTGCAGCCATGAAAACAAAATTGTTTTGTCTATATATTCTACACAAATATTTGCTTATTCAAACTGCCTGAAATACTCACAATAGTATATTAAAATCACTATAGTGAGCAAGAGTACAAAGATGCTAAAGCAATTCCATTATCATATAGACATTATTTGGCAGAAAAAAAGAACAGGCTTTCCACATTTAAAGTAATGGTCCTCTCTAACAGCAGGGATAATGGGACTTCAAAGTTACTGGTATTGTCATTACCAATACACACTTGCTGTATAGGTCAGACTCTGATACAATAGGTGCCAGTCCATATTGCTGAAGGATTAATCATAATATTTATATAGAATTAACCATCAGTGGAAAACATATCATTTAGATCGAATAACATGAGAGATGGGAGGCTACTACAGTTCTATGCTCCCAGGCTCAACAAGTAGTTAGGGTGAAGAGGTATTCTTGGTAGGCACATGCAGACAGGTACGTGGCATATATAGATGTACACATATGTACATGACTAGCCATATAGATCACAGGCAGACAGACACACAAAGCACTCGTGAACAAAGAGAGCACCAATGGCCTCATCCTGCTCCCCTCTCTGATAGAGCAGGGTGAAGGTCCCCTAGTGAGAACATATGCATAATATATGTATGTATGTGTATATTAAATAGATAAGTGTGTAACACATATACCTGTGTTCAGTGTGTATGCCTCTAGGATCTGGTCTCAGGCACTGCAGCAGGCTGGCCAGCAGGTCTCCCTAAATTCCAGTCTCCCCGGTTGCTGTCACCTGGACATACAACCCCAGAGGTTGTATTCCGCCTTCAGCTACTGGTACAGACCATCTCACTGTTCTTTACCATGGTACACACATGTGCACATGCACACAGACAGAGACATTTAGATGTGGCTGAGCTTTCCCAGGCTCCCCAGTCAACCCATATTTGATTCTCTATACAAAATTTATAGTCCTATATATCCGCATAGGGATACTGCAGTCTGCTAAGTGGTGTAGATAGAAGGTGTTGATATGCTGCAGTGTTAAATCTATTAAAATTATTGCTAGAGACAAACGAGATAATGTCTTCTGATAACAAAAAAAAAAAGCATGTTCAGAACTTTTATTTATGTTGCTTCTTAAAATTCTGAATAATCAGACTGTAAATTTCACAGAAATGTCTTTTAACAGTCATCTAGCAGCATTTGTATTCCTATTATCTTGATCTGTGTTCTTCATATTTTCATAAAAACTTTCCTTACTTGTATTTCTGTTGCAGCAGATCAATGCATTGTGATGGTTGTTTACTTTTATGGTGCTTACTTGCTCTAGATAGGGTGATGGAAAGACATTGGGTGACTTGTCTTCCATAGATCTTTCAGATACTGCAGATGTATAGGCTGGTATGTTCGATAAGATGGAAACCTAATTGTAGAGTTTCACTGTCAGTCCTTCTTCATCATTCTTTGACGACAGAAAAAAAATGTTACATAGCTGCACAGTACTCTAATCTTATAACATCTGCACAGCATCAGGAGATTGGACAGGGGACTCAGCAAGTTTAGATTTAAGGCAGAACTTCTGCCTCTTCACCTCAGACATTTTCAAATAGAGTAGGTAAATTCTCAAATCCTATCACATACTTCCAACCAAACTTTCCCTCTTTAACCTCTACTTAAGTTCTGTCTTTTTATTTCTTTTATTGGCACGGTTTATACCACTCACCATCTAGTTCTTGAAGCTGTAACTTGAAATCCTTCCTAACATAATCACAAAGGTATCAGTGTCCTGGCTGACTCATCCAAATTAGCTGTGAGTTCAAAACCAATTTGGATTATACTAATGTGATACAACAATCAAAATGAGCAAGACCAATCATACAGATAGGTCTTACCATGTAGGGAGTCCACACAGAGCAACTACTCCAGTCTTTTGGTTTGGGATTGAATCAATGTTGAAGCCAGACTGATTTTTCTGTAATTCTATCTATAGCCTAGAACTAAGAAAAAGCATAAAAGAATGTCATGCAAGTAAGATGAAGTGTAGTATCCTGCTACTTTAAAGGAAGAAATAGAATCATAGAATCATAGAATGGTAGGAGTTGGAAGGGACCTTTATAGATCATCTAATCCAACTCTTCTACAGAAGCAGGTTCACCTAGAATCAGGTCGCATAGGAACATGTCCAGACGGGTCTTGAAGACCTCCAAGGAAGGAGACTCCACAACCCCTCTGGGCAGCCTGTGCCACTGCTCCGTCACTCTCACGGTGAAATAGTTCTTTCTTATGTTTAAGCGGAAATTTTTGTGTTCCAGCTTTAACAACAGAAGCAGAATTCTGGCATGAAGCAGAATTCTGGAAAATACACAATACTTGAATCCTGAGAAGAACAAAGACTGTTACTGATACTTTTATGCAAAACTCAGAGCATGCGTAGCGTTTCTGTAGAGAGAAGTGATTTTTTGTAGGCTCAACAAAAGGCTTTAAAGTGTTTACCTAATCAGTAGGAAAAAAAAAAAAACCAGCATATACCCTGTCTGACCAGCCTCAACCACTATGGAATTTAGGTATTTGTTATCTAAAAAAAGCAAAATAAAATGAAAAAAAAAAACAACTAAAAATGTTTAATAATAGAAACATAACAAATTACATACTACTAACATTTTGCTTGAATTCACATTGTCATAAAACTGTATGTGTGATCTTGTTGTTGTTTAAAGAGTGTATTTTCATAATATTACTGGGAAGATATATGAACAGATGCCTCGGAACATTATATTGCTATGGAGGAAATTTAGCAACAAAAAAATAAACAGAAAACATGTTTTATCTACATTCAAGTACTGAACACTAGTGAATATTTGAAATGACCATGCTTGTATGCAAGCCTAAATTTGTCTTTGCCAATATGAAGATCCTTACTTCTTTTATCATACACTGTGCTGTCATGATATTTATAATACTATTTTAGCTCAGACATAGGTAATTTTATTATTCTTTATTTTTCTCTCTTTAGTAAAAAAAAGTTATTGATGCTAGGGATTGTTATTTTCCATGTCTGTATAACATAATGTTTCCTTTCATTTCTTGTTCCTTTCCACTTTCCTTCCTTACCCTTCCCCCACCTGGTTTACTTTGCTTTCTGTGCTGAAGAAAACCATTGTGGAGTCAGCATTCAAACATGGACTCAGTGTTTAAACATATACCAAATTTAAAATGAGATGGTCAAACAACGCAGTGTACAATCTTCTTTCCTTCCAGGGACAGAAAATTGGCAATGATGCTCGGCTTTTGAGAACCAATTTCTCAAGGAAAAATGAACAAATTATCTTCCTCTATATTATTCTATAAATTCTCAATACTCTACCCACATAGAATGTTGCATATTTCCATACTCTATGTGAATAAGAATACTTGCTGGTTCAAAAACATGTGGAATACCATATCTAAGGTATGAGAGGTTGCTATATATCAATCATGACTAAGTTCATTAAATAAAAGCCACTGTTCTCCATGTAGATATTTTAAAAAAGTGTAAACTTCTGCAGAAAGATGAGCTATGATGACTGCAGTTTAAACCAGGCATTTACAAAAGGGCTCATCTTCACTCTAAGTGTAGCTAAGCTTTCTTGAACTGTATTTTCCTCAGTTTACACATGCAAAACTAGCCCAAATCCAAAGTTGGGAAAAGTTATCTCTTTGGAATTTATATATTAAACACCTACACTTTTATATCTATTTTATGTACGTGGATTTGATACCTATTTGTACATAGATATGTTAAATCAGATATTTGTGTGCAGGTGTATATATTCATACTATCATAATATTCAACATACACGGGTATAAAAATGAAAATATTTCGTGTCTAAATGTTATTAAATGGTTGGAATAATTTTACTTAACAGCTACTCTATAATAAATTTTTGTTTTGATAAAACTCTGCTGGAAATTTTCATGAAAATTAGGGGAAACTTTTCCAAATGCCTGTAGATTTTCAGTCAAGATTTTTACTTTACAGCGAAGTATACTTATCTGTAAGAATAAATTAGTCATGACTGCATGGCATTCAGAAAGCTTTGGGTTCTAAAATTGGCTATTTCTACCTCAGGACTCAAATGAGAAAGGAATTATGCCAGCAAAGAAATGTGTGTTGAGGCTGAACAGAAATATATATAAAAATGTAAGCATTAGCTGCAGAGGCATGCTGCTACGGTCCTTGAGTTATTTATCTTCAGGAGGGAGATCTGAAGAGTGGGTTCACTTGTTAATGTCAGGCACTTCAGAGAACTTTGCAATGAAGTCCTGAGATAGCATCCAGCAACTGAATAGCAAAACATCATTTCAAATATCTTCTGATAATTTCATCTGAGAAGCAGAACTACCCTTGCTCAAGGTGGCAAAGGTATATCTACTAAACACAGCAGTATGTAGTATTTCATAACTTTTCAGTAGCATATTTTCTCTAACTGAGAACTGTAGCACACATTGTCCAATTAAGAACTCATATTTTCTGTTCTATCTTATAGTTATGTGCAATAAGGAGAGTGTGGCCAGCAGGTCGAAGGGGGTTCGTCTGTCCTCACTGCTTTACTGAGGGTAGGGAGCACTGCAACAGACTACCCAGACTACCCATGTGCAGTCTTCTTCCTTGGAGATCTTCAAAACCTGCCTGGACACATTTCTGTGTGACCTGATCTAGGTGGACATGCATCTGCAGGGACGTTGGACTACATGTTCTTTAAAGGCTCCTTCCAACCCCTACCATTCTATGATTCTATAATTCTATGAAACACAACATCTACTAACTAACATTTCATCATTAATGACGCACTGCATCTTTTACTAATGGAATAAAAACTATAATCATATATTGCCAAGTCCCAGTAATAACCCTCTACATTTTATTCTGATGTCCTCTTGCCTTAATTGAATGTTAGTCTGTGCAACATAAACAGTAATCTTTTCTTCTTCATGTCCTCTTTTAGTCCAGTCATTTTAACACTACAAATCTCCATTTATATATATAATTTATCTAGATATAATTTGTGCAGGTCAATTGCAAAATATTCTGTAGATAGATAAAAATGAAAGATTTGCATATATTCAGTACACATTTATTTCAATGTGTTTTTTCTTGAATATTTCCTCAAAATATTATCACTGAACTTAAAGTACTGTCACGGTTTTTTGTGAAGCCAATTATGGTAATGTGGAAGGGACTGTAAGGATGGCTCCTGTAAGAAGTTGATTGAAACTCCCCAGCTCCAAGTCAAACCCATGTCTGGGGCTGAGCCAACTGGGTGCCTCCACAATCACTTTTTAAGAGGAAGCTGGAAGATGAGGATACTTCGTCTTCTTTCCCTTCCACTTTTTCCTCTTTTTCTAGTGGTGAAAGCAGTTGAAGGAAACAGAACAACCATGCAGGTCCCAAGGTCAGTGAGGGGAAAAAAAGGAGGAAATATGCTGGAGCAGACACCCCCCTGAATTCTGTGGGGAAATGGCAGGCTATCCTGCCACACCCTGTGGAGAGGAGTGGTGAAGCTGAGATTTATTGGCAATTCATAGATGACCTCATGCCAGCGGTAGTGACTATGTCTGGAGGAGGCTGTGAATTTGTTGGGGGGGTGATGTTGCAGCAGAATGTGCCTAGTATCACAGAATCAAAGAATGGTAGGGGTTAGAAGGGACTTTTAGAGATCATCTAGTCCAACTCGTCTGCCAAAGCAGATCCACTTGAACCTCACTCTCAAGCCAGTTGAGATCCCGCTGAATGGCAGCACAGCTTTCTGGTGAATCAGCCAGTGCTCGCAGTTTGGTGTCATCAGCGAACTTGCTGAGGGCACATTCTGTCCCCTCATCCAGATTGTTGATGATGGCCTAAGTCATGACAATCCATTTTTTGCCTTTGTGAATCATTTTTTAAGAATTAGATAGAATTGATCCCTTGTCTCTTCACCATAGCTAGAACAAAAGATATACTCTCCAGTTAATATAGCACAGTACATGTTTTGCCCTTTACCTCTCCCAGTTAGTATCCTTATCTTGAATTTTATCTCCAATGTCCCAAGCCCCACTGCCTCGACCCAAAAGTTGGGTGCTAGAAAAGGAGAATCTCTGCTCCAGCACACCTCCTCCTCTCTTCCTTTGCTGACCTTTGCTCCCATGGTTGCTTCTCTCTCTTCTAACTCCTTCCACCACCACCACCAGAGAAAGAACAGGAAGAACCTTTCTCTTCCAGCTTCTTCTTCTTAAAAAGTGATTGTGGAGGGGCCCAACTGGCTTAGCCCTAGAAGTGGATTTGACAAAGTGCCAGGGAAAGTTTTCAGCAACTTCTTACAGGAGCCATCTTTATGGCCCCTTCTCCATTACCATAAATGGCTCCACACAAAACCATGACAAGTATAAACCAGACCACCTGCATAAGTAAGGAAAGAAAATATTGCTGCTAAATAATACATTTTACAGAGATGCCTCATGAATGAGAATTAACTTTTGTTTATCACTCTATACATACAAAGAGGTTACTTATCTATGCATTAGACAAGAAATAATAGAATAAGGCAAACTGAGTGAGGAGCACAAACTCCTTCTTATCTTTTACTATATTTTGATTGTACTTGCTATAGATTTAATTATTTTTATTTGGTTTTATTTCAATTATGTTTAATTACAGGAACTTAAAACTATGTTGGTAAAGATTCAGACAAAAAGAAAAGTGGCAGTAGTTCCACACAGCACTCTCTGATCCATTGCCAGGAAAACAAAATCATAAAAGATCAGATACATCTTAATGACTGTATTGCTATATACAAATTAGTTAAATTTCTACTAAAGTTAACTGTGTGAGACAGCTGCAACTATAAGGTAAAGATAAATTCAATCCCTTTAGGCATCCTTTAAGTAAATGTTTGCAGTGATTCAGGATTTTCAATATTGTAAAATTTGGACTACCTCCAAAACACAATAACTTTCTATGTTCTTACATGATTGTACAGAGACATCTACAGAACAATATGTGACAAAAAAAAATCAAGTTTTTTACTGAATATTCTACCTGTTCGTGTCTCAAGTCACATTGAAATTATTATAGAATATTATAAAAATCATCCATAATTGCGTGCTCAAACTATATGCATGTTTGTACGGGCATATGGGCATTATAAAAGAGTCTGTGTTTGTAATTAAAACACTTCCTGTCAGTAGAAGTAACATCATAACTCTGTTCTGCTGAGCAGATAAAAGGATTTACCACTAATCCACCAGTTCCTACCCTATTTACCCCACTTGATACCATACTTTCACCTGAGCTTGCTGGAATAAAGCACTGACTGAGGAATAAAACGAATACCATATTCTGCAGCATGTACCCCCAAGCTTTCCATACATCTACCACCTGTTTTGTTGAAAGTCACACCTTTCCCTCAGACAACTATATCTGGATGGAAAGTATTTGGCTTAAAAACTGAGAGCTAGGTATGTAATCTCCAGTTTATGGTTGAATAATAGGGGAAAAAGTGAACTACAAGGGCCTGAAAACATTGTAAATGCATTAAGCAGCATTTTTTCAAACTCTTCATAGTGTTGAAATGCAGGAAAGATACTACTGAAGAAGAGAAAAATAAGAAGGATTTTCTCCACCTCATCTTTTGATTAAAATATATATTCATTAGACTGCATGCACTACATTTTAGGAAGCTCCCAGCCCTCTTTGAGACTTACAGCATTCCTACCTTAAGATAATTCTGAGAAATAAAGGCTAGCTGTGCTAACGTTTAGAAGTGCGTTTTATGCAAAACCAGCAAGTATTGATCAGTTGGATTTGCTTAACAGGTGAATCTAACTAACATAGCATGCAAGAACAATTTAATCTACTAGGGTTTTTTCCCGCGTTAGGTATTTACCTATGTAGTGGGTCTGGGATGGTAGTGATTTTCCACAGCAGCTCTTGCAGTGCTGTGCTTACTGTTGATATCAATATTATGACTGCTGCTTGCACAGCATCAGGGCTGTCCCTCCAGCATTCCTTCCCCCACCTTCACCAATAGCTGTGGGTGGGCATGATCTTGGGAGGGACCATGGCCAGGACAGCTGACCCAGGCTGACCAAGGAGATATTCCATACCATATGACGTCAGCTCAGTAATATAAACTGGGGGAGAGGAGCAGGAAGGGGAGGCGAGATTCATTTCTGGCCCTCCAAAAGCAACCGCTACGCGTACTGAAGCCCTGCTTCTCGGGAGGTGGCCGGTCATCGCTGCTGATGGGAAGTAGAGAGTAACAGCTTATCTGCTTCTGCTTTGCTTCCCACGCCCGCAGCTTTGCTGCTTATTTATTAAACTGCTTTTATCTCAATCCACGAGACTCCCATCTTATTTTCTCCCCTTCCCTGGCTTGCTGAGGATGTGGGGGATAGAGCGGTGTGGTGGGCACCTGGCATCCAGCTAGGCTCAAACAACCACAACCTATAATGTATGTATGTATACCATGCAGATAACCCAGATGTTCCTGCTATAACTTATATTGTAAAAGTGTATTTTCTTATGAGTTACAGTTTTCTTTCTTTTAGAACTTGTACCTTTTCACAGTTTTTTATGAAATACCCAAGTAAAGAGCTTTTTTATTAAAAAAGGGAAAATAGTCAGAATTATATATTTCTAGTGTTATTAGTTCTTTAAGCAACTGAAATGGAACATGTTCAGAAGGGAATCAGAATCACAAAATCTCAAGGATTGGAAAGGACCTTGAAAAATTCTGTAGTCCAACCCCCTTGCCATAGCACGACCACCTAGAGTAGGTCACATAGGAACATATCCAGGTGGGTTTTGAATGTCTCCAGAGAAGGAGACTCAACAACCCATCTGGGCAGCCTGTTCCAGTGCTCCATCACCCTCATGGTGAAGAAGTTTTTCCTTATGTTTCTTTGGAAACTCTTATGTTCAAACTTGTACCCAATGCTCCTTGTCCTATCATTGGACATCATTGAGAAGAGTCTGGCTCCATCCTCCTGACACCTGTCCTTTACATATTTGTAAATGTTAATGAGGTCAACCCTCAGTCTCTTCCAAGCTAAAGAGCCCCAGCTCCCTCAGCCTTTCCTCATAAGGGAGTTTCTCCAATCCCTTAATCTGGTATCACTAGATTGAGGATATCAAGAGGATAGAACTTGTTGCCACTGAAATAAGTTAGTTCAAAGTAACAATGATAATTGGCTACTGTAAACTTAAAGGGCTGCTAAAGTAAGTTGATGGGTTTATGCCTTATTTTTTTCCATATAATTATCTCAAATAAGAAAATAACATTTCTTTCTCAGTTTCCTGCAGATTATCACATCCAGAACATATTTCCAAACTTCTTGATAAGGCAACAACTTCTTGATTCTGAATTGGATTATTGATGAATATTTGCATAAATGTTTTTGAGTACTTTGGTATCTAAATCTGTGGGGTTTGTCTCCCTTCTAACTGTGATGATTATAAACAGAGTTGTTATTCTTGTGTGCACTTAGGAGCTGAACCATTAGTTGCCTCAAATGCCTTATTTGAGACGGTGACCTTGCATTAAATGTTTCTGAGGAAAGCTTCAACAAAAATGCTTTTGATTTTTTTTTTTCTGTGAAACAGATCATTTGAGGCAAGTATTACAGTTCTTCAAACACTGAGAAGCTGTAAGGGATTTACACTTTGGGTCAAGAATTTGAAATGAGCAAGATTCAGTTTATGGACTTACTGCTAAAAACATGAGTTCAAAGAAATTTTGTAAAAAATTGAAAAATATTATATATATAGATCAGGTGCTAAGGGATATGGTTTAGTGGTGGACATGATAGTGTTAGGTTAACAGTTGGACTCAATAATCTGAAAGGTCTTTTCCAACCTAAACTATTCTATGATCCTACTATTATTATCCTTTAAAGAACAAATCTGTTACAAAATTAAAACACCTCACCTTGTGTATAATGCAGTTTACACAAAAAGAACAGTAACTTCTGACAAAATTTAGTATGAAACAGAGTCCTTGAGGACTTTTGTTTGTTTTTATGTACTTAATACAAGTAAGGACAGGAGGTTCTTCTTCATCTGTCCCTCAAGACCTAAGACTTAGGCTAACACCTATCTAATTCCGTGTTCATGAAGTTTCATATTTGAAATGGATCTCTTCCTTGATATAAAAGAAGTAAATATTGACTCATTACAATTTATTTCTATTCCTAACTGAATTCTAACTTTGAATTCCATAAATAGAAACTGTTAAAATTATATTTCAAAAAATAACAGGGACCATTACTATTCAATATATCCATTAATGATCTTGATGAGAGAATAGAGTTTGCTGATGATACTAAACTCGGGGAATGGCTGACACATCAGAGGATTGTGCTGCCATTCAATGAGACCTGGACAGGCTGGAAAGTTGAGCAGGGAGAAATCTAATGAAATTCAGTAAGACAAGTGTAGAGTCTTGTATCTGGGAAAGAATAACCCCACGTACCAGCACAGGTTGGGGAATGAGCTCCTAGAGAGTAGTGTAGGGGAAAGGGACCTGGGTTTCTGGTGGAGCACTTCTGGGCCACTCAGTTCAAGAAGGACAGGGAGCTGCTGGAGAGAGTTCAGCACAGGGCCACAAAGATGATGAAGGGAGTGGAACATCTCCCTTATGATGAAAGGCTGAGGGAGCTGGTGCTCTCTAGCTTGGAGAAGAGGAGACTGAGGGGTGACCTCTAGATGTCATCTACTTTGACTTCAGCAAGGCATTTGACACCATCTTCCATTACTTTCTCATCAAAAAGCTCAAGCAGTGTGGCCTGGATAGGTGGATGGTGAGGTGGATCAAGAACTGGCTGAATGACAGAGTCAAGCGAAGTTGGAGGCCTGAGGCCAACGGAGTTCCACAGGATCTGGTTCTGGGGCCAGTCTTGTTCAACATCTTCATCAACGATCTGGATGAGGGGACAGAGTGTATCCTCAGCAAGTTCCCTGATGACACCAAACTGGGAGGACTGGTTGTGCTGCCATTCAACGGGATCTCAACTGGCTTGACAGCTGGGCAGAGATGAAGCTCATGAGGTTCAACAAGGACAAGTGCAGAGCTCTATACTATGACAGGAACAACTCCATGTACCAATACAGGCTCGGGGTTGCCATGCTGGAGAGCAGCTCTGCAGAGAGAAACCCGGGAGTTCTGCTTGATAACAAACTAACCATGAACCAGCAATATACCCTCATGGCCAAGAAGGCCAATGGATGCATCCTGGGATGCATCAAGAAGAGAGCAGCAGGTCAAAAGGGGTTCTGCTCCCCCTCTGCTCTGCCCTGGTGAGGCCTCATCTGGAGTCCTGTGTCAAGTTCAGAGCTCCTCAGCTCAAGAGGGACAGCGAACTTCTGGGGAGAGTCCAGCACAGAGCCATCGAGATGATCAGAGGACTGGAGCATTTTCCTTGTGACGAAAGGCTGAAAGATTTGGGGCTGAGCAGCATGGAGAAAAGGAGACTGAAGGTGGAGGAGACTTTATTAATACTTACGAGTATTTGAAAGGTATATGTCAAGAGGATGGGGCAGCAATTTTTTCTGTCACGTCCATTGATAGGAGGAGGGATAATGGAAAGAAGCAGGAACCCAAAAATTTTGACCTAAGGAAAAATCTTTTTTACTGTAAAGGTGAGAGAGAATTGGCACAGGCTGTCCAGGGAGGTTGTTGAAACTCCTTTTCTGGATGTTTCCAGAACTCACCTGGACAAATTCCTGAGTGATCTGATCTAGGCAGACCTACTTGAGGAGGGGCATTGGACTAGATGATCTGTAGAGGTCCCTTATGATTCTATGAATATCTGCTTCTCTATGGAGAGTGCTGCTTGACATAGGGTGAGGGATACCTAGTTACCCATCCAGACCACTTACACAAATAGGATTCCAAATAAAATAATGAAATTGTTAGTGTTCATCACAAGGTTAAACTAAAAACTTTGTAATTTTATTTTAAATCATCAGATAAATATTTTCGCTGGAAAAATCCTTCTATTTCTGCTTCTCAAATTTACACATAGCAAAGGAAATGTAACAAATTGTTTCAAAGACAAAATCACTTTGGGTGCCCTATTTATTGCAAGCCTTGAAGTCTTATAGAAATTAAAATTATTTTTTTCACTTCCCTACCATTTACTTCACTATCTTCAGTACAGCTGAGTCTTGCAGTGGAACATCTGTTAATTTATATCAAGTGCTATTAGATGTTCGTTTTGTTGTTTATTTTTGTTGTGTGGTTGATTTTTTTTCTTAAAGGATGATGATTTTCAACACTTCAAGTAAATCATCAAGTTATTTTACATGAGAATAAAATCCTTTACATAATGATTTTTATAATATATAGGAGATTGATGGTATGATTAATTTCTGTTGACCCTGCCTTTATTTCTGCCAGTATTTGAAGGTTCAACAAATGTACTTCTCTGTGATTCTTAGGAGTACTGCCAAAGAAGAAGATGCCAATTTGATCCACTTACTATATCTACTGGTGTAAAAATAGCCTGACAGTCACTTTTTCTTCCTTTAGTTTTTGGTAAAATCTTGCAGGAGAAAACAATGATAGATGACAAAATCCTTGAAGAACAATTGTTTGGGTTTTTTTTCCACAGTACGTGAAATTTAAATTTAATTAAACTTAGTGATTTAACTGACTAAATGGAGAACTGTTAGCTGTCATTGATCCTATCATAAACCTACATTTTCAGGGTTTTTTTCCCAAGGTGGTTGGAAATCCAGCCACATTAGTCACTTTACTGTACCTTTTCATACAATCATTTCTCTCTCGCATCAGGTGACATACAGAAAAGGCAGTTATAAATTATATCTATATTTTTCCGGGTCTCGGAATTATACTCATTTTAGATCTTCTTTTTACTGCTTACCCATCAGAGAATGATAAATGTCCAAAACATGAGTTAAACATGACTTTGGTTTTAGATATTCTAAAAAGAAATTATTTTGAAAATAATTAAATTGAAAGCTACTATCAAACATTCCTTGCAAATCTGAAAGTAAAATTATATATATATACCAATTCATATTTCACCAAAGTGTCTGGAAAAGCAGTCTCCTTCCTATTTTAGTGAAAATAAGCAGTAATGGACACGCTTCAATCTGTAAGCTTTTTGTGAAAAAGCAAGCAATCGCTCATCTACTGTCCTTTTCCACTACCAGTTCCTAGACTCCCTCTATACCAGTAGACTTCTGCATTCCAGTTAAAAATAAATCTTAATACTTAAAAAAAAATTAAAATAACAAGTAACCTATTGTTTCAATTTTCCATATTTATTTATAAAAAGAGCACACTGCTACTTCTGAAAATATAGAACGTTTTCACAAAAGTGTAAGCAATACTTTTTCATGAGCTGCACATTTACAGGAAGTACCATGGTCTTCTCTCAGTAAATATTAAACACATGAGCTCCAATACTGAACCAGAAGGTTACAGAATAATCTAGTAAGGCTGAAGAGATTTTTTTGTCAAATTTCACATAAAATTTATATTTTTCACCTCTTTGTATATTGCATATTATATTTTTTTTAATTAGTTAAGTAACGTACAGAGTATTTTCTCTTTGAAGTGTTTCATAAATACCTTGAACTGGCTAGATTTCCTTTTACGAGGTTACTTAGGAGTAATGCAGTACTGAAAGATTTTTCCTAAACTGGCTATCCCTCACAGAGAAAAACACTTCTCTTGATTATTACAAAAATCACCATCAACTTCCTACTGTTTTCCTTTTCTATATAAAAATGTGTTGACTGAAGAACGTAAGAAATGTACTTTCAGCAAATGTTAGTCTATTGGATTTTAATTTCCTGTTGATCAATAATTATGAGAATGAATAGGTGAATGAATGAATGAATGAACAATGAGAATGAATAAGTGAACTTAAAAGCCTGTGTTAAAACTATTCACATTATTAGTCTACCTATACCAAAAAAAAAAAAAAAACCAAAAAAACACAGCAGGAACAAGTGAAGGAAGTTTTAAGAACCATCAAATTAGCAGCTTCTACCCTGGCCTTTCTGCTGTGTACAGGACTAATTTGCTTAATGTTGATTTAAAATGATGTAAGAAAAATTCTTGCTGATTGTAATCAGGCTTCTTACACTGACAGCAAAAAACACTTTAAAAAATGTAACAGCATGCTGCTAAACAAGCTATGTTGTTATGATTTTTCTCTACATGCAATCTGTCTATACAAAACTTTCTGATTTTGTGTTAGTAATGTTACATATTTCAGTCCTTCACTAAATTGTGAGTCACCATCTAAATCTACTGGAGTAGCTTTGGAATTCCATAGAAATCAGTTAAACAAAATAGTTTTATTGCCTCAGAGAGGCTGTACTCAGGCCAAAATGGAGATTAATGGGTAGAAGGAAAGTAAGAGTCTAAAGAGAACGCAATGCATTGTCTTTGACAAAACTTGAACATCTTTTAATTATTTGACATGCATGACTTAATGAAACAGATAATAACTTTTCTAGCTCAAGTAGGTTAGGTTTCCCCTGTAAGGGTAGAGTGTTTATATGTAGCATGCTTCACTTTTTTCATCTATCAACATTGATTTTATAATGATACTGAAGTTAACAGCTTTCAGAGTCAGCTAGCAACAAGTCTTTTGTAAAATGTTGCTCAAGAACAGAAGAAAGCAAGGCACAGTGTATCTGGAGACTTCAAAAGTATTTTTTTAACATGATATCATACTGTTATTAATTTGGGAAATTATATAACCTTGTCTCTGACTTGCAAGATCTGTCAGTCATATACAGGAATAACTTAACTCTTTCCAACTGAAGTACAGATAACCGAGGAGAAAAATACCACACAAGCATGAAAAAAAGTGAATGTACTGTTTCAAAAATTTGTTTTACCTTTGAGCAGGTCCTGTTTAACTCAGTACAAATTTAAAGCTTGGACTACTGAGACAAAATATGCTAAACAGTCATTTGCTTAGTCACAGAGATCAAATCCATAAAAGTAAAAACAATGTTGAGTTGTTATGGCTTAACCAATCATGGTAAATAAGAAACCCTTGGGTAATCAATTATGTAAATACATTAAATATGTGACGTTCTCCAAGTTCTGTTGCTTAAATGGCAAGAATTTATTAGTCTGTGCCTGGACGAAATACAGATTAAAACACTATTGCCGTGTACTTAATGTAAATTGAGTCAACCTCAGTGCAAAATAGCATAAGGCAAAACTCTGAAAGTTCAAATCTGAAAAGTGAAACATATGCATTCATAATTTTTAAATTCCTTTCAGACTCTCTTTCCTAATAGCAATGGTGATCAGATTGCTTGCCCAGTCCCATAGTAATGTTTGACTACTTGCAAATTAAATCATGTGCTTTTAATGAAAATCGTGTTTGACCAACCTATCCCTCTATGAGTGCATAACCGGCTGGCTAGGTGAGGGGGAGCAGCTATACATACAGATACTGTGACAGTCACTTGACTAATTTGGGTAAGATTCTACATGTGTACATACACACAGTTATTTGCCTCTGAGGCTTTTGGTTTATAGACTTTAATTTTTTTTGTGATTGATCCACTAACATTTACTTATTACCTGCAATATAGTTGTTGTAACAACATCGAACAGCCATATATTATACTTTCCTTTGTTCTGAATTATCAAGTTCTTTGAATGCAGCCTAGCAATATTTCAGTGCAGTATTTCCCTTTGTGTTTAAGTTTTGTATAATAAGTGAAACAGCATAAAATTTGTGGTTGAACATTACATTCATGAAGGAATGAACAGTCAGTTTGACCAAAACCACTAGTTAAACCCACAATGAAAAAATGTGGTTGAAAAAAATGAGAACCAATAGTTGAAAGGTTTTAGTTCATTTTAGAAAATGAACAAATGAACAGACAATGGAACTAGGAACTAGTTTTGGAACTGGATTTTTATACTGTTAAACAATCAAAATCTGCTAATATCTCAGCCTTATTTGTAAGATATTGATCTGTCTTGCTTTTCTTTTTCTATGGTTTCATTTTTTCATGGTGTGAATCTCTTTGCACTTGCCACACTTAAGATTCAGAGAATAAACTACAGAGCTAGCAGAGTTTGTCCTCTGCCTGGTTTTATAGTCTCTTTACTACGAATATGTCAAAGTAAGATCAAGGATATTTATTCTATCCTTGATGCATATGCATAACTCCTGTAAAATTTGATAGGAATTGTGTGTCACTTAGGTGAAAACTACCCCTCTGGGGTAGTAAAAAAGAGTTTGGTAAGCTCAATGGAGAGGAAAAAGTCAAACTCTTACATTTGAAGAGATCTGAATTGTCTGGGAGGAAAAAAAAACCCAACAACCAACCTCTCACTTCTTAAAGAATATTGTGAATTTCCACATTAATGCACCCCATGTTTTCCTTCTTTAGCAATGATTTGCTTATAATGGCTCTTCTCTGCGACTTCTTTGAAGGCAGTATTTTGACTTCACATCTAAATTCCTACATTATATAAAATGAGGCTATGAATTGTTCAGTGCCATCTCTTTTATCTGTATTCTGCTTCTGTGGTGGATTGTTGCTTTCCAGTCTCCAGTAAATCACCAGTATAGCAGCAGTGATAAAAATCGCAGTTTTTTATTCATTCTTTTCATTATATTCTTATCATATGCTATGTTTTGCCCCCATATTCTGTTCTAAAGGCAAACTATGTCACTGAGTACTGTGGTTTGTAACATTCAACTTCATAATTTGTCATCATAAGATTTCATTACAGAAAACTTGAATTAAAACTTGGATATAACTTCTAATAAAAATACAAATGCAGGTACCTTCTGAGTCATATGTTGCTTTCCAGTGGAAATCTATCATTGCTTTCTTTTCATTCAAGGCTTTTATTTTTTTTTTTAATTGTCTACTGAAAAATAGCTTGTAGTAGAATCATAGAATTGTTTCAGCTGCAAGAGACGTTTAGAATCATTGAGCCCAGCCTTTGTCCTAGCCCTACCAACCACCAGACCTTTTCCCTAAATGCAACTTCCTCCTATTGAGGAGATCCCACAACTCATCTGGGCTGCCTGTTCCAATGTTCCATCACTCTCACAGTGAAGAAGTTTTTCCTTATGTTTCTTTGGAAACTCCAGCTTGTACCCATTGCCCCTTGTCCTATCACTGGACATCATCAAGAAGAGTCTGACTCCACCCTCCTGACACCTGCCCTTTACGTATTTGTAAACATTAATGAGATCCTCCCTCAGTCTCCTCTTTTCCAAGTTAAAGAGCCCCAGCTCCCTCAGCTTTTCATCATACGGGAGATGCTCCACTCCCTTCATCATCTTGGTGGCCCTGTACTGAACCCTCTCCACCAGCTTCCTGTCCTTCTTGAACTGAAGGGCCCAGAACTAGACATAATATTCCAGATGCAGTCTCACAAGGGCAGAGTAGAAGGGGAAGAGAACCTCTCTAGACCTACTGCCCACAGCCCTTCTAATACACCTCAGGATGCCATTGGCCTTTTTTTTTTTCCACAAGGGCACATTACTGGCTCATGGTCATCCTGCTGCCCACTAGGACCCCCTGTACTACTCTCTCCTGCTGGCCACACATCTTTTAATTCAGGATATGTTTGACCTGCTGCGCTGCAAAAGCACATTGCTGGCTATATTCAGTTTTTCATCCAACAATATCCCTGAGTCCTCCTCTCCAGGTTTGCCCTCAATCAACTCATTGCCCAGCCTGTATTTTTGCTTGGGATTTCCCCAACCCGTGTGCAGGACCTTGCACTTGGCCTTACTGAACTTCATGAGGTTTGCACAGTCCTGCCTCTTGGGCCTGTCATGATCCCTCTGGATGGCACTGGCTTCCCGCCAGCATGTTGACCACACCACACAGCTTGGTGTGGTTGGCAAACTTCCTGAGAGTGCACTCAATCCCACTATCCATGTCACCAACAAAGGTGTTGATGTTAAACAGTCCCAATACCAAACCTTGAGGAACGCTACACATCATTGGTCTCCACTTGGACATCAAGCCTTTGACCACAACTCCTTGATTGTGGCGACCCAGCCAATTCCTTATCCACTGTGTGGTCCATCCATCAAATCCACGTCTCTTCAATTTAGAGACAGGATTGTCACATGAGACAATGTCAAATGCTTTGCACAAGTCCATGTAGATGATGTCAGTTGTTTTTTCTGTTATCCACAAACACTACAATTCCATTGTAGAAGGTCATTACATGTGTCAGGCATAATTTTTCCTTATTGGAGTCATGTTGGCTGTCACCAATCACCTCGTTATTTTCCATGTGCCTTAGCATAGTTTCCAGGAGGATCTGCTGCATGATCTTACCCAGAATAGAGGTGAAACTGATTGTTCCTTGAATCATCTTTTTTCAAGTTAGTAATCAGAGAGTCCATCAATCTGTTATGAAGAAATCTGTCTTATAAAACTGTATAATTAAGAGACAAAGTGATAATGATTTTGCGTATTTTATGTTCTCCAAATTAATAGGTACAAAGCAATCACAATATTTGTCAAAGATGCTGAAAACTTTGTGATCAAACTCAGGTTAAAACTGGGATATTTTGAACAAATTGTCTGAAACATAAATTCAGATTGCATTCACTGGCTCAGAGAAATCTGTTCAGTGTTGCTGGCCTATGTTCTATTTTGATGTGTGACACTTGATGTTTTTCAGGTTAGAGAAAGATGACAACATGTAGGTATTCTCTTTGCAAATCAACAGACTTATATTAAGGAAAAAAAAAAAAAAAAGAGAGCTTTGCCAGAGCTATTCTAAAGGACCATTGAAATTCAAGTGATCTGCATACCTGTATAAAAGGAATAGCTGATATAATTGAATGTGTTTTTCAAATCGTTTGCATCAAAGGATGAAACTGATTCCAGACAGCTTCAGCCATGGACTTAGCTATGCAATCACATGCAAATTCCCAAGCAGAGGTTTCAAAAACATTCCTGCAATATGAACCTGTTCTTCACAGTCCAGTAAATTTACTGCTGAATAACAGATGTTAAAAGAAAATTTAGGCACTGAGGTCCAAGACTGGATTATCAGCTCTCAAAACTGGTCTGGGCTTCAAGAAACACAATAGTGTTCTTGCCAAGTCAGTGAATGTATGATAGATATGCAGTTGGCATGTGCTCAAGTCTTACTATGTGAATGCCAACAATCTGTGTCAATCAAAAAAAAATGATGAATAGCAAAATGGTGTGCATTTTTAATTTGATAAAAGTTGGAAGTGAATTTTGATGCCTGAGGTATGTATTTACTGTATTAAACCAATGTAACACCAAACATGAGAGCATTAGAAATAATAATATGAAGGTATTCAGGTCATAGTATGCTGAGATAATTAACAAGATTGTACTTGTATTAATTTCTTTATGAGCAATAATGAAAGGAAATATGGTATAATCCAAAAGTATACTTATATCCATATTGGGAGGGAAGAAAGATGTTGTCTCTAAAAATACAGTTACTACTACTAAGCTTGACATTATTAATATTTTTATAGTAGGCACAGATTTTTGCTTAGATACTGCTACATTTGAAAACTATGGCTAGAATTTACCACTTCAGGTGGCAGATTCTGCGCTCTTATTCAATGACGACTTTTCTGTATCTTTACTGTATAATGGTAGGAAGAATTTTGCCCCTGGTGATGCATTTTTCTACTAACAATTTTCTTACTGTACTCCAGATTGCTGTCTATGGGATTTATTGCACAGAGATCCTGTCTGGGAATATGTATTCCACACTGTCATAGCTACTTCCATTAGTAATATAGGGTCATAAAGGAACAATGACACAAAATTAGTAGTGGGATTCAATGATCTTAAAGGTTTTTTCCAACTGTAATGATTCTAAAATCTTGAGGGATTCCCACTTTCTGCCATGGAAAGTATTTTTTTTTTTTTGAGATTTGCAGACAAAATCAGTTTTAAGTAAAATATTTCAGTTTCTGGTCAGCCATAAAGGCTTAACTATGACTCTCTGAGTTTGTTCACTCAACTTGTGTGTTGTAAAAAGTACTAACAGGTGACTGTGGACTGCAAATAGTAGGTTTTCAGGCAGGGTGGAGGAGGCAGAGAAAGGGTTAAAGTTCTGAAGGCATGAAGAAGAGAGGGAATTCATCATGAAATGTGATTTTCTGTCCTAGCTGTTTTGCAATTATTGTAATGAGCAAAAAAATCCAAATAGCAGTATCTTGCAAATATCTCCTCATGTGAAACAGTTCAATACCTACACTAGTGGTAATCTCACTGAATACTTTTGATGACAGATTTAACAGCAGTTTGAGAGAGATGTTAGCTATCCTTGATTTGGCTTTTCTTTTAGTTCAGTAACCAACCAGTTATCAGTCAAATAATCATAACTTTTCTACCTCTCTCATCCATACACTCAGGACAGGAGTATATAGAGTAAGAACTTCTTAGAATGGCTCCAGTCTAACTTAAATATACAGAGTGAATAGTATTGTATTTGCAATTTTTTAAGCCAACAGTAACAGTACAGGCAAAAAGGAATTAAGCTCATGCATTATGCTGTGTTCTGCTGCTGTGAATTTCAAATAGCCTCATCTGAAATGTGTTAATCTCCTAAAGAGGTGCTCAGCTATTATTGATGAAATAATTGCTCTTAGTGAATTTAAGGGCAAAGTCGAATTGACTAATTTGAGCTATCTACAGTCCTTTTTAAAATTAAGCAAGTTCAAATATTTGTTTTGAACTAGAATTCAGTTAGATCTAGAACTCTGTTGAGAGGATGTCAATAACAGCTGACTGCTGTTATGTCGTCAAAAAACACATAACTGAGGTACTTTAATCCCAGTATGTAAAGGCTACATTCTGGTCAATTTGCAGAGTAGAGGGGGAGCAGAACCTCCCTCAACCTGCTGGCAACACTCTTCTTGATGCATCCCAGAGTGTCATTGGCCTTCTTGGCCATGAGAGCACATTGCTGGCTCATGTTTAATTTATTATCAATCAGGACTCCCAGCTCCCTCTCTGCAGAGCCGCACTCCAGAAGATCGACCCCCATGTACTGGTGCATGGGGTTGTTCCTCCCCAGATGCAGGACTCTGCACTTGTCCTTGTTGACCCTCATGAGGTTCCTCTCTGCCCAACTCTCAAGCCGATCAAGATCCCACTGAATGGCAGCACATTCTGGGGAATCAGCCAGTCCTCCCAGTTTGGTGTCATCAAGGAACTTGCTGAGGGTACACTCTGTCCCCTCATCCAGGTTGTTGATGAAGATGTTGAACAACATTGGTCCCAGAACTGATCCCTGTGGAACTCCACTGGCCAAAGGCCTTCAACTTGATTCCATGCCACTGATCACCACTCTCTAGGTTTTGTCGTGGTTTGGCCCAGCTAGCACAGCAGCACCACAACAGTCTCTCACTCAGTGCACCCATTCACCCCCACCCTTGTTAGGATAGCGGAGACCCCAGAAAAATGGGAGTAAAAAGATAAGCAAGGTTGTTGTGGATTAAGACAAGGGCAGGGAGGGCTCACTGCCAATTACAGTTCTGGGCAAAACACACTCCAGTACTCGACTTAGAAAGTAGGAAAGTTTATTCTACAAGAAACAGAATGGAATAAAAGCAAAAAGGGAGTAGCATGATGAGAAAATTACAACCAGCACTTTAAGATCTCCCTCCCCCATTCCTCCTTTCCTCCCGGGCCCAGCTCACTGCTCCCCATATCTCTACCTCCTCCCCTCTCAACAGCTCAGGGGGGCAGGGAGTGGGGAATGTGGTCAGTCTCTCACAGATGGGCTCTGCTGCTTCTGTCTTCTCAGATGAGGATGACTCCTGGCATTCTTCCCCTGCTCCAACACGGGGTTCCTCCCCCAGAACACAGTCTTTAACGAACTTTTCTGGTGTGGGTTGTTCCCAGCAGCTGCAGCTTCTGCCAATACAGGTTCCCTCACATGGGACGCAGTCCTTGGTGAATATCTCAGGCGCGGATTCTTTGCCACGGCTGCAGTTTCTTCAGTTACAGGGTCCCTCTCTCGGGACAAGGCCTCTTCTGGGAACAAATTTAATGAGCTGCTTTGTCGTGGGTTCCTCCCCACAGTTACAGCTGTGGATATTGGGTCCCTTCTTTGGGACACAGCGTCCTCCGGCCTTAGTGATAAAGGGTCCCTCCTTTAGGACACAGCCTCTTCCGGCCATAGTTTTAAAGAAGAAAATCACTGCCCCTGTCTCGGGGTCTGCAGTGAAGTGGTTGGGTCCCCTCCATAGGACACAGCCTCCTCTGGCCATAGTCACTGTCCCTGGCTCGGGGCCTTTAATGAAGTGAATGGCTGCCCCTGGTCCAGGGCCAGCTTTAGTAAAATGAGTCTCTGCTCCTGATACAGGGTCATTATCACAATGAGTCTCTACCGCTGATGCGGGGTCTTTAAAGAAATGAAAATAAATCTCAGCTTCACCAGTCCTCTCCATAGAATGCAGGGGAGTTTCTGCTCCAGCACACCTCCTCCTCTCTTTCATCACTGACCTTGGAGTCCTCATGGTTGTTTCTCTCACTGTTCCTATTCCTTGTACCACCACCAGCCAGAAGAAAAGATGGAGCAGAAGAGGGAGGAAGACGGAGGAAAATGGAGGAAGAAACCTCCTCTTCTGGCTTCTTCTTAACAAGTGATCTCAGAGGCATCTAGATGGCTCAGCCCCAGAAGTGGGTCTGGCTCAGAGCTGGTGAGAGTTGTGAACAACTTCTTACAGGAGCCATCTTTACAGCCCCTTCCTCCTTACCAGAAAAGGCTGTCATGTCAAACCACGACATTGCAAAATTAAATGGAGCTTCTGTGACCATCTGACACTTTCAACAGACTGTGTTCAAAAGCACATTTAAGAATTTTACAATAGGTAAAAAAGGAAATACTTTAACAAATGGGAAATAATTATTTCCTTGGAAAATGTTCAACCTATGTTGGCATTAAATATAACTATAATTTATGAATTTAATAACTTTTATTCAAGGGAAAGTCTATTCTCTAGAGTATTCTACTATCCTCCAGAGATTGGGCTTCCTGAATACCTGCCTTGGCAGTGAAGATTGCTACAAAGAAGACATTCAATAGTTCTGCCTTCTCTATATCCATCACCAGGACATCCTCCTTCTTCATCAGTGGGTTTAAGTTCTCCCTAATCTTCATTTTTCTACTAATATATTTGAAAAAATCTTGTTTTTCTTTACTTCCTTTACCAGGTTTAATACCAAAAGGGCTTTGGCCTTCCTGATTTTGTCCCTGCATACTCTGGTGATGTTCCTGCACTATTCCCAAGTAACCAGGCCTTTTTCCAGGTTACATAGATTTTTCTTCTCCTTGAGTAGTTCTAGTAATTCCTTTTTCATCCATGTAGACCTCTTGCGTCCTTTTCCTGACTTTTTACTTTTGGAGACACATTGATCTTGGGTTTGGAGGAAGCAGCACTTGAAGATTGACCAGCTGTCTTGGCACTTCTCCCATTGAGAATCCTGTCCCATGAGATTCTTCCAAGCTGGTCTTTGAAGAGGCCAAAGTCAGCTCTCCTGAAGTCCAGGGTTGCAACCTGGCTTGGTGTCCTGCTTCTTCCACACATACACCACCATCTCATGGTCACTACCAAGGTTACCTCCAACCTTCACATCCCCAACCAGACCCTTTTATTTGTTAACACAAGGTCCAGCAGCACAGCCCTCCTTGTTCGTTCCTCAGTCACCTGTGATAGGAAGTTGTCATCAATCTTCTGTAGGAATCTCCTTGACTGTGCATGCTTGACTGAGTGACTTTGCCAGCAGTATCAGAGTGGTTGAAGTCCCGCATGAGGACCAGAGATTGTGATTGTGAGGCAGATCTCAGCTGCTCGTAGATGGCCTCATCCACTTCCTCTTCCTGATCAGATGGCCTGTAGCAAACTCACACAATAGTATCACCCACACTACTATGCCCTTTAATTGTCATCCACAAGCACCCAACCCACCCCTCCTCTCCACCCAGGCAGAGCTCAATGCACTCTAATTGGTCTGTCACACGGAGAGCAACTCCACCTCCTCACCCTGTTTGCCTCTTTTCAAAACAGCATATGGCTGTACTCCAGTTATGTGACCTGTCCCATCATGTCTCTGTAACTGCAATGAGATCATGGACCTGCATTTGCACCCACATCTCCAGTTACTCCTGCTTATTCCCCAGACTGTATGTGTTCGTGTACAAGTGTCCTGGTTTGACATGACAGCTGTTTTTGGTAAAGGGGAAAGGGCTTCAAAGATGGCTTTTGTAAGAAATTGCTTGAAACTCTCCCCAACTCTGAGCCAGACCCACTTCTGGGGCTGAGCCAATTTTAAGAAGAAGCTGGAAGAGGAAGTTTCTTCCTGTTCCTTCCTTCTTCTATCCCTTCCTCTTTCCCAGCTGATGGTGGTGGAAGGAGTGGAAAGAAAGAAGAAGCAACCATGAGGACTCCAGGGTTAGTGAGAGAAGAGAGGAGGAGCAGAGACTCCCCTGCATCCTGTGGACAGGACTGGTGAAGCTGATGACATTTTTTGGCGCCCAACGTGGGACACAAGTGCTTCTTTGCCCTCTCAGCCACATCTCAGATCTCAGCTCCAGGCAGGCAGCACACCTCTCGCGACTCCTTGTTTGATCAACAGATGTTGATCTGTGCCTCTTAATTATGTCACCCACAGTGAGCACCCATGGCTTCTTTTTACAATTCCTTCTGCCTGTTGCCAGTGAAGCAGTAAGTGGTAGACTGGTTGTTGAGATTTCCCCACCTGGATCTTGCTCCTCCATTATTAATGCAACAAAGTTGTTTTTGACTGGAACATTGGAGTGAGGGTTGTAAAGCAGAGCCCAGCTTTTTTTTTTTTTTTTGTCACTAGGGTCCAAGACTGTCCATTTTCAGTGAAAACTGATAGCTGTCTTTGGATCCATCTGTCAAACTCTTATTCTACTCCTCAAGTACTTTGAATTCTACTAATAGCTTCTTGCAGCTCTTTTACCTGACACTGCAGCTCTTAGATTTGCAGACACTTTTCACACATACTTATCTTAGCAGGAAATGTACCTAAACACCCTCTGCAGTCTGCCTGCACTGAAGCATCCTCACTATCCAGCTCCGTCTGGGTGAATGCATCAATCTTCTGCAAGGCATTCTCTTTCTGAGCCGGGACTTTAGCTCACAGGTTAGTGCTCACCATTGTGTCAGCTTGAGACTGGAGCAGTCACCTGGGTTGTGGTTCTCTGTGGAGTAGCAGGTT
This sequence comes from Colius striatus, assembly GCF_028858725.1. Lineage (NCBI taxonomy): Eukaryota > Metazoa > Chordata > Aves > Coliiformes > Coliidae > Colius > Colius striatus. The sequence continues at coordinate 54,438,611 of NC_084762.1, forward strand.
GTTCCCTTCCTGTCCTCCTTGCTCATGTTGCCTGCACCAACTGCCACACGAACTGTCGTGTCAGGCCCTGTTCGCCGCGGTTCTAGTCGCTTGCACTCCCTGGGAGGCATTTAAAACCCTCACGGTTGTCCTCAGATGGACAAAGGTTGTCAGTCAGCTAAATTTAAAAATGGAAAAAGAAATGTTATACCATACTCAGACAGGTGTGTCTTATGAATTTGATCTATCTGAGATAAGATTGTGAGAAAAGTAGAAAAAAAAATTAACAAAATAAAAAAGTACACCAATTTTTCTCAGTGTAGAAGAAACTGTAAATGTAAACTTCTATGTCTTAATTAAATGCAGAAGTACTTTTGATTCTCTGAAATGTAACCGTAGTATTTATTTACACTTTGATATTAATGTAATGGTACTCTAGAAAAAAAAATTAGTTAGAAACACATGGTGAACTGAGATGAGCTCTTTTACTGGAATATTAAGTACAGTGTGTGTTGTGGTATATTTCAAAAAGTCTGAGAAAGAGAACAATTGGACTATTCATTTTTTTAAGATTCTTTATGTGAAATTTCAAAAAAAATAATAAATTCCCAGGTATCTATTATTTAGGTTAGTGTAGTGTATCTCTCATCATTAGAAGACTATTTTGTAGCATGATTATATTGATCCTTTTTCATTAGTTTTCCTTAAAGTGTGATTATTTAATGAATTTTATGTAATTAACTTCTATTTACCTTTGTAAAATTCTGTGCTGGAACTCGTGACAAGGAGATGTAGATATTATCTATTTCTAATCACAGAGTGTCAGTGGATGAGCTACTGTATAGTGAGTATTAGGTGCAAAAGGTATGCTGACTGAAGGTTAGTGCTATCTCATCAGAAACAGTATAAAGTTAAGCTTTCAAAGAAATCTGTCCAGAACTACTAAAAGGAGCAGAATGAAAGAACCAGATTTCTGAGAGTCATATCTTTATGCACAGACCTGAAACTGAACTGACAAAGCTAGAGGTTTTGAAGTATTTTGAGTCGTATCAATTGGGCTGCAGAAAGCCAAAGCAGGTAATATCTTGAAACTATTTAGAGATTAAGAGGTAGATTTACTAACCTAGATATGGTCCCTCTGTGCCACTCAGCTGATCATCAGTGGGTGAGATGCAAACTGTAAGCAAAGATCTCTGACATAAGGGAAACTACAAATGCCTTCAGGACCCCTGAAGAGGTGGGATGGTGTTGTGTGCATGTGTGGGGATGAGTTACTGAAATGTTTCTTAGTCCATCTTAGCACTAGGAAATCTGTTAGCTGATAAAGGGTCCATTAAGGATCCTGCAATGGTCTGTAAGCAAAGCTACAAAATAAGAACTCTAAATGGTGCATAATCACAGAGGCATAACTTGCTTCTGAATTTCCCACTGAGCTCTGAGCATAGGCAAGTATCATGTTACAATTTAGTAGCTACTATTCTGTGTGGCTTAACCACACAGGGTATTGCATTACTCAGTCACCATGAATTCCAGCTGATCAGCTCCTAATGTTTATTCTTTTCACTTTAGTAGAATATGCTGTGTCACTCAAATAACCACATATGATCTGTTCTCTTTGCCTTGCTTGAAATGGATTTATGTGTGAGATTTTGTTGATGGTTCTGATCAAGTAAAACCTTTTTAGAGCTTCCCAATATCTCAGTGAATGTATTCACACAGATTTTATGCACTTTTGAATGCTTTTTTCTTCTTTTTTTGATGAGGGGAGGACAAATGACCAAAGATGGATTCTAGTATTTAAGTATGAGAAGAAGTAGGGTGATTATCTCCTTGGAAAGGCTTCCTTCCACCATCCTGTTGGGAAGCAGAGGACACCATTTTACAGAGATAATGCTATTATAACATCAATGGTTTCTCCCTTGTTTTCTAATTGCTTATGGCTGAAAATCTTGAATCTGACTTGAGAGTTGGGCAGAGAGGAACCTCATGAGGTTCAACAAGGGAGAGTGCAGAGTCCTGCATGTCAGGAGGAATAATCCCATACACCAGTACAGACTGGAGATTGACCTGCTGGAGAGCAGCTCTACAGAGAGAGACCTGGGAGTGCTGGTTGATAATAAACTAACCATGAGCCAGCAATGTGCCCTTGTGGCCAGGAAGGCCAGTGACATTCTGGGGTCCATCAAGAAGAGTGTGTCCAGCAGGTTGAGGGAGGTTCTCTTCCCCTCTACTCTGCCCTGGTGAGGCCTCATCCAGAGTCCTGTGTCCAGTTCTGGACTCCTCATCTCAAAAGGGAGAGGAAACTTCTGGATGTCTTTCTGGATGCATTCCTGTGTGATTTGATTCAGGTAGACTTGCTTCTGCAGGGAGATTGGACTAGATGTTCTCTAGAGGTCCCTTCCATTCTGTGATTCTGTGATTTGCATCCAACAGCTCTGAAGACTGGTGAGTTATTCTGAGTTTCAAGTATCTTCACCTTGACTGTATTTGGAAGCCATGTTAGCTTGACAAGAAGACATTTAAAAACAATTGTTTTAAACCCTGCAAAGCCATATGGATGTTCAAGAAAGATTTAAAAATTTTATTTCATCTGGAATTAAACTAAAACACATTGATATGACCTAGATATAGTTTGAATCACAATGTCCGTGTGAGATTTCGTTGTGGTTTAACAATGCATTACTAAGCTAATATAAAAAGTAAAATCATTTAGCTTTAATCATACAAGAAATATGGTTTAAAGCCATTTATGCTCTGAATTTAAAATCAGGTGGCTGGACACTTTATTGGTTTTCATCTCACCCTTTCCTCCGTTCATATACCAGCATATTTCTTAAATTGTTTGTTTCACATATGACCATTGACTTAATAGTTCACTAATAGGTCTGGGGAATAATTACATGCTAAGAGATGATTTAGAAAGGAGGCCATAGTGTAATAATTCTACAGAACATGGTAAGTGCTAAAATTAGTGATTTCCAAATAAATTATTTCATAATCCTCTGTAGTTGTAAAATTAATTTCTTTTTGTCATTTCTCTGTTTCATGGAATTATATTAAATTCTAGAGAATACTTATCAGATAGATGGAAATACTCAGTTTCCACTAGTAAAAAAATACCTTAATGATTTACAGTGCTTAACACTGTGAATACAGCACTTTATCTCAGAGCACCTTTAGGTCATTTACACTTCTAGTAGTTCTAAGCTGTGTTTCACAGTTTTGTCTCTAGCTTCCACTTAAAACCAGAAACTTGATTTTCATACAGTTTTAAGTGAAAGGATTCTTGTTCAAAAATAGTTATCCACGAAAGTTAGAACAAACAAACAAATCCCTAGATTTAAAATAGACATGTTAAGAAATCCTTGTGAATGTGAATCTTTACAAGTACTTATAAGAAAACCAATGTAAGTTGGGTTCCTTAGACTGGAGTTCACCAAGAGCTCATAATATGGAGAAGAGAGCACCAATAGTGCTGACAGAGGGGAAAAAAATGTATAATGTGAAAGCAGTGAATCGACAGCCTTAGTTTATTACTGCTTCATGTAGCTACTGAGGCTGTCGGGATCCATACCTCAATAGAAATCTCATGCAAAGGCTGCAGTTGACAGGGTTTCTAAAATATCTGCACTGCCTTCGAGAAAACCGGGCAAAGCCTTGAAGGTCAAAGTCAAAGCCTTGAGCTGAACTTCCAGTGTCTATGCACCGCTGCACACCCAGATGCTAGATCTTTAATACTTGGAGTTTTAAGCTCCCCACTCTGTCAAAGGAAATCCTTGTTCTGGTGAGGCTGCTCAATCTTTTTACATGCTAATTACACATCTAGAAGATGATGGTCCTTTGGGAATTCCCCATGTTAGTACTGCTCTAAGGATAAGCATATCTTACAAGGAAGCTACCTTGTGCCATAGGAGACTTCAGTCTTGTGTACTTTAGAGTTCTGTGGTGTAAATCCAGTCTTTTGGGCATCTTATGAAACAAATTCATTACAGTAAGACAGATGATTTTTCTTTCCTTAACTTCCAACACCAACTGAATTTAAATGTAAGAAATGGATAGAAGGCATAGCATAGCAGAGTTATGCTTCAGCCCTGATTCAGGGACAAGATCTTACAGGTAGGCTATGTTTGGAAAAGAGTAGTTACATTCCCATGATGCAATGTTACTTAATAGTTGACCTTTGAAGCTTATTGGCCATTACATCACTATTTCTGCAGCTGAATCTGTTCTTTCCTAGCCAGGGAACAGAGAAGGGCAGGAGTATGTAAACTCAGAATGTCACTTAATTGTCCAAGAAATAGTGAGGCTGCAGAAGCTTGGAGTGCTGTTGGGAATTTCATGCCCCTTCAATCAGAATAATACAACATGAAAGCAGTGATGTCGTTTTTACTGCATGAAGGCTGGGCGAATAGAAAAAGATGATCTCATTGGGAAAATTACTATTCTAGGAGTGATTTCACTATGAGGAGATAGCTACCTTAAGAAATGGATTATTGTCATAATAGTCAATATAAAAATAATACCTGATTTAGAGTACGTTACTGGCATTAATGAAAATTCTGAGAATTTAAAGGCAGTAAAGTAACCTTGCTTTCTGCTAGCAGCCTAATTGATCACCTTTCCTTGCAGTAACTCTTCAGATAAAAGGTTAATGATATTTTACATCTTGTCTCCTTCCCTCTCCTAATTCATGTTGATCAAGAAAGAGGTTAGAGAGTACTCCAATAGCAGTCCTTTTATTCTAGTGTAGCTGTATGGAACCTAAATCAGGAACTCCTTCAAGCTTCATGCTGATGACAAATGACCTAACATCTGAAGCTGATCATCAGTACTTGTTTCTGCCTAGCTGGGATCACAAAAGATCCTTGAAATTACAAGCCTCTCATTTTTCATTATATCTATCTCCTGTCCCAAGGATCTTGCAGGGGTTCATTGGCATCCTGCTGAATAACTCAGAAGTATATTGTCCTTATAAATTACTGGCAAGAGTGTATTTCTCTACTATATGTAGACTTTTTCTGTGAGTTCAGGATCTTCAAATGACTTTTTTTTCCCCACAATGGATTAACTAGACATAAATGTGTCATATAGAAGTATATTGGATTTATCTTGCATCTACATTTCTTCACTGTTTATATTAAAGGATATGTTACGCTATCAACATTACTGTTCTTTTATTATATCATATTGACTTTCTCTTGCAGTCTAGAATTTCAATAATCCTTGTCATTGTTTAAAACTTTACATTCTTCCAAGTATAGCATGTCATTGAACGAAACAAAATGATAGCACAATAAATACATTGCATAAGAAAGATTGTATGAAATATCTAAGAAATGAAATAGAACTCCTTTTAAGAACCTGTTGCATGTTTTTAAACTACCCTTCAGTATGACAACAGAAAATATTCATATTTGTTCCTGAGGAAGCTGAATTGATTAAAACTTAGTAGTGGTATTCAGTATTCCTGAATCAGTTTGAATGACACTGAGAGGAAGTATCAAGTTAGACATCATCATAAATGGTATATAAATTCTTGAAATTAAAAAAAAGTGAGGGGGTTGGGAACGAAAAAATTAGAAGGTTAAATTCTTAACAATCCCGTTTTCTTTTCGGGAGGCATTGATCACCCTTCTGCCTGTCCACAGGCTTTCTGTCCCTCCAGTTCAATGAGAACCTTGTGTTATGCAGTGGCTTACACACAGCACACACACTACTTGGGTACAAATTATTGCATTATATGGTTAAATGTATATAAACCAACAGAAAAGGAAGCAGGTTGATTTTGTACTTGGAAAATGCAAAATCCCTGATCTATCTGCAAGAGCTTAGAATTGGAAGATGTCCTTCTGTGTAGCTTAGTCTGACTGTCCCTTGTGAGAAATTGAATGACTCACTCACTGAAACTGAAAAGTACTATTTTCATTAGTTTAAACCAAAGAAAAGTAATCTTGTCCATGTGTGAAAGCTGAATGCTCCCACAAAAGAAAGGTAATATCTGTTCAACAAGAAATGGCCTAGTACTCAAGTACATATCCTATGTGTTAGGCTAACGGAAATACAGGCCTTAGAATGAGAATGGGTCCCATCTGCTCTTATTTTAAATGCCTGCAATAAACTGATCATGTAAGCTGTCTTTATACTCAGTGGAACAAAATGAGGACCCTAAGAGAGCTATTATTCCTGAAAGATTTTACACATTGCTCTTGGGATGATACGAACCTTTTCCTGCAAGTTTCTGTTAATTTCCCTGATGAGACCAATGTGATTCTCATTAGCAGATAAAGTCTTTCTCACCATGTTGCTTATATAGAACTAACTGTCATTAGACTACATGAAACACTTTGAGCATGCACTTGCTGCATGAAATAGTGGACTCAGATAACACATGGCTCTGGATGAAGAGACTGAATAGCAAGGTTACAGCATCAGCCTGCATTGTCCCAGTGCCAAACATCATGTTCTTAAAAATGAATGAGAAAAAATTATCATCTTTTTTTTTTCCTAAAAAAAAAAAAAAGTTAAGAGTTTTAAAAGCAAGTGAAATTAATAGTTCAAAGGGTCAGTAGTGAATCCCTTAGGCTTCTAAAACCTCCAGTATTTAAAAACTAATTTGAATAATGACGCTTTTACTATGAATAAAAATTACTCTGAACAATAAAGTCAAATACATTGTTCTGTATTTGTGGTCAGGTTTCTCAGGTCTCAATGAAGTCAACAGTTCACTGAATCACAGAATCACAAGGGCTGCAAGACACCTCGACAAGTCATCTAGTCCAACCCCCCTGCCATAGCAGGACCACCTAGAGTAGGTCACACAGGAACTCCTCCAGATGGGTTTGAAAACCTCCAGAGAACAAAACCCCATAACTCATCTGGGCAGCCCATTCCAGTGCTTCATCACCCTCACGGTGAAGAAGTTTTTCCTTATGTTTCTTTGGAAACTCTTATGTTCCAGCTTGTACCCATTGCCCTTTGTCTTATCATTGCACATTATTGAGAAGAGCCTGGCTCCATCCTTCTGACACTCACCCTTTACATATTTGTAAACATTAATAAGCTCACCCCTCAGTCTCCTCTTCTCCAGGGTAAAGAGCCTCAGCTTCCTCAGCCTTTCATCATAAAGGAGATGCTCCACTCCATCATCTTGGTGGCCCTGTGCTGAACCCTCTCCAGCAGCTCCCTGTCCTTGAACTGAGGGGCCCAGAACTGGACACAATATTCCAGATGCAGTCTCCAACCAAACAAAACTCCTTTAACCTGACTTCTGGAGTCTGAGGCTCCTGAGGATAGTTTCCAGCAGTATAGACAGAGGCAAAGAAGTCATTAAGTAACTCTGTCTTCTCTGTATCCTTTGTCACCAGGCCACCCGCCTCATTCAACAGGGGGCCTACATTGCCTCTATTGTTTTGTCTGTGATTTATTTGACAAAGCCTTTCTTGTTGTCCTTGACCTCCCTTTCAAAGCACAACTCGAACGAGGCTTCAGCTTTCCTAGTTTCCTCCCTGCATCCTCTGACAACAGTCTTATATTCATCCCAAGAGTCCATCCCTTCCTTCCATGATCTATAGACTCTCTTCTTCCGCTTGAGTTTACCCAACAGTTCCCTGTTTAACCATGCATGTCTCCTGGCTCCCTTTCTTGATTTCCTACCCACTGGGATACTCTGATCCTGAGCTTGGAAAAAATGATCCCTGAACATAGACCAATCACTCTGGGCCCCTTTATCCTTTTGTAACCTGTCCCACAGAGTGTCCCCTAGCAATTGCTTAAAAAGGACAAAGTTGACCCTGCTGAAGTCCAGGGCTGTCACAGAGAATTCTGCCCGCTCTTTGTCTCATTCTTTCCTCCAGCAAGTATTTTTCCACGAATTAAATAATGGGAGATAGAAAGATACTGTAGTCTGGTTTCTGGTAATTCCACATGGATAAAAATGGGTTATAGTCTTTTCTTGAGAGAATATAAAATTATTTATACAGAATATAATGTGGTAAAAAGGAGATTGAGAGCATCCACACCAGTTCCATAGTATCTGGTGTAACTATTGCACTCATGAGAGGTGTAGAATGTGTGTTCACATATTTACAAAGAAAAGAAAAATTAATACATGTTTTATACCTTCTATACAGATACTCCTGTACAACGAAATTTCAGATGGAAGAAGATTTCAATCTTGGGAAACCCCTTTTCTACTAAAACCTATTTGGTTAACATTAATCAGATTCACAGTCTTGTGATTATTATATCACCATGCTATTACTTAGCTTCTCTGAAATTAACCTGCCTATAACAACGCTTTGTAGGTAGTACTGTGCCACTTGAAGAAAACTTGATTGCAGTGAAGATCATAAACAGAAGTAGACATTAAATAGCACATTTTTTATCCAAAGTATGCAACAGGCATTATAGAAAATGTACAAAGTAATGATATGTTAGTTGCAATAAATATTTTTTAAGATTATTGGGCTGAAATTAAGCATTAAGATTTTAGTAAGCTATTCAAGGAGTTTTATTATAGTGTCCTTCTAGAGGCATATTTGAATGTTGTTTTATTACAGTAATAAAGCATTATGTAAAAACATTGTACACAGCTGGAAGACACATGGGATTTTGCCAATTAGATGGGCATATGACAACATTATACATAAAGTTTCAATCGCTCATCCACATTTGTCATTGGCAAACAATTACCATCTGTGCTAGACTGTCAGATTTTTCCTAATAATAGTTCTTGGTTAAAATCTTAAATTTCTAATATTGCCTATGAGCAAACTGTACACTATTACTCAAGTATAATATATTTATTTAACTGATGTAAATGGGAATCTTTATAGGATGCTTCCAATAAGATGAAAATTTGTGAACAATCTATTTCAGATTTCTGTTCCTGGAAATTTTAGAATCATTTCCATATGAAGGGGAGTAAAAGTTATCTGAAGTTCCTTCATTAATTAATTACTAGGAAAAATACTTTTTAAACATTAGCACCCAATATTTATGTTCTTAAATAATTTCTCTATGTCATAGTACTGCTCTATGATATCAAGATATTTTTCTGTTTAACTGGGAAATTCATTTGGATCATTGAGTGTGCATCTGAAAAAATAAGGATGGCCAGTTATTTTCAAGGCAAGATCTGTGGGATTCCTGGTGCACTGCCAATGGAATCTGTCATAGAAATTCTCAAAATGGTGAGGATTCTGCCAATGAAAGGGAAGGAAAGGTAACAACTCATAGAGGTTACCACTGACATCCTGCTTTCAGTGTGGCAGGGTTTTCAATAAGTATTCAAGGCATAATTTACTCTTCTTCCTTCAACTAAACAGTATTGACTCCAATTTCTATATTGTACTACCCCTGGAGATAATGCCTTTCAGAGAAATGGGTCTCACTTGTAACAAAGAAAGTAACATTAAACTGACCTAGTCCCTATGTATGATATAGAATTGTCCTGAAATTTTTACTAAATCTACCCTCAATGCATTCTATTTGTAATATTAATATTCTATAAAAGGAACTTCAAAAGTTTTTTGCAGAATCACAGGGAATTTCATATCTTGGGAGCTATTGCTATCAATTATTATATTATGAATCTTTAAGGGTTGAAGAAGGATGAGATCCTGCAAATTGCATTTCTTCTTGGCTTTATAATTCTAAAATAAAGGTCATAAGTAAATAACTCCCTTTTTGTATACCATAAATACATAGAGTAATCATAAAATTAAAATTTATAGTCAAATAATACTATGAAGATATTAAGTTGCAACTAGAGTAAATAATATTTGAAGGCAGGACTGTTGCAGCTGTCTCCATACTTTCTCCTTGCTTGATCATAAGTCTACTGCTATCATCCAAGTTTTGTGCTTTTCTTGGTATAAACAAAATTCATCACATTATAACAGCAGTCATAAATATATTTGACCATATATTATAATAGCTTAAGAAAATATATGTTCTCCATAAGATAGTTTTTAATATTTAAAAAGTAAGATTTTTATTTACATATGTTTGACATCTATAAGTTATTGTCATTTATCTTTATTTTCATCAGAAACCATTCTTAAGCTCTCTTTTCTTGTTTTTAATATGACTTCCTGTCCGTAATTTTATTGATTAAAATAAAATTAGCTGAATGATAGAATATTAGTCATAATTCACTATTCAACTGCATCTTAGTAGATCATTAGTCTTTGATCTAACAGGTGAATATCTATCGGTATGTTTTTCTGTAACAACTGTTTAATATAAAATACAAAGAACTCCCAAAGTTTAGCTTTGGAAGATCTTCAGTAGTCTGCCTGAGTGATAAGAAGTCAACTTTCAGTCACATCTCTAATCTGTTGCACTTTCTTTTTAATTTAATCTTTTAAATGAATTTATTATTTAATAGCGGAAAATGTGAGTTATTTCTAGCAGATAAAATAGCAAATTTTGCACAAAGTAATTTTTAGAACCTAATATCATAATCAGTACTTCCTTTTTAAAAAGCAAGTTATTCTGGAAAAAAATTATGTGAGATGACTCACTGTTAAATTTTGTCTTCTGTGAGGTGGTGTACTTTCAAAAGGAAGTGACTGAGAAGGTGTAACTGCACATGTTTTGTTTTTAACACATTTTCTCCTAATTTTTTTTACACTCTGCTCTGGGTAAGCATGATTCAGTCATTTTTATACCGTAAAGCCTAGTAGAATGCAGAAGTGTATATTTTGCACTGGCTTTGAATTTTATTAGAAATCATCTATAACTTTAATCTCTTTAGGATCTAAATGTCAACATATTTAACTCAGGGACTTAGAAACAATTCTTAAACAATAGCTCTGTGAGTAATACAGCTGAATGACATACTACTTTTTACCTAAATGCTAACTTTGTGTACACCTGTTTAATATGAGTAATGCCCTTGGTCTTGATCTTTACTGATATGTTTTGAGACATTATAAAAAAGAGAAGTTAGGAGTTGCATAGAAAATAGTGCATGGTGAGCCTTCATATTTAAAGATAATTCCAGGCTTTTGGGGATGTCAATTTTTTTTTGGCTGGCTGATAATTTACTTCATATGCATTTCCTTGTGATTTGTCTTTGGACTCCCTTTTTCATTAGTTTTAAAAACTACAGTGGTTTTCAATGGCTAATAAAGCCAGCCTCTATGCAAAGCAAAATGCATACTGCAAAAATGGAAACTTTCAACCTATATATGAATGAACCTGAGTGAGGGAAGAGTTTACCGATATCTCTTATGAATATAATTGATCTAAATCTAGCTATGCATAACAGAAGAGCTAACACTGCCATATGAGAGGATTGCCCTGGATGGACCTTCAAGTAAAATCTTACCAACTGCTACTATTTATCACCAAAAATACAGGAAATATTTGCAGGTTTTCATATGGTGAATTATTCTTTTCCTCCAAAGATCTGGTAGGACACTAAATACTTCTAATGGAAAGAAAAATAGTAATGACTCCATATATCAATCCCTGTCTTAGTTATAAATTTTTTAATGTTGGGCTATGAGATAATTGCAGTATAGCAACTTTGGAATTTTCTAGTTATTTCTATTTTTCTTGAACTTTTTTTCCTACATTTGTGCAAATTGTGTTACGTTTGTTAATAATGCAGTTGTGCTTTCAAAGATTTTCCCACCACCTTTAATAGAGCACTGTTCTTGATACAGATGAGGTTCCTAACAGCTGTGAATGTAGAAGTAGTTTTCTGACTCACCTTTCAGTTACCCCAAAGTATAATTTTAATAAATTATTTTGTCTCTCTGAGAGAATTTATCAAATCAGAGAAGACTCAAAATCTCTCTAACGATCTTTCACAATTATGTGTGCTTTTACATGATAACTAGTTGAATACAACTGCTGAAATAATTAGCCAGGCTGCACCTAAATGACCACCCTTCAGGAGATAGAATCTTTGATGTTACATAAACTTCAACAATGTAACAAGTAAATTGTGGCATTTTTCTAGATCAAACATTGTCTATGAAATGTACTCATCTGTCCTTCCTACCGTACTTGTGAAATACCTTGCTACCTTTTCTTGGTGCAGGCCTACTTGTAATTATTCATGCTGATGGCACCTCAGCTTGCTGAAGCCAAGTTAACTCAAAGTCCCTTGACACTGATTGAAAACAGCAGTGGATTCAAAGTAGTAATGTGATTTCCACTCTACATCATCCTGCAGAAAGTACACTACATTTTTCCACTTTGTTCCTCGTTTGTTTCAGGTAACCACTGTTTATTTCTGCAGCATGGAAAACTTTGCATCATTTCATTAATTTAAAAAATATTTTTAAATACACATTGTGCAACTGAAGTCTGCTAGATATATTAAGACACTGCTCACCTTATTCTTTTTGTTATTAGCTTGTACCTGAACCTTGGTGATTGTCTTAAGTATGGGTGGAGCTATTAAAGGTGACAGATATTAAAGATACTAAAAGCATTGCTGTTCTTTCTACTCTCCATATTTTTGACTGCTTATCAATCATAATCAATTAGTTCAAATTCCTGTTCTTAATGTAGGAAGCATTAAATGGTTGGAGATGTGATTTGTTGGTCTTCTTTTATTGGAAAAGCTTTTTTTCTATAAATGTACATGACTTTGGACTGATAATACTTGATGAAATCTTAGCATGGCAATCATGCATCTGGTTGGATCCCCTTAGAGACCACAAAAATTTGTATGCCTTAAGTATTGCTCTGTTTGTTAAAAAGCACTCATAATTTCTTATAACTTATAATAAAATTACCATGTCAATGTTCATAACTCATTAAAAAAAAGTTGTATATTGGACCCACTAATTCCTGACCATTCTAAAGATCATCACAGTGTGGAGTATTTGTAAATAAAGTCACTTATTCTGTCTTTATGATGTTTTTTGGCAAAGAACATTGTACAATCAGCAATAGTCATCAAAGTCGTGAATCTCTGAGTAGTGGTTCTCAGAGACTACTCTCTGTCTCATGAGTACTTCACAAGCCTCCTCTTGGATGTCTGAATACTTTGTAAAACTAAAATTAAAAGCATATATTGAGAATGCAAACCAGATATATAAGTTTTTTTTTCATTGACTGGATTGTACCATAAGGGGAAAGAAAGAAGACCATAATTGAGAATTGAGAATTCCATAAAGAAATACTGTTCTTGAAACTCCTTTACTTCGATTTCTTTCGAGCAGTTGATGTCTAATGATAGGATAAGGGTCAATGGGTATAAGCTGGAACATAAGAGGTTCCAAAGAAACATAAGGAAGAATTTCTTCACTGTGAGGGTGATGGAGCACTGGAATGGGCTGCCCAGATGGGTTGTGGAGTCTCCTTCTCTGGGGACATTCAAAATCCACCTGGACAAGTTCCTGTGTGACCAGCTCTAGATGGTCCTGGTCTGGCAGAGGGATTGGACTAGATGATCTTTCAAGGTACCTTCCAGCCGTTAAGAATCTGTGATTACAGTTTGTGTCTGACCAGATATGACGAGCTCATGCCAACAACACACTGATCATCAGCTTTCTTGAGTTCCTATCTGGAATGTGGTTATAATATTACAAAGGTCACAAATAACAGAAAACAATATATTTCTCTGAGATACTTGCTGCCTTATGTATGGAATTTGTTGATTGTATTTTTTAATTTTGATCCTGAGAAAAACTGTTGCAGTAAATTAAATTCCTCATAAATTTCCTCACTTAAAATTATGATCTTTCACCCTTTTCTGAAGTGTACAGAAGGGCTCCATTACCCAATGTTAAATTTCTTTTAGTAACTTTATATTATGTAAATGTTTACGTTCTTCATATGTGCATATCAGCTTTGTGACCAAATTTGCTCTTGAGACTTTAAAGTCCATTTGCTATATAGGAGTAAGACAACAGCCTTTTCATCCGTTCTGTTGGAAAGGGGTAGATTTTCTGTCATTAGTATAATGCCATGCTTGTTATTATCAATACAGACTATAGGCAGTAGTATGATACTGCTTTATTTGGTGGTGGTATTTGCAAAGTTTGTCATCATTTTAAGTTCACCTTGTTCTCAGTCAAGGCTTCTGTTTCGTACAGGTTATTTGGATATATTTTTGTTTAGTGAGTTTTCATGATATACATAAATAGCAATGTAGTTGTGCTTGTTCAATACCTCTGAAGCCTTTGGTTTAGGAGTCATCTTCAATTCACTCATCATCCCCTCTACTGTCTTCTACTGAAATAGTTAGAAATATTCCTTTGGAAAATATGCTATTTCCCCCCTCCATACATCATTCTAGATTGCTTATTCTTTGCCTCATTCCCAATCATAATACTAAACTCCTTTCCAATCTCTAATTTGAGTCCTTCCAGTGTGCTCTTTTGCAATTTGAAATAGGCATATGCAACCTGTAAAGTACTGCCGGGTGGGTGGATATGTGGCAATATTGTATAAACAAACATGTTTGGTTTATTTTCCTTCCTTGTAGCTGGCTCTAAACACTATCAAATATTATCTTAAGCTTCTCTCAAGTGTTTATGAATTCAGGGTTGTGTTTTTTCTGCATATTTTTGTGACCTACTGAACTCTGCTTCCCTGTCCTTATGTCTGCCTAATGGTTTTTGACATGTCATAATCAACGTTTCCAGACTCCCCTAGCCAGCCCTGTTGCATGCTTCTTACATTGCTTCTGCATCCATTAGGATGCTTCCTTCTTTAGTTTTCTGCATTGAGGAGCTGCCTCTTTCTGCCTCACTAACATACACAAAAAAATCCCCAAGTGGTTATCTCTTCTGTCCCGTGTACCTACACATAGAGCAGAATGATAAATTATTTACTTACAAGAAAAGAACATAATGGATTATCTGAACTGATTTCAATACGCTAAAAAACCAACTAAATTATCTGTGTGTGTGAACGACTCAATAAAAATATGGAAACTACCTCTTATGTCCCTGCTTTATCTTTTCACATCTATAGAAATACAGTATGAAGTACTTGTAATGATTACTGATGCAAGTGTCTGAATTCCTCTTGAGGAAGTTATGTGGTTATTTTCTCATGTTTTATAACTTGTAAATAGTAGATGAACAAAATGAAAAAACCTCTTCAGTTTCTCTTGATGTTTTTATATCATAGATACTTGAAATAATTCATTTAATGTTCAATAGAGTTTCTCACAGTTGTGACATATACATGGGCTATTTTTTAGTTCACTTATTGGATTTGTGCACTTCTTGAGGGCAAAGAAAGAAATCTTACGCATTAAAAATAACTTGCCTTGCAGAGGAGGAACTATTAGCTCCACTTTCCCCAGTATTATAAGTTACTTCTGGTTTGAGAGGTTTAAGTGCAAGGATGTAAATTAATAAAAATGTAAGAATACATTTTTTCTTTGGAGGGTTAATTTTGTCATCATTTCAATTCACAGTGGTATGAAACGATGTCTTAAATTTAGTTAGGGAAATAGGTATTTCAGCTGATAGCTAAGAACATATGAAAATGACTTGGAGAAATATTTTATTGTGTCCACATGACAACTCTTGGCTTTAACTACAGATAAAATTAACACGTGCTTTGGACTTTGTTAGATCACTGATCGTGTCTGTAAATGGAATGTAGCAGACTTCACTTTACAGATCCTTCTCTACTTATTGATGGCTGCCCAAAAGACTATCTCAGAATCAGAGATAAATAAGGACATAAGAAGGTGGTCATGAACATTAGTAGTTCTACCTTTGAATAATTTCTGTGAACCTTACAGTAATGAAAAATGGCACAGAGACAAAATGCATCTCTAGTCTGGATGATGGAGCTTGCAGACATGTTTTCCATTAATCTATGGAATAATGGTACTACAGTCCCTTTCTATTGCTTTCATTTCTCATTGGCAAATCAGTATTTAAAAGTGTATGTCTTCTGTTCTAGCTCTTCAGTTGTGGGGAGAAATAGCACTGAAATGGAATCCTGATGTCAGACTGATAAAGAAAATTTACATCACCTGTATTCAGTGTTCTAATGTTGTAAGTCCTTGATTTTTTACTTGAAAGTGTTCATATTACAGACAGTGTAAGACCTCTTTAATTTTACAATTATCTTGCTCTTCAGCTGTACTGAAAAATCAGTATTCTAGAATTAAAATAGTTTTACTTCATTGCACAATTTAACAGATTGATTCTTTTGTAGGCAAAAGTTTCCCATATATGAACAGCATGTAGTTCTAGGCAAGTCATTACTCGGTGTAATTAGGTTCATAATTATATGGAATATCCAGTGACACATCTCTGAAAATTTTTCAGGAACTGCACTTTGTATTGAGCTCTCAGTCAATGTGAAATAAGATTGTATGGGCTGGTAGTGACAGCGACCACTTTGGAACATGGGTCTTCTTTTCAGCTGTGATATAACTAACATTTTGCGAAGTTCCTAGAAATGACTGTTAAACAGTAAGGCGCCCCCCAAGAGATACGGCCTCCTCTGGCCATAGTCACTGTCCCTGGCTCGGGGCCTTTAATGAAGTGAATCGCTGCCCCTGGTCCAGGGCCAGCTTTAGTAAAATGAGTCTCTGCTCCTGATACAGGGTCATTATCACAATGAGTCTCTACCGTCGATGCGGGGTCTTTAAAGAAATGAAAATAAATCTCAGCTTCACCAATTCTCTCCATAGAATGCAGGGGAGTCTCTGCTACAGCACACCTCCTCCTCTCTTTCATCACTGACCTTGAAGTCCTCATGGTTGTTTCTCTCTGTTCCTATTCATTGCACCACCACCAGCCAGAAGAAGAGGCAGTGAAGGAAGAGGATAGAGGAAGATGGAGGAAGAAACCTCCTCTTCTGGCTTCTTCTTAAAAAGTGATCTTGGAGGTGTCTAATTGGCTCAGCCCCAGAAGTGGGTCTGGCTCAGAGCTGGTGAGAGTTGTGAACAACTTCTTACAGGAGCCATCTTTACAGCCCCTTCCCCCTTACCAGAAAAGGCTGTCATGTCAAACCATGACATTGCAAAACTAAATGGAGCTTCTGTGACCATCTGACACTTTCAACAGACTGTGTTCAAAAGCACATTTCCTTTTTTACCTATTGTAAAATTCTTAAATAGTTTAACAAATGGGAAATAATTATTTCCTTGGAAAATGTTCAACCTATGTTGGCATTAAATATAACTATAATTTATGAATTTAATATCTTTTATTATATTTGACTCAATCATTATATGAAAAGAGAGGAAATTCTTTCCGGATTCCAAGAAGCTACTATTGAAACAACTGAGATGTATTTTTGGCTGTAACATTAAAAGTGCAAAGTTTTTATTGAATGTAATTGTCAATTTAGCTTAAAACAATTGAAATTTGAATAATCAGGTTTTATAACTGGTAATGTGAAATGGATTATGATAGAAAATTCAAAAACTGAATAAGAAATTACAATCTCATTTTGGAAACTCTTTTGTATGCAGATCTTACCTGTATGCAACATTGTATGCTCAGACTTTGCAGGTTCAGCGTTTTGAAATCATTGATCTGGAAATATCATAGTGACTTTTTTTTCCTAAGACTGTTAGATATTCCATGCATTTCTGATAATGTTGAAAAGTCTTTACAGAGAAATAGATAAACAAATAATCCATCTGTCTCCTGACCTTATTCCTTGACCTAAAATTCTTAAAAAAGAACATAGATTTTCAGTTTCTTATAACAGTGAGGAATTTATATGGTGGGACAGGATGTCCCTTTTAGTCCTGTGGTTCAGTACTGCTTCTGTAGTTGACCTCTGCTCTGTATTACATCTATGTAAGAATTTCTGCCCTGTGAAAATGTTTCTTCTAGGATAAATTCAGTTTACACTCAATATTCTACAGCTGTTGTAGTCATCATAGACTTTGCTGAACAATAGTTTTGCAAATATTGTATATTTAATGTTTAATTTAATGTTCTTTTTTTGTTGTTTCTTAAAATTTGACTGTATATTACTTTATATTTTACACGCACAGTAAGGGTAAAATCTGAAGGAACCAACACATCATCTTTGACTGAAAACACAGAGAAACACATGCATAGAGACTGGAAGCAGAATTTTAGAATAAATAGCTTTTGATAGACTTCAGGTTTTTCTGAGGCACTTGACTGCCAGAACTGTTGAAAACTGATAATCCTGTCAAACTAGTCTTTCCACTATACTTAGGAAATAGCCTGAAATTTGTGAACAAAATGCCCTACTTCTGTCTAAATCATGTTTCAGTGAGGCATTTTGAGAATGTGGTGCATGTATACCTGGGAGGGGTTTTGGTTTTTTTTTAGACTGTGAGGATGATGAAAATAAAGCAATTATCTGAACATGATCATTCTGTCTTTACCAGGACACACAAGAACTATCAATTAATAGTCTCTGTGTCTCCTAAGAGAAGAGACTTGAAGGAAAAGTAAAAGTTACCCTGGAAACCTGAGTTCTAGAGGGAAGGTAAGAAAATGGATGTAATCTAAAAAAGGAGCAATGAAAATACCAATATGTGCATATTGATAGAAAGGGATCTTCTGAAGAACCTGATTGTAAAATTGAGCCTTTAAAATGTGAAGTTTAGAAGTTTAAGAATCTGAGATTTCCTTTACCTATTCTTTGGGAGAAATAGTGCTTCCTTCTGATTGCAATAATAGAAATGACTTAATCTTTCATCTCAACTTTCCATCCCAGGTCAGATCAAAAGCACATATTCTTTCTGTCTCTCTCAGCCCAATGAAATGCTTTTTAAAGATTCCAATAAGCTGGAAACCTTAAACCCCATATATTTGAACCATAAAGATGAAATGGAAGGAAAAAACACGTGCCTTTTGTTCTGTTAGAGGATTTGCTGAAAATTAATTATTACTCTCAAAAGTTGTGGTTCTGACATATCACCATCTTCTTGCCTTCCAAATTTCCAATATGAGATAAATAGGATGTGTTTGTCAGCACCACTGGGAAGAAACTTATTCCACTGCATGATCTTTTTCCCTTTCGTTTTAAGTGAAATCAAACTATAGAAATGGCTGGGGACAGAAGTGTGAAGGGAAAATTTACATAAGTTTCTGAATATACTGGTTCAATGTGACGAGAAATTAAGTACAACAAACCTTACAATCATTTAATTTAAAGTGTTTCTCATTGTTTTTTAAAATTAGATGAATCTATCAATTTGGTATTTAACTGTATGCTAAGAAGCTTTTTAAGTTTCCTGAACCTTGTGGTTCTTGTTGAATAGGTGCATGTTTTGGGCCTGTTTTTGGACCAGATGATGCTGGTTCCTTATCATCCTGGTAAGAAAAACATTCATACTCTGTAAAGTATTACTTAAAATGCTAATTTTTTTGAGCTTACTCTACAGAGACTAATATACTTCTCTATAGATACTGGGAACTTTGACTTACGCAGCATTGAGTAGCCTCACTATCAGGATACAGCATATCACACAGACCTCATCTATAGTAAAGAGTTACTCCATTCTGATCATTTGACATTTGAGCTATTCTAGGATTTTCTTAAAAAGAAAACAATTCTGGTCATCATTCCTAATGTCAAACAGAAAGGATGTTCATATAAGAAGTTCTTGCTGCACTTTTAGACAAAAACAAGGACATGTAGGTAGCATAAATATTGTACCAAGTAGGAGTTACCTGCAGGCTCCTTTTGCAAAGAGCTGGCAAAGCTCTTCCTGCAGATGGGGAACATGAGCTTCACCTGAAGGCCAAGGGCAATGCACCCCAACACAGATCTAGAGATATTCAGGTGAGCTGCTGGGTGGGTCATTAACTCCTTGATTCACAATGGTCTTCCATCTAGGATGATGGCAACATGTTAAAGGAAATTATCACAATCAAACAGAAGCCACATGAATAAGAAAGAGAATTTTGTTTAAGGCAAAAGAATTCAGCTGTGGTGAAGAACTACAGAAACAAAACTTATCTGTTTGGTGATAAGTGAATGAATTTTCAAGTTATTTAACCAGAATTTGTCAGGAAGAAAATGGAACAAAAAAAAATTATAATTTTCTTTTACTCTAATATCTGCATATGAATGCCTCTGAAAATACAAGACTTTCTGGCAATTTTCTGCCCTAAAGTACTGGTGATTCTATTGCCCTGTATAATGGAGATAGCTATTGTATTAAAAGTGTGAAATAAGATGTGAGTGGGAGTATCGATGCATCATAAATGCCAAACAGTTTTGTTCTATTTATTAGATTTCATTACAGTTTGATAGTTTCTTACTGCACTTCTTAACCCTGAAGAACAACTGTAGAGCAGCTGCAAGTGATAATTTGTAAACAGTCATACAATCTACTAATAAACTATCAAATTAGTTCTGAAATTAAAATCCAATCTACAGTATCTCAAATACACCAAATAAGACTTAATGTTTATCATCTGTCAGAGAGTGGTTTTAAAATAGTGAAACCCCCAGGTAATATGTGAAGTAATTTTCTACTGGATTTATAAAGCAATTAATATTTCATTGCCTTAGTAAATGTTGAGGGGAATGGATGACAAAAGGGGAGAGTTTAAATAAATGATAATAATCTCTAATTCATTTTTCTTCTATAATCACACATATCACAATATGATTTTGGAAGCTATATCTCTATGGTATATCTGATATGAATAAATAGCTCCTAAACTGCAAAAACAGCCAAATGAATACAAAAGAAAGAACTGAAGACAGCTCACAGGAAAAGATAGCTCATAAGAAAAGACAGCTTCCTTATGAAGAAAGGCTGTAGGAACTGGGGATATGTAGTCAGGAGGAGACTGAGGGGGGAATCTTATCAATATTTTAAAATATCTATATAGTGGATGTCAAGAGGTTGAGGCATTCCTTTTTCTATTGTATCTAGGAATAGGACAAGGGGTAATGGGATGAAGCTGGAATACAAAAAGTTCCATTTAAACGTAAGAAAAAACTTTTCCTGTGAGGGTGAGGGAGCCCTGGCACAGGCTGCCCAGGGAGGGTGTGGAGTCTCATTCCTTGAAGGTCTTCAAGACCTGCCTGGACATATTCCTGTGTGACCTGATCTAGGTGGACCTGCTTCTGTAGGGAGCTGGACTAGATGATCTCTAAAGGTGTCTTCCAACCCCTACCATTCGATGATTCTATGAAAATGAAACAACATGAAGAAGAATCACTCACCACCAGGAAGTTAGTTCTTTTGTATTTTTTTTGTGCAATAGAAAAGGATCACATACAAGAGACAGAATAACTGGAGTATACTAATGGATTATTCCTAACAATTGATCACAGAGCTTTGAAAAGTCTCCAAATAAGAACTGAAAGGGTTATATAGCTTTGGGAGAGTTTGGGAGAAGACAAGAATCAAAAATTACAAGAATTAATTCACATTAATACCATTAATCCAGTTGGAACAGGAGAGGGAATAGAGGGAAATATATGTTCAGAGCATTATTTCAGATTTTGTCTTGAGTGAAAGGACTAATATACTAAAAAAATATAATGATGTACAAAATAAGAGTCTTCAAAGCATTCAAGTTCAAATTTGTAACTTCAATACTTAATTAGTATAAAAAATAAATAAATCTAGGCTCATTTTTTTTCTCCAATGGCATTTTTTGTGCCAATTCTAACACAGTAACACATTGTATTTTATTTTCTTAAATTACTTACAAGTCCTTACCATCATCTGTATCAGCTGTGCATGTAAGAAACTACTGGATCTGCCAAAACTCAGTAATAGATTTCTGCTACCTAGCTTAATAACTAAAATCTTTGGAACCTGAAGAAGGCCAAGATACAAAGTTTTCTAATTGTCCATTATTTGTCTACATAGAGTAATATAGCCTAATGGTTTTGGCAAAACATCTTGTCCTATTTCCGTGTAACTCGATTTTCTTTTCCTTTTTTTTTTTTTTTTTTAAAAAAAAAAAAAACCCTACTTGTGTCTTATTTGCATATCTTGTTTCGTAGGAGTATTTCAGTCTACTCCATCTGCAAATCTAGCAAAACAGACATTTGTGATAACCTTATACTATGAAGTTGAGATTCAGTTTATTTGATCTAAAAATTTAGTTTGATTTTATACTGCTTAGTTTCCACTGGTAGCTAAGTCTGAGCACTGATTTTTATCTCAATAGTACTATTTTTTTAATTGATTGACTACAGATTAGCTTAATATTATATTTATTTTTAAACAAATATCAGATACTTGATTTTTGGTCATCTAACACAAAAGTGTCGTGCAAATACTGCAATCTTTGTTGACAGCTAATCTAGCATTATATTCTTGAGAGATGATCTGATATACTCAATCATTTCTTGATTAGCATCATATCTGGAAGATATCTCAGAATTTCAGATGCATCACCCATATATAGGAAATGGTAAGGTTGGTTTTTTTTCCTTTTCCTCTTTTTCTAATCATTAGTATTCGCATGCAGTTTGTAGTAGTAAACTTTTACTTTAGTAAAGTTTGCCTATAGTAGTAGTAGTTTGCCAAATAGTAGTTTGCCTATGTCATATTTTAGGGTGAATCAAGAGCGTACTTTTGAGGAAAACTCCCCAGCTAGCTGATATATCAGTTTTTGATTTGCAACAAGGAATAGTTTTGGGGTGTGCAAACTATTAAAATTAAACTAACCCAAAAAAGAATTTTCCAGAATGTATGTAACACCTTCTCACAGCAGAGACTTATTCAGTGAATTAAACTGTAGGTTGTTTGCAGTGTCCTCGTTTTGGATGTTTTAGTGGGAGTATTCATTCCTCACCAGCTGTTTCTCTCCACTTCTCTTGGGGTAACCTCATTGCTCTCTACAGCTTCCTGAGGAAATGTTGATCTCTTCTTTTGGCTGTCCAGCAACAGGACATGTGAAAATGGTTCAATATTGCACCAAAGGAGGCTCAGACTGCTCATCAGGAATAATTTCTTTACTCAGAGGATGGGAAAACCCTGGGAGAGATTTCCTAGAGAGGTGATTGATGACCCAAGCCTATCAGTGTTGAAGTAGTATTTGGACAATGGCCTTAATAGCATGCTTTCACTTTTGTGCCCTGAAGTGATGAGGTAGTTTGACTAAGTGTTTTTTTTAAGTCCCTTCCAACTGAAATATTCTAGTCTAGTCCAATCTAGTCTAGCCTATTCATGTATTCATCTGCATCTTTGTTTATTAATGTTGATATAAAAGCTCCTAGGAGCATTCAGAGGCCCTAAAGACAACTGAGAGAAGGGTCTGGGTCCTAGTCCTTGCTATTACCTTGTTTCACCATTCAAAACACAGTGACTGCCTCTAAACTTAACTCTGTGAAATATCAAACCATGTACAGTAATTTCTTGAAAAGTGCTAACTCACATGGATAAAAAAATGTGTCTAAGACAATCTTAACAACTTAATTGTATTGCTGATTGAGCCATAGTGCCTGGAAAGGTTCTCTGCAATGTTAATTTATTGATCTAATAAAAGCTTTAGAGCATTTAACCATAGGTTCACTGAAGGGAACACTTCCATAAGTGCATAAAAGATGAGTGTCAGGAGGATAGAGACAGGCTCTTCTCAATGATGTCCAATGACAGGACAAGGGGCAATGGGTACAAACTGGAACATAAGAGGTTCCAAAGAAACACAAGGAAAAACTTCTTCACTGTGAGGGTGATGGATCACTGGAACAGGCTGCCCAGATGGGTTGTGGGGTTTCCTTCTCTGGGGATATTCAAAACCCATCTGGATGAGTTCCTGTGAGACCTGCTTTAGGTGGTCCTGCTCTGGGAGGGGGGTTGGACTAGATGATCTGTCAAGGCCTCTTCCAACCCTTAAGATTCTGTGACACTGTGATACTGCAATCAAATACATGACTGCCGTACTAATAAATATTGTTTGTCTGATTTTAAAAAGCCCTGGCTTCTCTTTTTACACTATTCCTATTTTGCTTGATTCATATGAACAAACCTATCCTTTTTTTTTTTCCTCCTCTGTTTCTTTATTTTGCCTTGCTTCAAAATATGCCTTTTTTAATAGATTCTTCCCTGATTGAAGTGTCTACTGTTTCAAGATCCTGATTTTGATGGAGACTTCAAGGCACTTAAGTGGTTACTAAATAATGCAGTGTGGGCAATAGCCCAAAGAAACGTGACTTTTGTCATAAAAACTACTATTTACCAAAAAGCAAGGGTGCTAAATAATGTTCAGAATCATTCTTAGATATGCAGTGATGACACTTGGCTGAACCTTAAGTCTTCAGGCTCTTTATTCAAGTTATGCTATATTATGACTGTTTGGGGGCAGAGGGGGAAGATATTTGATATACATGAACAGGAAATGTGAAAGTACATATAGCAAGATATATTACACAACATTTAATCTTTTGTGTAATGATCATTGACAGAAATGGATAACACAATAATAGATTATTGGTTTGTTATAGTACGTCAGTTCTCAAATTTGGCGCTTTAGTCCTGTCCCCCTCCTTTACATGGTATAATTTACAGGCAAATGAAATTTCTCCGGTTCCACACATGCATTCTTTTTCATTGTGTGGAACTGGACATTTGCACTAGCTGTGGTCCCATGAGTGATCTTAAATACTTATACACAGCCATTACTTTTCTCTGTAAAAGCCACTGGCTGATTCATTTCATGGTTGTGTATTTACTGATTGGCACTTGTAGCAAAACCCTTTTAGCCCAGCATTTTCCCTCTGGCTTGTGACCTACTTGTAATTAAACTGACAGCTTGCTCTTTGCATAGGCTTCTTTATTAAAATCAAAGAGTGCCCTCAAGCCACCAAGATTTCAACTAACCCCTAAAGCTGTCTCAGTATTGCTGATGAAAGTACAAGGCAATTACAGATATGCAGTATTTCTGAAGTATTTTGTAGGAGAGCAAACTGTAGCCAACTCAAAAAGCCAGTATGCATACCATAAATATTAATGTCAGCACTATTCTCTATGGAATAATATTCTCTGTAAGAACATCAATATAAAATATGTTGTAATCTTTCTTTTAAATGCAAAGTTAGAAAATATCCTTAATAAACATAGATGATTTTTCTCCTAGTAACCATGACTTTTAGAGTTTTTGTAGGACTTTTTCCAATTAAAAAATGACCTCTTTTTTCATTCTAATTTTGATTTTCTTGGGTTTTTTTTCAAAAAAAAGTAAATAAAATATTATGTGATCATATCAAATATTATTATTTACATATTTTAATTGTTCACTTCTTGGTTTTTAAAATTACTATTGACAGATAAAAAAGAGATTTCTCCCATCTAGTTACTTTTCTTTCTTGAATGATAGCAATTCTTTCTATTTTTTTTCTTTCTTTTTTTTTTTTTCTGTTCAGCAACCTCTCTAAGACAAATTTTATTCACCAAAAAACCTGCTAAAACAAAGCACTGTATAACGACCAGGTGCTATAATGTAAGCCTTTGTTCTTGTATACTTGAATTTTGTACCGCATAAGTCAGAAGATTTCTGAATGCAGATTCAATATTCAAAACAGATCCCATACAAAATCTGTATGATATTTCCTTTAGTCAGCTCAATCTTTTTTGTTAGTTTTATTGTATAATTCACTGTTAACAGCTGTATATTGATTCTCCTGTCAAATAGCAAGAAATGAGCATTTCCTTTGTGGCTTTTTTTTTTTTAAAAACAGACTCATTCTCAGCTAAAGTTGAGTGGTGAGGTGTCTCATTTACTAAGTGAAGAGAAATTCCTTCATTTTTGGATACCATATCACACTCAGCAACCTATTCTCTGACCTCTTTCCAGAAATATATTAATATGTGTAAAAGTATGTTATCAATATGTTTATTTCTTTATACTCTTCTGTAAAAAAAAAAAAAAAAAAAAAAAAAAAAAAAGTAAATGCAAATTCTTTGTCCAGTTCTAGAAAGGAGAGTTTCCATTTAAGTAATTTTAGCTGAGAAAAATGAGTGAAAGGTGCTGTGCTTTGAAAGAGATTTAGATTTATGGTGTATAATTTCTTGATAGTATTGCACTCAGCCAAGAAAATATTCTTTTGCCTGTTGAAGAAGCATTCTTGTTATGAAGAATCCCATGGTGGC
Organism: Colius striatus; assembly: GCF_028858725.1. Classification (NCBI taxonomy): domain Eukaryota; kingdom Metazoa; phylum Chordata; class Aves; order Coliiformes; family Coliidae; genus Colius; species Colius striatus. The sequence goes on from NC_084762.1 coordinate 54,464,595, forward strand.
AGGGAAACACAGACACAGAGCTTAAATTATTTTAGAGCACTCGGGTATCTTTTACTTAGTCTGGATTTGAGCTTTACTGAATTGTGATTCTTGTTCTGGATGTCTGTTAAAACAGTCAGTGAGGAGGAGGACACACACTAGCATTGTGCTACACTGGCCTGGACATATTCTTATGTGACCTGATCAAAGGGAACTTGCTTTAGCATGGGGATTGGATTAGATGACACTTTCAATCCCTACCATTCTGTGATACTGGGTTTCTAAAAGAAAGGCACTGATGTGCTCTGCCCATAAAGATACCAGAAAGAGTGGAAACAAAGACAGCTTAAAGCCCACACTACATGGATTTAGGAACATTTTAGCTTTTAAAAAGCTCCAACTTACAGCAGCAATGAGGTGTTAACATTGGTTGGGATGTCTACTAGTCCAGAACTCATCACACAACCTTTTTTCAACAATGTTATGCCCATTGCATGGTGATGCAAAGACCACTTGAGATTTTTAGGACTCTCAGTCAAGAAAAGGAATTTATAGTTTTTGTGTTGAAGCAAATTCTTTCTAATATACTATTTTAACTTCCAATCACATATTAATGACAATAGTGCCAGAATCCAAAAAGCATATTGCTGCTACTATACCTCTAGAGTACCAAATTATAAGCAGCTTCAGAAATATTTATAGCATCAGTTTTGGTTTTCCTAACAAATTCCACTTCCTCTAAGTTTTGAGAGTAAGGAAACACTGCTGTCTTTATTATGCCATCTGCTCATAACAAAGGGTGGTAAAGATTTTAAAATGTTGAGCTCTTGTTGTAAGTGTCAACCTAAAGTTACCTTGGGGAAAAATAGTTTGAAACTATCCTTGAAGTTATCTTGATGGATTACAATTATAACAAGAGGAAGGTTACATGAGAGAGCTGACAGACTGCTGACCTGTTTTACTGAAATAACAATGATCAGAGAAGTTATTTTCAGTGCTTAGTTTAAATTTTCTGACAAGTTTGGCAAAGTGTAGCTGTTGAAGGTCAAATTCTGTTAAAAAGTTCTGATATGCTGCTTGTGTCCAGAGATCCACTAGCAATTAGAGATCAAACTGTAATATCTTTGAGAGATAGCACTCTCTCTAACTGACAATACACACACTATTGGAATTCCACTTATATTCTAAATTTATTCCAGATTTTCACCTCAAACCTCTAGAACCAGTCACCTGTCTACGGAGATACAGAAGTTTGGTGAGTTATAACTGGTACAATATCACTAAAGTGCCATCTTTTCCCTGAAAGAAAACTAATCTTATTCCTACATTGCTTAACAGCCCCATTAATAAAAAAACAACAAAAATCTTTCCTTCATTTTTCTTGTTTCATTCATACATCCACTTTCTCTGATAATAACTTTTTTTTTCCTTCCCCTGAAGCAGGGTAATAAAGAGTTTCCATTGACATTGTGACTGTGATAAATTGATTTGGAGTTTTATTTTTGTTTTTATGTACCACCTTCATCTTTACATATCATAGTATTGAGCAGGCTCAGATGTAGAACCTTGCAATCAAATTGACTTTATGTACGCTCAGGAACCTAGTTGTTTCTCCTAGTCCTTTATTTTCTGTCTTTTGTTTATTATTCCTCTTTACCAGTCCAGCTCTGCTTGTGTAGCCTCTCTTATTCTGAGATACCCTTGTTTATCAAAATCAACTTTAACTTTCAGACTAATGTAATAAAAAATGTTCATTTGGGGTTTTTAGTGTTACGTTTGAAAGGAGGAGATGACAGTTGTGTCACCCTTTGTTGAAGACAAGAAACACATCTGAGAAGATCTAAATCTTCATTATCTGTCAGAAAACTCATAAGTGCTATGAATTCAGGTTTTCTCAATGTCTTGTATTGGGTTACATTTCCAAGAAAATTTTGATATCTAAACCATAAAGACCTATGTGCTACATGTCTCTGTTTTAATTTGTTAGTTATGCTAGCTTTTGATTTCACTGCAATTTGAAGCAACTCTAGGTGTTAAGAGGGATTATATTTCATGAAATAATTGTACCTTACAACACAGTTAAATTTAAGCAAACATGTATTGCCTATTTGTTTGCTATTCTCTAACTTGCTCATTAGCAAGACTGACCAGTTTTGTAAAACTCCTTGAAGACCAGCAAATGTCATGTAATGTTATTCAACTTCTATTCTAAGCTGAAGAGATGCTACTCAAGTTTCCAAGATAATTTGCCTAATTAAAAAAAATAAAACTTAAGGAATAAAATTTGTGTGGGAAATAGCAAGTTGTTTTGTCAGTAGCGCAAAGTCATGAAAGTCTGTATCATTTAGAAAAGTGGACTCTACTTTTCACATTTTTTTTATATATGCATCTGGAAGAAGTTTACTTATATCAATTTGACATAAGGTTTGTTTAATATTTTTGTAGCAAGTTGAGTGTAGGTCTCTTCTCCTAAGTAACAAGTGACAGAACAAGAGGAAATGGACTCAAGTTGTGTCAGGGGAGGTTTTGATTGGATGTTGGGAAGAAATTTTTTCACTGACAAGGTTGTTAGACACTGGAAAAGTCTGTCCAGGGATGTGGTGGAGTCACTGTCCTTGGAGACATTTAAAAGCTGTATAGACAAGGTGCTTAGGGCCATGGTTTACTGGTGATTTTGCCAGTGTTGGGTTAGTGGTTGGAGTCAATGATTATAAAGTTGTTTTCCAACCAAAAAATTCTATGATTCTATGAACACTCAGAGAAAGCTGCATTAATAAGCTGCCCCAAGCCTGCACAAATGTGCAAATGTGCAAATAAACTGGATTTCAAATTCAATTCTTTATTCTAGGTAACAACTATCTGTAAGCCTTTGCTTCTGCTTTTTACACTGGTTCAACTTTGTCAGGCAAATAAGCTTCTTTTCTTGTGGTAGGAAGATTGTTCTGAAGGATTCAATTACAGAACATCTTTGAGTCTCTAATTAAATTGTCTCTGTTATAATTATATGACTTTTGAAAATAAATCTTCCAAATGTCTTTGAATTTCTGTGAAAAAATCAACCTTTTCTTAGGAGTTTAGCTGCAAGTTGTTAGATTTCTGACATTAGGAATTGCATGAGGTTTATAATAGTAGGTTAAATAAGTAACCTCATGCTATACTTGATAGAGAGTTAGTAGGAACACTGTAGAGTGATACTTTTCTTTCTCATTCATTTTATTACCAAGATGGTTCATTTCAGAGGTGACTTTGTTACAGTTTATCGTGTAGACAAAAGGTAGCTGTTACTTGGATCGCCTTAATCTAATAAAACCAGAAGTACTGCATCTGCAGTAATACTAACATTTTGAAGCTAGTATAAGTTCTTAACATAGTAAAAAAACAAAGTACATTTGGTGGTTTACTGTGCCCCATTAATCACTTTGCAATCCTTCTGTTCCAAGTAATTTTTTGGTGTGAATTTTATGCTCCACAAATAGCTCTTTCATTCCTGGTGTGGTCAATAGCTCTTTAATGAATACCTCCTAGCTCTAGTTATTTGTTGCTGTTCATTTTACACATTTGCTTTAAAGACTTTTCTACTTACGGCCCTCTAGACTCTTCACTAAACTTTCTTCTCTCAGTGCATTCAGAAAAGGATTTATCATTCCTGTGACTTTGTTAAGTGTTGTTCCTCAGCCCCTCCCTTTTTTTTTTGTCTACATTATTTATTTTACTATGTAAGCTAACAGTGCCTGATTCTCTTTTTCTTGTTGAACCAGAAGAGAGTGAAAAGAGTCCATATTTTCAATTAACACGAGTATGTTTTCTACATATATATGTGTGTGTGTGTAGCTATATATGCATACCAAAATATTTTCTCCTAAGGACATTTTATCATTTCTAATAAGACTCTTTATCTCACTCATTATCAATAGTGACAGTTTTTGGTGTAAAGTCTTTTTCTGAGACCTCAGATTCCAGCATCTTGGCATTCATTTGTAAATATTGTTTGTAAAATTAGTTATACTTGGAGTCAAATCTAGTAAAAAGGAGACTTGATTGAGCAGCTAGTAAGAAATCTTGCAGAGTCGTAAAAACTTTTTCACTGATTTTTTAAAAAAATATAAATTATTCAAAGTACTCAGAAAAAATTGCAGTGTCCTTCTTTAGCAAGAATGACATATAGGCTCATCATCATTTCAAAAGTCAGAGAAGTTGCTTCAGTGGTGCTTATTTCAAAGGTAGGGAACTATATGAGATTGAAGAACCCTTGTGAAAAGGAGGAGGCGAAAAAAGGATAAAATCCTGCCAATACACTGGGATGCTCTTAAAAAACATTTTATGCTATGTTTTGCATTTGTAGCATAAAATAGTACTATTTATGAAAAAGTTAAGATTACTAAGTACAAGTGGATCAAATCAATAGTTTGTTGCTTACCAGGGGAAAGTGTCTGAAAGTTGCAGAACAGAGAAATGGGCAAGTCCAGTAAGAACTTGCCTCCTTGACTTTGACATGCCCTTGTCTGTAGAGATATCAAAGATATATATCTATAAAGTTTGTGTGTGTGTAGTAATGCACCAAAGATCATCTCAGCCACTGCAGCACTCTTACCTGCACTGAAAATTTTGTAGATTAAACAAGGAAAATATCCCTTTAGTTTATATCATCCCTGGAAATCAAACACAGTGACTCCTGAAATCCTTTACTACCTGGGTGAAAAAGCAGATAATATCATTGGATAGGTGTCTTCGTTAATCAGTAATGACACTGAAGAGACAGATTTTTAAAATTTTATTCCCGTTATCATTTGTTATGCAGGCATAATTGAAAAGCTTGACTGCAGTCAAGACAGAAAAGAGATTGTTCCATTTTTACTGATATGTAATAGATGCTATTCAAGCATCTATTTAATCATAATGAGGAAGAATTATTTGAATTATATATATACTAGGCACTTCATAACATTATTCAATACATAACAATGTTAAATTGCTGTATAAACAATACTATCAACTTAGCCAGTGAAGAGCACTCAGTTGCTTTCTCGTATGGACTCCAGTATAACTGCCTTTCTGATTATTAATGGTCTCTAGATTAATTACCCTTCAGTTATGTCACACTGACAGTCTAGGCAGTGGTTCTTCCTCTATTACCTACAGACTCTTAGATTATATTTGCCAAAAGGCTCACTTCTGCAGTTATTTCTACATTGCAATATGTCATATGTAAAAATCCTGTTGCTTTAAAGTCACTTCTATCGATATATTACAAATATACTTCAAATCTTATAAATTACTTTTCTTACTGTATCTGACATGCTTAGGTATAAAATCAATATGGAGTTTTTATTAAATACAGATTTTCACAGATTTTTTTTTTCTGCAACATATTTTCTAATAAGGCAGAATTTGAAAGTAATGTACTATTTGTAATACAGATACAAATTTGTAATTTGTAGCTTTGGAAATGAAAGATGTTACTCAATCAGAATGTAATGTGTTTACCATACTAAGTAGAAAGTGTAAATAGAAAGAAAAGATAAAAATAGAAAGAAAATATAAAAAAAATCAAGATACATTTTTCATAGTGAAAAAGGCATTATTCTGTCCTGCTGTGAAGTATCCCTGGGTTAATGTAAGACAAATCTTTTCTGAAAAAGATATGTATTAGTGTTACTCATTACTTAGATTACAAAAAGAGTCTAGTGAATTCTGAGTTATCACATTTTGACTGGTTGTTTGTTGGTGTTTCTGAATATTGTCCATTTTTGTCTAATGAGTTAGTGAAAAGTCACATGACTGGACTGCTTTTGGATACCTAAAGTTTCATGTGGTTTCAGAAAGCACTGGACTAATAAATAGAAGAAAAAAAAAATCACAAAAACCTATTTAGCACAAAATCATTACATGATTGATATACTGATTGAGACTCACATCACTGGATGCAGAGGGGAAATATTTATTATTTATTTATTAAAATATGTATTATTTTACACTCTTGTCTGCATATCTGCTTTTTATGATCTCTAGAGATAGGAGAGTCTCCTGACTGGACTTTCTTCCTTCTATTAGGATATGTACATTTGATTGTCAATACCAATTATTTAGACCCTTTTGTGAAAACATTTTTGAATTCCCATTATCTGGTGGAAGTGTGTCTTTAAAGTGGACATTTGGTTCTTTATTTCTCTTGTGTCTTGTTTACTTTAGCTAACTGAAGGTTTGGAAATACACATAAAAGAACAAGCAGTTTAAAGTAGCTAATTCAATATTTTAATTGTAGTCTAGGAATACTAATCATAGAAATATTCCCTATTCATGTTACTAGTGTAATGTAGGACTATTGTACTTTTTCTTTTAAAAGTTCATAGAATCATAGAAGTTCTGCAGAAAGTATTACAAATATAAATAATTATTGCTTAGAAAACATAATCCTCGAATTTTTCCTTCTTTTGCACAGCAAGGCAATTCATATCTTGTATCTCCATTGACTTTAAATTTGATCTCTTTTTTTCTAACTCTAATAGTCATTTGAATTGGACCAGAACTGCAGAACTAAGTTAATCTGTCTTCCCAAATTCTTTGCACCCAAATCCCATGCATTAACCCAGGTTCTTAGTGCAAATTCAGACCTGATGTAAAGCATTTGAAAAATCTTGGCTAAAACACTGCCCTGCTCTCTTCCCTTAAATCCTTGTTCATTCACATGTACTAGGGCCTAGACATATAAAGACTTACTTAAACTGCTTTATCTCCATTGGAAATTTTCAAGAACTGTTGGTTCTTTTAAGTTCCACTAGGGAGAAGAGGAAAACCTTTGGGAGGTTTTGTGATTTGTATTTTAAAAATAAAAATATCTGTTTATTTCTGAGGTAGATACTCCTTAAAATGGGATATCTGTCCTAAAAGGTAAAACTGAAAATTTGAGAGCATAAAGAATATCTTAGCAGTATGAGCAAAAGAATAGGGAGAATTTAGGGTAAGAATTCCTGTTTTTCTAGACTATCACCAGGAAAAAAAAAAAAAAGTTATTTTTTTGTTTCTGTTGCAATTTATAAAGACATAAGTACTTTGAAATTATTGTTAGTTTTATTCTTATTTCATCTTTTCCTAGATGAATCTTTTGGAACTGGCATTGTTTAAGAAATAAGAAAAAGCGAAACAACTGTTACAGTTAAAAGAAAAGAAAATCTCTTCTGATATTCCATTGGTTTTCATTGTTGCTTTGTAATTTTTTTCCCCTGATTCCAAAATTTATTCATATAGATGAATCCATTAATTCACAAATATTTGTTGAAAGCTCAGGATTACTTTATGTTAAAACACATATCTAAAATAATACTTTCTTGTATCTCCACAGATGTCTATGAGAGATATCTGTATACTTGGTAATTATCACTGGATAAAAATGACTTAAAGGTTCAATCCTTTATTTTAATTGCCTTGTTTTTATACTCTACTATTATAGCTTGAAGAATGTACTGCTGTAATCTTGCTCTGAATTTAAGCTGGATTTTAAGGCTTTATTAGTCAATAAATTTCTTATCAGTTACATATCCTGCTTTAACTGATAAAATGATACATTCTGATACAAAGGGATGGTATACACTTTCTTCAATATATTTCAAGAAATCATGCCAAGAATTCCTGATTTGGAATTCTAGTAAAGGATTGAGGGCACAGCAATTGACTAGCAAAGAATTTCAGGAACCCTCAAAGTAGTAAAATCTTTGAAAAGTGTATCTTTATTAATATTTTTGATGTCTTAATTAACAGTGAAGCATCTGAATATGATACAATTAAAACCAGCAGAAATGTAGTCATGAAAACCTTTACTCCAGCTTCAGATTTCATAATTGAAACTGAATGATACTTTGTAATGACTCGAAGTCAAACAATCTCTTGAAATATAAAAATATTTTTCTGCTTATATAGGATGTAAAGGGGTTAGCTTAAGGGCTTGATACGGTTCATTATTGTTCTTTTCTATATAGTACTTTGGTAATTTATTAGAATCTGCAACTCTGAAGTAATTTATATAAAAGTATATTTGTTAAATGTGTTGGTATAATCTAAGTGCTTACAATATTTTGAACAAAAATTTTTACAATATTTAAAATTGTGATAACCACTCCACAGCTTTCTGATCCAGTGTTCTTTCCAATCTACTTAACAAACGCAATGTGTATGTAATCAAAAGCTGATATCAGCCCCATTGCAATCAGATCTTAACATATGTTTTCATGTGAAGATGGACATAAATATGTCAGCCAGGTGTCATGGCTATGCCTTAGTTCCTTTGACCAATTAAATCACTGATTATAGCTTGTTTATTATATAATATTCAAGTAGGTCAGGTTTGTGCATCTGTGAACTACTTGTGCACAATGCATGCTGTCTGTTCTGATAGCATGATGTTGAACATCTGGACGGTCACTTTGTGCTCATCTGTTGCACACACATTCAGAAATGTTAAGTAGCTTTGCCTCAGGATAGTGATGCTGATGTGTATTTTGGTGTGCCAAAGGAATTAGCATACTTTCCTAGACTTTGGAACATTTTTACTCATGTGAGTAAAATTTTCACACTGAGGTATTGCTATGGTGATCAACAAACTTTCCTATGGCAGTAAAGAATAACAAAATCTTATAAAGCAAATAATGATTTGCCAGAAAAAAAAAAAAAATCCCTCCACTAAAAATTCTCTTGGTCAAGAAACGTTTTTTAACATTAAGGAAAAGGAGATAAAGCTTACACAATTGTGCTTTCTCTTTCTGTCTGTGTGTCTGGGTATCTTCTTTACAATGTTGAGTCCCTTCACTATGTTGATTGAAATTACTATGAAGTGTAAAAGGTTCCTGAGTATTACAGGCTTTAGTGTTATAATCAGCCCAGTGGAAAAGAGATTAATAAGACTGAGGGCATACAGAAACTTTCACTTCATTTACACCAACAATGTACATGGGCAGGACACAAAAAATTACTTATCACCAAAAAAAGTCTTGCTTGGTACCTATTTAACAGTCATCTACAATCTAAAAAAATCTAATATGGGATACCAGTCACCATTATTTCTTTTACCTTCTGAACTGCTCTGCTTGCTTGAAAAATAGACACTGTGGGAAATAAATTGTATAATACTAACTAGGAATACACTGGGAGAAAATTTACATGTTTCTGTTTTGCCAGTTATGTATATTCTTTAAATTCTTGTTTTCCAGAGCTTTACTTGGAAAAAAAACCTAAGTACGTTTGAGTACTAAGATTGAGCAAAGATGCTCTGTTCCTCCTGAAGCTGTGGGACTATCTTGTGATCCTAGTTATGTATGAGATTTGTGTCTATGTAATCTGATTTTATCATGCAGCACCTAAGAAAAACAAAAATAGAATTGCTGGAAAATTTGTTCATTCTCATCAATTTGAAATTATTGAGTAGTCCTTTTTTACGTTGTTTCACTTTATTTTTCATCTAATTACAAGTTTTCATTTTTTTGCTTTCTTGCATTCATAGAACAATAGAATCAGAATGGTAGAGGTTGGAAGGGACCTTTTCTAGATCATCTAGTCCAACCTCCTTTCCAAAGCAGGTCACCTAGATCAGGTAACATAGGAACATGTCCAGGCGGGTCTTGAAGACCTCCAAGGAAGGAGACTCCACAACCCCTCTGGGCAGCCTGTGTCAGGGGTCCTTCACCCTCACAATAAAACAGTTTTTTCTTATGTTTAAATGGAACTTTTTGTGCTCTAGCTTCATCTCTTGTCCTGTCACTCGGTACAATAGAATCCCACCTAGATCGCTCCCTGTCCTTAGGGATTTCCAAGGGCCCTTGGTACTTTTTCCTATCCTGTTGAGAGGGGGAGGAGTGAGTGAGGGGCTACTCAGGGTTCTTTTTTCCTGGCTGGGCCAAAAGCACAAGAAAATTATTAAAACAAGTCTTGGTTACAATTTCTCTTTTGCAAAATTTTCTCTCAGAACAATATATATATGTGAACATGTGAGCCTGTACACATATATAATACATTCAGGCACATATACAGACATGTATATATGTACATGTGTGTATTATGTAAAGCAATGCACTAAAAATTTGTGGAACATCCACGTTTATAAGCAAAATTGGGTTAAAAAAAGACTTGCAAGTTTGAGAATTTAGCTCAGGAAGTTGTACCGTGGCTTTGTCCTTTAAAATGAGGTTTTCTCAAACTGATCAACTCTGTGTGGTTTCTTTCTCTTTATTTTTCCTAATTCCACTTAATTTGGCTTAGTTGTTCTAAGTTCAGCTACACTGTGCTTACACATTACAGCAGGGAACGATTTACTTGGAGCTAGATGAAACTTGCTCTTACACCTGCTCTAAATTTTTTTTTTTTTTTTAGTATAGAATATGAGTATGAATATATCTTTGAATTGTCCTTGTAACACTAGACATTTTCTTGAGAGCCTTTAAAAATGTCTTTTGGAAAAAAAATTAGCAGCTATTGGAATTCTTTTGTTCCTACTGCATTATACTATTCATCCTAAAAACTGTTTTATGTTTTTTTGATTCACAGTGGGCACACAGTATCTCATTATACCTAAGAATAACTGTATCCTGTCCATATTTCTTAACTTTTGGATTTCACAAACATTGAATTTTGCTTTTCATCATTCTTTACAAAGGATTTGGGAGAAGAAAAGAAAAGGATATAGCTCAATCTACATTGACAGCGATCTGGGAGAAAAAAAGGCAGACATGTTACTCGTGATGGGAAGATTCTATTCAGCCTTGCAGTTTAATTTTCCTTCTCTCAAAAAGAGAGAACAAAAGAAATATTTAAAACAAAACAAAACAAAAAAAAAAAAAAAAAGGTGGAGGGGGGAAGAAATAAAAGAAAGCACCATTTCCACAGTACAATAGTTTGAAAAAGTCCTTGGGAAGACAGCTTCCCACTTCAGGGACTTCAGCTTGTGGCCTGTTTCTATTCATGAGTTATGTTTACCATCTCCTTCTATTCTTTTATTTCCAACAATGCTAGCAGTATTAGTAGTATAGTTTGCTGTGCACCTCTCTTCAGTACATAGCAGTCTCTATTTGACCTGAGAAATATTTTATATGAAGCAGAAGAGAATCTTTGTATACGTGACTCGGTACCCAATTCAACATTTTACTTGCTCATTGACCGAGAACTACTGAACAGGAATGCAATCATAGGTTGTTTGTCTGACTTTTCCAGGTGTTTGCTCTACTGAGTCTTGGGAATCTGTGTACTTTTCTGCATCCTTTTCTTTGTAGTTTGTTTTTTTCTTTGTAATCCCAATTTTCAGTTCTACTGTTTTCTCTTCATTCTTGTCACTAGAGGAGTTTTGCCTTTCCTTTTGCTATTTCTCATTTTGTTCTTTTTCATTATTGCTGCAGCACTGAAGGTGGGGGCTTTCTTCTCCTCAGTCTAAAGCTGTATCTCAGAATTTGTTTCACCTTGAATTCAAACCAACGTCTTACAATGATTATCATAATTACAGATAAGGCTCAGGAATTTTAGGTATATCAAAACTTTTGCAAAGAACTACTTCTACCACAACATTAAATGATATCTGTATATCAGAAGTTTCAGGGTTCTGGAAAAAATGTACTGACTCTACTGTCTCAGCTACACTTAGTTTCACTCTGTTGCAATTTCTTTTTGTAAAATAATAATTCATTTCTTTCTCACTTCCCACTATATCCATGCTAGAATCTATGCAGTGTGCCTAGTGAATTTTGCCTGTGAAGTGATATAGCTGCTTCTGTTTTCTTACTACAGATGTTATTTTTCCTAAGCCTCATTTTTTTTGTAATTTCTGTCCCAAGTGTCTCTCTGGATACCACCTCTTACAGAACAGGATTTTAGCTAGGTCTCTAGTAAGAAGAGATTTGTTAGCAACGCCACTGCCTATGTGAATTCAGTTATGGGTTGCAGGTCTCAGTAGATTGAAGCCTCCCTAGGAGAAGCTCTCTCCAGTTCTGTTAAAAAGATTGTACTGTACTCTTTAAGATCTCATAGGCCAATTTTAAGTGTGTCAAAGTTCCATATACACTACTGTAATTTACTGTAATGTAATTCCAGAAGCATGGGATAGTTTAACTAGAAAACTACATATAATGCAGGAAAGATTTTCTTTTCCTGTAAGCCCTACAACATTTATGAGGAAAAGGATAATGAGTTTTTTATAGTGATAAACAATCTATGAAAACTAGACTTTCAGACAATGTGGACAAGATTCTGACACCTTAACATCTTCGACTCTATGAAATTTCGAACTGTAACTATACTGTCTCTAGTGTGCAGATCCTTGTATGCAGTGGTGTATTGAAGCAATGACCAGAAATACCTGAGCTCCACATTTTTTTTCAATCCACAGTCAGCTCTGGATTCAACAGTACAATGGGGCCAGTCCTAGACGTATATCAATTCCATGCATACTTCAAATTGAGCTAATTATGCATGATTATTAAGCCTTGCTATAAGTGTATGCAGAACTCTTACACAGTAAGTGCAGTGGTTAGGGAAATGAGAGGCGCCAAGATAATCCTGCATTCTGGAAGTATATCTGAGTAGTACTTGTGAATACATTTCTGAAAGCTGAGTATTCTGAAAGCTCAGCTGGGTAAATTCCATACCAAAAGTGCTTTGAAAAAAAAAAAAATCGTAACTGTATCCATGACTTAGCTACATTTGAGTGCCTTTTGACTGCTAAAAAACAACATCTTCAGAAAACAAAGTGTGTGTATATATAGGGGAGATTGTGCTTTACTAGTGTCACTCAGGCAAGTTATAAATCATTATTGTACAAGTCAAGCTCCAGAAAGACATGGAACATTGCAGTTAAGGTTATTTGTGCAGTCTTATGTAGTGTCCTGTACTTTCTGCTGCATCTAGTGGCACTGTGTTATGACGTACCATGTAGTCCTGTAACTGACACTTATTCTTCTTTCTCAGAAAAGAGGAATTTCACCTCTTTTAGACTGCAGAGTAGATTGAGTGTTGTTAATTAGTAGATACTTCATAGTTTCTTCTTCTGTACTTGTTCTAGTTCTCTCTTCCTGTCCTTTTATATATTTTTTTTTTCTTTTTGGATATAGTATGATGGTGAGAAATCTTGTTTGGAAAACAAAATTATTAAATCTGTCTATATGCTTCATTACTCTGGTATTTAAGCATTTTAAAACCATTATTTATCTTTATTATCTCTTCTCACAAGGGGATTGCATTATACAATTTACAGCAGGAGAATTGTAAATCACTGTAAAAAAATACAAATAAAAAATATGTGTATAATTTTCAGTGCCACATGCCGTTTCAGATATACTCTGCAAAATGAGCACTTTATCTGTCACTTTATATATTCTAACAGGGCTTCTGTTGAATGGTACTGCAGGCAGTAGTACAATGCTCAGCAGTTGAGCTGACTGGGTATCAGAGTCTTCTATTGGAGAGAAAGAAAGTGTGGAACATATAATTGACAGAGATAAAAAGACCAATGGTAGGTCTAGCAAGTTTCATATACTGCTTTATTGTTGTTTTCAAGATATGAAAAAAAATTCTCAGAATGTAGTACTTTCCATGCAGTAATCAGAACCGTTTCTTATGCTTTGAAGTAGTACAGACACGGTGAGGTTTTAATCTTGCAAATGTAAAAAGTATTTTTTAGAAATGTATTTTGATTAAGACATTTTCTTAAAATTTCTATTATTTAAAAAAAATGAATACTGACATTAATAAAAACCAAACCAAATAAAAACCAAAAGTCTAGTCTTTAGAGTTTCGTGTAGTGAGTCCTCACAAAGAAATTCATTACTGATATATGTGCAGAAGCAGCGTTTATGTTTATACTTCAACATTCTATACATGCAAAAGATGGGAAGTGTAAATATGTCCTCAAGACTGAACAATGGATGTTAATAAATTTCCATGCTCTCTCTAGGAGAGTAATTATCTAAGAAATCAGCATGAAAGAGTTAAGATACTTTAGTGCTAGTTCACAGTGGTTCTTGTTTCATATGTTGAACACCAATAGAGATTAATACCAGAGCTCCCTTTGTCCATGGCTGTGAGGACTTTACAGTTCTCAGCGGGACTTTGAAATGAAACAGAAGTGGTGGGGAGTTCAGAGCTCTCTTTGCTCTGAAGTAGTTCCATCCAAGCCATAGGCAGCAAGTTTCTCTGGGAGGATGTTGTGGGAAACTGTGTCAAATGCCTTACTAACATCCAGGAAGACCACATTCAAAGCCTTTCTCTTATCGACTAAGCGAGTCTTCTTGTCATAAAAGGAGATCAAGTTGGTCAAACAGGACCTGCCTTTCATAAAGCCATGTGGGATGGGCCTGAACTCTTCGTTATCCTGTATGCGCATCAGGATTGCGCTTAATCTGTTCCATAACCATCTCCAGCACCAAGGTCAGGCTGACAGATCTGTAGTTCCCAAGATCCTCCTTCCAGCTCTTCTTGTAGATGGCAGTCATATTTGCCTTCCTTCGGTCCTTTGATACCTCCCCAGGGAGCCAGAACTGTTGGTAGATGATGGAGAGTGGCTTGGGAAGCACTTCCACTAGTTCCCTCAGCACCCTTGGGTGGGTTTCATCCAGCCCCATAGACTTGTGTGTGTTGATGTGCAGCAGTAGGTAGCACACCATTTCCCCTTGGACTTCATTCTGTCCCCCATCCCTGTCTTCCAGCTCAGGCAGATGGGTGCCCAGAGAAGAGCTGGTTTTACTATTGAAGACTGAGGTAAAGAAGGCAATAAGTACCTCAGCCTTTTCCTCATCCTTGGTCACTAAGTTTCCCCCTGCATCCATTAAAGGGGAAAGATTCCCTTTAGGCCTCCTTTTGTTGCTAATACATTTATAGAAACTTTTCTTATTGTCTTTTACAGTAGTGGCCAGCTTAAGTTATAGATGTACCTTGGCCCTTCTAATTTTCTCCCTATATGACCTAATCACAGTCTCTTAGGCTGCTTGATCTTTCTTCCAAGGATTATAAATTCTCTTTTTCTTCCTGAGCTCCAGCAGAAGTTCCCTGTTCAGCCAGGATGGTCTTCTGCCCCACCAGCTCATCTTCTTGCATGTGGGAACAGCTTAATGCGTTCCTTTAAGATTTCCTTCTTAAAGAATGTCCAGTCTTCTTGGACTCCTTTGCCCTTCAAGACTGTGTCCCAAGAGACTCTGGCAACCAGCTTCCTAAACATGATAAAGTCCTGCTGACCCCTCTCCTTGCTTCTCTGAGGATTGAGAACTTGATCACTATGATCAACTTGTTAGCTGAGGCAGGAACACTTTTCCCCTCTTTCAAAGTAAATCTCTTTAGCTTCTTAATTGAGCTGTGCTCCATCTTCACTTTGCTATTCACTGGCTCTGATCATTTTCCCTGTCTTTCTCTATTCAATTTCTCCTTTTCTGGTGTCAGTCTCCTTTAATTAATGTTGGTAATCCCAGTTCTTCCCATACAGTTGTGTTTCCTTACTCTGACTTCAGTTCCCGCTGTTTCTTCGTCTTCTATCCCCTTTCTCAATCGCATTTTTTTATTTCTTCCTTCTCAATCTTATTCTCAAGGCATTAGTGCAAAATGACCCTCCTGTAACACAGTGACAGGCCTCTCTGAAATTTGATTGGGTTTTTTTTTTCTTAATTCTACCTAGATACTAAAAATAGAAATCTTTATGAATACAAGTAGAAAAAGGGGCTTGGTCAAACTTTTTAGACACAAGTTTAAGAAACTTTTCAAGACAATTCAAGGTTTGCCACTCTGACCTTGTAATAAATAACTTAAATTTAGGGATTTGTAAATGTGCAATTTGGTCAATACAAGACATGCTGAAGTTTTGAGAAAGCTTAATGAGAATAAAATGTTTGATGACCTTTTTTCTGTCAAATTATAGGAACTTTGCATTGATTATGTGTGAAACTGTATTCTTCCAGACTCAAGTAAGATTTAACACACAGCTAGATTTGGTCAGATTATTGAAAATGATGTGCTCTGTTTCACAGTCCCCTAATTCAAATCACAAAATATCTTGATCATTTTTGAAATTCCCAAGATTTGTTTTGCATGAGCTTTATTCATCTCCAGCTTCATTCAAGAAGATTAGTTATTAGGAAGTTGGCTATTTTTCATCCTTAATTATAGGCAACTTTAGTAATCTCTCTTACGGTAATACGATGGACACAAGGAGTGTATCTGTACACCCATTTGCAAAGAGGTCCATGCTAGCTTTGGCAATGGTCCCAGGTTGGCAAGAGGTGACACCACTCCATTCTGAAATATGTATAGCTCCTTGAGAATGACACTACCCTGTCTTTTCACTCAGCCCATTGACAAGGCTTTTTTAACACATGATCATATGTCTGTCTTACAGTGCAGAAATTTTATGTTCCTGGCCAGCTTGGAGTATGGGCAAAGCAAGCTGAGATCTCTTAAGACTGGCTCAACTTCACAAGGACAGGGTCAGTGATACAATAAAAAACAGGTTGTTCTGGAGAGCTAATGCTATTGTTAGGTGAGAATCAAAGGGCAAGAACCAATTGACAGACATACTTCTATGTTTACAATCTGGAAACCAGGAGGTTTAAATGTTAAATGCCAAAGTTTACCCAAAGGTGCTTTCAAAGAAAATGAAAAAGTAAGTCACTTGAGAAAGAAAAAACTCCAAAAATTTTCTTACTGCAAGCTGCTTAATCATGCATTCACCAGTGAGGACGTGCCACCACTGAAATGTATTTACTGACTAATTTTCTTTTTTTAAAAAAAAAATCTAAAATACAAATACGAATCAAGGGAAAAACATCTTGGAAAAAAAATGGGTAAAGTTGTAATGTTTTATTGTTTCCATAGATCTTTATGTTGACTCGCAAAGCATAAAATATCTTCTGTCTTTGTAATAGGCTTGACAGCTCTTTGCCTCTATCTTGTAAATAACTGCAATGCTAAAAAGTAGAGAGGGTAAAATCTGGCTTTCCTATCAAGAATATATTCAACAACTGTTACCCAATATGCCTGCTGCTATTTGCCATAACAGTGCAGGATTTTTGTCCATGATCTTCTAAGAAGCAGATACATCTCTGAATCTGAGAATACGATTGTTGATGTCCGCTTCTTACTCTTATTACTTTTTACAAGTGAACTGTAGAACTGAATTCTTCTCTGAGAAATCTCTCTTTGTATTTCTGACAGCTATTTTTAGGCATTTTACTGTTGCATATGGAAGTACCTGCTTCCATATGTACCATGGGACCCTGTGTAGGGTTGTGTTGACAATGGCTCATGTTGACTTACAACTGATATTCTCACTTACCAACCTACACACTAGTGATACCTTGGAACTTCCAATGCTTCTCAGCCTCAAGGTCAAAGAGGATTATTGCTTCAAACTAAACCATGTCAAAATATATCAATTAAATGCTATCAACTATTATCTAATTAGACATTCTTGTTTACAGAGTATCTTCAAGCTTTTTTGTTACTGTAGTGATAAGGGATAAATAAGAACTTCAAAGAAAAACAAAGAGTGGTGGGCAGGAAAGCAAGTTGTGAAAGCATTAGGTATTTATTATTTAGATTCTGGAATGGATTACTTTTGCTTTGTGACATACAGTCTCTTTAAATGTGTGAACAGAAAAACACCTTTATATGCCACAAACCACAATTGCACACTACCTAAAGCAAGAATAATACTACATGTTGTGTAGAAATGGTTTAAATCATGAGGATGTATGTATGTATGTATGTATGTATTACAGAAATAATTTTTCTTCTGTGCAGTTTTTTTTTTAAGTATACCCTCATGAGGATAAGTATGTATTATAAAAATAATTTTTCTTCTGTCCAGTTTTATTTTATTCTTTTTAAAAATTATACCCTTCCTCCTAATGTTACCATTTTTGGACCCTATATGTTATTTGTTTTGCTGGTGAAGTGTGAAAAGTTTTTTTGGAAAAGCTAGCTGTGGTACACTGGAAGGATACAGTACAAGTTAAAATGTTTTGAGGAAAGAACATGACCATGGAAAGTACTTTTGCTCTTTATACCATAATTTTCATTCCCTTTTCCTGCTGCAGAGGAGTGATCCTTCTAAGAAAAACTCATGGCAATGAAATTGGATATGCTGGAAGGAAAAGAAGGAAGGAGAAGATAAAGAGAAAAGGAGGAACGAAAGAGTACAGTGCTTTCCTGAGAAAGTGTTATTTATCATAGATTGACTGTATCATCTATGATTGCATAAGATGACAAGGAGTGCAAGTTTCAACTAGGATCACTAAGACATTGGTGATTCCTGGAAACCCTTTGAATCCAGGAATTATTCCAAGTTAATGCTGAGGAACAACAAGCCAAATAGCTTTTCAGTGATGTTATTGCTTAAGTTCTACAAATTTATCTCCTAAGAAACAAACTGGTATTTTATTTGATTTAAATGAGGGATTTTGGCACTGGCGGCAAGCACACAGAGCATTTGAACAAATTAGTAGAGAGGTTACTGCATCCATATGTGCATTGCTTCAGGGATTAATGAGTCTAGGTTTAAATATCCAATAGATTTCAGGAGAATTGTGGGAGCTGTCTGTGTTCAGAAAGAACATTTACCAAATGAAGGAAGAACTGTAATAACCCAGTACATTTTAAATCTGAATCAGAATGCTTGTTTCAGCAGAATGTGACTCATCATCTAACGGTGCCTGCTGAGGAAAACCGAGATGCCATTTTCAAACCTAGTAATCTCCAAGGATTTGTAGCTATCAAAAAGTTGCAAATTTTTAATTATTGATCACAATTTCTGATGACTTTTGCATCTTTTCAAAACTTCAACATATAATAATGATCTTTTCCACAAAGAGCAAGAAAATAAATCAAACCAAAAAGTATTTCGGTTTTAACTGTTCTTTGTATGCAAGGATGACATTCAAGAAAACTCTCAGAAGAGATAAAAGTGTTTCATGGATATTTTGAGTTACAAAGTTCTCTGGTGGGGGATTTTGTGAAAGAATTAAGAGATACCTAGGAAGAAGAAGCGGAGAGTATGTCAGCATATTCCTTTGCAAAATAAAGTTGATAAAAGAATTTTAAGACTAGTTGACTAATATTTTCAAAGTACTATTTTGGACCAAATCCTTCCAGATGTCTATGGACCTCAGCCCACATGAAGTTCTGGGTATGTTTTGCCCTAAAGGCATAGCACTGCTAAGGCTAGTCACTGGAAAAAGCAACAAAAAATGTGTTCTGTGTTCTCTGTTTCAGAATCTGTCATTTAATTTGTTTTAAATTTCACATTTTCTCTTGATTTCCTTCATATTTTTAAATTTTACTTTTCTACTTCTACAGCATTTTTTTAATATTTCAGATCTTTCAAAACTCAAACCAAACAATCTTCTACTAAAGTTTTCAGATTTTTCTCTTATGACCTTTACACAAACTAAACAAAAGTCTCTTCTTTCATACGAGACCCTTCAGGACTTAGTCTAAATGTTGACTTGAAGAGTTTCATTAAATTCCTATAGGTAGAAAGAACCTAACCATTTACAATTATATTAGGGAAATGCATGCCACTGAAAAAAATAAAAATTGAAAGTGTAGTGAAACTGGTCAGCTTAATTAACACAAATGAGATTCTAAATTTTAAAATCTGTAGGTAAGATTATAGGATGTACATCAATGCTAATGACCATCAACTTAATAACACAATCTAAGAGCTTTTTAGCCACTAGCTGTGCTTAGCAAAGGTCACGTATTCATCACAGTTTCAAATATTTGTGTCTGAAATTCTGTGACTATTTTATCTCATTAATTTCTAACTCTGAAATAGAATAAATAGCATTGTTTATGTGCTTATATTATTTTGATATGTAGACAAACATCTTAGGCTTTAAAAAATATAAATGTTCCAAATCCTCAGTACAGGGAAAAGGACACAGTGTTCTTCAAACATGTATGTATGCCAACAATACAGCTCTTACAGTAAAGCCACTGACAGTTGATTTAGTACTTAGACTCTGCTACAAACTGGTTAGAAGACCTGCCGTTATTGAATGACTTCCCAATGCAGATATGGTGAACTTCTGCACATTGGAACTCCAGTTGTCATTTACTTGTGACTGATTGTGTTTGATGGCTAAATGATTACTTGATGTTCGCATACATTGAAAACAAGTAATAGATAACTATGAAATCTGACAGTATATTCAAGGCAACACTCATAAAATACATTTTCTTGTCATTTAAATCAGTAAAAAATGTCAGTACCATAATGTCCCTCCATGTCTTCTCCATCATACCACAACTAAAAGTTTCAAGGTCTTATTTTTCACTATGTGATCAAAGATCACGAACTTTGCTGGTTCCTACCTCTGCAGTGGTTTTTCCTGGACCAGGTTTTGTTAGCAGGGGGCTACAAGGGTGGCTTCTTTAAACAAAGAGCCACCAGAAACTTCCCCTGTAGCTGATAGGGCTAATGCCAGTCAGTTCTAAGATGGACCTGATGCTGAGCAAGGCCTGGCCAATTAGTGACTGAGGTTGTCTGTGATTAATGTATTTGAGAAAGGGAATAAGTTCCTGCGCAGTTGCTAAGTGGCAGCAGCAGCAGAAGGAAGTGAGAATGTCAGAACCACAATCTACAGACACCAAGATCAGTAGAGAAGGACGGGGAGGAGGCCCTCAGGCCCTAGAAGAAAGATTCCCTTGTGACCTGTGGTGAAGACCATGGTGGAGCAGCTGTACTCCTGCAGTCCATGAAGGTCCCACAGGGAAGCAGAGACCTACTCACAGCCTGTGGAGGATCCCACACTGGAGCAGGAGGACACCCTGTGACTTCATGGGAAGCCCATATTAGAACAAGTTCCTGACAGGATCTGGGAGACCCTGGGGAGAGAGAAGTCCACACCGGAGCAGGTTTGCTAGCAGGACTTGTGATCTTGTGAGAGACCCACTCTGGAACAGTCAATACCTGAAGGACTGTTCTCCCTGTGAATGACTCACATTGCCCCCATGAGAAGAACCCATGCTAGTGCAATTCATGAAGAACTCCAGTCCTGTGGGAAGGATCCATGTTGAAGAAGTTTATGGAGAATTATCTCCCATGGAAGGGATCCCATACTGCTGTGAGAAGGGTGAGGAGGCCTCTCCTTGAGAAGAAGCATCAGCAAAATCCATCTGTGATGAACCATAACCCCCATCCAAGAAGAGTCCTGGGAAGAAGGAGGGATGGGGGAAGATGTTTTAAGATTCAGTTTTCTTTCCTAGTTCTGTTTTGATTGTTCATTAATAAATCAAGCCATTTCTCCCCGAGTTGAGTCTGTTTTGCCTGTGATACTAATTGCTGAGTGATCTCCCTGTCCTTATCCCTACTCATAAACGTCTTGTTACATTTCTCTCTCTCCTGTCGAATTCAGGAGAGGAAGTGATAGAATGACTTGGTGGGCATCTGGCACTTAGCAAGAGCTAAACCACCGCAACCTCAAATGTTTAATGCTTTCCTGTGAAAAGTCAATGGTAAATACAGAAGATTAAAATTGGTTCAGTTCACCATGCAGTGTCAATGCCACCTCTGATATGATTCATTCAACAAAAATCACTTTCTGTTTCAAAGGAGATTGAGACCATCATTCTAGAGGAGACTTCTCTAGTGGCAGAAAGGTTAAATCAGTTTTTTCTCTATTTATATATATACACGTTGTATAAAGCAGATGGTGTGTCAACAGCAATATTGATATTTGCCAGTTGCTCTTGAAGTTTTAATTACAGGAAAGATATACAAGCATGGGGCAGGATCTGTGTAAGATCTGCATTGAAATATATAGAATTGTCACAAATTCTTGCATCACAAGGAAAAAGTGATATTAAATGTTTTTAGAAAGGTAGGAAGTTGTTTGCAAACAACATTGGGATGCTAGCTGCTGATGCCTGAAGTCAGTTATCACATGGCAAAGGCTGTTACAATGTCTTTTAGTAGAATATGAATAATTGGTGTGAAAAATTAAGGAAAAAAGTTAATAAACAAATGTGCCTAGAATGATATTTTACATCTATCTTTGATTTGAACTTTCATGGGAAGGGTAATCAGTTCTATGAATGGACAGACTCCTGGAATTGCTCCTAAAAAAACATTTTATTCAAACCAAGTTGCTTCTATGTACATGTTCATTTCATGATTAGTTTCCTTAGGCAGGACACTGTATATACCCAGCAGTGTGAACTACTGATGGCTTCACCACAACAATTCTTCATTGAAATCATTTCAAGGTTTGTAGAAAAGACAAAATCATTACATTTCTCATCTCTTTAAAATCTACCTTTCCAGAAATCTTTAGGAACATGATTTCTTGTCAATATGTTTTAAGAAAAAATATAAAGAGATTATGGGATTTTTGGAAGGATTCTAAAGAATTCAGAAGGAATTGTTGACAGAAAACAAAACAAACAAAAATATGCATAACAGCATGATTTTAGGAAGGGTTGTAGTAAGATTCCATAATTGTTAGTATTCACATGAAACACCTGGAAGGCTTCTGCTGCTGGCACCTTTTTCTCTGCGCTGGTATTGATTCAGTGTAGCATAAAGGTTTCAGGTACTCTGTGCTCTCCATTGTGACTGTACAGTAAGTAAGAGAGGTTTATTTAAGAGAATTTTGCTTTGTCCACCATTTCTGCCGCAATACTTTGAAAATAACTGTAAATTCACATGAGCTACAAAACCTTAAGCTACAAAGCTGACATTGAGATAAGCTAAAAATCTGTGGCAAGGACTGTATGCTTTACATGATGTGTTTTCTGGTGATGTCAAACACAGAAAGAAGATGTTACAACAAAACACTTCAACTTCTGTGAACAATGCCATATTATAGTACTCCTCCATATTAAACAAAGCTGAAATTATATCCCTGACATAATGGAGTACAACCAGAGCCAGTAGCCATGAAGTAGGACTAGAATATTTCTATCGGAGGTGAACAGTCCTTTCCCAGCTGCTGGGAAATATTCTTGGACAATACCACCAAACACTGGAAGCACACTGTTGGTGGTCAGGACGGCACAGATGTCATAGAATAGAAAAAAAATTAGGGGGTATTTCTTGGTTTTTTTTCTTGTGTTTCCAGATATCAATTGAGTGACAAAGCGGTAATCCTCTGATTTGACATTCAGAGATGATCCTCAGTTCCCTTTGTTCTGGATTTGAAAAAAAAAAGAAATCTTGGTTAACAATCATACTTTATAAATTCTGCAGTATGACTGAAGGAGCATTCAGAATCTGAGAAAAAAAAATTGATGCACTTATAAAAAAATTATAGATTTTTCTCTCTCAATCCTCATTGATTATAGAATCTGTCAGGGAGATTACACCTTCCTTCTGAGTTTACATATCAAAGGACCAAATTTTCACATATTTCTGGAGAACTAGTTAAAACATTGATTCTTATTAATAATAATTATGTTTTAAAATTATATGCCTCAGAATCACAATCTCTGGTCCTCATGGGGGACTTCAATCACCCTCATATTTACTGGCAAAGCCACTCAGCCAAGCATGCACAGTCCAGGAGATTCCTACAGAATGTAGATGACAACTTTCTGTCACAAGTGGTAAAGGAGCCAACAAGGAGAGGTGTGCTGCTGGACCTGGTACTAAGAAATAAAAGTCTGGTTGGGGATGTGAAGTCTGGAGACAACCTTGGCTGCAGTAATCATGAGAGGTGGAGTTCAAAATCCTGTGTGGAAGAACTCACCAAGATGAGTTGTGACTCTGGATTTCAGGCAAGCTGCTTTTGGCCTCTTCAAAAATCTGCTTGGAGGGATCTCATGCGATAGGATCCTAGATGGTAGAAGTGCCCAAGACAGTCGGTCAGTCTTCAGGTGCCACTTCCTCCAAGCCCAAGGATCAATGTATCCCCATATGTAGAAAATCAGGAAGAGGAGATAGGAGGTCTCCATGGATGAAGAAAGATCTGCTAGTACAACTCAAGGGGAAAGTAGACATCTCTCAGAGGTGGAAAAAGGGCCTGGTCTCTTGGGAAAAGTATAGGAACATCGCCAGAGCAGGTTGGGGTGCAATAAGGAAGGCTAAAGCCCTTCTATAGAACTAAACCTGACCAGGAAAGTAAAGGAAAACAAAAAGGGTTTTTTCAGGTACATCAGCAGCAAAAGGAAGATTAGAGGGAATGTGGGCCTGCTGCTGAACACAGAGAGTGTGCTGGCGACAGAGGATGCAGAGAAGACCAACCTACTGAATGCTTTCTTTGCTTCAGTCTTTACGGCCAAGGCCAGCTCTCAGGAAGCCCAGTCCAGCAAGGATAGTAGGATGGCCTGGACAGCAGAGGACTTGCCCTGGGTGGAAGAGGATGAGGTTTAAGACTTGTTGGGTAAGCTTAATGCTCATAAATCAATGAGACCTGATGGGATGCATGCAAGACTGCTGAATGAACTGGCTGATGTGATTGCTAAGCCTCTCTTCACTATTTTGAACACTCATGGAGGATAGGCAAGGTACCTGAGGACTGGAGAAAGGCCAATGTCTCTCCAGTCTTCAAAAAGGGCAAGACGGAGGACCCAGGAAACTACAGGCTGGTCAGCCTCACCGTCATAGCTGGAAAGGTGATGGAACAACTCATCCTGAATGTTGTTAATAAACATACGAAGGGAAATACCGTTATCAGGAGAACACAACACGGATTCCCTAAAGGGAAATCCTGCTTGACCAATCTGATAACCTTCTTTAATATTTACAAACATCTAAATTATGGATGTCAGAAAGCTGGGGCATCACTTTGTTCTGTTGTATCTAATTTTGGTGGTTTAACTCTGGCTGGGTGCCAGATGCCCACTAAGTCATTCTATCAATCCACCTCCTAAACTGGAGAGGAGAGAGAGAAATAAGAGAGGTTTGTGAGTTGAGATAAGGACAGGGAGATCATTCAGCAATTAGCATCATGGGAAAAACAGACTCAACTTGGGGAGAAAAAGGTTTAATTTTTTAAAATAACCATCAGAATAGGGAGATAAGAAATAAAACCAAATCTTAAAACACCTCAATGCACCCCTCCCTCTTTCCAGGACTCTCCTTCCTTCCCTCCCAGCAGTGCAGGAGATGGGGAATGGGGGTTGCGGTCAGTTCATCACAGATGGACTTTGCCTCTGCTTCTCAGGGGGGGGCCTCCTCACACTTCCCACTGCTACAGTGTGGTGTTCCTCCCACAGAAGACAGTCCTTCATGAACTTCCTTCCCATGGGCTACAGTTCTTTACAAAATGCTCCAACATGGGGCCTCCCATGGGGGCAGCTCCTCACACCCTGCCCCAACATGGGTCATCACTGGGAGAACAGTCCTTCAGGTACCAATTGCTCCAGTCAATCTCTCACAGGGTCACAAGTCCTGACAGGAAACGTACTCTCCTACATGGGGTGTTCTCTCTCCATGGACTCCCAGGTACTGCCAGGAAATTGCTCCAGGATGGGCTTCCCACAGAGTCACAGCCTTCTTCAGGTATCCACCCACTCCAGCGTGGGGTCCTCCACAAGCTACAAGTGGGTCTCCGCTTTCCTATGGCCTCCAAGGACGCTGTCTCCTCTCAAATACATTATTCACAGAGGCATTACCTCCATCACTAATTAGCCAGGCCAGAGTCAGGTGCAGGGTCCAGGTTAGAATTGACTGGCCCTAACCCTGTGAGCTACAGGGGAAGCTTCTGGCAACTCTTTGTTTAAAAAAGCCACCCCTGTAGCCCCACTGCTATCAAAAAAACCTGACCCAGGAAAAACTACTATGTTATTAAACTGCTGACACACCAGAAGGCTGTGTTGCCATTCAACAAGACCTGGACAGGCTGGTGAGTTGGGCAGGGAGAAATCTAACGAAATTCAACAAGGGCAAGTGTAGAGTCTTACATCTGGGAAAGACTAATCCCATGTACTAGTTGTAGTACAGGCTGGGGAATGAACTGTTAGAGAGTAGTGTAGGGGAAAGGGACCTGGGGGTCTTGGTGGACAGCAGGATGTCCCTGAGCCAGCAATGTGCCCTTGTGGCCAAGAAAGCCAATGGCATCCTGGGATGCATTAGAAGGGCTGTGGGCAGCAGGTCAAGAGAGGTTCCCCTCCCCCTCTACTCTGCCCTCGTGAGACTGCATCTGGAATATTGTGTCCAGTTCTGGGCCCCTCAGTTCAAGAAGGACAAGGAGTTGCTGGAGAGAGTTCAGCGTAGGGCCACCAAGGTGATGGAGTGGAGCATCTCCTTTATGATGAAAGGCTGAGGGAGCTGGGGTGATTGAGGGGTGATCTCATTAATGTTTACAAATATGTGAAGGGTGGGTGTCAGGAGGATAGAGACAGGCTCTTCTCAATGATTTGCAATGATAAGACAAAGGTCAATGGGTACAAGCTGGAACATAAGAGTTTCCAAAGAAACATAAGGAAAAACTTCTTCACTGTGAGGGTGATGGAGCACTGGAATGGGCTGCCCAGATGAGTTGTGGGGTTTTGTTCTCTTGAGGTTTTCAAACCCATCTGGAGGAGTTCCTGTGTGACCTCCTCTAGTAGGTCCTGCTCTGGAAGTAGGGGTTGAACTAGATGATCGTTCAAGGTCTCTTCCAACCCTTAAGATTCTGTGATTCTATGAATTGAATTTTTTATGGGAATGTATTTGATAACCTTTACACTTACATGTCATATGTTGTTCCCACCTCAATGATTTTTTTCTCGTTTTTAAATCTAAGAAATCTTATTAGTTAATCTTTGGTCCATGTCTGACAAAAGCTTCAGGGTTACCAAACTGTTTAATGAAACTACTGGCAATTTATAAAAATGTAGGAGAGGCTTTTGCTGCAGTTATCTCACTCTTTAATCTTGTTTAGCCGTGGAAAAGCCACAGAATAGAAGGGGTCCTTTATCCAGTTGCAGCCTGTTTTTTTTCCCTATATTTTTTTTCCCAAATGGAATTCTCAGTCATTATCTCAAATCACTCAAAAAAATCACCTGCGGTCACACTATTTCCTGAGGGTTGGTTTAGGGTGGTTTTTTTTTTAAACTTATTTTCTTTTACTTTCTGAGAATACTAGCAGACTTTTGATTACAGTAATGAGTAGTTCCAGACTACCTACTGCTTTCTTTTGGTCTCAAGGGAGCATTCAAAGTTTTGAAAGCTACTTTTTGTCTTAATCTCTACAGGTTTCATTATTAACTCTCCTTTCAAGTCTCTCAGTACATACTATGATTTGGATTTTCAAAGAAACCTGAATGCCTCTAAAGGTTCAGCAGTTAGTTTCTTTTAATATCCCTTGAAAGTCTCTGTCTGAATCTGTTTTTGTCATTAGGAAACTTCAGTTACTTTGAGAGACTTTTCATTTTCACACTTTTGTTAACTGTCCAACTATCCACACACAGCTGCCTTTTCATGTAACTTGCCCAGAGACATCTTCATCTTATTCCTCCATCTCTTTGACTTAGATTTTTCATACCTCACTCCACAGAGAAATTCAGTCAACTCTGTATCTTTTTTTTCCCCTTTCCTCATTTTTCCCTTTTTTTATGGTATCACAAGAAGATTGTTTGATAAAGTTTGTTTGATATTACTTACAAGAATTATATAATCACAAATGTGAGTTTATGAAAATTAAATTTCTATAGCTAGTCATGACAGTTTGGATTAGGCAATGAAACATCTTTATTTTTTATTCTGCCAAAGTACATTTAAGGTTGGGGATTTTTTTAAGATAGTCACATTTTTAGTTGAATCCACGTTAGAAGCATAGCCCTAGTCCTCAGTCTCTTCCAGGATGTGTACTGTACCACTGCCAAATATGATCACTATGGGCTTCCTAGGCTTCTTCTATCTGTTATCACTTTGGGTATGAGTCAGTGTTTGTGTCTGCCAAAAACAAGCTCAGAAGAACCACTCAATGTGTAGGACTGTCTCATTTCTGATCTTGTTAAATACTGAGTCTTTCCCTGTGCTGCAATATGAGAGCTAGGACAACATAAGAATGATGACAAAGTGGCTCAGCTTCTTACATGGAAGCTCTTCCTGGGCCCTGGGTTGGCTTCACTAGCCATAGATTCTTTACCATCATCAACCTCATGAAAATGGCTTAGTTTAAGCATATTTGATTTTGCTAAGAAATACTTGGGCTAGTGTTGGGTTTTTTTGTTTTTTGTCATCAAATTTTTTAAAGCCGTTAAAGATTACAATACAGTTGAAGAGTTGAAAACAACTGGAAAATATTCTTCAGAGTCTTAACTTATTCCTAACTTATTTCATACAATTGTAGAATCATTTTGATTGGAAAAGATGTTTAAGATAATCAAGTCCAACCACTAACCTAACACTAACAGCCTTGTACTAATACTTAAACCTTGTATTCTGAGTAGGTATAACTTTGTACCCCGCGTAGGTTGTATATGAGTGATGAAAGGTGCAGCAGGAGATATTTATTCAGATTTTGGCAGTTTCTTAGAGATTCATTCATTTATTTGCTGAGACGCCGATGAGTTGGTATTGCTGCAAAGAGGCAACCATAAGAGTGTCAGAGGCAGAGCTCTGCAGAGAGCAGGTGTGCTGGTATTCTTGGGAAGCTGCTGCAGCTTGACAGCTCTTTCCTTTGACAGTTTGGAGGAGCACGAAAGAAAGCTGCCAGGAACAGGGTTAAAGATGAATAAACAGTTAGATATGCCTGTAGCTGTTAGGAGTTGCTGGTCTGGTTTATGTATCTTCCTTCAGGGGGGGAAAAAAAAAAAAAAAGGTTTCTTTAGAATAATTACACCAGAAAAACAGATATATTAGCTCCAGGTAAAGCTTTCGGACTCCCACTCTTAAAACCTACTCTAAACAAAATTGTAGTTGAACGCTTTTATTTACCCATTAATCTTTCTTTGGGTTTTAGTGCCATCAACACAAAATTTACTTTTCCCTTTATCTATATTGATGAACTTCAGATATTTCCTCTACTGTATTAAATGCTACACTTATCCTAGGTAGTTTTGATTTTCTTACTGCCTTCAGACTTCTTTTGGACAACAGAGTAAATAAATGTTAATAAATATGATTGATCAATACTGAAAAAAATGTAAAATATCATCTCTGTATTCTGGCATGGAAACTGAGTAATGTAAACACTACAAACAGATGTTTAGCAAGGGCACTCTGTGGGCTGGGATACTAGCTTTGTCACAAATTTGTTAAAAGCAATACTACTAAAACAAACTAACAGTGTCATCTTTAGCAATCTTCAAGTTTCTGATTTTTTTGTACTGCACACTTATGAGCCTGATTAAAATTTCAAATTATCCTCTGGCATATGTATTTAATAAATAGCAAATGTTTGTTACAGCTAGTCAAACTGCTATAGTGACTATAACTTGTATTTTTCTTGTTAAGATTTTCCCATTTGACTGCACAGACAACTTGCAATCCATGGGTTATTTAGAAGTTTTTCTTCAGATATTTATGACTTATTTGATATGTAACTAGTAGGCAACTATTATGTATTACTCCCATACTTGTGCTGCTGATTTAAACCCTTAAAAGGTGATAAAACAATGATGATTTTTCCCGGTGATACAAGAAGCAAAACCAATAGAGACTTAATTTGCACTGGGTACCTAATTCTCTTTAAACTTCTCAGAAAATGGGATGCAGCAGGCACACCTCTGTAGGGCCACAGCTTCAACAATGCTGATCTGTGTGTGGACAAATAACTAGAGATCCCAAAGGGACACACAGTCAAACATCTCTCAGATCAACCGTAACATTGAATATGGAGTCCATGAAAGCTTAATGTCAAGGATGAGAAAGAAAATGATATTTGATCCATCACAAAGAGTAACAAAGACAATATTTAATCCAGCATTAAATATGACAGAAAAATCTTAAACTTTCAATCATATTCAAGTCACCTGGATGAGTTCCTGTGTGACCTACTTTAGGTGGTCCTGCTCTGGCAGGGGGCTGTACTAGATGATCTTTCGAGGTCCCTTCCAGCCCTTCTATGATTCTGTGATTTTTAATGTTTGAGGCACCTGAGAGGAGGGGACTGAGGCAAACACAGGTCCTTTGTGTCATAGGATTCAATGTTTGTGATCTAGTACTAGAAGACTTAAGGCTGTACTAGCTATATTTTTGAATCATGTTTCTAGTCAAATTCAGGTCAGGGACAGTATAAACATAGGAAGACACTGCTTATCTCAATGACTTTGAATCCTAAAGAACAGAGCAAGCAAGCTTCCATGACAGAGATGGGCTATCAAAGACATGTGATGTAGTTTTGGTAGGTGATAGGTACACAATCTGATGGTCCAAACTTCATTCCTGTGAGGATTAGTTGCAAGGCAAGTAATTGAGTAACAATATGTATATGAGTGGAATGCAGAATCTCAGCAGCTTAGAGGTATTTCCCAAATCTGCATCTAAGTAAGATTTGACTGGGAATAATCTGCTACAGCAATTTATCTAAATTAGGAAGTAGGACCCCAGGGCCCACTGCACCAACCCTGAACAAGCTGCCTAGATACAGGCACTGTGTGATTTTGTAAAACTGAAGCAGGATCTCCTCTGAGAAGTTACCACTTATTTGTCATCACTCACTGACAAAAGGTCAGTGTCAGGAATATCTGATCTGGCTAGGGTTTTGACGATCAAGGATAATTTCTGTTATATTGCACTCAGAAATATCATTGAAACGGACAAGAACAGTTTTCCTATACTGGAAAATGTCTATAATAATCTGACATAGAGATATATTTTGTATTTGCCTAGGGTTTTTTTCTTATTCTTAGAAAATTCTTGTGCATCCCATTTCTACCAATAGTTGAGGTTTGGTAAATTATTATTTCATTTCTGAAACATAATCTGCTTTCCACATAATCTGCTATTGTTAAGAATTTGGGCCCTGTAATTCTGACTATCCATAACAAAGACCTTTGTTGTTGCTTGTCTCTTTTAAAAAAGTAATGTCTAGCTAAAATTAATCATCCTCCTTACTAGGGCACTTTAACAGCTCAAATTTAAGCTGCCTTCCTCCAAATTGGAACTCACTCTCCTTTTCCTTCCATGATCTTCAGGCTCACAGTAGGGAAGTCCTCTGATAGATGATCATCAGAACTGATACAGGAAAATTCTGCATAAAAGATACAGGAATTAGAATGGGTGTATTTCTCAGAACTCCCATTACCATACACTTATAATAAGCAAACACCTTTATGGAGGAAGAATTAATCTGGTAAGTACATCAAATACAGAATGTGCCATTTAAGCTAGACTGCTGGATAGAGATTGTAGCAATTGAATAAGGAATTTTAGTCTCTTCCAAGCCTTCAGCCAGAAAAAAATATTATTATTACAGAAATTCTTATGCACATGGTAAAATTATATGATGTACCAAGGATGGAAATGAGACACCGTAATGGTTTGGATTGAAATTCATTTTCTTCATAGTAGGTCTTATGGGGCTATGTTTTAGATTTGTGACTAAAACTCTATGCATAATACAGCAATGTTTTAGCTATTGCCGATCAGTGTTTTTAGAATCATAGAAATTTTTGGTTTGAAAAAATCTTTAATATAACGCCCAACCACAAACCTAACACTGCCAAGCCGGATGCTAAACCATGTACCTCACCACCTCATCCACATATCTTTTAAATATCTCCAGGAATAGCACTTGTCAAACACTTGACAGCAAGTAAGCTGTGGGTGAGCAAGAAATATGGAGAGGACACAGCTCGGACAGCTGATCTCAACTGATCAAAGCAACATTCCATACCATACAGTGTCATGCTCCACATATAAAGCTGTGAGGGGAAAACAGGGAAGGTGGGGGAGACATTCAGAATGATGGCATTTGTCTGCCCAAGGAACCATTATGTGTAACAGAGTCTTGCATTCCTGGAGATAGCTGAACACCTCACTGCCCGTGGGAAGCAGTGAATGAATTCCCGATTTTGCTTTGTTTGCTCATGCAGCTTTTGCTTCACATGTTAAGCTGTCTTTCTCTCATCCATGAATTTTCTCACTTTTGCCCTTCTGATTCTCTCCCCCATACCACTGCAGGGGAAATGAGTGAGTGGCTGTGTGGGGCTTGGCTGCCTAGCAGGGTGAATCCACTACAGACAGGAAAAATAGTGTCTTTTACAGGATCAACTGAAACAGCTGGGAAAAAAAAAAAGCATATAGTGCTATGCAAATAAATTTCCTATTTGCATCTGAAATATATTTTTGTTTATCTTCTTTGGAGTTTTTCAACCTTGTTGTTACTTCAGGAAACATCAAAAGCATTTAAAATACACTACAGGCTCTATCCACAGCAAACAGTATCTAAAGGAGTTCCTGCACTTGAAATTATGCCTTTAATTACTAGTCCTTAAGAGATTTTTCTTCTAAAAGCTTCTCCCACTCTTTTGTAAACTTCTGTAAGATTTTATTATCCACATCCCCTTTGTCAGAGTTCCACAGATTAGCTATGAGCTATGGAACATTTCTATTTTGATTGCTGGATCATTTTTATCTAGATTACTTTGACATCTTTAGTCTTTATTAGACTAGTCCTTCCTTTTTTTTTGTTTTTCTCAATGTCACATATGACTTTACAGGAGCTTTTTACCCCTAATTAGTTGTGTCTTTTCCCAAGATGAATAACCTTGGTGACTGTTCTTGATTATTCTAATTTCTCCTCACTTGCTTTTTGAGATGGTGGGAGGGGTACTAGGAACTGCAAAGAACATCCAGGATAGATTTATACAATATCATACAATATCATAATATAAGACATATTGTTTTCCTTTTTCTTCTTTAGGCTTTTATTTTCTTTTCTGCTCCCCCTGGGTATTGTGCTGACATTTTCATTGAACTATTTGTTACAGGTCCATTCTAAAGATCTCATTCCACTGTGGCAAAAGTAATCTCAGAGCTCATCACCTTGTATGTAAAATTAAGATTGTTTTCCCTCATGTGCATCACTGTGCATTTACCTACACTGTTTTCATCTGCCTTTTCATTATCAGTTTATTTCTTCTGTAATTCAGTTGCCCTTGTTTTTATTACCTGGAATAACTAACTATCACCAGTAAATTTTGCCTTTTTTCAACTCCCTCCTCCCTTTTTCTGGATGATTTATGAAAGTGTTGAACAGTCATGAAACAGCAAAGATCCCATATGACTCCACTTTATTTATTATCTAAATGAATGTAAAGTTCAATCATCAGAACTATATTACACTAGTTATGTATTTCTTTGTGGAATTTTACTCCTTCTTTAAAGATATATGTGCTGAATTTTATTTAGATTTTATTTAGATTTTAAATTACATTTTAATAAATTTTTATTATTATTTTAATTATATTTCCTAATATAATAACCTTCAATAACCTTGAGCAGATATCATTCAAGGTTATCATCAGCCAAGCTTATAATTTGACAGACTTCCTGGACAATGCTAGATTTTTTTTTTTTCCAGAGATGTCATTGTTATGATATGATTGATATGGTATGGTATGGTATGGTATGGTATGGTATGGTATGGTATGATATGATATGATATGATATGATATGATATGATATGATATGATATGATATGATATGACGTGGCATGATATGATATGATATGATGTGGCATGATATGATATGACGTGGCATGATATGATATGACGTGGCATGATATGTTGGGAGACAGTTGGGAAACAACGTTAATTTAGAAGTACTTGTATACAGATAGTGCTAACATTCACTATGTGTTCAGTTTCCAAGTTGTGTGGTTGTGGACAATTTTTGTGTTGGTAGATTGATCCTAAAGTTCAATGAAAACATTAGAAAGACTTGAATGATCTTGTTTTCAGAAGCAAGATACTTTAAAGAAGAAAATGTCTTCTCATCTATAGGTTTTAATCAATTACGTGGACTTAGGAAATCCATTCAGATAGAATTAAAAATTTTAGCTTCAGGTGTCTCTAAAAATAGTTACATCAAGGAATGCATTATTTACATATTTTTACTGATAAATCTTGTAGGTTGTCGTATCCATAATAATACAAATAGAATTTACTATAAACTCTGCAACTCAGATGAATGAAGGACATTTGGAAGGATACTTAGAAGGAAGAGTCAATGAAAAACCCAGGAAACTTTGGGAAAGAGATGGAAAAATATAGTTGGGAAGTAGAAGGGTAAAGTTTAAGTTAAGGACTGTCCAAGGTAATAGAAGTTGAAAAATGTTGGAAGGACTCAGTAGCTGAGAAAGCAGGCAAAGAGAACATGACAAAAAAGCCCTTCTGTCACATTGAAGGATCTTTACGTGGCCCAAAGATCACTCCAGTAGAGTTCGTAAGTGCACTGTAGCAATCTTGTGAAGTTCTGTTTAACAAATGTGTGAACGTGAATGTGTAGGAGATGTGTATATTTTACAGGTTCTATTCTGAAAGAAGAAAATTTAGTCTGTCACTGAGGATGAGCAGTGTGGCAGATACACTGTAGTGCACTATTTCCATTAAGTACTCAAGGATTGTGAATATAAAATTTAACTGAGGTACCAAGGGAAAATGTACTGCAGGATGGTGAGATGCAAGAAGTCCTAAAATATTTGAGATTCTGAAAATTTGGTATGCACCTAAATATGTAGGTCTTGAACAGATCTGTGACAAAAGGTTATATGCAAAGCCTTTTTTAGAAGTAGTTTGATTGGTTTTCCTATTGGCAAAAGCATGGAATAGAGTATATAACGAACATTTCAGCCAATTTGGGTCACAGCTCAACACCATGGTTGTATTTCTAAATGACAGATGATTTGTTTTTTATAATTTTTTAGCATTTACATGTCTGGGTTACAACATAGCATTTTGTACTTTTCATTGCACCAGATTAGACTGTTACATTATATTTGGGCTCAAAATATTATTTTTTAAATATATATATATATATATTTGGAGGATTCCAAATGTTTCCAGTAGCTCTCTCTTTCAACACTTTTCCATTTGCAAGTAGAACACGTCAGATACTATCTGGAAATGAAGATTTAAGATGGTCTTAATCTTATCTGAACAATAAAAACAATCACATCAGACAAATGCTCTAAGGATTATAGTTTCAATCACTTAATACTTTTTAGAAATGTGCTTTCACACATCAGAGGAAGGTAAGAGTACATTTAATGAGGGGGGGAAAAAGAATCTGAATATTCGAGTCTTCTTTTGGTTTCATTATGCTTGAGTAAAATTTGTTTTAAGGTCACCAGATTTTGCCCAAACAATTGTCTTAAAAATCGATCAAGGACATTGATATCTGTATTTAACACATTTACAGAAAATAACAAAACAGACATACAGAAAAAAATATTATGTCAACAATAATATTTTCATTAAGATTGAACCATCCTACAGGATCATGCTGAACTTATCAAAATTTCAGCAAAAGGTCACTATCTTCTTGTTTCTATATGACATTAAAAGATTAGATTTCAAACTGTATGCATATTACTGGTGCAGAAGTAGGTTACATCTTGTTCTTGTTTTATTCTTATGTTACCAAAACAAAGTAGCTTTTCATTATGAAAATGAAATAGTCTGTTGCTTCAAAATAGAATTATTTTGGAACACTCATTATTATACTCACTATTTCAAAATCACTGAACTGACATACATCTCAGCAGTTTTTTACATAGTGTTGAGTTTTTTAGGTTTTGGAGAAGTTCTGGTTGTCCTGGATGACAGCAAACTGAGTATTAGCCAGCAATATGACCTCATGGCCATGAAGGCCAATGGCATTTTAAGATGCATTAAGAGGATTGTGGCCAGCAGGTCAGGAGGTTCTCCTCTACTCTGCCATGGTGAGGCCTCATCTAGAGTGTGTTCAGTTTTGGGCTCCCAAACTCAAGAGGGATAGAGAACTTCTGGAGAGAGTCCAACACAGGGCCACCAAGATGATCAGGGGACTGCAACATCTTCCTTATGAGGAAAGGCTGTGGGAACTGGGGCTGTTTAGTCTAGAGAAGAGGAGACTGAGGGGAGATCTCATTAATATTTACAAATATATAAATAGTAGATGTCAGGAGGTTAAGGCTTCCCTATTGTATCTAGTAACAGGACAAAGGGTAATGGGATGAAGCTGGAACAAAAAAAGTTCCATTTAAACATAAGTAAAATTTATTTTACTGTGAGGGTGAGAGAGCGCTGGCACAGGCTGCCCAGGGAGAGTGTGGAGTGTCCTTCTCTGCAGGTCCTCAAAACATGACTGGACATGTTCCTGTGTGACCTGCTCTAGGTGGACCTGCTTCTGGCAGGGAGGTTGGACTAGATGATCTCTAAAAGTCCCTTCTAACCCCTACCATTCTATAATTCTATGTGTTTCATGGAATACAAACTGTTTTCTGCTCAATTCTATGTGGACAAAGTTAAATTTTCAAGATATTTTCTTAGCTTCTATAAATTTCACAGTATACTTGAAATTAGTAGAATATGCAAAAAGAAACTGACAGATCCAGATCATAATAACACTCTAAAATTTCTAATTGTTATAGAGAAACTCAGAGAATTAAGTCCCCAGAATTTCCATGCATATCTCAGAGACTATCTGTACTTCCATATCTGCTACTTTCACTGTACCAAGCCAAAGAACATCTATTTGTCTGAGCCATTTATTCCATGATGACATACTGTGTTGGCTTGAGAGCATAACAATTAGGAAAAAAAAAATCATGCTTCTGCTATCACTGACACTTTGTTTTTATGGTTGGCCATATTCCCTTTAGAAATTTGTGTGATGTTTGCTATTTCAATTGGCCATCAGCTTATAAACACTGATTCTTCTCACGCTTTTTTCTCTAGAGTGAACAGTCATTTAGTACCCTATATTTTTAGCACTTAATGCCTGAAGTATTCATACATTGCAGCCACAGCACCTCTTAATATCCTTTTTCATATATGCAGGATCACAGAATGTTAGGAGTTAGAAGGGACCTCTAGATATCATATAGTCCAAACCGCCTCATAAAGAAGGTCTACCTACATGAAGTCGCACAGAAACGCATCCTGGCGAGTTTTGAAAACCTCCAGAGAAGGAGATTCTACAGTCTCTCTGAGCAGTCTGTGCCAAGGCTCCCTCATCCTCAGAGGAAAGTTCTCCTTGTGTTCAAGTGGAACTTCCTATGTTCTAGCTTGTGCCTCTTACCCCATGTCCTGTCACCAGGGCCTACAGAAAAAAAGACTGTCCTCTTGACAGCTGCATTGGTAAGATTCCCTCTCAATTTTCTCCAGGCTAAACAGTCCTGGATCCTGCAGCCTTTCCTCATAAGAGAGATGTTTGGTGAGTTTTATGGTATAATATTTGTTTGATGCTCACTTAGATACATGCTATCGTATGACAAAAACTGTAGTACAGAACACTCTATATTTTAAAGATGAACAGTTTTAGAAAATAAGAGATAAATCAAATAATTATGTGAATTCTTTTCTGTTACTCTAAGGTTCAAAACAGACATTCCCATGACAAAGTTTGGAAATCTTCACTTTTCACATGGACCTTCTGGTTTCCACTTAAATCTTCAACTTCCCAGACACATAGCAGCACAGCTAGTCAACATACCAAGGCTCATTGGAAACAAAAACAAAACAAAACAAAACAAAAAAAGCAATGGGTAAATGTGAAAATTAATTTCAATCTTGCTTTTGCAATTTCATATTGATCATGAGTTTAAATTATTTTATGCATTCCTTGTATTTTTTTCACCAGCATTTAGTAAACATAACAATAAATTGAGAAATGTTCCTTTTCTTTTTTCAATTTTGCTTCTCTATTCTACTATTCATTCACCTACTAAGTGATAGTACCAAAGGAAGAACAGTGCATAAGTGGAGTAGTTTTCTTGCATCTGTGAATAAATCATCATTCATTACAATCACTACAGTTGCAATGTTGATTTCAAACTTTAGATGTTGTGGAATATTTAAAAAGTTTCTAATTTTATTTGAAAGATAGACTCTCCAAATGAAGTATGAATTCATCCAATTTGATCAGTTATCATGTCTGAAGCATGGGGAACATCAGAAATGTTTTTTAGAATACTAGGTTTATGCTTCTACAATGTGTTTTAATGACATTGAAAGGATTTCTTGAAGTACTTAACGCAAGTCCATGCTGATTCCTTTGCCTTTTAACAGCAATCTGTTCTCTTCTAGGTTCATCCTAAAATATAGAATCCCATGTGCCTACCTTGTCAAAATGACAAAATGCAAAGTATGCACAAATTACACTAGACATAAGCATAAAACAATTCTATTGCTTTCTATAAAACCAGCTGTTGGGTAGTATTTTCTGTGGCATAACAATTCAGTGTAATTTAGGAGACACTTCTGGAATGAAATGGCAAGAAAGAACTCAAGAACAGAATAAGAAAGAACTTTTGGTATATTTGATAGGCAATACTAGTCAATTCTTAAAACATACACTATTTCTTAAATTAAATAGTCATTATTTTAAAGTTAGAATTGGTCTGGTATAGGTGTTTTTTTCAGTAGAACACTTAGAAATAAAATACAGTTTGGAAATAAATATTTGAATCGTCCTTCTTTGTACTAAATTTCACTTCTGAGCTTTGACTATTTTTCTTCTTCTATGAGATTTTTACTGAAATCAAAACATCTTAACTGGAATTATATATATGTATGTATGTATGTATATAATCAGCCTACCCTAGAACACAGCATCATCCTGAGTTATCCTTTGAAGGTAATAAGGTGAGTTTACTTTGGGACATTTGATCCTCAGGTATCCCACTAGCATATAAGTTTTTTTCAAATTTAATCGATAATAACGAAATTCAAGGAAATAGACCACGTGAAGATGAGCATATATAGAGATGCTTGCTTATATTCTCAGTTAAGTTACTGTCTGTGTTTCTGTCTGTAGTCACCATAATTTTATTTTCTCTTTTATTTTTCTCCCTCTATATATTTCTTACTTGGAATCTAGAGTAAGAAGATATTGCATTCTATACAAGCAAGAGACTTTAGGATGGATATTTATTCTATATTCATTATAGTTATTACATATAATATTAGATATATTATACATTGTGTATATGATGTATATTCATTTTTATAAAACAGCACTTTTACACAATAAGTGATATTATGAAAAATCTGCCAATACTCTTTGCAGCGTTTCATTTAGAGGCCAAAATATGCAATTGAATTGGGATCTCCCATTTGAAGATCTTTAATTGTTTTGCCTTTAGGCTGTGCTGGAAGCTAAAACATCTAAGATGATCAAGTCCCAGAAGTACTCTTTTCCTTACTCATTGTAGATGATCAGTGGTTTTTTTTTCACTAAAGAAAAAATAAACAGGAAATATAAAATGATTTTTCAAAAATAATATTAAAATATATTCATCAACATCCTCGGTTTTTCTAAAAAAAACATGTGTTGCAGTATTTATGTTCATTTTTTTGGTAATTGCTTATAATGATGACACACGCTTCAAGTTATAAAGCAAGATTTCGTAGACTTTTATAGTGGAATGACTATATATCACTATATAACTTGGTAACAGGCAAGACCTTATTTATGAAATGCCTCTCTTCTTCCTTGTTTATTTTTAAGACTTGATTGAACATTGATTTTTAAATGAAATATCAAGTAATTGAACAAAAATTATTGTTATCTCTTATATTTCAATCAATAATATTCAACCGGCTATAAAATTAATCATTAAAATACTTGTCAATCTATTCATCCATAAAGTGGTTTTATTTTAATCTTAAGTTGTATGCAAGAATTCTTCTGTTTTAACTATATTGGTATCTAGATGAAAGGAGCATTTACTCTAATATTTTTAAGAAAAAAAAAATGTATGTGCTAAAGGATTGAAGAATTTATTTCAATCTTGAAATTGCTCAAAGTTTTCAGTTCAAATGCTATCAATTTGAATGCAGATAATTTATTATACTAAAATAGAACTCTGAATAAAACACGCCAACCTGCAGAAGTACATTTACTTGGTACAAACTGCGCTGTAAGAATTTATTCAAAATTTTGAGCAGTAGTTCATTAGAGTTCATTGTAAGCTGCAAACTATTATAAATATGGTTTGGGATAAAGTCTGAAGAATATCTGTTGTAAGAAGTACAAATTGTATGATAGCTTCATGGATAAAAATAAAAGAAAAATGAGTTTTGGTCCTTTTTTTCCTTACGCAGATACCT
Source organism: Colius striatus (assembly GCF_028858725.1). Classification (NCBI taxonomy): domain Eukaryota; kingdom Metazoa; phylum Chordata; class Aves; order Coliiformes; family Coliidae; genus Colius; species Colius striatus. The sequence continues at coordinate 54,504,714 of NC_084762.1, forward strand.
AACATTAGAGATTTCCTATTCAAGGAATTTTGTCTCAAGTAAAAGTGCTGTGTATTTTGGGTCAGATTTCTTTCATATATAAATATTAATGGATATTTATGGGAACCAGATAAATCTTCATGCCCTATGTCCTTATATATTAGGTGAAAAAAAATCTTGTCATTGATCTGCAAGATCTGCATCAAGAACTAAATTTTCTTCAGTCTGTTGTCTGTAGTTGGCACTTGATCCAGACTTAGCTAGCCAGGCCACATGTCAGTAACAGGTTCCTGTTCATATCTTATATTAGTAGAATCATAGAATGGTAGGGTTGGAAGGGATCTTTGGAGATCATCTAGTCCAACACCCGAATGCAGGTCCACCTAGATCAGGTCGCATAGGAATGTGTCCAGGCAGGTCTTGAAGACCTCCAAGGAAGGAGACTCCACAACCCCCCTGGGCAGCCTGTGCCAGGGCTCTCACCCTCACGGTAAAATAGTTTTTTCTTATCTTTAAATGGAACTTTTTTTGTTCCAGCTTCATCCCATTACCCCTTGTCCTGTAACTAGATACCATCAAAAAAAGTGATGCCCCAACCTCCTGACACCCATCATTTAGATATTTGTAAATATTAATGAGATCTCCCCTCAACGTCCTCTTCTCTAGACTAAACAACCCCAGTTCTTGCAGCCTTTCCTCCTATGAAAGATGTTCCAGTCCCCTAATCATCTTGTTGGCCCTGCACTGGAATGCAGGGACTTCTCTATAGAAGTTCTCTATCCCTCTTGAGCTGAGGAGCCCAGAACTGGACACAGGACTCCCGTACATATTTTTGTGAGTTAATTGTTTGTACCTGTATACCTATATATAAAAAGATGGGCACTTGATTTTATATTTAGGTTCAGTTTCCTTTAGGAAGTACAGTAGGTGTGTATACTGCCTTTCCTGAGTTCCAGAAATATTTAGTTTCAGTTGTGCACAATACAGCATTAAAAATCGAGTTTTTTAAAGAACACAGGATAGAAATGAGTCATGTTTCTATGAAAATAGATGCTTCTGACTAATAAGGCCAGAAGGAACTGTGAACTGCTTCATCCTCTCTCTGCATGCTTCATTGCTTTTCTTATAAAGTGAGAATAATGATTTCCTACCTTGCTCTTCCTAAGACTTTCACAGAAGTTAATTCTTGTAATACTGTACCATACCAGAAGCTGCAGTGACAATGTCCATGTAGAGGACCCTTCTCTCATCAGTGTTACCAATACCAGAATCATAGCCCATATTTACTTTTCATAGAGGTACATGCTGCAGTAGGACTTAAAATCCCAGTCCATTAACCACTTACTCAAGGGAAGCATGCAAACAATCCCTATCAGTCTGGTTTCTTTTCAATGAGACACAAGAGTGGGAGATCTGGGCTGAAATCAGCACCCTACCACAATTCCTGCAGGTTGAACTTAGACAAGGAGTTCTAGAAAAAAATAACTAGCTCCTACCCAGCCCTGCAACAGAAACATGGGGGCAAGCACATCTATTATAGTTCCAGATAAACTTTATTTTATCCAGTTTAATGTCTGATGAGCTCTTCAGCAGTCCTCTTTCCAGTTGTTCTGTAGTCCAATTGAACAGGCTTAGAAACATAAAATAACAATTTGTGGATCTGACACACATTTGTCTGATAGTCACCAGCTCTTTTAAAATGTGCATTTTAAAAGCCTTGGTTGACCAGTGCTGACATATGGAGTTGCTCAGGAATGAATCACGAAGGAAACATATGGATTAAACACTTATGGCATTAAGATCCTTACTGAAGCAGAAGGTAGGCCTGTGTAGGCCTACAGGGATGATTCACGAATAGTCACCCCTGTTTCCTTGAAGATGAAAGGAACCTTTGTTCTATTGAATGTCTTATTTGCAAGCTCACCACTGCTTTTATATATGTTTTAAAAATTCATTATAAGATTGCTTGGAGAAAGGTAGTGTGGCCTGGCAATTAAGGTGCAGGATTAGCTTGTTTAGCACTCCTTCAAACCACACTGCTGAAACCTCCCATCTTTCCAGATGCAGAGCTAACAAAGCAATTTTGTGCTCAGCAAGGTTACAAATTTATGTATCTTCCCTGGGCTGTGTTTTTATTCGAGAAATCATCCAGTTTCTGGCTCAATTTGCTCAAAAAAACTGACATTTAAAAAAAAAATATGCAAGAGATTTGTCTGGAGAACAACTTGAGGTCTCAGCCTTCCACTGAGGATATTGTTAAGCTGAGGATATTGCTAAGTTAAACCAATAAAAACTCTTGTAATTAAGGTCAGTGCTTCTTTACACAGTAAGAAATCTGCAAAGCTCGCTTGCTGTAGTGGAAGTGGCTGAAACAAGGAAAGGGCAGTGATAAATACAGTCTGCACTTGCCAGTCCTCCCATCTACTCCCTGCTTTCCTGCTGCTGTGGGGATTAAATGGCAGGCCCTGTGAGAGTGGTTTCCAAGTCACTCTGAATGGGAATTGTTATTTCTGCAGCAAACTAAGAAACTTTTGAGAAGACAGCTATTGGCATTTGGCATTTTTATGTTAAGAATTCATAAATTCAAAAGCCACTTCCTTTCTCCTTTGAGGAAAATCATAGCTGACAGTGACAAATTGGTATAAAAGGTGTATTATAAATAGGAATAGAATGACATAGCTTATTCTTAGCTATATATTTAATGCAACTTCTTTTATATTGTTGTTTATCCATATATGTGTACATAAGCTGTATATAGTTCATACTGTACATGTATAAGTCCATCTAGTTCATAGGTACTGATAATTCAATCATGTAATGTGATACACATTCATTATATATGTTGTGAAGGTATGTGATAATCATAATAATTTTCATTTAGCTTCTATTTTTTTTAGATCTTTTATTATTGAAATCAGTTACAGTTATTTCTTTCAATACATTTTCTACAAAATGATAAGAAGAATAAAGTAAGCAGAAGGTCATGATTTTTTATCATTCATTGACTTCAAAATGTTTCTGTCAAAATTAAAACCATATTATTTTAGATTGTCTGCAACAAATTGTTTCTCTCAATTTTTATCAGCACCTCAAAAATTAATTTTTTCAGCAACGTTTCCAAAGCATTAACCTCAACCTTGAATTGAGATCCACATGCTGATGAGAACAGTTAAACTCCTTCCAAAGCTCTTTCAGTTTTAGCCTTTTTAGCACCCTCTTCTTTAGTGAGAAAAGATTTGCAAAAGGCAAAATGCTTAGATCACATAGGTATGTACTACTATGAACTGTGAACACATGACTAAATTATTTTGAAGATGTGATAGTAGAAACAATAGTCTATTTTATACTCATTTATTCATGTCTCTATCTCCCGTCCCTAGATAAATGCTATCAAAGAGAATTTTGCTTACATAGATGAAAAAGTAACATTGAAAAGCCAACTGGACTTTGTTTGCATAGAGGAATAGATACCTTCCCTTCTGCCTTGGAGCACTGGAACAGTGAGGGTGTGAAGTCTCCTCCTCTGGAGGTTTTCAAAATGTGCCTGCTCATGTTTGGGCAGTGTGTGAAGAGCTGACACCATCAGAGGCCCCACGCTGGAGCAGTGTATAAAGAAGTGTAGCCCACGGGAAGGACTCATGATGGAGAAGTTCATGGATTGTCTCCTGTGAGAAGGACAGTGGGAAGTGTGAGGAAGCCTCCCACTGTGAAGAAGCAACAGCAAAGTCCATCTGTGATGAATTGACAGCAAGCCCCATCCCCTATCCCCTGTGCCGCTGGAGGGGAAGGAAGGAGAATCCTGGGAAGAGGGAGGGGTGAGTGGAGGTGGTTTAAGATTCAGTTTTATTTTTCACGTCCCTGTTTTAATTGTTTCTTTAATGAATAAAACCTTTTTCTCCCCAGGTTAGGTCTGTTTTGCCTGTGATGTTAATTGCTGAGTGATCTCTCTGTCCTTAACTCACAAAACGCTCATTATTTTTCTCTCTCTATCCTGTCCACTTTAAGAGAGGGAGCAATTTTATGGCTTGGTGGACACCTGGCTAAACCTCAACACTTTAAACAACAAATTTACTAATATAGTCAACAAGATTTTATTTAAGTATAGTTTGGAAGAAGGTAAGTTAGGAAATTGTGGTTCTGTTGGAAAATATCTCAAAGCTCTTAATATACAATGAAAGAATTAGGTCTGCAGTTATATGGAAAATAAACATATATAAAATCAATGTGACTGTGTCCACACTATCATGGTATTATTTCTGAGATTTCAGTAACCTTGACTAATTATCAGATCTTAAATTTAAATCATTGAACCGTAAATGTTAGCAAAAACTATGTAATTAGGTCTAAGCAGCCTGTTATATAGAACGATATAAACCTTATCTCTTACATCTTACATCTCATTTAGTTTTCTCTCAAAATAAAGATAGGAATTTACTCTTACTCCAGAAATGATGGATCAAAAACTGTCAGTAATAGGTCCAAGAAGTCTCTGAGTTGCGAATTGTGCAAGCTGTTCTTGTGCTTTGCCCTATGTATCCATTCTTGATTACTTCTGAAAATAGGACATTGAGACAGGTGAATCTTTGTCCTGATTCCTCTTTTCTACTGGTCTTTAACAAGTAATATCCCCTGTCTTGCAATGCCTTCAAGTAAAGAAGCCTTTACTACATGGGGATTTTTTCGATATGTTACAAACATTCACTGAAAAAAAATAGACCATTATTGTACAATTGTTTGTAAAGTCATGAAAGCAGTGGTAATCGGGAATTACTCACAAAGAAGTGAAAAAAAACTCCACAATCCAAAATAAATAAATTGAGGCTTTTATATGACTGGCAAGGTATTCACTTTGAGAAATGTGTTTGTGTAGGTAAGAAGAGATTCAGTCCAATTTCTACTACAAGTATGAAAGGTCTAACTAAGAACATGAAGCATATACAGTATTGTCAAAATGTTACAGGACTAGCCATGTGAGCTGTACTTGTTTAGGAAATCCAAGAAATAATTTAATTATTCATAGATAAAAATAATAAGAACCATCGACAATATGTTTATTTTGGTGTGATATTATCACTCTTGTTGATCAAAACACAAGAACTCAGTTCTGCTTCCAGAAGGTCATGCCAACAATAATTGCAATTCTAAACCATGCTGTTCTGATGCCTTCTGCAATTATAAATGAAAATTTATCTTCTCTGACTGGCATAATCATAAAAAGTCACTACCTAGCATAACAACAACAAAATAATGGATGAGATTATAAAACTAGGAGTGCACTAAACATAATTTTTACTTTGCTGGCTGTAAAAAAGTCTCTGTGAATATTTCATTAAATATTACATTTATTTGTAAAATAATTTAAAACAATTAGTATTAATAGTATTTTTTGGAAATACTTTAGAATCTGGCAGTCTGTTTGGTTATATGCTACATTGATTTTCATGTTCAAAGTGGAAACAAAAATAGAACCATAAGGAGCAGTAAACTATTTAACTAATCCAAGGGAACATAGCAAGCCATCAAGAACTGTATATACAGATGCTAGTTTGTATGAATGCATGAACACATTTTTCATCATTAAATGAGCACTTTTATGTTAAAAGACACAAAGTGTCTGGTGTTACTTCTGTTCTCTCTCCAGCTACTTGTTATATTGAGCAATGAGGGTGGCAGAGGTATGCATTGCAAGATACCCTTTGTCACCTGTGATCTTCAAATTTAAAGTAGTTTTACATTCTTTTTCAAACTGTTACAGCTGGACTTAGAAATAATCTAAGACAGAATTTAAATGTTGATAAGTGCAATTCAGTGTTTCCTGAAGTGTTAGCACTAAAGTTAACCAGCAGATTTATGAGAGAATACAGTGGCTAAATCGAGGGCTCCTTATTACTGTTTTTCAGAGTTGTTGAGGTTTTTTTAATGTCCAGGAGTACATGACACTTCAGAATACACCTGGCAACTCACAGGACATGATGTTATAATGTACTGCTGTTTTGATTGTGCGTACTCCTCCCTCAGTAGTAGCACTAGTGAAATTTGGTTTCCGATTGATTTTTGTAACATGATTGTCTTATTTTTTGCAATGAAATTGTGCAAAGCAGGTTACATGAATTTGTCTAATGTGGACTTGAAAAAGAACTTGCTGCTTATCTTTTTTCTTTGTTTTCTACTGTATTCGGATTTTTTTTTCTGTGTATATCTGAAGGAAAATCTATGAATACTGTGAAATACTCTATAGCATTCTAGAGTGATGAATGCCAAGCTTTCAACATTTTAGCTTTGTATAGGTAAAAGGTGAATGAAAAGTGAAGTGTTTTAAACTGCTCATATCCTGGTTTAATTTATTAGCTCAGAGTACATATGCTAAAATCTTTGGAATCAAAAGCCTAATACTTCAGTGATACTTAGTACTACAAACAGGCTTATTTTTTATAGATGGCAATATACCTCAAAGCTATAACTGGAGACCAATAATAAACAGCTAATCTCTTCTTTGAAAGGTTTAGCCTCTAAATGCAAAATTTAGAGGAGCATAATTCTCACTGACATATAGGTGTCTTCTTCCAATCTCCTGGCTGCCCCAGAAGAGTGCAACTCCATCAGGACCCTCAAGGAAAATTTCTCACATATAAATTCTTCCTTTCTTTTCTTTGAGCCATCCAAACATCCGTTTGTCTTCATCTCTCCAGTCTCCTGAAATTTCAATACCAAATTATATATATACATTATGTTGCCTATCTAGGTGCTTTCACTTTCTTCTTGCTTTTTTCACTCTGGAGTTGCATCTTCTCTAATACAAAGTCTGCACCTTCAAGATTGAGGAGTTTATTGTCTCACCATCCTTATTGAAGTTCAGGTTTGTAATTCCAAGGGACAACATAGGATACAATCTTACTGGTCTACTGAAACAGTTGCAAACCAATGAATTTCATCATTGTTAAAACAAAATTTAAATTGTCCTTTGGTTGAAAAACCTGTCTGCCCATGTGGGAACAAGTTCTAAAGTTAATTTATGATCCTCTGCCTCGATCTCATCCAAAATGAGATATGTAATAGAAAAATAAACAAATCATGCACATTTTTAGCAGTGTACTGTTCTTCGGCCAGAATGGCCAAATAAAGAGCAGACCTCGGTGCAAATCTCTGGGTAAGAATAGCTTTCTAAAGTAAGTAAATAGGTAGTGAAACATTTCTTTACTGAAAAGGAGTTATTGTGTCTTTAGTGTGTGGTCAATAACTGAGACACTATTGAGACCACGGAAGAGCTTTGCAATCCTAGTTTACCAGAGACATGGTATGATTTACAACCAGTGGGACAGAAAGACAGGACTAGTTTGCAGGTCTGGGAGAGTGTCTGAGTTCCAAAGCTCTTATTTATTCAGATCCTGAGAAGAAGACTTGTGGCTCTGTATGTCAGAAGGAAGGTAAAAGTCAGAGCTAGTGCTCTTTCTTGAAGCAGAGACACATACATCATCAAGTGTCATAGGAAAAGAAATACAGTTTTGCTATTTCACTTCAAAAAAACATGGTCCTGAAACTCTAAAATACCAGTCATATAGAAGTCATGGATGGTAAATTAGAGACAAAACTGTTACTTAAACCTTCCTCACAATGCTCAGCCTTGGGCTGCTCAATATGTCGATTCCACCACCATTAAGACAGATTTACTCCTTCTCAGTAAGTGAATAAATAAGAGTCCTGAAGGCTCAGCCATTCTTGAGGAACTTCTTTCTCTTCCCAAACTTGAAAAACTACTGAGGGCTACTGCCCTTCCCACTGGCAGGCTGTCTGAAGGAAAGCTGTTGGTCTGCTTCTGAAGTTGCTCTAAAGGCAGAGGTCCCCACAGCAAGGGTCCATAGTGGGTGTGGCTTACTGTGACATTGCAATGTGCACAAAGAGACATACTGTACTGCCTGTCACATAATGTGATACCTTATTTTCAAAAGCTACCAAAAAGCTTAAACTGAGCCTACAGCACTTACAAATAAACAAAGCTGCAGTCAAACAAGATACAATGAGCTGTTCTGTGCTGCCATGGGAAAGCTTGGGTTCTTTTCTTGTTTGTTGCCGGTGCTGTTCCTTGATGCTGTTAGGGCAGGACTTGCTTTTGAAGCGGCTCTATTTCCTGCTGTCAGAGCACTGACGACACAAACTTTTTTTCCCCCAGGGGCCTGGCTGCTTGTGATGGAGGCCAGCTCTAAGGCAGTACAGCCTATGGACCTGGGACCTGGGAGCAGGGAGCAGCCTTGCAAGGCTTCAGCCACAAGCTGCATTTGTGCTCAGCCCTGGACCTCCTAGTGTCCATGTCCAGATCTGTTTGGCCCTTCTTGTTTGGGTGCTGTGGGCCTGCATCCATGTCAGTGAGGACATTGCCACTCTTGGCTCTATCATCGTTTCCCTGCAGAGCTGCTGAGGCTGCTACTCCCTGATACCTTTTACTTGCAGCCTTCAATAAATCTTATTTGTATGTTTTATTGTCATGAATCTTTGTTAAATGCAATTGATTTGTTTGTTATTAGAAAGACAGGTGTTTTTCTCTTTGCATTTCCTGGAAACTTTCCCAGCTGGACTGTTTTGGAACCTACAGTACTGACTGAATAGCAGTGCCTTCCATTGACTATTCACAGAAACGTGCTGCAGCTTGCAATATGCTACAAAAGGCTTTTGGAGAATCCTTATCCACCTTACCAGCAGCAGTCTCTAGCTCTTGAACTTCTGGTCTTTCACATATGAAAATATTGGAGCTGTCATTGAAGATGGTCCGAGGCTATTCTCAGGAGACATTACCTAAGGAACATGTCCATGCTGAATGTAATGAGAAATTGTTTTAGTCAGTCCTGCATGAAAACTGTGTGCGTAAGGGGGGCAGTTTCCAGATATTTCTAAAGGCTCCTCAAGATGCAGTCATTCGTTGGAGTCATTCATCTGTCAAACGCATACAAATAAAGCACAGACAGATGATCCTATGAGATAACATGAACAAGTCTGAAAATAGATAAGATCTTCTCACCTTCTCTAAGAAGATTGCTGCGAGAGATGAAGATGGAATAAGTACATGAAAGCTTTGGGTGCCTCCTTTGATGCTGAGATCAGAGTCATCTAGAAATCCAAAGCATCTGCCACAGAGTCAGAGGCAGAACTGGAATATTCCTTACAAGTATTCCAACATTGGAAGGTGTTTCATCCTATGAGAGATCCAGCTAGTCACCTGTTATACACAGAGAGAATCATAGAATCATTTTCATTGGAAAAGACCTTTAAGATCATCAAGTCCAACCACTAACCTAATACTACCAAGCTGACCACTAAACTATGTCCCTCAGCACCTCATCTACACAACTTGGATGGTGACTCAAAAATCTCCCTGAGCAGTCTGTTTCAGTGTCTAATGACCCTCTCAGTGAAATAATTCTTCCTAATATCCAACCTAAACCTCTCCTGGCACAATTTGAGTCAATTTCCCTGTGTCTTATCGTTTATCACTTGGGAGAAAAGACCAATCCTCACCTTACTATGACCTCCTTTCAGATAGCTGTAGAGAGTGATCATGTCTCTGCTTAGACTCCTTTTCTTGAGGCTAAATAACTCCAGTTCCTTCAGATACTCCTCATAAAACCTGTTCTCCAGACTGTTCACCAGCTTTGTTGTGCATCTCTGGACACACTCCAGCACCTCAGTGTCCTTCTTGTAGTGAGGGGCCCAAAAACTTGCACAGATGAGCTGCAATCAGTGTCATACATATGCATTTGATGTGAACAGTTCTTGCATGAAACACTAATACTTTGCTGTATATAGAAAACATCACTTCTAAATAAAGTTGCTGATGTATTGTTATTCTACAAGCATCTGTGAACTTTTATGTCTGGAAATCTATTTTCTCATTTTGGTCTCAGAGTGATTTTTTTGTTCAGTTGGTTATATTCTATTACGTGTTTTGTTTTACAGTTTCAGTTGAAAATGGTGAGCCTGTTTTTCCCCACATGGACTGTATGGTGGTAGTGGGGAGGGAAATAAATGACTTTCCTACACTAAGATTTTTGTGATTGAGTAGAGAGAAGTAGGCAACTATAATTGCTGTTCTTTACTGACTGTAGCATTAAATAGCAGTGAGTACTTTCCTTTCTTTATACTTTGTTGAGTAAATGAGATTCATTGATCTGCTTTCCCTCCTGATTTGTCATTTGCTCATATTACATTCCCTTCTATTTGCTTTCTTTGTGAAGAGTTCAATTGTACTTTATGTTCAGAGATTACTTTTTTGTGACTTCTAAAGTTTAGTTAGGTCATTAGTCAGGTTCTGTCTGCTATTGTTTTCTCTGGAAAAGCACATTTCTCAGTTTTCTCTCTGCATCTTCTGTCAGGTTTTACTCTATACTGAGGAAAACTTTAAGAAGTTGATTTTATTTATTCCAAATGCCTTTGGTGGTAGGGAAAGCTTTCAGCGGTTTACAGGTATAAATGTATGTGGACCACTGCTGTCTTGTACACTGGCAGGTCGGTGCCCAAAGAAAACAAAACCAAGTATTGTCCAAAATAATGTCTTATTGAAAAGATGAGTATTCTGAATGAAATATAGTCATTTGTTAAATCCAGAGAGAAGTTTGAAGAGAATAAGTTTTCTTTGAGATTATAAAATATGTACTCCTATAATGGCAAAAATAACCTCATTAGCAAATGTGACAGAACTGATCTGCTACTCATAGACTTGTGGCTACAGGGAACTGCAGGCTTCAGAGGCTTATGAAATAATGTATGTAGGATTTCCACTGAGAAATTCAGGTATTTTTTCCAGTCTGAGTGTGCACACTTTGATCCATATTTTCTGATGCCCTGCATGGTATGTGGTACAAAATCTAACATGTATATGTTAAAAGACATCATTCTCTATGCAGTCCTAGTGCTTGTCAAGTAGATAACACCTCAAGGTGGAATTCTTGGGACATTCATAATGAAGGTAGAGTCAGAATTATGGTCCATGCCTCCTCTTCCCAACCAAATATTACACATTGCAGTCTGATGCTATTGGCCACTGAAAAAAATTAATTGAATTGCCTCAAAAAGGGATTTTTGGAGGAGACAAGGTATATGAAAAGAAGAACATCAAAGTAAATGGTTAGTGATGGTGTCCATAGTATATTTTCTAAAAGTTCACATTTTACATTTTTCTATGTTCTTGTATAGTCTTTATAACTTACTTTTTTTTTTTTTAAATAAAAAAATAATAAATACATCTGATAGAAGAAGAGGAAGAAGAAGAAGAAAGTAAGCCAATGGGTGTGAGGCAAGAAAAAGACTAAAGTAAGTTAGAGTTATAAGGCATAACCTGTATATATAGATTTATGAAGATACTTTTCTACAAATAACAACCCTTCTGCTGTTTGGAGGAAAAATAGTTGATTGTGTAAACAGAGTAAAGCTAGACTTGATGCTGCACATCTCAGCAAGTAGCAAGTTTTCTTACTGCACAAGTTTTGTTTCAAGTGTGGTAACAGCAGAATTGCTCTCAGCCAAATAATACAAGTAAGAAAGATTTGAAATACATTATTTTTATTGCACAATGATTTTATTGTGTTGCGTACCTTTATAAGGGACTTAAAGTATAAAATGTGAACCCCAAAACATTTTTATTATGGGAAAGTTGGGAACTCCTTTGAGTGATCATGAAAGTTGTGAGTGTATGGATTAAGCAAGGCTATTACTCCAGGAACAATGAACAGATGTGCAGAGACATGTTCATTTTGTGAACAATGTCAGAGAAAAAAATATTTATTAGAATTTCAACAATTGCTGAAAAACTGAAACTGCATTTGATCTTGTTTCTTTTCAATGTAAAAGTGACATTATCAAAGGTTATTTTCATATCTTACTACATTGGTTGAGTAATTCACAGTTATAAATCATGTGCACATGTAAATCTGAATTATTTTGTTACTTATAGATGTTCCTCAACACGAAACTTTTCTCCTTATTGAGACTAAAAGGACAAATTCCAAGTCCTTGCATCATTATATCAGTTAAGGATTTTCATAGACATGGATATGCATGGCCAGATATATTCCATCAGTTCTTCTATTTCCTATTCAGCACTGCTCCCACATGACCCTCAGTTGACGTGTGCTGGTTGTTCTCCCTCCACAGAGACCTACCAGTTCTGCTGATTCAGTGCAGTGGTGTTTCTCTCCAGTCTTTCACATTTAATTTCAGGACTCATCCCTTTGCTAGTTTCCCGGCTAGCTGTATTCAGCTGCTGACTGCTGAGACCCTTAAAGTCACATGCCCTGAAATATATGAAAGATCATACGCAGCATGTGTAAAGGAAAATGCACTGGGGTTAATTGATGCACAATTTTTGCTACACAATATTGGTATAAGTTAAAAATATTTTTCAAGCTCTGGATCAGGTAGACCCATTGGTTTGGGTTTTGATTTGAAATTGATGGATATCTTAGCTACAGATGACCTTTCCTCTTTTATCATTCATGTTCCTTTTTCTGTGACTGAAAGATAACAGGTAAATAGAGCTGAAAGAAGACCATGATAGGTTCTGACCCACGGAATAGCCACCAAATACAGCATTGTTTCCTAAGGTTATTTGAAATACTCTAGCAAAGTGATTACTTTTTAAAGTTAATTTCAGAGGCAGCTATTTCACCCAATTTAGTTCCAATTTTTTCAATACACAAGAAAACTATTTGGCTTGAATAGCAACATTTGAAAAGTAGTCTTTCACATGACAGCACAGGACTATTTACAATGCAAGTTTAATTATCAAACATCTGGTTTCCATAGCAACAGAAGGACATTCACTATACAAAAATAAATTGCACATTCGTTTCAAGGCTAAAGCATATCTAATTAAGATGCAAGCTCCCAAATCTTCGTCTAAATCAAAACAAACTTGTAGTGATGAAGTACTATGTTTGAATATAATATCACCTCAAAAACATCTGAGAAACACTGCTTTCAGTGAGGATTTTTCTATCTTTAAATCAAAAGGCAGGATAAATTAATGTGTGGCTAGAGAAAAATTCAGAAACTTCTCTTTTTGGTTTTCTGATGGACAACTCCCTGTACGTGACAACTTGTGAGTTGTTTTCTAATTATCATCTCTCTGGGCAGGGGAGAAACTCGGTGAAAATCTCCATTTAAAGTCATACTTCCGGCAGTCATTATCCAAGTAAAATTACTGCTGAAATATTTTTATTCAGGGTTATTTTTTTCGGAACTGGCGGTTCAGTGACTGAACTGCTACTTTGTAGTGCCTTTACATCAGTGATTGCTGTAGGGTGTATAGCCATAGAATACATTAAATGCAAATTCAGCAATTCTAAATTCAGCAATCCTAAGCTTAAAAAAACCACAGATTTGAGCTGCCCAGGATAGTCCACTGACATTAACTATAACTTTATCAAACTAAATTATTGAAAATAAAAAAATTATTCCAAATAAAGAAATACAATCATTTTACACTATGTAGGAGGTCATATTATATAACCTGAATGTTCAGATTTGATCATAAAATTCTATTAAGATATATAGCATGCTTCCATTCTGTAAACAAAAATTGGTCTTCCTCAGAATAGTATCAGCTAATTGTAGCAACTGTATCTAGGATTTCAGCAACTGAACTCACTTTTGATGGCAGTACTGTAGCAAAAATAAAGATTCACTTTCCTGTGCTCTCTTCCACTTTATCCTTTTCTCAGCCTAGAAATATGGTCAGAATTTGAAATTTGTTCTGACATTCAACACATTCACACCACGATGATCACAGTATAAAAACTAATTGTAGGTTGCACTCCTTTCATGGAGAAAGGTTCATTGCCTGCCTTCTCCTATGCAAGCTTTTGTGTGTGCATGGTGTGTGTGAGCGGGGAAGTCAAGGGTTTGAAATGAGATGTTTCCACTTTGCATCAATAGTTTCAGATAATTTCAGCTGATGAAAGTTGCATGGAAAGGAGATTGTAATAAAGGTCTAAAGTGTTTAGTAGTTTGAAGGCTAAAAGCAGCATCTTGGAAGATATCCAGAAATCAACTACAAATGAAGCTGTAGACAGAATATTCTCCTTGCTGTGCAAAAGGACAGTCATTCTTCATATCTGGTGAAATAGATGGCAAAGGTCTAGTACTACAGGCTCTACAAACAGTTTTTACAAATTTGTGTTGGAAGGAGAGAAAATCCACTTTTTGTGGCAAAAATTGCAGCTGACAAAAGAACAACTGTGGTTTCTTTACTAAATGTAAGTACATCTTACCATGGGATACTGAGATGAATTATAATCCAAGAAATTGTGTTGTGGATAGAACCTTTGCCCCTTGAAGCTTTGAATCGATTCAGAGACAATATTTCACTCAAATGTTTTACAAGAACTCCACTTTAAAACACACAGACAAGCAAAAATATAGAGTTTGAGCACTGAGTAATGTACACATCCACCCATCCAGGCAGACAATATCCCTGTCAGTCTCTTCTGATATCTCCTCTGAACAGTAACAGTGTCTGGCCTGGGCTGGGCCAAGAATTAGACAATGATGTTCATCTTGGCTGCAGTTTTCACTGGATAGGGGTGAGCTGACAGTCGACATTGTCTTTTCCAATGAAATGGAGCTGTAGAGATGAGTGTCAGTCACCAAGGTCCCACAGCCAGTGACAAAGATTGGAAGGGGCAAGTAGCAAAAATAGAGATAACTTAAAAGGTTGAAGTGTCCAGCAAACTGCTGTCTTTCAGAGATACTCTAAAGCTTTAATATTCAGAAGTCTCAATCTTTCAAAAGAGAATGAGGAAAACTGAAAATGGTACAGAATTGATTTGTTCTCATGACAACAGTTTTAATGGTAATGGAAAAAGAAATTAACCCATTCTTCTCATGAAGCGAAGGTTGTAATCAGCTTCTAAATGCCAAAGCTTTTAAGTCAATCAAATTGAGCTGGAAAGGGAAGTAAGGTGATTACATTTTAATTTATAGGCTCCACACATTCTTTTTGAGACCAGTATGACAGTTATGGCATTGTATTTTGCACTAGGTAATGGCATGCTATTTACATTGTGTTTTTCTTTTGTATGATACACAACAATTGGACAAATTTATGGTTAATGTTTTCCCATTTC
Organism: Colius striatus; assembly: GCF_028858725.1. Classification (NCBI taxonomy): domain Eukaryota; kingdom Metazoa; phylum Chordata; class Aves; order Coliiformes; family Coliidae; genus Colius; species Colius striatus. The sequence goes on from NC_084762.1 coordinate 54,519,803, forward strand.
CATAAATACTTCATTACAATTTCTTCATTAGGTTCATACTCTTGCACAGTTAAGTTGTTCTTTACACTAGAAGTTTCACCAATATTTCCCCTCAAATAGATAGAATCTGTCCTGTAACAGTTTTGTGTTGATGAAATTAGAGCTAAAGATAGGATTTCTATTCCTCTTGCATGATCGATCAGTTGTCCAGGTCCCATTTTATAACACTCGTATTTTTTCTACCACTAATTTCTACTAGATATCAAAGGTTCTTTTTAACATACTTATCCTAGCTTACATCTCTCTTTTTCTTGTTTTTTTGTTTGTTTGTTTGTTTTTTGATTTTGTTTATAATGAGCTTGATGCTGCCAAGATTAAAAGAATCTTGAAAAAAACAGCTTTTCAACAGCTTTGATCTCCAAAGGTGAAGCATATTTTTGTGCAAGAGTTTTTCCTCTGAGGTATGATAACAGTTGAATTGATCTGGAGGGAAAAGAAAAAAGAAAAACAGATGGGTGAGAAAATGAAGAGGAAGGAGATGTGGGAACTTACAGTGAAAATTAGACCTGCTTACATTCTGTTTCCATTAACACAGTTTTCCTACATTTTATTTAAAACATATAAAGAATTCAGGACTCCATTGTTCTAAAGTCTCTGAAGAAAATTAGCTGATTTCCAGAGCACCAGTATAAGAGTTTGGCTTGCCAAAGCTTTTTCTTCTCTTTGATATCGGAAAATACTCTTTTAATTTGGTTATTCTGAAGATTAACAATTAATTAAAAGGAAGATAAAAGATTTTGCATGGGGTATACAACCAAATGATTTCCTGATTTGCCAGAAAGTAGTTAAATGGTTTAAATAGTCTAATAACACATAGCAACAAAAATCTAATAATGGGACATGTAATTCTAGGTATTTTTACACAGATTCTAGGACTAGTCTCTGTCCTCAAGAACCTGCTACCAAAATCTAGCCAAGGAAAAGAAGGTAAAGTCAAACAAATAAAGCTGGGTGGTAACATGGCAGGGTCAGTGAACTTGTCAGGTTTGGAATAAGGAGAATCTGGACTCACAACATTCCTTTTTCAAAGCCATTGTCAGTTACTGTGTAATTTTGGGAAAATCAAGATTTGAGAAAGAACTTTTAAGAAGTCATTGCATGCTTTTCCTGGGGACTCTGAGGGAAGAGACATTGTTGGGGTCTTTGCTTGCTTGTTTGCTTTGCTTTCTCAGGGAATTCTTCTGCATGGAAGGTGACAATGTTTTACTTGGTTAAAAAGACAGAAATACTTGGGATTATGCTAATCATGTATTACAGCTTTATTTTCAGTGTTGATGATAATTATTTGTAAAGGCATAAATGGAATTAGACACCTGACAGTTCACTGTGCCTTTGAAAAGCTCACCCTCTATACACAATTTAGTGTGTATCAACTAAATTTTTGTTTACAGATGTTGAAATAAAATTGCATTAGGAGAAAAAGGCTGTTAGTTTTTGATTCTTTTCCCCTTTTGTCAGAGACTAAAATAGGGTTTTTTACTTTCCTTACAGTGGGTAAATAAAATTTATATTTCAATTCTATGGCAAATAGTGGTTTGTTAATGTAATAGCATTGCTTTCTCCTCATCAAGGTGAGTCTAGAACTTCTTTGCAAAGCTTGGACTAGTAAAGTTAACACAGCCTCAATGCACCTCACAGTGGAAGGTTACTCCACTCCCAGTCTGCTTTTAGAGCTAGTAATAAATGGGACTTAGGATTCTCCCCTTGTTGCTTGCTAGGGTAAAGTTGCTCCTGCTCTTTTCACATGCCATATTCTCTGTCAATTTTCAAAGTCCTCTTCATTTACATTGGGAAACTATTCAACCTCAATCAACTCTGACGATTCATGTTATTACATATATTGGAATAAAATATTATCTATTTCCAGAAAGACAAAATCAATGACAGAGAAGCAAATCGATGTGCAAACATGTTACTAGTCTTTTTGGTGGTAAAGACTAAAAACAAGTCTGAAAAACAAGAAATGTGCTCCTCTTAAAGCTGTTACTTATTAAAATTACAGGTCTCATGACCTCAAATGCTCAAAGGTGATGTTGCTGCAACTGTTATTGATTTCAGGGCTCTCTCAATGCCCTCTAGATGACACAAGGAAAGATGAGACAGATGGCTACCAAGGAAGATCATCTCCTCATTGCATGATCATAGAAGTCTCCATTGTCAGGAGGATCTATGCTTGAAAAAGTTGGAGCCTAATATATACTATTTGCAGCAAGTAGAACAAAAAATGGATTTTCCATATGAACGTACAGAGAGGTCTCAGGAGATTTCTTTGTGTGGAGATGTTGCTGATTAGACCTCTGTGTCAATGAAATGTTCACCTAGGCTCACACCATTTCAATTTCATTAATTAAAAGAGGGTGACATTATAAGAGAAATATTAACAAAAGTGAAGACCAAGTTAAAGACAGAAGCAGAAGAATCAGACAAGTTATTAGATATGAGGAAATAGATACAGGTTATGTCAGAAAGGTCAAAGGTTGTGGGATCTTCAAATGTAAAATTCTGTAAATGTGATGCTTTGCTGAGAATGTCTTATGTGGGAATTGCACATTTAACAGAGGGACAAGCGGATATGTTTCAGCTTTATAGCTTACTAAACATTTCTTTATGTCTCTTAATGCAAATAAAAGCATAATTTAAAGATAAATCAAGCAAATACATTGAGGAACTTTGACCCAACTGTCAAGTAGCAATTTAATTTTATAACAACCAGCAGAGAGCAGTGCTACTTTGCAGTCTGAATGTGATCACATTGCAAACTTGAAAGATTTTTCAGCAGAACTTAACAAAATTCTATCTAGATCTTTTATAAACATATGTCTTTAAACAAGTTGTGATCTTATGTTAGTTTATGAACTTTTACTGAAATTAAACAGGAATAATTGAAAGCATTCTGGCAAATATGGAAAAGGAAATTGAAGAAAGAAATTTCATTTCTCTTTCTAGAATTCTTTTTGCATAATCCATATAATACAATTTTCTTCTTATTAATTTCAAAGTTATCTTAACCATTGTAGGAGGATTTTTTTTTTTTTTTAAGAATAATCATCTGTCAATTTGAAGATACCATACATGTTTACCAGAACTGCTAGCAAGCTCTCCTACTGTTTTGGTAGAGTGAGAATGTTTAAATCATGAAATGGGGAGAATTATGATGGGTAGAAGAAAAAAAAAATATTTAGAAAAAAAAGAGAATACACATTGAAATTTTTTTTTTCCCCTTCATACTTATGGCTTGTTATCGTGAGGATAAATATGTTTGATCAGACATACATGTTACCACTTAGCTTCTTTGAGATATGTCTGCCAAAAAGTTATGGATTATCTGAACTTAGTTGTTCAAGGTGAAGATAATCAGCTTTGACCTTCCCAGGATATCGCATGCAGAATTTAAATCTGAAGTAGTACCATCATTTCAGCTAGCATAAAGAGTTGTAAGTAACAGGTTGTCAAATTAACTCGATTGAGAAGATTATGCTATTTGTACTTCAATCCAACTGTAAGTAGTGTTATTAATAATTACTTCTTGGGAGGTAAAATTCTCTGATGAATATTGAATAATTCTTCCTTTTTTTCTTCCTTTTTTATTTAGATACTGTCTCAATTTAAAGAAATGTAAGTAGATTAGAGTTTAAAAAATTTTCTAATAATACTTTTAAAACATTTGTATGATCACTAGCTTGTCATCGTGTGTTATTATTCAGAGGATCCTTTAACTGTTGCACTTATTTTCTTCTTCTGGGGCCATCATGAGGTATGTAGGAGACTCTTCATCCTAAAATAGTATCTAAGAGAACACTGAATTATTTTATAGATTTCCAGTGACAATGTAATTCATTAAAGGAGAAATGAAAAGGATGAGACATCAAATTTGTGTCGCAGCTCTTAATCTGACTCCTGACCATCAAAGAGCAATGCAGAATCCTCTAGGCATGAAGGGAGGTACCCCAGGTAGGCTGACATCCTCATTACCACTGGTCACATTCAAACTTGTATGACTGCAGCATTTAAGTCAGTCCTGTAAACACAGTAAAAATTCAACGATTTCTCGTGGTATTCCTTCAAGCACAGGCAAGCAAGGCCTGTGCTAGATCAGAAACAGGTTTGTCTGAATGTGTCTTATACTGTTGAATTTGGCTTTGTGTGTAACTACATTGTGTCTCCTACGAAACCTTTTGAATTTAACGTAGAGGACCATGTGAGAATCCTACCATACATAAAAAATAAACTGTCAATAAACAGACAGCTCCCGGCTTCTCCTAATGAAAAGAGGAAGCAGAAGAGATTTTTAATGGCTACTGTAACTTAATTACACTCAATCAAATTTTCGGTGAAAGGAAACCCTCATAATGATCAAATATGTTTCAGGGGACTGGAACATCTTTCATACGAGGAAAAGCTGCAGGAACTGGGGCTGTTTAGTCTAGAAAAGAGGAGACTGGGGGGAGATCTTGTTAACATTTACAAATATCTATATGGTGGATGTCAGGAGGTTGGGACATCCCTTTTTCTATGGTATCTAGCAATAGGACAAAGGGTAATGGGATGAAGCTGGAACACAAAAAGTTCCACTTAAATATATGAAAAAACTATTCCACTGTGAGAGTGACAGAGCAGTGGAACAGGCTGCCCAGAGGGGTTGTGGAGTCTCCTTCCTTGGAGGTCTTCAAGACCCATCTGGACATGTTCCTATGTGACCTGATCTAGGTGAACCTGCTTCTGCAAGGGGGTTGGACTAATTGATCTCTAGAGGTCCCTTCCAACCCCTACCATTCTGTGATTCTATGATTCTACACACTACTGAAGAAAGATGATGAAGTCAGAAGCTGTCTGTAAAAAGTCACCAAGAACTAAACTGGAAGATGATTTCTTCAGATTCGTTGACAGACACTCTGAGGACACCATCTTCCTCTAATTCAATTATTTTGTGTTAACGTACGTTGACAAATAAACAGCAAGGCAGAAAATCATTTGACATTGATGGAAGTGAAGAAGGGAAGTTTTTCAGTAGTTTCTGAATTTTAAATGGAAATGGATGTTTGTCTTAGGGAGGAAAAAAACAAGCAAAAAGTACAAAAGTTGAAGAGAAAGAAGTAACCCATAGCCTACACAGCGTGGAAGTAGAATTCCTACAGTAGCTGAACTCTTCTGCCAAGAAATATATAGTTGTTTCTTTCTTGATATATTTTTTATTATAACAATGTGAACATAAAAATCAGTTTTGAACTGTGAAGTTGTAACTGAACCCACAGAAACACTGATATCACTCCTACCTATATTATTTCAGACAGCATGTGAGCACACATCCGGAACGCAACCATTTTTAGAAATGATATTTTCTTACAAATAATTTTTCTTAAATCTTTAGATGACTTCTTAAGGCATTGTAGACCAGTCTAACTAACAAAACTTTTGAGTTTGATAAATGTGACAAATGTAGCACAACAGCTTTAGATATTTTTCAAAGTATTTGATACTACAAATCACACTATATTCCATGGGCTTTATTTATACTAGTTGAGGTCTTATCTGTCTAGTATAAAACAGACTATAACATCAAGCTCTCCCATGTCAAGTTTTGCTATGATGGGAAATTGCAAAATGCTTCTAGGAATGGACAAAGTCTCTGAAGACAATCTGAGAAGGCAGTAAACTATCATGATCCTACACTCAAAAGGAAGAAACGCTTTTCTGTGTAGCCTGTTTCTCACCTACTGGCTCTAAAGTTAGGAAAATTCCATTAAGAGGCTTAACATTGACTTTAACACCTGAAAACACTTTCTTTTTGGAAAGCACAAAGCCTATTGTGAACTTTTGGTCTTATTAGAGCATTCTATGTGGAACCAGTATGAATTCTAACATGTTAAAATAACATTATCAATGCAACTTTATTTTGTGACCAGTGCTGAAGAATTCGCAGCAAAAAGCTATTGCATTGTACAGGTAGAGATTTTTGTAGCCTCTATTGCAGCATTAGATGGCTAAAGTAATTGGAGTTTACTGCATAAAAGTTTTATACCATCAGATTAAATAACACCCAGCAGACAGATAAATAGATGTCCAGATGGTGAAAATACTAGGATGAAAAGTCATTCATTTCTGTTTATCTTGGACACCCATGAAAGCAGAGCCCTCTAGTAGCTGATGGTAGATCAACTAGAGGATTCTTACTCTACATTTCTTCTCACCATATTTCTAAATTATATTAATTCATTCTGTTTCTTTCATCAGCCTTCTGTGTTCAAAACCAAGTTTCTTTGAACTTGTTCCTCTCATTTATCCTCGTACCCATAGAAAAGTACCTTCTTGAGCAGTTGATTCGCTTTTGTATCTCTGCAGTTTAAGCAGAGTCAGCTTTATTTTCCACATTGTAGGTTTCTGTGATAATTAAAACTACCCTTTACACTTAGATGTTTCTCCTGTATAATAAAAATCTGTAAGGATTTTTTTGGTATGAAAACATCTTTCATCATAAGATTCTGAAGAGTCCAGTGGATAGTAATTGATTCAATAAGGAATTACAATGTATTCACAGCTAAACCTTCAGTAAAAAAAAACTGGGAGAGTTTCTATTTTAAAAACACTGTTCACCGCCAAGTAAATCTTCAAGATTACGGATATTGTGTTTGCAAGAGAATTTGGCCTTAATGTTTTCATTTTAGCAGTCTACATATGAAAAATGTGCCTTGTCTACATGAGACAAAATAAACAGCTAAATAATTATATCTGGCATGCCAGGAATAAAACTGAGATTACTAAACTACTTGACTCCTGTGCTTTATTTAACTGCTAAGTCAAACAGCTAGTCTCCTGTCTAGACATGCGTGAAAAGTTTTAAATTTAATTCCTGCTGAAATGTCTATTTTGGTAAAAGATGATATAAATAAAGGTGAATCTCAAAAGTGGTGGAAATACATTTCAGAATTATCTGAATTATGTTGACATCTACAAAACACTTTTTCCTCATGTGACTTCCTTTTAATATTTAAGTCATAGTCAAAATGGTTGAAAGCTAAATAATCTTTATTAGAAGGATAAAAAGAATAAATATTTTCATTTAATGAAATACGAAAGTTCCTATGAATTAAAAATGGAGTGGACTTCTAGATTACAAATTTTTATCTAATTCAGGTCAAGTTTTTTTTTTTTAAATAACTACTCCTATCTAATTCTACTCATGTCCCTATATTAACAATTAAAAGTTCTTCTAACACTTAAACTGTTATTCTTGTGTAGTGTAGTAGGTATAGTAGGTTAGATATGATACCAAAGAACTATAAATGAAACACTGTAATTAATTTTTGTTAGTTAATTCTGTTTGTATGTCATGTAGAGAAAAAAAAAAAAGGGCCCTTTGGCACATGGATAAAACCTATTTCACTTTCAATAGCTGTCCACTCATTGTGTCCTTTGAACACAGTATGAATTCAGACTAGCTTGTACTTTTGAGCAACAATATTTTGTTTTTTACGTAAGTTCAATCTACTTGGAACCAAGTAATTTTTAGTATACATACCTGTGTCTAATGATGTGAACAAATATTGCAATTAACTCTTTTTAAAATTGGTTTGTCTCTTGCTTCCAATTTTTTTCTTACAAATATTTTCCCTATAATTAATTCCCCAATTTATCCAAAGTGATACAATGGTGATTGGAATTACTGGCCACATTGCTAGCATGTATTGCTGTGGCTCATTTGATATTTACAAAGTGATTTAATACACTCTTCTCCACCATCTACATCTCTTTTGTTGCTAGTTAACTTAATAATGACAGACTAAGTTAAGAGGAGAATTAGCTGCCTGTGAGAATGGCTCTAGATGTGTGCATGCTGTTCAAGTTCTCAGTTTGGGGAGACTGGTCCTGTTCTCTTGAGAGTTGCTGTAAACTGACAGCTAAAAGAAAAGAAGAGGTAGATAGATAATACCTACTTACCAAGATGCTTAGAAGTGGATGTCGCTGGACTGTGAAAGCTTTGTGCTCCTAAAGAGAAGTCTTGTGGAGAGAGGAGGCTAAGCTGAAAAAGAAAGACATAATATCTATGGGACCATCCCTCTAGCCAGTGTGACAACTCTTTCACCAGTAGCAGGCTATCAAAAGAACCAGTTGATGATAGTGAGAAATGTGAGAGTGCATGGGAGGATCCAGGAGTCATGATTTGAACTTGGTACCAGTGTACTGTATGAATGATGCTTTGGATGGCTGTTTGGGCTGCCCGATTGAAGACCAGTTACAATTTTCAGGGTAGGATTCTACAAATTGCTGCCAGTTCCAAAGTGTAAGGCATGAAAGGAAGGCAAGGATCCAGAGTTGCAGTGCATAGATGAGACCATGGCACAGAATCATAGAATCATAGAATGGTAGGGGTTGGAAGGGACTTTTAGAGATCATCTAATTCAACCCCCCTGCAGAAGCAGGTTCACCTAGATCAGGTCACATACGAACATGTCCTGGCGGGTCTTGAAGACCTCCAAGGAAGGAGACTCCACACGCTCCCTGGGCAGCCTGTGCCAGGGCTCCATCATCCTCACAGTAAAATAGTTTTTTCTTGTGTTTAAATGGAACTTTTTGTGTTCCGGCTTCATCCCATTACCCTTTGTCCTGTTGCTACATACAATAGAAAAAAGGGGATGTCCCAACCTCCTGACATCCACCATTTATATACTTGTAAATATTAATGAGATCCCCCTCAGTCTCCTCTTCTCCAGACTAAACAGCCCCAGTTCCCGCAGCCTTTCCTCATATGAAAGATGTTCCAGTCCCCTGATCATCTTGGTGGCTCTGTGCTGGACTCTTTCCAGAAATTCTCTGACCCTCTTGGGCTGAGGAGTCCAGAACTGGACACAAGACTGCAGATGAGGCAAGGACACAAGTATTTCAGTGTAGTAGGAATTGAGGCAAAGGAAGCCCATAAAGGAAGCACAGGTTCTATTTTAATCAAAGCGGAGACAGACTGCTGGCTCTGAAAATTAAGAAGGTCATATAGGATTATTTAAACTAGGAACTGGGAAAATGTTGACAAGCATAAATAAATACCTTGTTCAGCTTGATTCAACTTGGCAGGGTAGCCTGGATGGTATTCAGTACACCTCTGAAAAGGCCAGAAGGGAAATAAACAGAAACAGGGAAGACAAGTCAGTTTGCTTAAAATGGCAACTGATTAGAATGACAAAGCTAGACTAAGGACAAAACTGGCAAATGCTGGCTTCTACACCAATGCTATAAGTCTAAAAAATAAGATGGAAAAAACAGAATTTGTTTTGGCAATAATGAGCAACCCTGATGCAATAGACATCTCAGAGACCTGGTGAAAGGATAATTAGTAGGATACAGTGTTGCCAGGCTACCAGCTTTGAAGTATGACGGAATGAAGTGCACAGGTGAGGGCATTGTTTGTGAAGGGAAATATAAAATTAAAGACCATAAAAATATTGTGGAAATAGAGAGGCACTATGGAATTCTAGGTAAAAATCTCATAGCCCATTAACAAATAATACTTGGGTGATATTCTGGGCTCTTAGAACTGGAGGATGATAGTGCTCAGGTAATGTTGCAGATTTAAGTCAGGTTGCAGTAGCATGAGATTTTCACTATACACATTCAGATTCTATCATTGATGACTCAGGACAAGAGGAGGAAATAAGACTTGTATACAATAAATGACTGCTTCCTAGAACAACTAATCTTCGCACTCTCATGAAAAGCTGCCATTTTGGCTTTGGTCCTGAGTAATGCACGGGACCTAATTGAAATGGTATTAGTTGAAGAACACTCTGTATCAGCAATCAGAATAAAATTAGGCTTAATATTGCAGTGGGAGAGAACAAGCCAAATAAATCCCGCTTACAGAGATTTGATTTCAGGAAAGGGAATTACATAAAAATGAGGCAATTAACAAAAATACTCCTAGAAGGAACACTCCTAAAAGCAAGAAGTGTGCAAACAGCCTTGAGGCTGTTTGAAAACAGTATATTAGAAGTCCAGGTAAACTACTCAGGAAAAGAAAACTATCCAGTAAAAAACCCTAAAAAGCTAAACAGAAAACATACAAAGGCTGCTGTACAGAAAGGATTGACTTTAAAAAACAGCAAGGTTATTCAAATGAAGAGAGCTTAAACTTATATAATATCATATGTAGAGAGGAAATGATAAGAAACATTAATGAATTTGTCAAAGATACTCAAACTAGTAATTAAAAGGTATTTAAATACCTTACAAGACGTATATCGGCTCATGAAACAGCTGGACAACATGAAGACAAAAGTGTATCAGTGGCTTTTGAGGTAAGGCCACAGTAGAGAAGATAAGATTTATTTTTTTGTATCATTTTTTTTACTGTAAAGTTGTTGGGGAATTTCCAGCATCCAGTATATTTTTTGTACCTTGTTGGTCAGGGGAGCTATACAAGTTTGAGCTAAGTATACAGGAAGTATTAGACCACATAGAACAAGTTCGATGTCAATAAGTCACCAGGATCAGCAGTAATTCACCCAAGAGCTGTGAAGGAACTCAAATGTGAAATTGCAGAGCTGCTGGCCAAAATGTGTAATCTATCATTACAATGAACCAGGGACCTGGAAGATTGCCATTGTAAGTCCCATCCACAAACAGGGCTCCAGAGAGGATCCTGGAACTGCACACCACCAAGTCTGTCTTTCATCTGTGGTAAAATGGAAAAGTCTATACTAAAGGATGAGATTACTGAGCACATGGACAAACTCAGCCTGTAAAGAAAGAATCAGTGTGGAAGGGAAATCCTGCCTCACTAACATTTTCTTGTATATGGTACATGGATACACCTGCCAGGAGGAGAGATAATGATGCCCTGACCTTAAAAAATCCAGGTCCAGGTCATGGGCAGAGGCTTTGAAGCAGTATAAGAAAATGAGCAGAACTGGGGGGAAGACTCATTTTGTCTGAAGGCAAGGACCCACAGTAGACCCGCTCACCTTCACACCTGTTTTGACACCCTGACTGCTATTTTGTCCAAGTTAGGAGTTGGGGAGGTGTTGGTTGCAGAGCTGTAGATGAAAGACAAGTTTACATGTGCCCTGTCAGATGTTAAGCATGGGGGAAGGAGCGCATTTGTCCCCAGAAATCAGGTCAAACCTCTTGAGCTATTTGTCCAGTGAAAGAGACCATCAAGTTGGTGACTTCACAGACTTTCATATCTGTTAAGTCATCTAGGGTTTTATCCAGCCTTATAAACACCAACTTTCTCTCTCTAGAGAAGGCAAAGATGTCCGGTCAAGAGTCACTCTCCCTGATAAAATGCAACAGTCTTGTTTAAGATCCTACAGAATCATACCAAGACTTCTACAACAGTTTATAGTGCTTCAAGGGATCCCCAAAAAGCAGGGACTGATGCCATTGAATAGAGATTCCTATAGAATTGCTTTGATATCCATGTTAAACGCTTTCTCTGTGTGGAAGGACAGTAGGCAAATGCCAGACCAGATGAAGGATGTTTTCAACCAGATAGGAGTTACCAAAGATGCTCTGTCATGGGACCACATAGTCCTGATCTGGTTGAATCACATCCTCCAGCATGGGTAGGAGTCACAGCAGATGGCCTTCTCTATGGTCTTGTGCTGAGGAGAGAAACTGGGAATTTATGACTTGAGTTTCTATCAATGGGTTTAGTGTGTGCCTCCTACACAATAAAGCAAGCATCCCACATGTTGAGAATTCTTCCCCCGTGTAGGCATGGTCCCAACCAAAGTTGTCTCAATATACATAAACAAAACTCTACGGTGTGTGGAAACATTTTGTTTCTTGATACCCTTCTTCTCACCTGAAGTGCAAAAATGCCTGCCATGAACTGTCACAGAAGAAATGGATGCCTGAATATATGGAAGCACTTCACATCCAGAGGCTTTTCAGGGTCTAGAATTTCATAGAATCCCAGAATCATTGTGGTTGGAAGAGATCTTTAAGATCATCGAGTCCAACCACTAACCCCACACTGCCAAGCCCATTACTAAATCATGTCCCTCAGCACCTCATCTATGCATCTTTTAAATATATCCAGGGATGGTGACTCCACCATGTCCCTGGGCAGCCCATTCCAACGCTTAATAACTCTCTCAGTAAAAAATTTCTTCCTAATATCCAATCAAAATCTCATTGGTGCAACGAGTCCATTTCCTCGTGTCCTTTTTTCTGTTACTTGGGAGAAGAGACTGACCCCCACCTCACTGCCATTGCCTTTCAGAGAGTTGTAAAGAGTGATCATATCTCCTTTAAGCCTCCTCTTCTCCAGCCTAAATAACCCCAGCTCCCTCAGCCACCTCTCATAAAACTTGTTCTCCAGACCCTTCATCAGCTTTGTTGCCCATCTCTGGACATGCTCCAGCACCTCAGTGTCTTGTAGTGAGGGGCCCAGAACTGAACACAGTGTTTCAGGTGTGGCCTCATTAGTGCCAAGTACAAGGGAACGATCACTTCCTTGGTCCTGCTGGTCACACTATTTCTGATGCAAGCCAGGATGCCATTGGCCTTCTTGGTCATCTGGTCACACCGCTGGCTCATGTTCAGCTGGCTGTTGACCAACACCCCCAGGTCCTTTTCCTCTGAGCTGCTTTCCAGCCATTTTGCCCCAAGCCTGTAGTGTTGCATGGGGTGGTTGTGCCCAAGTGCAGGAGATGGCACTTGGTCTTAGTGAACCTCTGTCGTAGTTTTGGCCCAGCCAGGAAGAAAGGAACACAATTAATCACTCGTTCACTCCTCTGCCTCCTGAAGGGACAGGGAAAAGTATTGAGGCCGTTTGGAACTCCCTAAGAACAGGGAGGGCTCATTTGCCACTTATGGTCTAGGTCAGAACAGACAAGACCTGGGGAAGAAAAATAAATACAATTTAATCTGCCACCAACCAAAAATGTATGAAACAGAAGCACCCAAATTAAAGTGATACACAGTATGACAATGATGAAAAGTACAACCAGCCGCTTTAAGATCCCCTTCCCTCCACCCCTATCCTCTTCCCAGACTCAGGCACCTGATCCCAGTGTTTTTACCTCCTACCCTGAATGGTTCAGGGAGGCAGGGAATGAGGGTTTCAGTCAGTCCTTTCCCAATGGCTCCTGCCCCTTGTCTTGCCTCAAGGCAGACAGACTCCTCCCTAGTCCTCCCTGCTCCAGCGTGGGTACCTCACACACCTAGCAGCTCTGCACAGGGTGATCTGACATCTGTTCATCTCAAAAGCTGCAGCTCCTCTCCAATTCCTCGGGCTTGGGGTCCACAATACTTATCCTCTTTTGCATGAGGGTCTCTAAAATTCACTCTCTCTAGCACATGGTCCTCCCAGAGCTGCTGGCAACTCTTAGTCCTACCATTGCCCTCCATGGGTCACAAAGAGACAGCTCTCACCATGGGCTACAGGGATGTGAGTTCTCTGGTCCACTGCTGCTCCTCCTTCTCCCTTCCTCCTTCTCTGACTGTGAGGTCCATGTGGTTGCCTCCATTTTTCCATACACTTCCACCTCCTCCTATGCAGTATGAATTTCCATATAGCTGCAGTAAAAGAGCTTGCATATACCTTCCCTCACTTTCGCATTTCTGGGTTCACGTGGCTTGGGAGACACATTCCCAAAGAGTTTCTCCACTTAGTCTTTGAAAAATATTTCTTTCTCTTTTGATTCTGTGGTATTAATTCTCTAGTGTGCAACATCATCTTAGCAAACAGTCTACATGTTATTTAGCTATTTTGAAGATTGTACTGGGGTGAAACAAAGTTTGCCCAGACAGCCTTTTTGTTTACTATGTCAGTGGATGAAGAGGGCCTTAATATTATCCAATTAACTCAAAATTCATGTTAGTTTAAGTCAGGTAAAGTAAAATGCAAATGATAATATTTATTTATATCATCCATAATTGTCAATATCATTAAAATTATATATGAAATACAAGAGAAAATAGATTAAAGAATATCAATGCATTAATCTATTACAGTGTGGTTAAATTGAAAATATCTCCCTCCTCTTCCTCCCTCTTTAATTTTTCCTCCCTTCAGCTGACTTGCACTCAGTTTCATTAAGATCTCCCTATCAGGTCATAACTTTCCTTAATCAAAGGTCACACTCTTCTCATTTCACCTAGCAATAAGATGCATGAGCAATCTGAGAGTCTGCTGACACAAGGAAAACAGACTCTCCGCCTTCAATCATTACTCAATCCAGTTTCTATCAAAATGGTGAATAAAACAGTTTATGTCAATCTGAGCAGTAAAAAGTCTCTGATTTATGCCAATTAAGAACAGACAATTCTGATCACCTGTAACTGCCTGCAGCAATTCAGTTAGTCTGAGTTAACCTCTTTGCAAAGGAGTTAGAGAAATAGTAACTGCTGTGGGAATTGAGCTGAAGGAGGAAAGAAAGAGGCCCTTGAATCAGAGCACATTAGTGCACAGGTTCGGTGGATTGCTTGTTGGAGGAAAAATTTCACTAACATTAGACATTTTGTGGAATTATTAGAGCAATTGTTTATTAGTTTCCCCCTATTTGAATTCAGGTGTTTCTCATATCTTTTGACATGAAGTTCAACTTTGAACTTCTTTTAATTTCTAATCATATAAAGGAAATTATGAAACATTTGGATGTCATATAATGGACAACAATCTTGTACAATTTTTGAGAAATTAAGTGGGTCATGCATTGATGAAGTACTTGAAAGACAGAAGTTGGTGCTCAGAATAAATTTCCAGCAACATAGTATAGAATCACAGAATGGTTTGGGTTGGAAGAGATTTTTAAAGGTCATATAGTCCAACCCCCCTGCAATGACATATTCAATATGTCATTGAATACGTCTGGGAAATATTCAACCAGATCAAGTAGCTCAGAAACCCAGACAATCTGACCTTCAATGTTTCAGTCTCTTGGCCTTCCCTTCTTCTTCGCCAGCTCTTAGAATGAAGAAATAGGTTTGGGAGACAGTCTTGTGGATTAGAGAAGGCTGAAAATACTATATTTCAATTTGGAGAAAAGTAGCAATGTGAGAAACAAAACTGCAGAAACACATCTATTTTACTCTCACAGTTTTGCACTTAACTATCAGGAGTTGATGGTTTTCCCTTCTCTCTTTAAATTACTATTTATTGGCATATATTGCTGGAAAGAGATTGTGGTCTTTTTCCTGGGTTTCTGTCTTGTAGATAGATACCTCAGACTTTTGCAGTAGCAACCAGTTACAGAAAGTTATTCATTTTTGCTTTAAATGCTTAGAAAAGGTGATGTCTGATCAGAGTCTAAAATCCACCAGCTAATGGACATCAATGACTCAAATAGCTTTGAGGGGAGCTAGTAAGTAGTTTGGTGCATAGAATCACAGAAGAGCTTGGGTTGGTAGGGACCTTTAAAGGTTCAGCCCCTCTGAAATGAGCAGGGACATCTTCAACCAGATCAGATTGCTCAGAGTCCCATCCAACCTGACTCTGAATGTTTCCAGGGAAGGAGCATCTGCCTCTCTGGGGAACCTGTTCCAGTGTTTCAACAACCACATGGAAAAAATTTTCTTCCTTACACCTAGTCTGAATTTACCCTCTTTTAGTTTAAAACCATTTACCCGTTCTCCTATCACAACAGGCCCAACAAAAACGTCTGTCTCCGTCTTTCTTATAAGTCACTGTCGTGGTTTAGGCTCATCAGGGAAACAAAGACCACGATTAGCCTCGAGTACCGAAGAGGCTGAGAATTGCTCAAGGGCAGGGAGAGCTTAATTGCCGCTTAAGGTTCAGGACAAAACAGACCAGGCTACTCGGTTTGGGGGAGAAAACAGAAAAGAAAAAAAGAAAAAAACCAATTTAATGCATCATCAACTAAAACATACCTCCAAAAACCCAAAACATAACCAAAACGAAACAACACAGAGTAATACATCAATGAAGAGTCCAACCAGCCTTTTTAAGAACACCTTCCCGCCACACCTCCCCTCTTCCCGGGCTCAGAGCCCTGATCCCGGGGTTTTTACCTTGCCCCCCCCGAACGGTTCGGGGGGGGGGGGGGGGGCAGGCAGTGGGGATCTCAGTCAGTCTGCTCCCCATAGCTTCTGCCGTCTGTCCCTCCTCAGGACGGGTGAACTCCACACCAGTCCTCCCTGCAAGTCCGTGGGGTAACTCACACGCATGGCAGACCTGCACGGGCTGCTCTGACGTGCACCCATTCCAAAGGCTGCAGCTCCTCTCTGCCTCTCGTGTGGGGCTGCTCTCCGGCGTGCAGGCTCTCCAACACGGCCTGGGCCATGGCCGTCTCCCCACACAGTCCCTCGCCCGTCCGGGCTCACTCACACGGAGCTGCTGGTGGCTCTCAGTCCTGCCACGGATCTCCATAGGTTTCAGGGGCACAGCTTGCATTCTCGCCACGGCTTGCAGAGGAGTCTCTGGTCTATCGCTTCTCCTTCCTTCCTCCTTCTCTGGCTGAAGGGTCCGCGTGGTCGCTTGTATCACTCTTACACCTCCTGCCTCGCATCTCAAATTCCCGTCCCCTAAATAGTGATGGCAGAGGTGCCAGATTGGCCCAGCCAGGCCGGGGGTGGGTGTGAACCCAGGAGCCGGGGGAGAGTCCGCAAACTCTTTACCGGGTCTTCACTGCAACCCGCTCCCCCTGTTACTAAGCCAAAAGCTGCTCCTTGCTAAACCAGAACAGTCACTTTTAAGTTTGTAAAGCTGCACTAAGGTCCCTCTGGAGCGTTCTCTTCTCCAGGCTAACCATCCCCGCTGTCTCAGCCTGTGTTCGTAGGAGAGGTGTTCCAGCCCCTCTGATCATTTCTGTGTCCCTCCTCTGCACCTGATCCACCAGGTTTGTGTCTTTCCCATGCTGTGGATTCCAAAGCTGGACACAGAACTCCAGGTGGGGTCTCGCAGAGCAGAGTACAAGGGCAGAATCACCTCACCCAACGTGCTGGCCATGCATCCTTTGATGTAGCCTATGAAATGCTTGGCTTTCTGGGCTGCAAGTGCACATTGCTGGCTCTTTTTCAGCTTTCATTCACCAGTACCCTCACGTTCTCTTGCAAGGGCTGCTCTCAATCCCTTTGCTCCCCAGTTTGTATTGATACCAGGAGTTGTCTTGACCCAGACAGAGGACCTTGCCCTTTTTTCTTGTTGAACCTTATGGGGTTTATATGGGCTCACTTCTTCAGCATGTCCAGGTCCCTCTGGATGGCATCCCATCCATTAGGCATGTCAACCACACCACTTAGTATGGTTCAGAGATCAGTATTTGTCTATGAAGTGGGCTTATTTCTGAAAATTGGTGCCAGTTGATACAGGACAGCCCCTATAAGTAATCACTTCCTTTCAAAAAATTAATTTTGAAATTCATGGATTTCAAAAGAAGGAGAATTACTTTAAAACTGAGGTCTTTCCAGCATATAGATAAATTAGATGATGAAAACTATTCAGAAAAGCTACCTTTTTTGGGGCATCCATTTTGGCTTTCACTTAAATCTGATGTCTTGGCACACTGAATAGTAACAGAGGCATTGATTCTGGGATAAGCCACTCAGCTCTTATGATTTATACTGTAAAGCAATTGTTAGGGGAAGGACCCTGCAAAATGGTATTGCAGAACAAGGAAATCAAATTACATTCAAAATGGAATAAATATGCTACGAGAGAAATGAACTTAAATTTAAGAGGCTCTCTTAGAAATATTTCAGATATAGGATAGAGCTGGTGAAATTGCTCACTACAAACCAAAGCTTGAATAACACAATCTGCATGCAATCAAAAAGAATGAGTTTACCAGCATCATCTTCATTACCTTGTTTACAGATTGAGCATAACATTCCAAACTTGAGAAGAAAATTGTGTTAAGTCTGTTTAAAAGGAAGCATTTATTGACAGTTAAAAATTGACAGTTAAAAATTGACAGTTAATCAGAAACAATACAAAATCAAGTGAAAGAAAATATACTATAAAGTTTTATGTATACAATGGGCTGTGAGTTCAAATATTCCATGGAATGGAGTTTAAAATATGTCTTCAGGGTACATAGCAACAGAAACATGGAGGTATCAAGAAGGAGCTACACACATCTGTAGGTGACTAAGTCAGAGGTTAGATGGCCAAATCTAAGCATTTTTAATTGCAACACAAGATAAGTAAAATATAAGTAAAAAAGCTGGAAAGCACGCAAGAACAAATCTATCTTTAGATCACGTCACAGATTGGCTGAGTGGACATATTTATTTCTTAAACTGATGAAATGGAAGTTTTTAAAAACTGCTACAAAAATGGCTAACCAGTCTTCTGGGAGAAAAAAAAAAGTTTAGAAATGTGAATGAAGAAAGAACAGGAAATACATTCAAAAGCTGTCATTTACTTTGTTGCCTGGATACGCTGTGAATCATCAGAAAACTTGGAGATAGGCTTTCAAGGAGTAGTACACTGTAAAGCACTTGTCCTTTTTTCACGTTAATAACTTATTTAAGTTGGTGCCTTTGAATTCTTTTTCTAGTACAGTTATTTAAAGATTGAGCTACAGCTGGAAATAAGATGCAACTGTCTTAATGAAGTTCCCTTTGAGCATGGATTTAGAATTTGAATAGATACAGAATTTACACAGCTTAGCATGCCTCTACTGTTAATGTCTGTGTTATTCAGGATTATAGGCATTCTGCACTCGGTTTATAATAAATGTGAACTACTCTCAAACAACATGCAGTTATTCCTCTAAAAAATTTGGTGGCTACTCTCCAGTAGTGAGTGCATTGAAAAATCTCAAGAACAACAACAAAAAAAACCAGCATAGTGTAAACAAAAGTTAAATATTCTAACCACTTACATTGCTGTAGCAGAAATGGTTTAACAGAATTTAGGTGTCAACATTGCAAAACTCTTACTTACACGAGGAATGGTGAAGACTGGAGTATCTAATACGAAGCATTGACACCAAAGTGATTCCCATTTAGCATCACAAAAAATAAATTGTCCTTTAACTACCTAAGAAGTAAAAGTGGTACCAAGAGCTGCACGTGTGTATATTATCACAAATTTCTGTCACGACATTCCATTCAGCCATTGCATGTATACACATATACACACAATTCTAACTTAACAGGATAAAATGCTCTTAAAATCCCAAATTCTAAAAATGCCGTAAGCCTTATGAAGTTACTGATGCCTAACTTGTGTGGTACCAGTATTGATCTCATAAGCTTCAAGTACATTGTATCACATCGACTGGTAAACAGAAAAAAGGGTGTATGCCCAGTCTTTTTTTAAATTTTTTTTTATTAAGTTCTGGAAATCACAAGAACTTGTGAATTGTAAGTGAATATCCTTTTGTGAGAAAAGCATAATAGATTCTTCACATTACGTTGAGAATGCTTCAGTAATTCAGATGGAATATCAGTAAAAGTTTATTACTGAGTAAAAGGTCAGTTGGTGTAAGATATATCAGGTCAACCTTGAGGACAAAAATAATATGTTTTATCTAATCTGAAGAAAGGAAAAACAAAAGAAGAGAATATAAAATGAATGCCCAATTTTAATGGCATGCTGCTTCAGGTGCACAGCTCATAAGCTACGTAAGTTATAATAAACAAGTGTTTTGGGTCTGAGGATAGTGGTAATTTTCCACAGCAACCCTTATAGTGCTTTGCCTTTTGTTGGTAGCTAAAGAAAGACATGTATTGATAGCACATCAGTGCTTTGGCTACTGCCCATGCAGCATCAAAGCTAGGTACCTCTAGCATTCCTTCCCCCACCTTCACCAGTAGCTGCGAGTGGGCAGGATCCTGGGAGGAGACATGGCCATGATAACTGACCCAGGCTGACCAAGGAGATATTTCATACCATATGACATCAGCTTGGTAATATAAACTGAAGAAGAGGAGCAGGAAAGGGGAGGGACTCGTGACTCACATTTGCTCTTCAAAGCAACCATTACAGGTACCAAAGCTCTGCTTCATGGTAAATGGCCAAGCATTGCTGCTGATGTAAAAATAGAGAGTAATAGCTTTATTTGCTTTGTTTCTCATGCACATGGCTTTGCCATTTCTTTATTAAACTGCTTTTATTTCAACCTGTGAGGCTTTCATCTTACTTTCTCCCCTGCCTGGCTTGCTGAGGGGGCAGGTGATAGAGCATCGTGGTGGGCACCTGGCATCCAGCCAGGGTCAAACTATCACAAGAAGTCAGCTGAACAACCTCTGTATTTATCAGTCATGTCAAGAGCTTGGGTTCAGTTTTCATTGGGGATGCTCTCGTATAGTAGATCTTTCCTGCTAAGAGAAAGTGATAAACTTATTGTTCTCAGAACGGTTGCCAAAATATCAGTTCACATTCCCTTAATCACAGCTAAATTAATTTCTATGTTATTTTTAAATGTCAGTTCAAGGAAATATACACTGGAATGAAAAGCATCTACTTGTGTCACAGAGTTGCTAATATTTTATGCTGTATGAATGACGTCATTCTTAGAATTAAAGAGTGGAGACTAGAATACAGTCTTGATTATTACCATAAACAAAAAGGAGCAGGAAGGTGTTAGGGCAGGAACCAGGGCAGGGAGAAATGAATCTATAGCTGATGCTACTATTCACCTATCATGTGAGAGCATTGATAAATTAGTTAATATATGCTGCTTTTATTCTATATTATGTGTTCATGGGTTGATATCCTGTAGCAGTGTGCTCTGCTCTGGCTGAATCGGTTTCATTTCCTTTGCAGATGGCTTGCTGCCATGGAAGATAATGGAAAAATAAGACTCCCAGGCTTCTACATTCTAACAGTTTCAACAGAGTTTAGCAAAAAAAGCCCAGAATTTAATCTTAAAGACTGTCATTACGGTCATTCAGCATGACACAAACTGTACCAATTTATCTCTCAAATAGTTTATTTTAGCATAATGCTAATCATGCATCACCAAAAATCTTCTTAAAACTTATACTGCTCTTTGAATGTATTCCATATTTTAACAATGTCGTGGCATGGATGGGAAGAAGAAATAATTTGAGAAATAACAGTTGAACACCAAGCTTAGATCAGTAGGAGGTGATCATAGACAGGAAAAAAGGGTAGTAAGGAGGGAAAAGCTGAGGTAAGTGGCGACAATTTATATAAAATTTGACAGATTTAGTTTCTGTTTCACATTTAAAAAAAAAAAAATTAAAATTTTGCATTAGATCATCACTCAAGTGTTTTGGGTTTTTACATCCAAGAGATTTATTCATAAGTAAACAGGTAAAGAAAAGAAAATCCAGTATCTTTCCTCTTCTGTCATAAACAGCAGTGTCTTGTGCTTCAGAAATATATAATAATTTTAAACATATCAAAGTCTAAAAATATTAGCTATATTAAAAAGGGGTTAGGAAAAAGAAGTGTAATAAAATCTTCTAATTCTGTCTAATTTTAGAAATGCAAGCCCACAAAGACATGACTTGTATTTTTACAGAAAGTAAAAAAAATGATTTGAATTTTATTTTTCTCAACTGAAATTTTCTGCTGGTTACAATTTTTGATAGTTTCAGTCTCTTGGCCTTCCCTTCTTCTTCGCCAGCTCTTAGAATGAAGAAATAGGTTTGGGAGACAGTCTTGTGGATTAGAGAAGGCTGAAAATACTATATTTCAATTTGGAGAAAAGTAGCAATGTGAGAAACAAAACTGCAGAAACACATCTATTTTACTCTCACAGTTTTGCACTTAACTATCAGGAGTTGATGGTTTTCCCTTCTCTCTTTAAATTACTATTTATTGGCATATATTGCTGGAAAGAGATTGTGGTCTTTTTCCTGGGTTTCTGTCTTGTAGATAGATACCTCAGACTTTTGCAGTAGCAACCAGTTACAGAAAGTTATTCATTTTTGCTTTAAATGCTTAGAAAAGGTGATGTCTGATCAGAGTCTAAAATCCACCAGCTAATGGACATCAATGACTCAAATAGCTTTGAGGGGAGCTAGTAAGTAGTTTGGTGCATAGAATCACAGAAGAGCTTGGGTTGGTAGGGACCTTTAAAGGTTCAGCCCCTCTGAAATGAGCAGGGACATCTTCAACCAGATCAGATTGCTCAGAGTCCCATCCAACCTGACTCTGAATGTTTCCAGGGAAGGAGCATCTGCCTCTCTGGGGAACCTGTTCCAGTGTTTCAACAACCACATGGAAAAAATTTTCTTCCTTACACCTAGTCTGAATTTACCCTCTTTTAGTTTAAAACCATTTACCCGTTCTCCTATCACAACAGGCCCAACAAAAACGTCTGTCTCCGTCTTTCTTATAAGTCACTTTTAAGTTTGTAAAGCTGCACTAAGGTCTCTCTGGAGCGTTCTCTTCTCCAGGCTAACAATCCCCATTGTCTCACCCTGTGTTCGTAGAAGAGGTGTTCCAGCCCTCTGATCATTTCTGTGTCCCTCCTCTGCACCTGATTCACCAGGTTTGTGTCTTTCCCATGCTGTGGATTCCAAAGCTGGACACAGAACTCCAGGTGGGGTCTTGCAGAGCAGAGTACAAGGGCAGAATCACCTCACACAAGCTACTGGCTTTCTGGGCTGCAAGTGCACATTGCTGACTCATGTTCAGCTTTCATATATCAGTACCCTTGTTAGGACTCTTGTCATTCTCTTGTTAGGGTTGCTCTCAATCCCTTCACTCCTCAGTTTGTATTGATATCAGGGGTTGCCTTGATCCAGACACTGGACCTTGCTTTTCCATTTTCCTTGGTCTTGCGAGATTTATATGGGCTCGCTTCTTCAGCTTGGCTAGGTTCCTTTTGGATGGCATCCCAACCCTTCTATAAAAAACACTTTGGTTTTTAATATAGTGTGATAAATATCAAAAGTTATTTATCTGTCCTATATCTAACAGAATTATCAAGTATTATGGGGAGTGTGTCTAAAATGTTGGGACCATCACTGTCAAGAAGTGCATCTCAATGGCCCCTAAAGAGTACTTTGAAAACGTACACAAAAAAAAGCCTATCAGGCACTCCAACGGTGAAATTAATGTCAGAGGAAATAAAAACTGGTTCCAAATAAATACCAGATTTTGCTGTCGTCTTCCTCCATCTTGTTGACTGCTTGCTACCAACGAAGAGAATATCTCCTCCACTACCTTAATTTATCCCTGCTTGCTTTCCCTCCTATATCTTGCCCTTCTTTTTTTCCTTTTTTTAATGACTTAGTCACATTTCTGTGCTTAATATCACTTCAACACTGTTAGCTTTTCTATGAGACAGTTCTACAGATAGTGAGGAAGTTAGAGCAGTATTCCTGGCTCTCAAAACCTGTAGCAAAAGTTTGCACCCTCTCTTTTCAATAGCCAAGCAAATCTGGTCTTGGTCAACATGGCTCTCTTCTTATTTTTTTCACAGAATGTGACAGAATAATTCCATTTTTTGCCTAGTTTTATGATGATTTTCACCAGAATGAAAGTTTTGAAGATAAAACATGTAAAGATGAAAAAAAGTTTAGATATTTATAAATGTTAATAAGATCACCCCTCAATCTCCTCTTCTCCAGACTAAACAGCCCCAGTTCCTGCAGCCTTTCCTCATATGAAAGATGTTCCAACTCCCTGATCATCTTGGTGGCCCTGTGCTGGACTCTCTCCAGCACTTCCCTGTCCCTCTTGAGCTGAGGAGCCCAGAACTGGACACAAGACTCCAGATGAGGCCTCACCAGGGCACAGTAGAGGGGGAGAAGAACCTCCCTCGACCTGCTGGCCACATTCTTCTTGATGCATCCCAGGATGCCATTGGCCTTCTTGGCCACGAGGGCACATTGCTGACTCATGGTTAGCTTATTATCAATCAAGACTCCCAGGTCTCTCTCTGCAGAGCTGCTCTTCAGCAGTTTGACCCCCAGCCTGTACTGGTGCATGGGTTTGTTCCTTCCCAGATGCAGGACTCTGCACTTGTCCTTGTTGAACCTCATGAGGTTCCTCTCTGCTCAATTCTCAGGCCAGTCGAGATCCTGCTGAATGGCAGCACAGCCTTCTGGGGAATCAGCCAGTCCTCCCAGTTTGGTGTCATCAGCGAACTTGGTGAGGGTACACTCTGTCCCCTCATCCAGGTCGTTGATGAAAACGTTGAACAAGACTGGCCCCAGAATCGATCCCTGTGGAACTCCACTGGCCACAGGCCTCCAACTCGATTCTGTGCCATTGATCACCGCCCTCTGGGCTCTGTCATTCAGCCAATTCTCGATCCACCTCACTGTCCACTCATCCAAGCCACACTGCTTGAGCTTTTGTATGAGGATGTTATGGGAGACAGTGTCAAAAGCCTTGCTGAAGTCAAGGTAGATGACATCCGCTGCTCTCCCCTCACCTAGCCAGCCGGTTATGCACTCATAGAAGGCTCTCAGATTGGTTAAACAAGATTTCCCCTTGGTGAAGCCATGTTGACTCCACCTGATAACCATCTTATCGTTCATATGTTCAGTGATAACATTCAGGATGAGTTGTTCCATCACTTTTCCAGGGATGGAGGTGAGGCTGACTGGCCTGCAGCTACCTGGGTCATCCTTCTTGCCCTTTTTGAAGACTGGCATCTAGAAACACACAGGTTTTCCTGGACGAGTGCAGGAGGTTCCTCCCCAGTTTGACTCTTTCTCAGGGTGGTCAGCCTTCTATATCTCAGCCCAGTGTTCAGATGAAGGGCACTTATCCTTGCATTCCTTGTCTTGCCCTGTTTCCCAGCTAGAGGGGACAGCTTGTTCTGTTTTGTTTCTCCCTCTACCCCCCAAGTCCCTTAAAGACCTCTTTATTAAATTTCCTGGTCTACTCCCAAATAATCCAGTGCCTTTATGGGAGAGATGAATCCCATCCTATGAAGCTGTAGTCCCCAAAGAAGGATCCATTGTCAAAGTACCCAAAGCCTTCCCACCAGCACCAGCCTGTCAGCCAGGAGTTCACTTGGCTGATTTTTCCATTGCAAACTCCTCCTTTATCACCAGTGAACAGGATAGAGGAGAAAATAACCTGAGCCCCTCTACCTTTTACCTGCTCCCCCAAGGATTTAAAATCCATCTGGATCCTGGAGATGTCATGCCTCATGGCATCATTCATACCTACATGGAACACAAGTAAGGGGTAGTAGCCTGCATCCCTGATGACCTGTGGCAGTCTCTTGGCCACATCCCTGATCTTGGCTCCAGGCAGGCAGCACACCTCTCTTGACTCCCAACCTGCTCCACAGATAGGTCAATCAATGGGTTATCATTCAACTGTACAGTTTCTCAATATTTACAGAGATAAATTCCCAAATTATTTCTTCTGGTTTGTTTCACACATGTAAACCACTGATCTAACTCAGGGCTCGGTGTTTGGCTTTTTTTTTTTTTTTTTTGCTTCACCTCTTAAACAAGTATAAAAGGCAAATGACTTTTTTCCCCTCAGGCTTCTGTAATTTTCAGGAGAATTTCATGAATTGTATCCTCATCCAGCATGAAACTCAAGAACATAAGCACTTTTAGTAATAATAAACAATTCTCCAATGTTGCATTTTTCAGTTGTAGAAATCAAACACTTTTCAATAAAAAACAGATGCCCATGCACCCAGAACCTCAAATCTTTCACACCCTTCCTAACCCTCCAGTTTTCTTTAACTATCTTTTCACAATAACCACATGCATACAGAAGAAAATTTTAGCATCCTGCTGTTTACTCAGTACAAGTGTATGTTACTTTTTTATCTCTCAGTCTATGTGCTCTTTCTACTTGGTAAACTCACTGTCACATTAGGATTCCCTTCTTAATTGGATCTTAGGATTTATTGTAGTACTGAATACCATTAATAACTAACAAGACATCTACCGTAGACTGTTGTCATCACTCTATAGTAGAGGTTAGCACTTTACTGATACTCAAATTTGAAACATTTCCTTATTTTAAAGTGATGCTGAAAAAAATGACTCTAATATTGGTTATCATTACTACAAATGTGACTAATCTGCTAGTCAAATATCTGTTGGAAATAAGTATTTTTTAAAAAAAGGATTGGACCCAGGATCCAAAACAGTGCTTTTGATTTTCCTAACACTAAAGCTATCACAAATGGAAAAGGCTGTAAACCAGATACTCTTTAGCTCCGTCTCTCCCCACAGGTTCAGAGTCTGTTTTATGGCATGCAGAGCAGTAATTATTCAGGTCTGTATAAATTGCAGGAGGACCACCTGCCATAGCTCTGTGGAAATGAACCATTGACTCAACAATCATCAGTCATTGGGAATACCAAGTGACTATCTTCAGCAGGCTAAGGATTTCCTCTGTAACATTTTGATTATGATCTATATCATCTCTTTACACAGAAACTGAACAGTACAAAATCCAAGTCAATCAATCCTTGGTAATATCCTGGGATAGAACCTATTTTAAAAATAACAAAATCACTAATCATTACTAAATCATTTATAGGATGACTTACAGAAACCATGCAAGCTGTCTTTAACCTCCCTTACTTTGTAGCTCTGTTTAACCTTACAGGGAGGATGAGGGTTATTTGAAAAGCATGGTTATTTTTTTTTCATGCCACTTCCTCTCCTTGTACCTCCTCCTTCCACTGCAGATTTTTTCCCCCTCCCTAAATAAATATTTCAGATGTGTTTGATTGGCCCAGCTTGGTCAGAGATGGGTCTAACTTACAGACAGGGAAGTTCCAAGCAATCTCTTATAGGGGCCAGCACCACAGCCCCTCACCCACTACCAAAAAAACCCTCCACACAAACTCTGCACACACAGACTCCATGAAACATTGACATTAACATAAAATTCCTGAAATGGCCATGACTTCGTCGTAGGGATAGAACCAATATCTTTTCTTTTAAAATTGGAATAAGAAGAAATTGTGTGTCTGTAGCAACTGGAAGCCTACAAATTCTTTTCTGAACAGTTTAGAGTTACTGTATTTTCAATTGAGGTGCCTAATTATTTGGTTTTTTGTCTTTTGCCATGAGATTGGAAGCTAAATCTTAGCTCCTATGAATATGTATCCAGATCTTTCAGCATTTTGCTTCTGTTTATGAAATAGTTGTCTATTTTGAGAGTGAAATGCACAGTTAGTCCTCACAGAGAATAGAAGTAATGATCTTTCTACAATATATATGAGAGTAAAAGCTTTTTCTTCTTCTATTTCTTCTTTCATGCACAGATAATTTTTGAATTGTATTTTCACTTAGGACATTAATTGTATTTTTCTCCTTATTGGGATACCTGAAAAAAGGTATAAGCATTACTTTGGTTTTGTCTAGAAATCAACATGATCTTGAAATTCTATTCATTTTCTGCTGTCATTTATGAAACTGTTTTCAGCACTCTTTAAAAGAAAAAGCAGAACTAAAGAAACATTGGCCAGCTGTATAATATATTCTGAGCACAATTTTCCTGTTACAAATAATTTTTGAAATATTCAATAGCTTTAATTACTACTGAAAATGGTGCAACAATTTCTCTCTGTAGAATTCAGGCTGGGCCAGACACCATTTTCAGATCTCTTCTTGTATTTAGACAGTTGTACTCCCAGTAAGCACACACATCTGTGTTTAACATGCAAAGCCAAGCCAACAAAGAGCTATGCAAATGTTAACTGCTGTTCCTGTGTCCACTCAGTTTCCTTTTTTGTTTAATTTACTCAGTGGTTCAATTTTGCCTTCAGGACTCTATTGACTAGTCTGAAATATGGGCAGATTTCTAGAAAACGTTATCCATTGGCGGCTGCCTGCTTTGATACAGGAATGAATAATGATTAAACTGCCTTACATTAGAGGAACCAGAATAACTGCCTCTGTAAAAATGGATCTCTGCACTCTTTCAGCACTGGAATGTTGAGGATGTTCCCTTCAGGACACTGAAAATAACAAAAAGCTTACAAAATAATTTGGTGAGTAACAGTGCAGACAAATGATCAGACAACCCTCTCATTCAGGTAATGTAAATATCTGTCTGGGTTGTCATTGAATGGAAGGAATTTTTACACTTACCTTCTGCTATCCCAGCACAGTTAAGATAACATTACTGTCAGTTTACTGCAGATTCAAGGCAAATTTCTGAGGCAAGATCAGAGAAGCCTGGAACTGTGTCATATAACAAAATCCATCATCCACAGTTCCACCTAGGGTGGTACTGCTTATGCATCATATGGGCAGCTCCTACTGTTACGTCTTAATTGTATCAGAATAATATTTAGAAGCCTGAGTCACAGATGAGGGCATTACTGTAAAAAACATGAAACTGTAAAGTAGTCTTTATTCCAAAGACATGTTTCTAAATTCGTGGCGCTCCTTCATAGAATTTAGGACATTTGAACATAATGCTAAAAAAAACCCCACAAACCAAAAAAACCCACAAATAAAAGACATAAAAAGGCTAGGCTAGGCTAGACTAGGATAGAGAAAGCAAAACAAAGGACATTAAATAAAATTATTTTAAATGAGCTGTTTCCAGCTCTATCTCACTCTACTGTTGTGCAGAATAGCAATATTTGGCAATAGTTAAATGCTGTCACGAAGTAAGCTACAGCCAATCTGACTGACAATCTAAAAAAACCCCAAAAACCAGTATCTGCACTGTACTCTTCTGGCTTGTAGGCTGGAAGAAATAATAGATCATAGACTTATAGTGTTCAACTAAGGAAACTATATGGCCTTTCATCAAGTAACTCTGATGTATTGCATTACATTCTGAATAATTCTTCATTCTAGCTTAGAAGGATAATCTAAAGCCAACTCAATAAATGGGAGAGAGAAGAATAATGTAAAGACAAAGCCTGGAGAAAGGCTTAATATGCTGTCTTTCTGTTTCTACTGAGCAAGGACAAAGACAAAAATTCTTAAGAAAAAGGCTGCGATTGATGATATGACTAATAATAAATTTCCTACTCAGACACATCAGAATGTGACTCGTGGTTCATTGTAACTGTTTGTTGCTGATTAGAAACAGTAATATCATCAGGAGCTACAGCTACTCCATAATACAGAGGACTTTGAGTTTAACTCACTATGCTTCTTCATTGCCTGGGGTGGTATCCATCTAATCCAACATTAGCCTCCTAAAATTAAGCTGCCTGATCTATGCTAGTGATGGGGATTCCTTCAGTGAAGATGAAGTAACCTCTTCAATGTGATTACTCACATCCCTAGGTAGGTATTCTCAGTACATAAGATGAATTGTCCTTTGGAGATGCCTCAATCTCTGCGAATTTATCTACCTGATTATGATATATCAGGCATCTGCATGTTAGGTTGGATATGACAAAATTCATGCTTATGCATTTGATAGTAATGGCATGTCTTTGTTGCACAGCACAAATCCATGAAGACATATCTTAATATCTTACTAAAAGGTTCCTTGGGAACCAAAGCAGAGATTTGTGAGGAATAATTTCACCTGAGAAGACAAATTTGATCCAGAGAAGGAGCAGAGCAGCCATTGATAACAAAATCTTTTCATACTCTCTGCAGGTCACAGCAGTTATAAAAGAATGGGATCAATACCTACTACCTGGGAGGTTTAATAACATCAAAAGAGCTTTTTAATAAAAATTATCACATACAAGCATCATGCAGAGTACTAGTGAAATATAAGGAAGCTCACTTTATTATTACTGTTCTCTTACCCTCACTCTGGAAAAAATAGGCAGTCCTAATTTTACTACAGCATTCTATTCCTGTGACACTTATTTTTTGTTTGTTTAACAATGATGATCTACCTTTTGCAATAATTAAAGACAGTAATTTAAATACAGTATAAAAGGCATCCACCTTGAACAAATTTGAGATGTTAATTTTGCCCAGTTGCAAAGTGCTAATTTTATTTTTTTTCCTCCAGTAATCCAGAATTGAACTGTTTCTCCAGAAGCAGTAAGCACTCTGTGCACTTACTTACATACACAGCTGACTCTAGAGGGCTCCAAATATTGTCCCTTGTCACTTAAAACATAAAGCAGTAGATTACTTGTAAAGTAAACTGTTAAGTCATTACAGAGATTACAGAATAATGATCTCTTAGTAATGTAGGAATAGAATATATCACATAAAGGAAATACAGTAAGGAAGATCTGCATATTAAGCTGCACAATAAGAGAAAGAAGATGCATTCCATAAAATCATACACAAAGTTTGTTTTATAGCACTTCAGAAAATTTCATATAAGGAATGATATATAACTGAATGTTGGCCCCATAGAGCAATTTTAATATGTATGATTACTGAAAGCATTTTAAGTATACATAACTACACTATGTCAGTGTGGCACAAGCAGAAAATGTCTTGTGGCATGTTTTTAGTGCTATTGTTTAAAGAAATTTTGAAAATTATTTTGTGATTAAAAGCTCATTGGAAAGGTTCTCTTCCTCTCCATTACCTGCTTCATGGTGTTCTGACAGATCTTATATGCTTAGCTGCAGTACTGACTAAAACAAAGCTGTAGTTTTGTAAGCAGCAAACTAAGCTGATACTATTCAGATTAAAAGGGAAAAAAACCCCCTAAAGCAGCAGCAAGGGTGAAGGGAGAATCAAGTTCTTTTAAATAACTTCCTTTATTGTGCACAATTTTATCCAGAAAAACAGCAGTATTAAGGAATTTATCCCTCTTTTTAATATCTTTTTTTCAGTCAATTAAATAATCTCTGCATTAGGATCTTGTAGTTTTGGCTTGCTCTTGTAATACTATTGCATATTTTCATATTTCTAGAAAGCAAGGGTGCATTCCTAAAAATATTATGGACGTTTTGGGCAATAATGTTACTTTAAAGTAATCTTACAATTTAGCTTTTTACGTGCTGAAAGCCACAGAAATCCCTGAAAATCGTCATGTAATGGTTAGCACTTCTCCCCCTAAAAAGCTGGCCAGATCTGTAACCTACCTGAAGTGCATCTATACCACTGCACACAGCATGGGCAACAAACAGAAGGAACTGGAAGCCACTGTGCATCAAGGAAAGTATGACATAGTTGCCATTACATAAAAATGGTGGAATAAGATAGTTGTCTGTGTTAGAGAGTGTTTTGACTGTTTAAAGGTCAATGATGGTGAGACAGGGTGAGTGTTTATGGGTAAGAATCAAGAGGAAGGACAATAAGGCTGATACGATGGTAGGAGTCTGTTATAGACCACTCATCCTGGATGAAGACAAAATATTCTATAAGCAGTTGGGAAAAGTCTTGATAGCCCTTGTTCTCATGAGGGACTTCAACTTAACAGATGTCTGCTGGAAATACAACAGAGTAGAGGGAAAACAGTCCAGGAGGTTCCTGGAGTGTGCGTGGAAGAGTGCATCTAGTGACAGGACAAGGGGTAATAGAAAGAAGTTGAAACACAATAAGTTCCATTTAAACAAAAGGAAAAGCTACTTTATTGTGAGGATGAGGGAGCTCTGTCACAGGCTGCACAGGGAGGGTGTGGAGTCTCCTTCTCTGGAGGTCTTCAAAACCCGCCTGAACACGTTCCTGTATGACCTGATCTAGGTGGATCTGCTTTGGCAGGGGAGTTGGACTAGATGATCTCGAAAGGTCCCTTCCAAACCCCACCATTATATGATTCTAGGATTCTGTAATTACTTGCTCACACAGTTGGTAAGGGAGCCTTGGAGCAAATGAGCCTTGCTCAACCTGGTGTTTTTGAACAAAGAAGGTACTTAAATTTATGCACTTGTCTAGCAATTCTTTCTTAGCGGGACTGAAGGAATTTAAGGGATAGACTGTTACGATGACCAGAAAAAGATATTCACTGTAACAGCTGTTTAAATTACAATTACTTGATATTTACTTTCTTGCTATCCAATCCAAACCTATGGAATTTAAACCCTCAATGTTTTAAATGATTTGTTGCTGACTCTCTAATGTTTTTTAAAGCAGAAACTACAAATATATCTTTGAAAAATTAATAAAGATAAACATTTAGAAAATATGTAAGTTTGTGACTTGATTCAAAACATGCAGTGTTCAAAACTCCAGTTAACTTTAAGGGTTGGCTGAATGTCTAGAGATAACTGAAAAATTAGATGTCTAAAATGAATCTCCTCTGAGGGGACTTTTAGACTAAAGCTTTTTGTCAGAGTAGCAGAAGTGGAACTTTTTATTTGTTATTTTTTTATACAATCATGTTGTCCTCAGAATGAAAGAAAATTCTCTTACACAAATTCAGTGTTTGTTATGAGGTAACATACTAGATGTAATTACCATCACAGGAAATTCGTTCAGAGCATTACAATTTTTGTAATGTCATCCTGCTCATCATTTAAGATGACAGCTAAAATATATATTTATACAAGCATAAATATTTAATTAAGCAAAAGAATTTTCTATCTCTCTTCTAGCGTAACTTGAGAACATGGATGCTCTTGGAAGATACTTTGCTTTTCTTTTTGATATCTGACTGTAGTCCACAAATGGCTACTTTCTTATTTTGCAGAAGCTCCCTCTTTCCCCATGAGAGTTAAATGATATATATGTATTTATTTTTTTCATTAGTGAAATACATTTATGACATACATCTCATGGCTCTGTCTTCAAGTCACCATATATTTAATTCCTCATAAGATTATACATGTAAGACAAAAGGAAGTTGAGGAATGTAGGATTAACAATCATATGCAATTTCAACAATTTACTTTCATGGACTTACTCCCATAGCAGAATTAAAAGTCAGGTCCCATAAACATACAGAATCTGGTAGGTATTCTGTGGAAATTCCCTGTTCTTGACCATTTAATGAATTTAATGTAGCTGATAGTTATAATTAATTTCTTCTCTGGTTTGCTGAATATTCTGCTTTATCCCTGGAGGTCAGAGATGATCTCTTTTCACATCATTCCTGGAAATACCATTTGTTATTTTTATCTACAGATTTATTAATAGACACAGACACAAATCTGGAAGCCTTTCACATTTTGCAATTTCAGATCTGTTCTTCATTTCGGCCTGTCACCCAGTGAATTCATCAGTGTCATTTATATCTTGCAGTTGTGAATTTTTATCAAAGCCTCAGGCATTGCCATAGTGAGTCCAATTGAAATATGTTCAACATATTTTGAAAAGTTGACTATGCTGCAGTTAAAAGCATGAATTATCCTGACTCACCTGAAGCCTTTAATAATTTATGTTTTAAAAGGGGTTGTTGTACTCTTTTGAGTTTGATGCTAATGTATTTGATAAAAAATCATTTTGAGGATGGGGTTTAAGTTTTCAAAGTTACTTCTGATTCTAGATACATAAATTAAATAGAAGTGGCTAAATACTTAGGTCAGAAAAAAGCTCTTGGCTCTCAACTGCAGCTGTTCTTCACCTGTGATAATGAGGTCAAACCATGCAAAGGCAGGCACATAAACTTAGACAAACAATTGAACAAAAAAACCAACAACAAAACAGAAATCTATTTTAAAATATGGGATACAACTGAGAATTTGAACTATGGCTTAGAGTATACTAGTTGTTAGGATTTACCCTGCATTACTGGGCATTGAGGTGAATAATGAACAGAGAGGTGACTAGACAGGGTGCTTGATAATCTCATTTAGGCATCTCAATTAGTGAAAGGTTGGACCAGATGATTTATTGAGGTCCCATCTAACCTGGACTGTCTATGATTCCGTGAATAGTGGACTATTAGAAGTAGTTGGAGACTTCAGGAAACTCCAGCCACATTTACAATGAACTCTCGCCACCTGCTATCTAATAGTATATAATTGGGGCCTAAAATCATTATATTATGAGTATTATGCATATGGTCACTTTGGTACATCAAAGATCAGTGAACAACTTATGCTACTAAAATGTTCTAGTATTCTTATTTACGTTAGCACAGAGTAGTCTGAACAGGAACAAGACTACAGCATACTTTTGTGAGAGAATTCAATGGCCTAGATTCTGAACACACATCATTCTGTCACAGTGAAATCTGTAAAAGAGAATAGCCTGCCAAAAGAACAAAATATCCTTTGAAGACCTAGGCTGAAGTCCACTTGGGTCTCGTCATCCTGGATATGTATATCCTGCCCAGAAGTAAAGGAAAGGAAAAGTAATATATTCTTTAGTAGTACCAGTAGTAGTTCATTACTATAATTATTATCACTATTACCATTACTATTATAATTTAACATGCTATCTTTAAGAGCTGTACAACATACGGGTTTGTGATCTAAGCAATGGGTAACAGCTGTTGATAATTTTTTTGCAGACACTACTAGGGCATATTGTGGTCTATCTTTTGAAACTACATCCTAAAGAGTGTGCATGTCTGTACATATCCCTTCCAGGGTCTTTAGTCAGGATGCACGGACTGGGAGCAGCACTTAAACTATAAAAAGCTTAGTGGTGGGTCCTCTGTGAGCTTCAAGGACTACCCCTGTCATCTTATGACACTTTTTATGTGTGTGCTTTCTTTTTTTTTTCCAATCTGAAATGTGCCAAATGACACTAAGCATGTGCTGCCTTCTGAAACAGCATGTTCACACACACAGTGGGTGCTGCACAGGTGAGGCCTGTCACAGGAGCATGCAGGACTGCGAGGATGCACAGCCCACTGGCATAGTGTGGGAGGACAGCGTAGGGCTACGGTGGCTGGGCAAACTGGAAGATACCTCCTGAGTAAACCACTCCCAGGCTTTGTTTTGGTATGAACTCTTACTTCATATCAGAAGAGAACGTGGCAGCGAACTAATACATATCAAGAATAATCTTGGGAATAGGACCTAAGAAAATAGATGGAAAGCTACCTTGTAGTACATGTATACCTCAGACTGCTAAAAACAGTGGAGATAATACAGAATGTGTCTTTTGTCACTTTTCACTGGCATAAGCCACTACTTAAAAATACAAAGAGATAACTAGAGCAGCAATCTATTCTGCAGTAATAAAAGGAAGCTTTAAAGGAGACTATGTCTCACATATTAGTCCCTCTTGAGTTCCTATGCTCTGGTATTGTACTAATATAATGATATGCTTTATTTTAAAGTCTAATACATTACAAAAAGATTAATAATAGCCTCTATTCAGGCTGCAGATGAAAAAAGAACCTAGAAAGACCTTCATGAAAAATTCTGGCATCTCCCGTCATACTGCTAGCTCTACAGGTAAGCCAAAATTTGTACAAAGAGCCAAAGACTCATCTGAGACCCAGTAGTCTCAAACAAAACACCCCAAGGAAACATAAAGGTCATGAAATAAAAAAGATAAATAGGTGATAAGCAAATAAACAAAATGAGAAACATGAGTATAAAATGAGGTATGTGGTGTATTATCAAAACTATCAGTATTTACAGTTGCTTTTTGCTTGTCTGGACGATTACTAGGTGGCTGACTGCTGATGATTCCTGCTTTTCATTCTATGGTATTTTCAACAGCATGTTACCTTACATCTTCTCAGCCAGATTGACTCTCATTCTGGATACATGATACAGAAGCATATTCACATTTCAATTCTTCTGAGAGTGCTTTACTTCTGCTCTTTCCTCACATCTCTTCTGCACACAAAAGCTCTTCTAGCCTTTCCTGGATAGCATGACTTCAAGCCAAAATTAAGACCAATGACTCAATTTCTCTGTTTGCTTGCTTGTAAAAGCCAAATTTTCTAATCAATTTGTTTGCTTAAGACCATTCAGGGCACCTATTACCTTCATATACACAGCAATAGATCAGATCCATACTTGCCAACAGTATTTCAAAATCCTCACGACAGAAATGTAAACTAGATATGTGACAAGCATTCCTAAATGTTTCTGGGAAAAACACTCCTTTACACAACTTCAGTATTTTTGTTAATTTGTTTGGAAGACCATGATAAATGTAAGTTATTTGCACTGTTAGGAGATAGTAACATGGAATATTATGCAAATAACAATGAAATTGAATTTTCCAACAGCTAAGCACAAAAGATATAACTCAGAATGCTGTAAAAAATGGAAAAAAAATCCATTAAAGAGAAATTTGTATGGTATCACTATAACAGTGGTTGGAAAGATTTCATGTTTGAATACCTTTGATACAAGGACAATCACTATGATGTTACCACACAGAGATGTGTAAGTTGCTACAATTACTTGCTTTTGCACATATAGGGGTTGTCTATTGTCATGGACTTGTGTGGAGCTGTTCCTGGCAAGAGGGAAGGGGCTGTAATGGTGGCTCCTGTAAGAAGTTGCTCGAAACTATCCCCAAGTTGGACCCACATCTGAGTCTCAGACAATAGACACCTCCACAATGACTTTTTAAGAAGCAGATGGAAAGGAGGGATATTCTTTCTGGAAGGTAGCAGAAATTGGAGGAGATAGAAGTGACCATGCAGACACCAAGGTCAGTGAGGAGGAGGTATGCTGGAGCACAGACTCTCCTGCATCCTGTGGTGAGACAGCAGGTAGCTGAGTTGTCATGGTTTAGCAAGGAGCTGTTTTTGCATGGTATCAGGGGGAGCAGATTGCAGTGAAGACCCAGTAAAGAGTTTTTGGACACTCCCCCAGCTCCTGGGTTCAGACCCACCGCCGGTCTGGCTGGGCCAATCTGGTACCTCTGCGATCACTAGGGATGGAATTTGAAGTGCTTGCAGGAGGTGTAAGAGTGATACAAGATGGAGGTGACCACGCAGACTCCTCTGCAACCCATGGCGAGAACACAGGCTGTGCCCCTGCAACCCATGGAGAGAGGACAATGGCAGGACTGAGAGCCACCAGTAGCTTTGGGTGAGTGCACCTAGACAGGTGAGAGACTGTGTAACGAGGCGGCCATGGTGCAGGCCGTGCTGGAGAGCCTGCGTGCCTCAGAGTAGACCCACACAAGAGGCAGAAAGGAGCTGCCGTGTGTGTGAGGTACTCCAAGGAGGTGCAGTGAGTACTGGTGTGGAGTCCACCTGCCCTGAAGAAACAAACAGCAGAAGCTATCAGGAATAGACTGACTGAAACTCCCATTTCCTGCCCCTCTGAGCTGTTCAGGGTGAGAGGTGGTAAAGACACTATGATCACATCTCTCGAGAGGGGAGGGGTGGGGAGGAGGTGGTCTTAAAGGGCTGGTTGGAGTCTCCATCGTTGTACCACTCTGTGTTGGTTTATGTTGGTTGTGTTTTGGGGTTTTATGGTTATGCTTTAGTTGGTGTTGCATTAAATTATTTTCTGTTTTCTTCCCCAACCTGAGTAGCCTGGTCTGTTTTGTCCTGGACCTTAAGCAGCAATTAAGTTCTCCCTACCCTTTGGTAATCCTCAGGTCTTTGGTACTTTAGGCTAATCGTGGTCTTTTGTTCCCTGATGGGCCTAAACCACTACAGTTTAGGAACAACAGAGAGGTGGGGGAAGAAGATGTTAAAGTGCTAGTTGTATTTTTCTCATCATCCTGCTCTAGTTTTGCTTTCTGTCTGTTTCTAGTTGGTGGTAGATTAAACTGTTCTTGTTTTCTTCCCTAAGTTGAATAGTTGAGTCTGTTTTGCCCAGAACCATAATCGTCGAGTAAGTCCTCCGTGCTCATGTCTCAATCCACAAACTGCTTGGTTATCTTTTCTCCTCTCGTATCGCTGGGGCCTCTATCATCCAATGGAAGGTGCAGAAGAGGGGGTGTGTGTGTGGTGGGGGGGGTGTGTGTGTGGGTGGGTGGGTGTGGGTGTGGGTGTGGGAGTGTGGATGTGGGTGTGTGGGTGGGCTTAAACCATGACATCTATGAAAGATCACATAATATTTCACACTATGATACCTTAATTCTGGGAAACACTGATTTCCTGTGCAGCTCAGATGCTTTAGCTAACTATCCCATCCCAGTGTAACATATCTTGCATGGAGACTCATTATCTCGACAGTTTAAAACTGATAGTAAAACTAACGAATGATGCAGAGAATGGGCCATAACCTAAATTATGTTCAAATACTGCCTTCTAGACCTTGCTGTTGTCTGGATAATTTTGCTTTTCTTTGTGAAAGGCAGTACTATCTTGAGACATCCTAGCCTCTTCAGTGAATGTGTGGACTCCCTGGTATAGAGGGAATTGTGGGCAGAGGCAAGATGAGAGCACCTGCATGCTGCAGACTGTGTTCCACCCTTGCAATTGCCAACTCCACACTGAGTACTCATTATCACCAGAGTAGATGGTTTGCTGGAGTCAGACAGGTGTAGCCCAATACCCTGTTCTGCCTTCTGTTGTCCTAATTGCTTGTTTCTGGAAAGAACAAGCAAGATACTCATAGTTAAATAAAAATGTGTGGAAATCCCTTTATGGCTTTAGATGACAAGCTGAAAAAAATTCTCTTCCACAGATTAGCAACAATCATAGATAAAAGCTGGAATTTTGTTTTTCAGCATAACTGTCATAGGAACGAGACTGTTACTTCTAACATCTCGATGAACTGGTTTCTTACACTGGTGTGAAACTGCATTCACAACCCTCTGTTTTCAAAGCTGTCAAGGGAAAAATGAAAAAGACCTAATTTTGAATTTGCAAAGTGTTTTATTTTTACAAAGTGTCAGTTTATCAGACCACCTCAGATCACATTCCCATCATGGTCCAAAGATTTCCCGTATTTGAGACGGCACTTCAAGACAGCTTCTCAGTATAGTCAGTCACCTCTTGATGAAGGTTACCCTCTGCAATGTGGGACATCAAGTACTTGGCTTTGCACTAAGGTTTTTCACATCCTTAGGCAATATGAAAAATTAAGCTTTTTCCCATGCTTTAGATTTTGGAAACACAGGAAAATCTTTCCTGCTTAGCTCCATTTATGTTTGCCTGTCCTTACAAAGAGGGTGTTCAAGGACTTTGTTTAAAAATCACTGTATCGTTAATGGATATGTTTAGCAGCATAACAGTATGTTTGCTTGTGTTCCCTTCTTAACAGGAGCCCAGGACAAAGAAATGAGACATGGGCATCTATGGTCTAGTGAATAATAATGCCATTTATAGCTATGAAAACAGAGATCAAAATTTTGTGTAGAAAACAGTCGAGTTACCTTTCATGAAGAAAACTATTAGCAGAGTCTACTAGTATAGCATTTTGCTTTCAAAATTACATATGTGAAATGCAGACACAATTGTATGTAATCTGACTTTCACTGGCAAGTGATTATTGCTCACCTGACCTCACCACTTTTGAGAAATGATGTTATCTCCTACAATTTTAATGGGGTCATTTTGTTTGGGCTTTTCCTCCTTCCTAGGTATTAAAGTTCTTATTGCTCTTGCTATCAAACTCTGTTATGATCTGCTAGCTATGTATATGTGCAAAAATTTAAAAGCTTTTGGCAAGATGGATTGCTGTAAAGCATGATTTTTCACATTGTAGGCATTTAGGCATATTCAATCCAACTTTATATATGTATTTCTGGGTTCACTTCATGCCAGAAATTCCAGTGAGTAACTGAGATAATTATACTCTGCTTTGAAAGTGAACCATTTGGTACCTTAAACAAGACTCAAATTGACAGCAGTTTGCCATTTTTACTAGAAGTAAAGCAGCCACTGTAGTTCCAAATCCTACAAATCTTAGGGTTTGTACTTACCTTAATAATATAAACAAATCAGCCTCACCTCCATCCCTGGAAAGGTGAGGGAACAACTCATCCTGAATGTTGTTACTAAACATTTGAAGGAAAGTATGGTTATCAGGGAGAGTCTACATGGATTCACCAAGGGGAAATTCCGTTTGACCAACCTGAGAGCCTACTGTGAGGGTATAACTGGCTGACTAAATGAGGGGAGAGCAGTGGATGTCATCTGCCTTGACTTCAGCAAGGCTTTTGACACTGTCTCCTATAACATCCTCCTCAAAAAGCTGAAGAAGTGTGGCTTGGATGAGTGGACAGTGAGGTGGATCAAGAGCTGGCTGAATGACAGAGCCCAGAGGGTGGTGATCAATGGCACAGAGTCGAGTTGGAGGCCAGTGGAATTCCACAGAGACTGGTTCTGGGGCCAGTCTTGTTCAACATCTTCATCAGTGACCTGGATGAGGGGACAGAGTGTACCCTCAGCAAGTTCACTGCTGACACTAAACTGGGAGGACTGGCTGATTCCCCAGAAGGCTGTGCTGCCATTCAGCGGGATCTTGATTGGCTTGAGACTTGGGCAGAGAGGAACCTCATGGCGTTCAACAAGGGCAAGTGCGGGGTCTTGAACCTAGAAAGGAACAACCCCATGCACCAGTACAGGCTGGGGATTGACCTGCTGAAGCGCAGCTCTGCAGAGAGCGACCTGGGAGTCCTGATTGATAATAAACTAACCATGAGCCAGCAAAGTGCCCTCGAGGCCAAGAAGGTCAATGACATCCTGGGATGCATCAAGAAGAGTGTAGCCAGTAGGCTGAGGGAGGTTCTTGCTCCCCCTCTACTCTGCCCTGGTGAGGCCTCATCTGGAGTCCTGTGTCCAGTTCTGGGCTCCTCAGCTCAAGAGAGACAGAGAACTTCTGAAGAGAGTCCAGTGCAGGACCATCAAGATGATCAGGGGACTGGAACATCTTTCATATGAGGAAAGGCTGAGGGAACTGGGGCTGTTTAGTCTGGAAAAGAAGAGACTGACGGGGGATCTCCTTAATATTTACAAATATTGAAATGATGGGTATCGGGAGGTTGGAGCATCCCTTTTTTTCTATGGCATCTAACAACAGGACAAGGGGTAATGGGATGAAGCTGGAATATAAAAAGTTCCATTTAAACATAAGAAAAAACTATTTTACTGTGAGGGTGACAAAGCTCTGGTTCAGGTTGCACAGGGAAGTTGTGGAGTCTTCTTCCTTGGAGGTCTTCAAGACCCACCTGTACATGTTCCTGTGCGACCTGATCTAGGTGAACCTGCTTCTGCAGGGGTGTTGTACTAGATGATCCTTAAAGGTACCTTACATCCCCTACCATTCTATGATTCCATGATTCTATGAAATGTGGTTCGTGTATGCAGTCACATGTATGCAAAATTTTGTTTGCCAGCAAGGACTTGTAGGATTGTTTCTTTAAGTTCTTGTTAGGTCTTCCTAAAATTTCAAAGGAGGAAGACTGTATAGGAAAGCACATTTCTTCATAACCCAAACATTTATAATTTTTCATCCACCTCACTCCACTTGGCAGATGGTATCTTGTGATTTCTTCCATCCTTGTGCAAAGAAGCTTATAGCCACTTATGACTAATTCCATCTGCTCTCTTTGGGTACGTATTGGTTATTCAACATCTGCAGAAAAACTTCCTGTCCTGAAGTTGAATTCTTAATGATTCATTTACCTGACAGTTCTAGTGTTGGCTGTAATAAAACTATTGACAAGTCCCCAAGGAAGAAGCATACTATTCATCTTCTTACTTCCACCATTATTTTCCCAGAGGCAATGGATTCAAATCAAATCTTCCTTCTCTCCTTACCTTTAATCTGAAACACTCACAAACTGAGTATGACTGTACAGGGATCAGAATCAAGATACAGCAGTCATTTGCTAGATTCTAATTATTAACAATTTCCACAGCTGTCACATAGTACCTCAGTTTTAATTGGCTGTACTAATAAAAAGAGTAGTTCTGTGCACTGAGACACAGACTATCCTCATGTAATTTAGGCAGACTGCCGTAAGCAGCCTTATGGATAACTACCTAGGGACTGTTACTTACTACAAAAGGCTTCATCTAAATTAAAATTGTGCATTTGAAATTAAAATAGTGCATATGTTGCATTAATAAAGTCATAAAACATGCTCAGTCAAGCTGCTCTATGTCACTGGAGAAGTTTTAATCAATCAGATTGTGTTCTCTTTTTAATATTGTTCTATTTGGAATTGTTCAGAGACATGTTCTGAAATAGAAGACCTTTTTTTTTTTAAATAACCAAAATACTGAACATCAATAGTCCTAGCAGTTGCACATTTTGCCTAACTAACAAACTGAGAAAAGAATCTCTTCTGGATTTAACATTTGCTTCTATTTGATTCCTTAATAAAGATGGAGCAAGACGGCAGTGTGATAATTTGAAAAGGCTGTATGTCAGTTAGCAAATCAGGTCAAACAAGGCATTAAATATAGTAAATACTGTTTATAAAGATGTGTCCTAAATCTAGAAAAATGTTGCATTGTTTGGGAGCTATTTTGACTGTCAAGACTTAAGTGCCTATCTAGACAGAAGCAACTATATACATTCTGACTAAAATAACATATATATTACTGGTCTCTGGAAGCTCTGAAAACAAATAATTTGTCAATTTTTAACACATTAAGCAATATTACAGACTTTTCTGAGCATCACTGGGATTTACAATTAGACATATTACTATTTTTCATTTAAGAATAAGTCTATCACCCACTCTGTTGACTATATAAAAATTAATGTACTGATAGTAAAAAAAAAAAAAAAAAGGAATAAAATTTCATTTGCAATTTTAATCTGATGAAACTGAAATTTGTTATGAGAGTATGACTCTTGGATTTCAAGCTTCTGCATGGCTATTTTTTCCAAGTTCAAATTTTATCATGTTGTAAATGGTCAATATCAAAAGAACCACAGACATAGAACTAAATTTAATATATGTGATACAAAAAATAAAGATCTTGGTTTTAAATCACTCTCATGTTTCTCAAAGCCTACAGCAATCTGAGAACCTGTAGTTTAGCAGGTGTGCTTTTTCTTAGTTATACATTGTATTTCTCTTTCTATAACTTCTACTGTCAGATGGAGAATTCAAGATAGATGTTTACTTGCAAAATTCCCACTGACTTCAGAGGGCACTGGGAGAGTCTCTGGGACTATATTTGCACTGCAGGATCCCAAAAAATATTAGAACCAGACCTAGAAGTGCAGCATCATCTTCTTATTCTCTTCCTCCTCTCTATAGG
Organism: Colius striatus; assembly: GCF_028858725.1. NCBI lineage: Eukaryota > Metazoa > Chordata > Aves > Coliiformes > Coliidae > Colius > Colius striatus. The sequence goes on from NC_084762.1 coordinate 54,562,536, forward strand.
TAAGACAGTGGGTGATCAGGCCAGGTGGAGTGGCAGCATGCATCTGTGATCAGGGTGTTGGAGGATTGGGACCCCTGGCATGCCAGGATTCTTCTGTGCCATCTAGACATAGCCTAAGTGCACTTTCTACAGCATTCTGACAGCGCTACTGCAGAGACATTTTTCTTTCCTTAAAGAAATAGAAACACTAAAAACTTGTAAATGCAGCATCCATTTTACAAGGTTAAACGAGAAAGCCATAAAAGCAAGAGTCAAGGGGTTTGGTTCATGTTCTGCCAAAGTAGCTTAAGGATAACTCAGATATCTTCTAAGAATAATGATAAGTGGAAAATTTTTTTCAAGGATCATAAAGGTTTTGTACATGTGCAAGGTCAGTATACAATTAATAGGTTTTTTTGCATCTATGTGCATAAACATTATGTGTAGACCTGCACCATGTGTATAGCTATCTGTGTGTGTATGTATGTGTGTGTCTATGTGCATCAACTGGTATTTTTAATGGTAAAGATAAATATTACACATTAGAAAGAATTTTCTGATAGCACACATATTGCTTAAAGCTGTGGGCAAAATGCATAATCAAAAAAGCACATTTTTCTCCTGGTGATATTATTTATTTACTGCTGCTATTTAGTCTACAGATACTGAATTATTTGTTTCATTATCCCTTTGTACTTTCCAATACACAAAATCCTTATCTGCATAGAGGCTTCATTTGTATTCAAATTCTTTCTGAAAAGACTTGTAACACCCTGGCTATTTTATCATTTGTTGGTCAAGAGGTATCACTAATGGCATCAGGCAAAACAGAATCACAGAATCTCAAGGGTTGGAAAGGACCTCGAAAGATCATCTAGTCCAATCCCCCTGCCACAGCAGGACCACCTAGAGTAGGTCACAGAGGAACTCATCCAGGTGGGTTTTGAACGTCTCCAGAGAAGGAGACTCCACAACCCATCTGGGCAACTTGTTCAGTGCTCCCTCACTCTCACAGTGAAGAAATTTTTCCTTGTGTTTCTTTGGAACCTCTTATGTTCCAGCTTGTACCCATTGCCCCTTGTCCTGTCATTGGACATCATTGAGAACAGCCTGGCACCATCCTCCATATCTATAAACATTAATGAAGTCACCCCTCAGTCTCTTCTTTTCCAAGCTAAAGAGCCCCAGCTCCCTCAGCCTTTCACCGTAAGGGAGATGTTCTACTCCCTTCATCATCTTTGTGGCTCTGCACTGAACTCTCTCAAGCAGCTCTGTGTCCTTCTAAGAGTTCATTCCCCAACCTGTACTGGGACATGATAAACAATTTTAATTTTGTTAATATTTTGAAGTAAGTAGATCAAGAGGTGAGAATACTTATAGTAGGTATTAAACAGAAATGAAAATACAGCTCAAGAGTATTCTGCACACACCCTCCATCTAAGGCTGAGCATTAACACTATCACTGTCTTACAGGTTTTGAGATTGAATAACAAAGTATTCATGACTGCTGTTAATCACAATGCTAGTAGCAATTTTCCATTTTCACACTACAGCCATTTTACATTCTTTTGTCCCTGTGAATCATCAAATCAATAAATGGTAAGCATTAACAAGAAATCAGTACTTCCTATACTTTTCAGCATGCGATCTGGCACTATCAAAATTTCTAAGTTTAAGGAATCATTGCAGAGATTGTATTACGTGCCAAAAATCAACAGGCAGTGAACAGTCACATTCACTGTCACAGGTGACTCAATTAACATATGAGTGTATAACTGACATATATAAATAATTTTCAGATTTTTAAGAATGAAAAGTGTCATTTATATTATTTTTCCCAATACTTGTTTCCCTTTTCTGTTCTCTTTTCCTATTATCTGCTGACAGAGTATAGCACAGTTTGTTTGTAGAAAGAGAACTTGAGCAATGATATTCTACTGTACTAACTACTAACTCAGTAGCCTGATCTAGGTCACTGATGCATGGGGCTTTCTATTTTCATTTTTGTCCTCTGTTCATGGGAGAGATGTAAAGAGATTAAAGGGATAATGGGTCTGATCCAAAGCCCTCTGTGAGTAATAGCAGAGCTGACAACAATTCTGTTTCACAGCAACTTCTGAGATTTGGGGATTTCTTTTCATCCACTTAGAACAAGTGGACATTTTTGCTAATTAAAGTTGGTTTGAGATGCTCATTTTGACTATAAAATATGATCTTTTGAAACAGAAATAAGTGTGTTGCTTGGTAATCAGAGAAATGGTACAAGAAGTGAGAGTTTCATGTTAACTCCCTCTTCCTGATAACATGGGATCAGGTTTTTCATCCCAAACTAAATAGATCGGTAAAGTAATACTTCCCTTGCCCAAATGATCAGGCAATTACGTATAAGTGAAGAATTATTTCCACTTACTCTAGCAGTCTTTGAATCAAAATCACAGAAAGAAATATGAGCTTCACTCTTATTTTTTAGCATGTAAAAATGCAGCAATTTCTACATTCCAATGTACACATTGTCATGGAACAGTTTCTTTTCTTCACTCAGCCTTAAGTGCTGTTGCACTAAAACCACACTAAGTATAACAGGATAATAGAATTAAAGAATGGTTTGGGTTGGGAGAGAACTTTAAAGGTCATCTAGTTTCAATCCACCTGCCACATGCAAGGACACCTTGCACTAGACCAGGTTGCTCAAAGCCCTGTCCAACCTAGCCTTGAACACTTCCAGGGATGGGGCATCCTCAACCTCTCCGGGCAATCTGTTCCAGTGCCTCATCACCCTCACAGTAAAGAATGTCCTCATAACTCACCTAAATCTACCCTCTCGCAGTTTAACATCAATATCCCTTGTGCTGTCACTAAATGCCTATGTAAAAAGTCCTTCTCTGGCTTCAGGTCCTCCCTGTAAGTACTGGAAGGCTGCAATAAGGTCTTCCTGCAGCCTTCTCTTCTCCAAACTGAACAGCTGCAACTCTCTCAGTCTGTCTTCGTAGGAGTGGGGCTCTAGCCCTCTGATTATCTTTGCAGTCCTCCTCTGGACCTGAGGGTGCTGTGATCATTGAAATAAAATCTTTCAGATGTCTAATACACTTTATATACATTATATACATTAAGTAACAGTTTCATTTATTATTTACATGTGAATTAAAGGCACTTAGCATGAACAACCCTAAAAAAATAGCATTTAATACTTCAGAGTTCTTTAACTACAATATTTTCCTGCATTCAGAGCCCTGCCTGCTGATTTTCAGGGACTAGTACTATGTACGTGTATGCACGCACACAGCTAACCCATGACCCTCACCATCTGCCATTAAAAATATTACCACCATTATTACCAGTTCTGTGAAGGGTTCTATACTGTACCAGTGTTCTTTCCTTCTTCAAATCTCAGACATAGCTGGGTATTACATGTAATAAATGTTTGTGTTTCATATTCTGAATGAGAAACAGTGGACTGGATAGATTCACTGACTACAATATGAAAAGAAACCAGACTGCAGATACCATCTGAGCTGTTACAATTAGAGCAGTATGCTGCTTTGTGAAACCTGTAACATGGGAATAGCTCAAGGCTGAAAGATCTCAGGGTGTCTTGAGACTTTAGGCCCCATTATCTAAAAGCTAGTGATATTAAAGAGGCTTGGGGGAACATAGTTTCATGAAAGATCTTGGATTATTGCCCAGACTAGAATATCAAGGTCAGGAGAGTTGACAGGAATAAATCAGAGTTTGCCAGACAGATGTAAGATGCTTTCTAAGATCATTTTTAGCTCCAAATGTCAGTCTTCAGGGTTTCTCCGTAAGATCTTCACATCTGGGTTGTAGCTTAAATAGAGTCTAATCACAAGAGACTGTGGAGTACCTCCTAAGTGATTCTTCTCTGTGATCCAGATGAAGCCACAAGGAAAGCACATAATTTAGACAAGGGAACCATAAAAAATAAGACTGAGCCTTTTGTCTGATGTGCTAAGAAGAATACAAGGAATACCTTATGCAGGTGGTAGTTCCTTGAACTTCTCTTTTTATCAGAAAGAAGCTTTATATGAGAATTGCCATATTTGAAGTTGGACTTTTTTCCCCCTTTCGGTATTTCAGTTTGTTAGAATGTGTCTCTGTCCATGAAATGGCTTCAGGTTAATAGTCTTTTCTCACAGCACAGAGGGAGCCAGCATGCTAATGCAAAACCTCTAGGAAAAAGCCAGCACAGGTGCTGAAAGTAAATGATTTATCTATTGGCAGTCGAACATCAACTTCCGTACAGGAGCTGCTTCAAGTGATTGTTCCAGCCTTCAGTTTAATACAAGGGCACAGAGAAACTTTGATATATATCAGCACCCATCAATACGAGGTTGGATTCCAATGCCAATCAGTCAAAACAGATTGTGTGAGAGGTACTTAGGCTGGTACATAGACTTTCTGTTACAGTAAGAATTAGTCTGATTTTTTCTTTTTTGGCAGAATACTTCCACTACAGAAAAGCCAATTTATCAAAAGCATTTTGGTGATGAGCCACGGTGGCATCAAGTCAGCTTTACAGAATTGTGTTTTGAAGTAAGCATCAAAATAAACTGATAATCAGAAGATAAAGTGTATTTTGTTTGTTTGGGATTACTTCTAAATTCACTATCCTGAATAAAGGAAGAAAACATAAAGGTTTTCACTGATATAAAAGGAGCTTTTCTGAATTTTTACTTCTCTGGAAAATGTTGGTATTTTCAAAAACACAGCACTTCCTACCAATAAAAAGGTGATCTTTCTCCCCATTTCTGGTCTCATATAACTGATAAATTTCAAAGTGATACTATTTCTAAGGTGCATGTATTACATATGTTTGAAAGCCTGCTGCCTTTATATCAAACTTTATGCTAATTCCAGGGGTTTATGTTTGCTTCTTTTGAAAGCTATTAATCAAAAACAGAAAACAAAAGTTAACCTCAAATGCTGTCAATATTTCCTGTTAAAAATTAAGCACAGTACAGAGTTAACATTTCTTTAAAGCACTCATAATAGTGTTGACATAAAATCTAACTCACTGGTTAATGCCACTTGGAAAAAAAAAAGTCAAAGGATTCACATTCATTTCATAGCCATACAACCCTACTGGTGATGGATTTTTCTAAGGATTTCATTAAGTCCGTGACCTATTTAAACTTAGTCTCTCAGTAACATCCGCAACAAAAAATAAGATTGCTTTGAGATGCATGCCTAATTTATCTTTTTTTTTTTTTTAAAGCTAAAACCTATATTGAAGAGCAATTACCCTATAAAAACTACAGCGTCCAACTATTGCATGGTGAAATGTAGCTTGTATTTATCATGAACAAGCTGTTATTAATATCTGAGTACATATTAAACTACAGCCATCATTACATGTGCAGAAAATATCAGATGACTTTGAGAGAATCATAGAATGGTACAGGTTAGAAGAAACCTTTAGAGATTATGTAGTCCAACCCCTTTGCAGAAGCAGGTCCATGTAGATCAGGTTGCATAGGAACATGTCCAGGTGAGTCTTGAAAATCTCCAAGGAAGGAGACTCCACCACCCACACTGGGCAGCTTGTGCCAGGGCTCCCTCACCCTCAAAGTAAAATAGTTTTTTCTTATGTTTAAATGGATCTTTTTGTGTATCAGCTTCATCCCATTACTCCTTGTCCTGTCACTAGATTCAATAGAAAAAAGGGATGCCCCAACCTCCTGACAAGTATTACTAAGGGAGAAATAGAATCAGAGTATACTTCAGAGTCAACATACTCTTCTTAAAGAAAGAAATAAGTCAATTTGGTTTATTTAAATGGTACTTAATTATTCTCATTACAATTATAAAGTCTACTAAAATAATTAAATATGTACTGTTACTAAATAAGTTACTTTTACGCAAATATTTGTAACAAAATAAGGAAAAGTGCCTTTATGACCTAAAGAATAGCTAGCAGACACAAACAAGGAAAACCTGCACAAGCTATCCCATTGAAATTCAGAGGGAAGCTGATGTTCTGCTGACAGGGGCAGCACAAGATTCAAAAGCAACCAAGTTGATTTTTTCTTATGTCTATCACTAAGATAACAAGCAAAGTAATACAGCAAATTTAGAAAAGCAGCAGAAAGAATAAGTAATGCAATGCACCTATTACTAGAGAGTTAGGAATAGTAATTAAGGAAAACACATCATCAACTCCCTTAATTATCATCATCCAGATCCAAAGTCACTAGGGAACCCCTCTTAGAGCAAGAATTTGAAGAACCCATTCCAGCACCTCAGAAAAACCTACATCACCCACCCATAAATAAAACCTCCCCAACCCCTGCAAGAGGGTCCAGCTTTTTATAGTATTGAATAAACACATTACATAACTTCTAATACAGAACATCTGGTTTCTCACTCAGTTCAGATACCACCCAGAGCTTGGCAAGGGCTCAGGAAGGAACCAAGGGAATTTCTTCATCTATTAGGCTTTGATCATGTATCTTCATACAAGGCCAGACACCTGGTTTCACAGCCTTGACAGCCTGCCTATGAATCAGCAAAAGAATACATTCTCACATCATTTACCTTCACGAATATATTCTATCTAAGTTCCATCTTTCACTAATATACATATGTCACTAAAAATCAGATACTAATTTTACATAATGTTTGGCTGGGAGCTTCATCTAGAGGTCAACTTTAGTTCGATGCCTGTTGCTTAGGCCCCAGCACTTCAGCTGATCAACTCAACTTCTAAGTCACTGTCGGCAGAAAACAGGATAGAGGTTGTTTGAATATTAAATGTGGTATAGGAATTTTAAGGATGTAACTCTGCAACACTTTTCTTGATGTTATTTTTCTCCCACAGAAATAATTATTAAGGGATTGCTAAAATAATTGATCAAAATTATATACCTTCCAATCCCTACCATTCTATGAAAATATTTATTTTGCTTCCTCACTGTTTGTAAGCATGCCTAAAGCTTTCCCACAGATGCCTGGGTCAGTGGAGCTCCCTTCAGGAAGGGAGATGGATAACACAGGCAGCAAGATCAGAGCACTAATATGGGACTAAGATGATGCAGATGTCTGTCTTAGGTTCAGCAGATCTCATCTATAACTTGAAAACAAATTCTGAGTTTATTCCATCTTTTGTTTTACATCTGTGAAAAAAATATTTAGAAATATATCTTGTATAATACAGAGGTAATATTGGGAAGACAGATTATTACCATGAAAGACAAGTAAAGGTGGATAGTCCAAATTAATTCCTATGTTTCATTACTTCTGATTGCATCTCAGAGGGAAGATTTCAGAGATGTCATGTCAAAATGTTTTCCCTTGTATAAAAATGAGAAATATTGTGCACTGATGTTTCTTCTACTTATTAAAAAATACCCATTTAATGATTTCTGAATGAAATGCTGTTGGCTTTTTTTGTATCTGTGAGCAAAACAGTGCTGAAATTGCAAGAGGGCTTGCTTTGCCCTGGAATCAGCAGCTCTTGGGAAATGCTGTATCAGAGCTGGGGCTTCATCTCAGTACCTTCATGTTTTTGTAATGAGTGATAATCTGGTACATGCATACATAGCACAGAGAACTTCTGTGGAAGGAACATCCTGGAGTTGTTTAATTGCAGAAAAGTGGCAGGCCCTGTTTCACCACAGTTACAGTTGAAGCATATTTTCTATTTGTATAAACTGTGAGGCCCTGAAGGCACTTCCAGTCCTTAGTGTCCCCACCGAGCCTCATCTGCCTATGGGAGCAGGACCACATTTCAGATCCATTCCGGGCCATTGGTCCCTCCTGTAGGACACAGGCTACATTGTAGGTTTGCCTGCCTGCCGTTCTCTCATAACCATGCCTGTAGTCTGATCTACGGATTGTCTTCCATGACTGACACTACATCAGCCCAGTCCTCAGGTAGCCACTGAAGCTTTGCAGTACCCTGACACTAACAAGGACGGTGTATGCTCTAGAGAGCTCTCAGCAGCAGCCTGCTCAGAAGAGCTATTCTGGAGCAGCACATTAAGGCAGAGGAGACCCTAAGTGTGCTCATCCCAAGGCATGTATAAGGGAACCATATAAAGCTGTGTTAGTTATGCCATTTGTATCCGACTGAAGCAGAGAAGTAGCAGGCTACATTAGGTTTTGTAAGATATCTCCGGAAGGCTAGCTTAGTAGGTAACACCATGTTTGTTGTGACCAAAGTGGTCTATTTAAGCACTTCTGCCAATGACAAAACAAAACAAAACCCACCACAACCCAAACTGTCCTTTTAATTGCATTTCTGCTATTGTCCTTCAGTTCAGTTTTGGTTCCTGGACAATCAAGGGAAAACACCCTGGTAGCAAACAATGCCTTTCTGACAGATAGATAAATAAGATGGTTTAAAGGCAGCAACAGTCTGTGCTGAGAAGGACTGTGCAACATTTGGTGGGGGCTGAGCAAACACTAGAGTCACAGAGCTCGACGGAACTGGACTATTATAAGCTGTGTAAGAAACAACGACGATTAACAGTGGAGGGAACTGAAGCTGTGTAGCCCGGAGAAAAGGAGGTTTGGCGGGGGCACCTTTATTATTCTTAACAACTACCTGAAAGGAGATTGTGCAGAGGTAGGTGTTGGTCTTTTCTTCCAAGTAGCAAGTGATGGGACATGAGTAAATGGCCGCAAGAAGTACCATGGGAGGATTAGATTGGATATTATTAAACATTTCTTCACTGATAGGGCTTTCAAACTGTAAAAGGCTGCCCAGGGAGGTTTTGGAGTCATCATCACTGGGGATATTTAAAAAAACATTTAGATGTGGCACTTAGAGATACGGTTTAGTGATGTAGAAGTGTTAGGTTAATGGTTGAACTCGATGATCTTAAAGGTCTTTTCCAACCAAAATAATTCTATGTTTCTATGTTCGTGTTCTGCAGATGGCATCTAAGTGTGCTGGGAGAAGAACACAGTGGTGCTAGGAACTATTTCACAACTGTGAGCTGTTACTCTATGGTTGGGAGAGAGGGGAAAGAATGACAAAACTTCAACACTGTCTGTATGATACAAGAGCAATGTTGAGTATTCAGTAGCTGAGGACCTGGAGTATTTGACTCATTAATACAGAAATGCAATGAATCACAGAGTTCTCAGTGAGGGGGTCAGTTTCTTCAAGAAAAATCATCTCTCACAGTCCAGATGGTTTTCCCTAGGGTTAGGCATAGGCCATGCATGCAAAACTCATGCCAAAAACTACTTAGATTTTACAGAATTGTCAAACTAAGCCAGGTACATTCTATTTCACGTACACTACTGCATGAGCACACTGTTCATGGTACATACACTAACCATGTTCCTCACACCAAGAGATACCTACATCCCCTTCTCTGTGGTGAAGCAGCTATTCTCTGCATTTTCAGGAAACACTGAATTCATTCACAGAGAAACATGTTGCAGTTGTGGAACTGAGGAGGGAAACCCTGAGCTAAAGCAGCTGCCCCTTCTATTGAAGGTTCAGATGGATGCTGTGGTGGCTCCAGGCAGGAAGGCTTGCCTCATTGATCTACAGGCAGAACCTCCTCCTCTATTTCTTTGGCAGACACATAAGAAGCTTTTTATCCCCTCTTCCTGACTGGGAGCTATGAGTGTGAAAAAAATATTGAGTGATCTGAAAGCATTTGCTGATTAAATAGCCATTGCTCTCTTCATCCTCCCACAGGCAAACACTTGGGCAAGGCTGAAGATGCTGGTCAGATCATCTTCTAATATCCATCTGTCAGGGATTATCTGTAATGGAAGGCATTTTGCACCTAAGCCTTAATACCTTCTTGCCTAGTGGTTTCAACTTTGGGGCAAAACTGTGACTTCTGTTCCATCCACAAAAATTCCCTCAAGTATATACTTGATCTTTAATGTCAGGAATATAAAAATAATTTTAAAAACTATGGCTGTATCCCCACATATTTCAAAATTCTTTATTCTATTAAAATATTTGCAGATTACATCCCATGTTTGAATTCTTCTGTCTCATCTTTTAACTGCCCCTTCAAAAACTGTGAAATTAACAGAAATAAATTCTTTTACATCCTTAATAATCTTTTAGTTTTTTAGTTTTCTTATGGTGACTTGTAAATGCTACACAGTGTAAGTTAATTATTTTCAATGGATACTTGTCTTTTATCAGTTACTTGGCTTCCAAGGGGGAAAAAATTTTTAAAGGCAAAGAGGAAAAATTTATCTTCTTTCGGTAAAGAAATAGAGTAATTGTGATAACGCCAAGATTTCTTTTTTATTTAGGATACTACAGAAAAAAAGTAGTTGATATTTTTTCTTAGTTCTTACTATTTATGGCTTACCGTGTGTTACTTGCCCTTCCTTAATTTATGATAAATGATTTTAACAAATTAATTACTAAGGCAGATACCACAGATAATTTCCCTGAAACTAGTTAAAAGCCTTTGTTATGATTTTATCCAAATTAAAAAAAAATCCATTAATGAGATGCAAGCCAATTATAGACTGTCAAAAATAATAACAGTACTGAACATGATGTACAGGCTGTATGTAAAACTTGGGATTAGGGAATGAATTTAAGACTATGAAGCTCACAGTTTGGCTTCTTTGAGATTCTCTGCTGTTTGCTCTCAATGTATGTGGTTTTAAATTCTACAGGCTTTGAGATTATTTGAAAAGCTCATAATTTCAAAGTAAAATTCACACAGAATTTATAGAATTACTAATATCTTGTTTACATAAGAGGGATTTTAATGTATAAGCATATTTAGTTTCAGCCTGAACAAATCCCCATGTTTCTCTTTTGGTTTATGCAAGTGTGAGTTTTAAATGGATTGACCAGAGCTCTTGAAAAACAAATCACAGCAGTAAGGAATACTGTGGAATATAGCAGCAGCTTTTTTAGTCACCCACAGATTGTAAAAGGCTATTTTGGTCTCCACCATTTTCCCAACCAGATTATCAGACTACAAGCCATGATGATAAATGACACATTATTTTATATAAATGTGCAGAATACTGGTAAATACAGTTTTGATTGTTTTTTTGTGTGTTTTAAGTTTAGTTTAAACTAGTTATGAGGAATAAAGTGGGAATATGTTCATAGACTTTTCTGGATTTAGTTGTGTGGACTTTTACCAGTCTGTGAATGGAAATTAAAAGCAATACAAAGTCATCAGAAATTGGGAATGTGCTCTACATTTGTAACTCAATATAGAGAGTATGAAAGTACTTGCAGATGACTTTGTGACCTACCTGTCATTGAGGGAGTTGTATTTGCTACTCTGACTGCTATTTTTTCCAAAAGTGGGTATTGAAAATACCCACTAATTCTCTCCTCATGGAGTCAATGAAAAACCCATCAGTTCTATATGCTTCACTTCCATTTGTTTGACATTCTGCTTCAAAAGATCTTACTACAGACTGTCAACGTCTTTTTATTGAGTCACTTCTTACATGCCAAAATAAGACCCATTACATTGTAAGAATTAAAAATACATCTGGAAGTCTAGTAAGGCACTTTGTCATTGAAAAAAAAAAAGGATGCTTGTAAACGAACAACAACCATGCCTGGTTTCAAGCACAGATTTTCATATTAAAAATAGTTCACTTTGCCTTCATTTGCAGACTGAAGTGTGTTTCATATTGCTGATAGCTTAAAATTTATATAGAATAACATTCTATCAAGGAAAGAACAGACAACAGTGGAGAGTCATGATATGTTCTCAGACACATGCTGGTATATGCAAGATTAATGGAAAACCCAGTGTTGCAGTGAAGTTGAATAAAAAGGCTCTCCCCTCTACTCACCAAAGCATTTGTAACATTTTTCTTACATATTCATCTTTACTGTCCACTACTATACATCATTTCTCTCCCTCTGAACTTCTTCAAGCCTTAGATTCTGCTCTTCATTTCCCAGCACTTTCACAGTGAGGCTTATGTGTGACAGACATACGTACCAGTGTTTGGCTGCCATATGTCAGAATTGCTGCCCACAATCAAAATGAACTATAATTCAACTAGAAAAAAAAAAAAAAGAGATTGAGTGCTGTAATAATTTTGCTAAGGGGAAAAGAAGACAAATGACCTCTTGTAGATAGATAGTCAATACAGTTTTAGAAAAGATGTCACTCACTTTCTTGTTGGGTGACATTCTTTCTTTCATCCCCATCTTTTTCAAACAATGCCATTTTATCTTCATGCTTAGCCTCGATTTCTTCCATGTTTAATGCTATTCCTCCTCTGTCATTCTACCCTTGTGGTGGCTTGCACGGTGCCAGTCTGCTGAAGCTGCAGAACCTACAACAGAAGCCAATCCAGCACCAGCTTATTATTATTTGAAATTTCTTAACTAGCCTTGCCCACACTATGCAAATAAAGATCCAGCTCACTCACTCAGATTTTGAAAGTTAGTTCACATTCTTGACCTCATCCAAAGTTTACCTGAAATATGTTTTCTGTATGTGTAAGAATCGTGTGTTGTATTGGTGCTGTCCGAAGAAAACAATGCAACAGAAAATTAACCTTCTCATCATGTGTAAAACCAACAGTCACACTTATTTTATACAATCATCTGGCATCAATTTGATAATGATTAAAAATATAGCACTTTTTTTTTTTCACCTGGTTTGGTAATCTTCTGCATATTCTTAGTGCTAATAAAACTTAAAACTAATACATAAGTATTCTAATAAATGTAGGATTAGTTTGAAATAGCCTGCAATTAATTAATTATAACAACTTCCTCTTTTGGAAACAAATCTTTCTTGCTTACATAAATTTTGGTACTCTTTATTGTCATCTTAAAAGAGTGAAGTCTCCATGAATGATGACAGTTCTTCCTACAGTTAGGGGGAACATGGTATATACCACTTAATCTCTACCCAGATTTCAGAGTGGTATGTGACTATGTCTTCAATATTGGAAACAGAGGTGGTTGCCCCTGTTGGAAGCTGATTATGGGATTGGCTCTAGCCAGGGTAGTTAAAAGATGTTTCCACTTTGTTTGAAACCTGTGCTCTTGAGGACTGAACAGCAGAGCACGAACCTGCTGTATTGATGTGTTTTAATACTTTTGGGTTCATTACATTTCACTTAGTTCTCAGACATGTATTTTAATCATCATAGCCCTAATATATGTATAGTTGTAATCATTTATTTTTTCAGTCTTGTCAGAACTGTCAGTTGAAACCATTCAATCTTTCAGTAGAACCACAATAGGGCAGATAACTTATTAGACTGTAGCTATCAAGAACTCTGTTAACATCAATTGGTACCAAGAAACAGGGAAAAATAACGATCCGTATCTCTAGATGAGAACTGAAGTACAAATCTGTTCAATTAGGCACGAAACCTCTCACTGCATATTCTCACACATCTATCAACTCAACACTTGACTCTTCAGAACAACTCTAATGTCTTTGCACTTAGCTTGCAA